>NC_134402.1:176984774-177621024 GCF_038048845.1 Mixophyes fleayi
GCTCAAGATCAAAGTCATGGAAAAAGGTGTCCATTGATGTTGATGTTGGTTTTTGGACACAGACTTGATGCAGAACAAAATTTACAGTCAGTCAGTAAAAATATAACAATTTTTCCAAGAAAAATAGAAGTAAATAAAATCTAAGCTCTGCCTGACATTGCTGTATCACCAAATCAATTCTTGGGGGATTACATGAGTTTTGAACCATTTTAATACTTTACCCATTCTCTACATCCTGATATTTATTTCCTCTACTAAGACAGTTTATGCAACATAATTATGCATCAGTTAAACTGCTAGCTGTGAATATTTTTTAATAAAATGATCTGTTAATATAATTAAAAGAAATGATAATCTCGACCTGTCCTCCTGATTTACTGTAATAAGATATATGGTGATGTTCTTTTTTTCTTACCTTTTTTCCTCAAGTTGCTATTAACGATTTAAAGTTTGCTAAGCATTTGTGTGATTACCATGACAAGAACATATTCATGTTAAAAAGGTACAACATTTGTTGATTTAAAAACAAGCAATAAAATAAAATTAAACCATCCCTAGGCTACTAGAAAACACTAGAGCTTATCCAATACTTGTTTCTCAATTATTTTTTTAGGAAGGGTGCAGTAATATCTATGCTGAAAACTTGCAGGACAGTTGTAGACAAACATGTGAATAGTAAAACAAATATATTTTTTAGAAGATGGTTAAACATATTGGGCCTGAGTCACTAAGGAGAGCAAAGCATAAAAAAGGAGTAACATTTGCACCTGGGCAAAACCATGTTGCATTGGAGGGGGAGGTAAATTTAAAATGTGGGGACAGATTTATAGTTGGGGTAGGACATGTCCTAGATCAACTTTACATTTCAGTCTTATAATAAAGCTATTAAGTATTTGTGTGCTAGATTAAAAAAACAGCCAGTATTTAATTTATATGCAAAATAATAAACTAATTTGCACCCCTTGTATTGTAATTTGCACCCCTTGTATTTTAACATGGTTGGTCCCAGAGAACATTTACTCCTTTTTTGCCTTAATGACTCAGGCCCATTATGTGTTATTAAAATAATGTTAAAGGGAAAATATACACTATATTTATATAGGGATTGTTTCAATTTATTTTTTGCTAACTTATTTATAAAAATATAGCCATATATTATTATCTACACAGAATATCAATTATATGTATGTATTAATTAATAAATGTGGAAGTTGTGATAACGTTTTTTTCTTTTTGGCCCTGGTAATGGGTTTAATAACCATGGTTACTAAATTATCTTTACAACAATAATAGCTGGTTTTCAGAACTGCCTTGGTGTATTTTCCATGGTCATCATATTTATCTTATGTAATGACCCTGTATTTTTTTACTAAAAATACATGATTTGACTAATATATAGCACAATGTAGTGCACAATCGCATTGTCGGCTTTGCCTGCAAATTCATGCACTCTCTGGTAAAAAAAATTGCATATGCACAAATAATAAACACATGACATCGCCAAACAGCATTTGCGCTGGACCTTGTGGAATAAATAGTATTAATTTTACTTCCATCTAAACTCTCAATAAAGGACTTCCATTAATGGAAATGTTTTCATGTCAAAATCGCAGACTGGTTTGGTTTATCATGTCAGGGAGAGAAATTCTAAACTATTCCTTGCAGCAAAACCATTTCAGAATGGTGCAGGATTTCTTAGAAACCAGTTTTAGAAACACAAGAACAGCAAATGAATGCACAAGTTCACCATTATTGTTGTAAGTACCTCTAAACAAAAAATTTAAGTTATCTTACATAAAAGAGATACTAATTACATATATTTTACTACACATGAGAGCCTTCCTATCCATAATTCCATTAAATGACAATGTAGTCACTCACCTTTTTCATGCACAGCTGTCTAGAATTTACGAAGAATGGTACACAGAAGAAAAAACATCCAGTGAGCAGCAGTTTTGTGAGTGAAAACATCTTGTTAATGACAGATGGCCAGATTGGTTCAAGCTGAAGGTGACAGTAACTCAAATAACCATGTGTTACAACAGTTGTATGTATTTCTGAACACACAGCATGTTGAACCTTGAGGTGGATGGGCTACAGGAGCAAAAGACCACAGCAGGTTATACTCCTGTCAGGTAAGAACAGGAAACTGAGGTTCCATTGGGCACAGACCCACCAAAACTGCATAGTTGCCGATTAGTAAAACATTGCCCTGTCAAAGGAATCTGTATTTCTGATGCAACATGCAGATGGTAGGGTCAGAATTTCACATAAGCAACATGAATCTACATATCCACCATCCTTTGTGTCAATGGTGCAGGCTGGTGATGGGAGTATAATGGTGTTGGAGAACATAATCTCAATCTGAGAACATGATAATGAGTTCAGTGTACTCCAGTGGCCTCCACATCTACCAGATCACAATCCAATAGACCACCTTTGGGATGCGGTGGAATGGCAGATATGCAGCATGAATGTGCAGCCAACAAATCTGCAGCAACTGCATGATGCTGTTATGTCAACATGGATCAGAATCTCTAAGGATTGTTTCCAGCAACTTGTTGAATACATGCCAAAAATAATTTAGGCTGTTCTAGGTGTACTAGGTTCTAGGTGTACCTAATAAAGTGGCCACAGAGTGTATATTGCCGAGGCTATGTGAAGTTACGTGATAAGGCATCTTGATGTAAATGGTATTTCTATTTCTATAACATGCTCATTAAATATTTTTAAAGTGCACTATATATATTTATATGATTTTTGCTTAAACAATGTTTATTTTAATTATCTGTTACCAATGTAATCCATTATTTTCACATGATAGGGTGCTCAATCAACCGCTAAATTTTGCAGCACATGGTATTAATAGCAGTTTAACATTTCACAAACATTTTTTTTTTACATTTGCAAGTTTACTTCATTCTTAGCTTTGAATATAGCTATAACTGTAGCCTTTGCTGAAGAGCACATGCTAAGTATTCACTTTTAATTTATAATAAGTACATCTGTTTTCACTGAACCACATATGGTAGCTGTGTAGTTCTTCCCTGTATCGTGCTTCCCTACACATATGGTTTTTACTGTTATGGCAAGCAGGCACAAGCTTTGTGCCCTATAATAGTTTAACACTTAAATTTTACATTTCTATTATACAAAGTGCATATTTTATTGTACTCCCCTTCTTAGTGGGTGTGGTTTCAAAATGGGTGTGTGTATCCCTGGTTTTACTTTTAAGAATCTGTCAAACCTTGTGTTATAACAAAAATTGTGGCATCTCATGGTTCAACAGGGTGTTTTGTTTTTTATCATTGTATTTGTACTCTTGTGATTATATGAACCATGTAATTACTGTACAGTAAACTAGTCATGGGGGTTGTAGCTGCCATATCCACTAGCACTAGAACGGTTAGGATGAACTCTGCGGGCCTGAGTCATTAAGGGACGTATGTCCCTTTTCAGCGCGTACCGTACGCAAACATGTTGTACGCATGCTCGGTAGCCGAGCTCACACACTTTCCCGGACGTGAAAGGTGTACGGGTGCGAACGCAAAAGCCATTTGTGATGAGCTACGACTTTTGGGCGTGAACAGGGTGGTTCTGGGGCGTGGTGGCGTAGTCAATTCACAATGGGGGCGTTCCCAACTAACCACGTCAAAGTCAGACTTGTGCGAACGCATGCAATCGCGTGTGTGGTGGCGTATTCTATGCACCTGCCTGGGGTCTAGTTTATCTATCATTGCTGAACCATTAGCACACAGAAATTGCCCTCAGGATCGCCATGTGATCATGACGTATGCTGACTCTCACCTGCATACTCTTAGCAAATTAACCACTGCTATAAAGCTCAGAGTAGATCATGTGCCCTGTTCACTGCTGACTCATTTACTGGTATGTTTGCATAATATATTTTAAGATATTACTACGGTTTCTTTGGTTGATTTATTTTCACATTTTATTGTTTTGGGGGGGCTTTCCCTCTGACTTATGTGTTATTTTGGGTGTTATACTTTGTTTCAGATAATAGTTTCCTTGTTTGGGGCTGTTTACTACTTTTACATTTTTTTCTATCTTTTGTTTACTTTCGTTTTTCTTTTTTAGTTTTCCATTGACATTTGTGTACAACAGCACAGGATAACCCTGCTCCATTTTAAAGGTAAGTAACATGGGCCTAGGTCTGCAACCTGACATAGCATAGAAGGAGAAGGAATAATTGCACTTTCTTTTTTCTTTTTTAGTTTGCCATTGACATTTGTGTACAACAGCACGGGATAACCCTGCTCCATTTTGAGGTAAGTAACATGGGCCTAGGTCTGCAACCTGACATAGCATAGAAGGAGATGGAATAACTTCTTATTCACCCCCTGACACATATGTATGGTTTTTTTTTAGCCCCATTATGAGTTTGGCCAACCCACTTGTTGGTGTAAGTATATTGTAAATGTTTCCTGTGCAAACAGGAGTAACATTTCCAAAACTATGAGGTAATTTGTTTTTTTTTACATCCTTCTCTTTCAAATATAGCGTTTCTTAGAAATGGCCGAGGCACATGTGGCAGCACAGAAGGGCAGCCAGCGTTGTCGCCTCCGAAATCAGCAACTAGTCCATCGTCACCGACCCAGGGAGCGTGTCTTCAGGCCGCATGTCAGCCTCTTTGGGATGTCTGATGCTGAGGTAGTGCGTCGTTATCGGCTCCTGCCTCGTGTCATCCTGGACACCCTGTGCATTGTGCAGATTGACCTGGAGCCAAAGCGCAACAGCCCAACAGCAATACCGCCATTGACCAAACTGTTGGCGGTATTGCACTTTTGTGCCACAGGGTCTTTTCAGACCACCGTGGGAGTCGATTCAGGGATGTCTGGGGGGCGTTTGTGTCGCGGCCCAGGCAATTCATACATCTGCCACTCGATGAGGAGTCCCTTGTGCAGATAAAACGGCAGTTTTCCAACATAGCCGGTTTCCCGCATGTCATAGTGGCGGTCAATGGGACTCATGTAGCCTTGGTCCCCTCCGGTGGGAATGCTGTAAATTTTTTGAATCGCAAGCATTTCCATTCAATAAATGTCCAAGCTATATGTGACGCCTCTCTCCAGATTCGTGACCTGGTAGCTATGTGGTCAGGGAGTACACATGACTCCTTTGCCTTCCGGCAATCAGGGATGTGGCAAAGATTGCAACAGAGGCAAGGTGGTGCAAGGCCGAATGGTGACGCGTGGCTATTAGGTATTTTTATTCTTTAAAATACATGTCATGTATGCAGTAGTTTAAAGTGGAAATAATAATGTCTTAAGTTTGATAGCTAAGTAGACATATTACAAAGGCACATTGCAATATCATTCCAAGGTACATTTAATAGTGATGTTTACCTTAAAATCCTACCTGAATAGCTGCCCATATAAAAAGCTTTTCACAATATTAAACCTTGGGTCCAAATACATTGAGTATGTTATGTAAGCTTCTCTGAAGTAATATCTGTGTTTAATTGCTTCTTTTGCCATTATTTGTCATCCAACATGTTGCCTGTCTTGTTGATGGACCTACAATTATGACACTCATATTTTTGAATTTTTTCCTTCTTGTCACCCCTTGTAGGAGATAACGCATACCCTTTTCGCCCCTTGGCTCCTTACTTCTCTATTAAACCCACGTACGGAGCAGGAGATGACATACAACTCCGCACATACAGCCACTAGACCGTTTGTGGAGCCGGCATTTGGTCTTTTAAATGCCAGATTCCGTTGCCTAGATCGGTCTGGTGGTGCTCTAATGTACGCTCCAACCACTGTGTGTGATATCATAGCTCTGTGTGTGGTGTTCCATAACATCGCCATTAGGAGTGGGGTTCCTTGGGTGGAGGAGGCCGAGGTTGCTGGCCAGGAGGTGCTGACCCCAGCCCTCCAGAATCAGTTGATGCTGTGTCTTTTAAACAATATGTCCTGGACACCTACTTGTCTTGTAAGTTTTTTTTTTTACCAAAGACAACATACATAACTAATAAGTATATCATTATAGATTTTATTTACACAGTAAGGAAAAAAAAAACAAAAAACCAATTACTTGGATTTTCGGGGCCTCTTTGGTGGAAGAATGGTTGCAGCTATTCTAGGATGAGTCTGGCTTCTGGTAACCCGTGATATAGAAGGCAACAGTGGGGAGGAAGCAGAGGCCAGTGGAGCAGCAGTGAGTGAGTGTGCAGCAGCCGAAGATTGTGTGGCACGGGTGGCAGAAGGGGCAGAGATGGCAGAAGGGGCAGGTGGAGGTAAATGATAGTTGTTTGACGGAGTGTAATGTGCATATGGGTCATTGTCAAAATATTGGTTGCTTTGGAAACAATGGTGATGCATTTGGGGTCTTAGACTAGAACCAATAGAACCTTGAGAGTGGAGTTGTTCAATATGTGAAGACGGGTGCGCGCAATAAGGTCTACTTGTGGAACGATAATCGGGTGAAGTGTAGTATGATTGATAGATGGGGACTGAGAGATGGAGAGAAAGATGTAGGAGAAGATCCCTGTGATATGCGTGCTTCTGGATTGGTGATATACATTGCAATAAGGTCAGTGAAACGCGTAAGGGTAGTGTTGATAGAGGTAAGGTTTAAGTCCATAGTGTTCTCTATATGGGTGAGGCTACTGTGTAAAGTATGCTCCATATGGGTGAGGGTTGTGGCAATATCTGTGGTGTTGGACTGAATAGTGGCATTTGTTTCTCGAATACTATGATAGCAGGCGTGCAGTGATTCCCGTTCACTGACTTCTGCTTCCTCACTCATCTGATGCTCTTCCACATCACGTGCCTCCTCCACCAGCTCATCCTCGGAAATTTCTCCCGCTGTATTGGCCCCTACAATGACAAATTGAAAAAAAAAAGTTAATACCGTCCTTAGGAAATTACTGTGAATTATTATTGTCCGCATTTTATGAAACAATACATTGTCAATACAATAGTTTACTTGGTGTGTGTGGCAGTTAAAATATAACTCCTTTACTCCTCACTATATGTAACTGCAAATATGTTTAAGTATATGATTTGCTACTGAAAGGCAAAATATTTGTTAACTGTAATAAATATATATATATATATATATATATATATATATATATTTATTGATACAATTTATATATATTATATATGTGTGTGTATATACCTGTAGCTGTGATAGGCTCGCTGGCGGGTGGGCTACGTCCAGTGTCAATGCGGCCCACACCTTGCACTATCTCCGCATCCAAACAGGCCAATGCCCTGGTCTCCAATGCAGTGAGTTCAAGTGTTGCTGGAGGTCCACCACCTGTCCTTTGGGCATGCCTTCGGTGCTCTGTAATTTTGTCTTTAAGTCGACGTTTAAAGTCTTGCCACCTGTGTGCAAAATAGACACATTAGCAGGATAAAATTATCCCCAAAATCTGGACACATTTTATATAAGAACAAAGAGCTAATTGTTTGATGCTTCAATATTTACCTTTTCTGGACCTCATTCACCTTGCGTCTTATTGGAGCCACGGCATTGACCTCATTTGTTATTTCTTCCCATATTCTGGCTTTGGATGGTGCGGAGAGTGGATGCGGAGTGGACTGGAGCCTATCAACAGCCAATTCCACCAAAATGTCAATTTAATTTTTTGAAAAATTGGGCTGGCGTGTTTTTTTTCCAGCAACAGATGATGATCCTGAAGGTTGATTGGAATCTTGTTCAGACATGTCTACAAATTGAAATAAAACAAGCTTAGTCCAGCACTATACCAAAAAGCTGCAGACCTAGGCCCATGTTACTTACCTCAATATCCAACAATGGAATACATTCCCCGACAGCAAAAACTTGGTCCATGCATAAATTGTCAGGGCCAACTATCGCATGCAGTGCAAGGTTTTATAGTGGTGCCGGTGCTTTCTCTTGCGTAGGCGCCAGAACGTTAGGCCCTCCCATTGGCTGAGCAGTTATTGACAGGTCAGTCAGCCATCTTAGTAAAGGTTCCGCGCTGGACGTGCAGACGCACCGACGTGCACTGAGAACCAATAGGTGAGCATGATATTGTGAGAGAAAATGAGGTCCGCCACATTCTCACGTATCGAACTGCGGGTGCTTACAGCAACGCTGGACCATTGCTTTGAGCCCACAGGGAGGTATGTGAGTAATGAGGAAAAGCTCCAGAGTTACAGAGCCGTATGCAGGCGTCTGCGTCTGCAATTGGGCAGCCATCGCTCCATCGTACAATTGCAGCACAGATGGAGCGATCTGCGGAGACGGCAGCCCGACCTTCTGGCAGATTTGAGGGCAGAAATTATTACTAGTAAGTCGGCCACAAACACTATATAATATGACAATGTAATATTTTTTGCACACAGGAAATATGGAGACATATTTGCAAAGGCCTATTTTCTGTCCATACTAAAAATATTATTATTATTATTATTATTATTATTATTATTACTATTACTATTATTTACTATTATTATTATTATTTACTATTATATATAGTTTCTACTTCTTATGGTCATTTTTTTTCAAACGTTTCATTTTCTTGACATGAGTGCCATTTATCATTGAAAGCTACCATTAGCTGCATGTTTGTGTATGTTGAAGAAAATAAAAAATTACACGTAAGATAACACATCATGCTCTCCAACAGGACGCCAACGCAGCTCCCAACACCACCGCCAACATCAAGAGGTGGTCACACCGGAGGCACCAGGTGAAACCCAGGAGCCACAGGTGGAGTCAGCGGTGGTGGAGGAGTCGCCGGTGGAGGAGGGGTTGCTGGTTGCTGATGACCTCTCCACATCATCACGGCTCTTCCAGAGCCAACCTGAACCCCCCTCTCAGCACCCACAACTGCTGGTTGATGAAAGTAAGTACATTACATGGCAATTCTCATACAGTTGAATTGGGCGTTTTTTGTTTTTTTTAACGAGATAGACGTAGGTCATGAGAAACAGTTTTCACTGCCCATTCACAGTACAGGCCATCCTAAGTTCCCCCAATGGGGAAACTGTCGTCCCCCCCCAACTTCTTGTCTTGTGCGCAGCTGGCTGGCTTTAAAAATGCACCCTAGAGGGTGAGATTCTCCTTGCCAACATTTGCAAGAAAGTAAATGTATAAAAAAAAAACACTATTATACTATATACTTCGTATTACTTGTGTCTCCCCCTTCCCTTTAGGTTGTAAGCTCTCATGAGCATGGCCCTCTTTCCTTGTGTGCTCCTTCTACCGTTCCTTCACCCTCTATACCTCTTGGCCTGCTTCACTAGCCCTGTTTTCCCTGTTTTCTTAAGCTTCGCCCTTCTTCTTGCTGATTTCGACCATCCTGTTCACTATCTGTCAGAGATAATCTGATTTTGCTTTACCCTGTCACCTGTGTTTGTATATATTAGTGTATCATGTTGTGTCTTGGTTTTGTTTTCTGTATATGTTATGTATGGCACTGCTGACCCTTTCTGGCACCTTATAAGTCAAAGACAATAATAAAAATAATAATTACTCCTACATTTATCAAAATTAAAGAAATGGGGTCAGTGTTCAGTGTTTGGGTAACATTCATTTATGCACTATACCGAGCTTCAAAAATGAATATGTACAGGAACCTAGAGCTAGCATTTCACCACATTAATGTATTAAGAGTGCATTAACTAAATTGTTGTCTTTCGTTTTTTGCAGCTGATGAGGTGTTGATGGGTCCTGCAAGACCACACAGCCAGAGGCTTCTGACTGCAATTAAAAAAGAAGAAAAAAAATATATAAAATATAAACAAAAGGCAAAAAAAAGTAAAAAAAAATAAAAATATCTTAAATACATTTTATTGACTTATACATGTTTCTCATTGTTTTAGTTTAGAAATAAAAATTGTTTTGTTAAAAGAAAAACTGGTGTGTGTGTGATTTGATTGACGAAATTTTCTTATTATCATTATACATTTAAGTAAAGCTGTTGGTTAAAAGGCAATGAAGAAAAGACCAAGCACGGTACAATAGGGTCACACCTCACCTCCGGTATATAATGTAATAAGCCCCCCAAAAAATATCATAATAAGTTGTATAATCTTCAACGTGCACCATTATAGGTTTTCTTTACCATGCAAATGCAGTGTAGTGGTTGTGATATTGCCCCATAGGCTGAGCTACCATAGAAGCAGGGGGTGTAGCTGGTACAGGGCCCACAGCTGGTGGGGGCTGCCTCCCCTGTATGCATGTGAATTTATCACCATTAGGGGATGCTGATCATGCCCCCTCAATGGTCCATCATGTACATGGGGACATTAATGTCAGGATTAGTGGCAACATTTGCCTATTGTAGAAATAACAACTAGGCCAATAGCCATGCTGACACTTTGTGATTCACAGAGAGCATTGGTGTTATAGGTTAATAAAGTAATAAAATAATTCCTTCAGCAAAAGAGACTTTAAGAATAAAATTATATCATTGTTTATTTACAAAAGAATAAGCTTGCGCTCATTTTCAGTGCTGAAAACTTTGATCTTCAACAGACCAGACATGTACTTTTTGTTCCAACAAAAGAAGGTTGTACTATAATTTACAAATATCATATTACAATTGGCTGAGAAAGTATATAGGCGTATCCTGATCCTTTTGAGTCTCCTGGATGCAATGGAGAAGTTGAAGAAGTCTGTGCAAGTCTTTGTTCAAAATCTCTTGATTGGAAACATCTGTTCTTTGAATAACTCCTTCATTCCTGTTCATATCCTTTTCATCAGCTCACACGAAAGGCTTATATAATATAACATATGACATAATAAAACCACATCAAATATAAATGATATACTAAAATAAGATAAAACAATGTAAATATTTTCATATTAATAAATTGTCTTCATCCAAAATAAAACATCTTTGACAGTGTAAACAAAGTAGCATAACAAAGGGAATATATATTCTACTGTTAATTACAACCAGCACCATATAGCAAACAAGGGTAGTTGTTAAACCACGAATCAACACTTGAGAGATACACCAATGATGTTACTATACACTAAACAGTGTAGCGTTCGCTTCTGCAGGTAATGCTACTATTTGCTGGCGTGTACGGATGTAAATGGGTACAATAGGAACAATTGCACCACAAGTCATTAAGCTGCATATGTGAGAATACGCAGCTTGATGACTTTGGCCGTTCGTAGCCACTAAATACATGCATTAGTGCACGTACGTGCGCTGCGCTCAGTTTGCATCCCTTAATGACTCAGGTCCTGCATGTTTTAGCATGGGGCAGGTGTTGATTGGTAGAGGGGAACTTTTCTGGGAGCCCATCTACTAAAAGCATTCTGCCCAGTTGTAGTAATTATGATTAAAGGCAGGCCGAGGCTCTCCTAAATCATACTAACCAGCCTCTGCCTGCCCCGCAGCTGGCTGCCTAATGTTGCACTGGGCTGTGCGGCTGCAGGCAATGGCCAAAAATTGCACTGGCCCCAGAGCCAGGTGCCCCCAGCCTAGCCCACCTGTGACTTTATCTATGCAGAGCCAGATTTAAACACCATGAGGCTCTAGGCAAGATACTGTTTTGTACCTCCACCCCCCCCGGGAACTGCACATGCCAAAATGCCTTTCTGAAGATATTATCAGGTACTTTTCACCACACTACTTAGTTTCCACTACTTACTCTAAACTTGCTACACATAGTGATTTATATATTGCATATTACATTTATATATTTATATATTATTTGTTTCAGAGTGCGGACAATCTTTTCTTTTGTTTCACATACACAGTGGTCTTATTCATCCTGACTGCACTCCTTCTCAAATGATTTTATTTACATGTACACATTTCATTAATTTAAAGGAGCACACCTTGGTTTCACTGTCCTGACAGCTTTGGGCTGTCCCTCTCAACTATCACTTGCCTTATCAATCCAAGCTCAATACTCCATGGGACTTATTTCTCTCTCCTACTGCTCCATTTCATCATCCCTGCCTCTCAACTCTACCAATAGACAATACCTCGACTACCAACTAATAACCATACCCCACTCCTGACTCAAAGACCTCAAAGACTTCTTCCATGCAGCCCCCCACTTATAGAAAACAGTTCCATGCCCCACCACCAGTTTTAAAACCCATCAAATTCTTCCAGTCTCCTTGGCCCAGCCAGCCTCTGCCTATATTCTTACTCCACGTTCATGTTGCCCCCCCCCCCCCATTGAACAAGCTCTGCCTCTCACCCTCAGACTGTAAGTTCTTATGAGCAAGGTCTCCTCTACTCATGTTGCTTTTACCTTATCTACCTGTGCATCCTTCTATTGTGCCTTTTGCATGTCCTATACTATTTATTTTTGTTCTTTACCTTACCTATTATGTTTTATGCTTAATTTCTTGGTACTAGTAAGTTTATGCTTCTTGAATGTTTTGCATTTTGCATAAATGCACAACTACTTCATAAGAGCTAAAATATGTGGATGTATATTGTGAGCATCACTTGCTGAGGAGAAAATATATCCATGGATATGAGTGCTCATTGCTAAAACAGTGATCCCCCTTTCCAATGGCGAGCTTTATAATGCCACCATCAATTGCTCTCTCCACCAGGTTTGGAGAGAGCAGTTATTAAACTGTTCTCTGAGAGACAGGTAGGAATATCAGCACTTTTCCTAATGGACTGTCAGTGAAATAACACTGTGCTTTTAAAAAAATGTTCTACAGGGGGCATTGGCAGACAAATGGAGCAGTGATTTATAGATAGAAAGGATTTGGATGACGGGTACATACCGTATATACATAATATGAGATTCATTACATAAAATATTTTTAATTACTCTGAACTTTTAATATTAGGATTTCACTTATGCTTAGTACTGTCATTAAGTCAGTTTCTGTAAGTTAAATTCAATATAAAAAGGTCTACACACCCATATTGTAATTGCAGGTGTTTGTCATGAAAAGCCTGAAATCAAGATACATACTTTAATGCGACCTTGCAATCATCAAAATTCATGGGAAAAACAAATAAAAAATGTTTAGATAATATAAGTGAACATAATATATCTACAATATCCCAGTTGCATAAGTGAGCACAGAGTAAGTATTTTTGTATAAGCCTCTATCATCTTCAGATAACTGGGGGTAAATTTAGCAAGCTGTGGGTTTTAAAAAGTGACCTATAGCAACTGATCAGATTTTAGCTGTTATTTACTTAGTGCATTCTACAAAATGACAGCTAGAATCTGATTGGTTGCTATAGGTAACATTTCCACTTTTTCAAACTTGCAGTTTAGTAAATATACCCCCTAGAGTATACTTGCAGATCTACCTTTTCTCACTTCAAACATGCTTACATATAAACATGCACAAAGTGTCTGCTATGGCAATCGAGGGTTTAATGATATTTGGGACTGACAAGAGGTTGGGTCCTGACAATCAAATAATTTCCACATTTTCACTGAGGTCATTAGTGGGAATAATGGAGTGAAAACTGGGAGAGGTGTGAGATTGGGGACCTGGGACTGTCTAAGTCCATTGCAATGGCACTCTCCCAGTAGTATTGGTCACAGAAGTGACTTTAGATGGAAGGCTTTCTGACCTTCACATTTTTTGTGATGTGGAATAGTGAACAGTATCTGTGTACCTGCATAAGAGACAGTGCAGATGAAGGAGGTGGTGTGTTTAAAACCCAAGGAGACTGCTTAGGACATCCATAGCATCTTACATGTGCCCAGGAGAATATCATAGCTGTGCCCAGAATGATTCCCTGTATGTGAACTAAGGATGCTCTCTTGCTTTTTCAGTTCAGGAAATCTTGATAGGAGCATTCAGGGCCCCTTATTTGACAAATTCAGGACATCTTGCTGTGCACATCTTAGACTACTCACTGGGCATAACAGTGGCACATTATTAGTCCTATAAATGGTATCCTGCTGGGTTCATCAGTAGCAATTACATGTATGGATCAGGAAGGAGAAATTGCCAGCTCAGTGGCTGGAGGCCACACTGGACAAGGTGACAGGAGTAATGAAGATATCCAGGCTATATAACAGCAGGGCTGAAAATCCACTGGTACAGGGGTTACAGGAATTAAGGATTGCATACAGGACTGGAGATACACTGGTAAATGAACTTAGAAATTACATACAGGTAATATAATACAAAAAATATATAACTTCCAAAGCACACCTGAAAGTGCTGATTCACAAATAGTTCCCCACTAAATGAAGTATAATACAAGAAAAACATATAAATGTGAATTGACACACTTAATTTTAAAACTCAAACTACAAAATAACAGTCATAATTAAATTTGAAACAATGTTTTTTACCATGAGTACCTCCATGATGATCTTAGATCTCTCTTGTAATGCATATATGAAATAAACACAAAATACTAAATATAGTGTAATAAATTAAAACACTAAAATTGTCCACCACCACCACACATATGGTTATTATTAAATGAAAAGTGAAAACTTCAGTTTGCAAGATGTTATCCTCGAAACTTCAGATGTTGTCACTGGTTAGCCCCCTCTTGTGCTTTTACTTACTAGACATTTGTCTTTAACTTGTTATGTAAGATGTATTGAAGTATATCCCCTCTATTTTCCTCCAACACACTCATATGGATAGGTACCAAAGGAGGTAGGATGATGTATCATAGAAAGAGAAGAAAAGGAAATAGTTCCTAATGCATTATGTTTTTAAGTTTCCAATATTTAATATAAAAAGGTACTCACACAGAATACAAGAAAGGATACATATAAAAAAAACAAAAAAACAATGTACCTACCAGATTTCACTTTGCAAACGTTGATGATGGAAACAATGTACAGTAATCAAACCAAGGTCCCAGGATTCAGGATTCCTTGTTAGGTTGTAGATGTTTCACCAAGATCACAGAAGGGTTCTCTCAACCACTGGATATAGTTCAAGCAATGCGTTTTGACCCCACTGGTCTTTATCAAACTTAGGGGAACACTGAACAGCCGCTTCTTTTTAACAGTTCCCCACCTCATAACTTAAAATAGAAAAAAATATACATAAAACTGACAACAAGAAACTGCATGTGAAGAAATCATGAATACTGAGTTCCTTATCGTAACTGGTTTTATATTGTGTTGCCGCATTTTGCACTCTAAAAGAACAAGTAATGATTTTGTAGCAAAAAGTATACTTATGCTTGTATATTGAGTCACACGCATGTCCAGATAAGTCCAACTCCAAGACCTCAGTATTTCTGTGTCAGGAGGACCTATGTGTTTACGAAAACCTAATGATAATGTACAGTTATGGCTTGATAGTGTAAGTAATAAATGTACCAGTTGCATTGCCCGATTTGTACACAATTTAATAATTTAATAAAGTTATATATACATAAGTGAGAATAGCGGTCAGAACCATTGGTGGTGATGCCAGAAAAATCTGACTGAGAGCACAGCCAATAATGTTAATTCCTTGCTCAATGTGGACTGGTTAATTATGGTTTGTGGTTGAAAATGTCTACAGTGTAAATGCCTACAACAACATGTATACAGTCATAAGGCTGACACAATTATTAGATTGACAGTTATAATGTCTATTTGTTCAACAGGTTGACACAGTTAAATTGTTGACATGTCTACGTGGTTGTAAAATGGACAGTCAAAATGTCAACATAAATCACTAGATTTAAAATGGCAATCCAAAGGGGAAAAAAAATGGCAACACGTGTAAAAAATTATCAAAAACATGAAGTCCCCCTTCCCCCCAAACAGCGTAACCAACCACAGTGCTGCCAGCCTAGGCTGATACTAGCAAAATCGGTAGACAAAAAGTATGGGGTCCTTTCAATTTTACTATTACCATATCAAGGCTTGCCAGCCTTGGCTGGTGGCACTATAGCAGGGAAACTTGCAACATGGGGTACTCTTGCAATAATACCAAACCAGCCTCAGACTGGTCAATACAGGGCAGAATTCCCTAGGGTGATCAGGTCAGCTAAAATAAAAATGCAGAACCCCCTCCCAGGTTTAACCAGCCATGTGCTGATAGCAATAGGGTTCTTCACACACCCTGGGTAGTGGGTGTGGGATATAATAATGTTTTGATAGTAAAAAGCATTTTGTCACTGGTGCACTACTGGTGCCAGCATACCCAGCCTGCCATTAAATGTTTGGGCATGCTGGCACTTGTAGTACTAAAAGTCAACATTTCGACTGTCTACTTTACAACCCTGACAACATTTTCAATGTCGACATTTTAACTGTTTAGACCTTCTGAACATGTAGATAGTATGACTTTTCACCTTATAACTGTGGCTGTAGACATTTTGGAGTAGACATTTTCACTGTAGACATTTTCACTGTCGACTTTTCATACCCAGCCATTAATTACAACCTTGCATGTACTCTACCGACCCCTTAAAAATGTGAATGATTCTGATGCTGCTAAAAGGACACACTCTTGCTTGGGCCACCTCATAATTGGAATGTGGAAATTCAATCTTGAACTCTTTGCCTCGTTTTCTACAGGCATTCACTGGGGCATTTGATAATTGACATTTTCTATCCACTGTAGAGGCCATTCTGACACACCTGCAGTAAGGTAACCACTCTGGTCCTGATACATCAAGACACATGTCTGCCGATTTTGAGCATATTGTACGCAGAATTACTCTGCACATGCCCAGAACACACAGATACGGCCACGAAACAGAGCGACACGGACGTGTATGCAAGCAATGTGAACTGGGTGGGGAAGGGATGTTTTTCTATAGTCAATGACAGTTCTGTTTGCATGCTGTTTGCAATCACTAGCAGCTGTAAAATTTATTTTTATGTTCATTAGACATTAACAACGCTCTAATAATTTTTTAAAAATAAAACAAACTTTTTTTTCCACTATTTTATTTTCCTGTAAGTTCTTTTGAGAATTTATATTCCACATAGGGACGTATCTTGCAGCATCTTATGTAGTAGAGCACAGCAGACCTATACCCAAATTCAGCAGCGCACGAATCTTGAGATCCGTTCCTTGATGAATTTGGGAGTCCACAACGCGTATAGGTGCGTAGAATGATGAGTGCGTGTTGCGCTCAGAATGCATGCCCTAATGAATTAGGCCCTCTATGTCTGAATATGTTACCAAATTTCATTGGATAGCACTAAATGGAACACAACAGTTGGGCATCACGATTTTAGTCTATGCGATTAATTAAAAGATGAATAAACACTGATGTGTTCACAAGATGACTTTGAAGAATTAATTCAAAGGGGCATTAGTGCAGAACAAAGAACAGAGCACTGCTGAAACCAGACACATCATTTTTCGTCATCTTCTAAAACAAAACCGTACAAGCTAGCTAAAACAACACCAGGGGGTAAATGTATCAAGCTGAGAGTTTTCCGGCGGGTTTGGGTTTGAAAAGTAGAGATGTTGCCTATAGCAACCAATCAGATTCTAGCTTTCATTTTGTAGAATGTACTAAATAAATGATAGCTAGAATCTGATTGGTTTTTCAAACCCGCCAGAAAACTCTCAGCTTGATACATTTACCCCTAGAACTGATTTCAAGGAATGAACAAGAACCTATGCAGATGTATGGGGGTTCTATACCCAATAAAGAGAGGCACCGTTAATGTGAAAATAACCTGTGTTCTTATTGTGAAAGTGCCAATCAATTCCTCCAGGAATGTCTCCCCCAAGAGATCTAGAAGATCAAGGGGTAAATGAGCAGACCCAGGCATTTTAAAGGGAGACCCTAAACCAGGCAGTAATTCATGGTGAACATTCGGAAGTTCTTTGTCTGGATCTTTGGCTTGCCCTACATGTGTCCTAATTAAAGTTCCAAGATAACGCCCGGCATGACTATTTCAACCACAACCTGTTTCCTCCTGGGCCCTGATGCTCCATATCTTTATTACTGAATTGCCTAAATCTTAATGACATAACACTATCTTTGTAGTTGTGGTACACTTTTCTAAAGGCATATTTCATTCCCCTACAAGGAATACCAGCTGCTTCACACACTGCCCACTTATACCTAAAAGAGAGAGATGTGAATGACAAATATTATCTGTAATAATATAATAATCTGACAACTGCATGGATGTCCAGAGGATGTCGTCTACCAATAATTCCATCCACAGTTTCACCAAACAGAGTCCACCAGTTCTAGTTACCAGTCACACGTATATCCAACCACTGTGTCTGGTTGTCTGTTGCCTGCAGTTTTAGTATAGCTAGTGGATGAAGTCACTGAAGAAAAATAACTGTGTAATGTCCCGGAATGGCCATGAGGCACTACACAATTTTTTTACATCTGAATCTACCCCAGTGGATGCATTCATTTTGTGGGTTAACCTATTCACCAGGAGCCAGTGCCTCTTGAATATAAATCATGGTTCATGAATATTAGTCAGTCAATGCATCAATAATTTCACTAGTTCCTAGCAAATTGATAACATGGATAACTGAAGTGTATGTAGGTAACAATTTTACATTAAAAAACCCAGTCGTCAGATTTTTTTCAACTATGTTGCCTATCATATCTTAGTCAAGGATGTCTATTCCGTATAAATCAGATGAAAATTTTGAATGAGTCTTTACAATCACATTTCACTGTCCTGGTTGAAAAATACATTTGCCCTCTAGTTGTGTTAAATAAAAAATAGTGATTCAATGTGGTTACTTCACTTTCAGTTGTTCAGAGCTACAGGTGTCAGATGCAAGAAGCGACAGAAAACCATGCTATTGTCAAATCTTTTCCGCTTATAGAGTAAAAAGGAAACTCACCCGTGACATGCTTATGTTTATCATTACTTATTTCTGTCAATGCTTCTCACGACATTACAGGATAAAAGTAGTGATGCTAGGAAGTGTTGGCAAGTAAGGAAGATTAACGTATGTGCATCTATGGAAAAAAACAACTTAAAGAAAGTCATTGAAATTGTACAAGGATTGGCCCTGACAGCTTTGTGAGTGTCATCCATGAAATGCCTGTAGGAAGAAAGTCGTACCGCGCTGAACATAAAATATTGCTTACACAATATACAATATGTTGGCAAGTAAGCTTAAGTATACACACAAGACAAAACAGTCTAATCTAATCATTCATGAAGAATTTGCTTACTGGAAAAGGGAGTTTGGCCAAGAGAATATGTCAAGAGCAAATCTTCATAATGTCTGAGAATATACAGCCACGTGCCAACTTGAGTATTAAGACAGTATTTGTAAAAAGAGAGAACATATTAAATGCGGCATCCAAATTATTGTTTAAATTGTTACAAACACATGTATAATGTATAATAGAAAGATTATTAACAAAGTCAATTTTTCAAGCACTGTATATGAAATTATGTGGTTTATAAATAGTAACGGAATTCGAGGACAATAAAAATATTGTAATGGCCCGTCTGGTGTTTTTGTTTACACCTCCCAGTGACTGAATGTATAGCCTGGCACTAAGACCCAGAGGAGACACAGCAGGAATGTTGCTGAGCAACATCAGGATGGTATAATGAATACTTGCCAACTTTGGCAAGTTGTCCTCAAGGAGATTGGGGTGGATTGTAATAAATATTGAGAAAGAGTGTTCTTGTCACACATCGGGGTTTTAGCCACACTTACCATGTCCTTCGCTGTCATATCACAGCTATCCGGGTCTCTCCTGGTTGCCTGCAGCAATCTTGAGCCCACTTCTTCATTTGTAAACACCTACTGTTTGTTCCACTGCATAGGTGCGCCCATCTTGAATTCAGTCAGGTGACCTTCCAGCCCAACCACATTTCAGCAGCAGTAATCACATGATCTGTGCAACCAATAGGTATTTGGAACACCCTATTTGAACCTGCTCCTGAGATCTGCACATTGTCAGTACACTTCCTCTCCTGAGGATAGGTCTTGGCTCCAGGCTCCAGTTGTTTCCAGGACTGTCCCTGAATACCCAGCATTAGCAAGTGATCATCTCCCTGCAAGTACCCTGCATTTACAAACTGCTCATCTTTCTGCAAGAATTCTGCATTCATCAAGAGTGCTTACCTCAGCAAGAACTTTGAAGTATCTAGTTATCTAGTACTTATTCAGCAATGCTTGGGGTTTTGCCAGTATCACCAGTTCTATAGCTCTGGCTGATTCTGAATCTCTAGGGCTCATTTCCAGTTCTGTGTATCTGTGTGGGGGTTCCAGGTCTGTGGTTGTCTCAAAGTTCTGAGTTCTCCATTCCTAGTCATGGTTCTGAGTTCCTGTCTCCAGTTCCAGCTCATTCTGCTCTGAGTTTCTGTGTATTACACAGTCTGAGTTCCTAATAGTGGATTTCAGCTCCATGTGCCTGGTGCCGGGGTTGAGTTCCCACGACCAGTTCCAGAATGTTGCTATGTCAGATTCCAGTTCTGTAGTCTGGTGCAGACTCCGTACTAGACTCCTATCCTGCTAGTGCTACTCAGTGTACTCCAGATGAGCAAAGGGTTTATTAAGGTATCCATTTTCTGATACACTTTTGCTTCAGCAAGACCCAATGGTCCCAAATTCAGATCAAGAAAAGATGACTGTGACAGTTCTTCCCTTTTGAAAAGTTTTTTCCTAACTTTAGTATACCAAATAAACTCATATTCTGATCTCTTTTTCAACAATAATCTCCACTTGGAGATGCTGTTAAATTAAAGTATATTGTAAGTGATGCTATTTATCTGTTTGGAAGACGTTCTAATAATGTAAGTAGTAGGGACAATTATAATTTATAAATTATATCAACTAGGTAAATATATGATAGACTTTCTTTAATAATTCAACAATAACGGCATAGCTAAACTCATCCAATTGAGGCTTTATGAAGCTAATGTTTTCATTTTTGTTGAAACTATGAAACTGTTAGTGTTTTTTTAAAACTTTCAGTGCCAATGTCATTCATGCTGCCGACGAATGAAAAAATGCAGGAATTTCCTATCCCATTTAAGTATGTAAAAATATATAAATGCTTAAACAGTGCTACAGTTAATTAGAAATGTTACAGCATTAAATTAACCCAAGCATCAACAAATGTTGGCTCTATGTGACTTGAAAATGTGGTAAACAAGGTAAGGGCTCTTCTCAAACGCTGAAAGTTCATGCAGTTCACTGAGATGCGTCCTAGATAGGCTTGGATGCATCTCCAGATGCACTTGTGCAGATATGCTTATACAGTGAAGTACATACAACCTCTCTTGATACACCATTCCAAACACAGGAACTTCCAAAAAAAGACAGTCAGAATACCAAGGTGTTAGGGCGAGAGCACACTGGGTAACCCTGGTATCTAGAGGTTCAGGATCACACAGGCTAAGACGGAGTAATGATACAATTGTATCTTTATTACAAAAAACAGTGGTCAACTGTAAACAATAGCTTTATGTACTAGATAACAATTGAATGAACACCCAAGGTGTTAGCAAACTTCAAACATCCCCCAACAGCATCCCATGTAGCTATGTAGCTAGTCTCTAGCCAAGCCAAGCTATATAGAACTGTTCCCAGGTCAAATTGCAGTATATCTAGTGGAGCTGATGCAGTTGCTGAGACAACCGCATGGAAGGTACACCAATACGCTTAGAGTACACCATTACCCACATAAGCTGCCAGCCGCAGTACAGTCCACGATAAAGATGCAATGTGTTTGAACCGCTATTAAAATCTATGAGAGGGTTAGCTTGGTCAAATTGATGAAATAGTACTCTGGACCAAGCACCGGCACCAAGGAAGTAAGCAGTGTTTAGACCAAGCTGTTGTTTCTTATGTCTCTAATGTTATAGTCTTCTCCACAGGGGCCACTGTGACAATTTACGGCCCAGCAGCTGGGTCCTATTTTTCCCAGTATAAAGAGTGTCCGGGCTAAGCTGTTACTGAAGGCAAGTGGTCCTAATGTTGTAGCTAGAAGTTTGCCCATGGATCAAACTGTTGTCTATTTCCTGGCCAAGCTGCTGAGACATATAGACTGCTAGTGTAAACTCCTGTTCAAGCTGTTGTTATGATATGATTTATATCTTGCAGATCCTGGCCACTTGGTCAATGCTCTCTACCAAGGTGGTAGGGACCAGCACCCTAGTCACAATACTCCAGTAGGCAAACCAGGTGAAGCAGATGCACTAGCAGATCACGATGGAGTAGGGTTTCCCTCTAGCTGGTTGTTCAGTTGGAGTTGCGAATAAGGAGCATGATCTAGAGCAGGAAGCACACTTGAGTTGGTAAGAGACGACAGTCTAACACTAGGCTCGGTAGAACCACTAAAACACCTGGGTCCAGCAGGCAGGCCTTTTTAAATAGTACAAATTTCCATAATGAAAATCCTACCCTGCAGGGTTATTCCCAGGTGGGGATTAACATTGCGACTCACCAGGAGATGGTCAGGGACCAAGATCATCCCCAATTGCAGTTCTTACCTGCTGAATTGGTGCTTCAATGCCCGTCAAAGTCCAGTGAAGAACAATAGTGGTCAAATTAATCACAAATTCGAGAAACTACATTAAATGTTCACATTTTTGTACTATTTCAAAAAAACCATATAAAGAAACGATACAGGGCTGGTTTGATCATCTCTTACATTTACGTTTGTTAACCCATTCTTTGATGCTGACATTAATTTTTCTAGCCCCTTTTATTCTTTTCTTTTTTTCTGTAGTAAGGGACAAACTTTCTGCTGCTCTGCTGGTATCTTAGGCTAGGTACACACTGGAGGTTTTTCAGCCTATCATCAGACCAATCAGCCAATATACGAACGTTTGGTCAGATATCGTGTTAGTTTGTATACTGATACGATGAACGACAGTCGTTCCATATTGCTAACTGTCGTTTCATTTGGTTGGTCGTACTATTTAATAATCTCGTTCCATTCACCTTCCGATCATGTAATGTGTATGCACTCACGATCACGATCTCCATAGAGTTTGCAAAGTCATGGTCTTGGTGGCTAAGAGAGCTGTAGATGGAATAATTTGTTTGTTCGTTCTGAGACTGAATATTTTGTTTCAGACTCATAAAAGATAACAAAATTCATTATGACATGTGGATAGCTATAACAAAGTGGTCAATCAGTGATACAGGAATCAATGAGTGAATGCATATTTTGCTGTCATACTCAAAACGACTATAGGACCAGATAAAGAGCACAGATCTGAAGGTAAATCATGTGTAGTGTATATGCCTGAATCGCTCCACTGGTCTGACCTTCAGTCGTAGGAACAATTGTTGTAGATAACTGATTGGTCGAAAAATTCTGCAGTGTGTACCTAACCTTATTCATTACTGATGTAATTCTATCAATTATTAGTATTATCAGTTTTACTTTTAATGTTATTCTTATCGTTAAATTGAACAGTGGGGATAACAGGTAATACATAAAACAGGGGCCTACAAGGTAGACAAAATAAATTGAAAGACATGAAAACAAAGGGTAGGAGTCACTGCACATATGGGAGTTTACAATCTAGTAAAAAGATTAAATAGTAAAGGGTGTGGGATGGGCGGAGCAGGTGTCACATGTGCTCAATAACTACTTTTGTAAATTGTACTATTGTAAAACTACTAAATGTGATTACGAAATATCATGATTATTTAAAATAGTAAATAAAATAGCCAGCAACTACCACATACATGCTAACATGTTGCTTTGCTACACACTTGTTCCCAAAGACCTGGCCACACCCCTACCCTGTGCATGCTGTGCCACACCATAAATATTTATACTTATAATAACAATTATAATGTAAGATGGTCTTGCAACAGATATAATAGTAATATATGATGACATCGTAACTACAACTTAACTAGCGCCACATTTTTCAATTTTCTATCCTGCCACACAATTCAGTTTTACAGAGCAAAAGACAAGAAGCATTATGAATATGACATGATTAAAGAAATGAAACAGCAGTTAAATAAAAGCAAGCTGTCGGAAAGGGTAGCCATGGCGAAAAAAGACAAATAAAAGTAAATACAATGTTATGAAAAATCCAGCATCTATCAGAATAGGAATAGCACTGAATCTTGTTTAATTACCTCATAACTGTGTCACAAATAATTTATATTCAGTAAATAAAAAGTCAACATTTACCATGGAAATTTTACGTATTCAGAAAATGTAGCTGCATTTATAAAGAGTGTGTGTGTATGTGTGTGTGTGTATATATAATATATATATATATAAACATATATGTGTATTATATATATATATATATATATATATATATATATATACATATACATATATATAAATAAATATATATATATATAAATAAATATATATATATATATATATATATATATATATATATATATATATATGTGTGTGTATACATATATGATATATTTATGCAGATTTTCTTTTTTTCACATTTGTTAAACGATGACGTCCTTGCCTTAAGCGTGTGCCAGATTACTCATAAACCTGGACCATATGCCGCTGCAATTTGCTGATGGGCCCAAGCTGTTTTGGTAGATATAAAATCCAAGGGGATTATAGTCTTCATCCTAACTGTTAACAGAGCAACAATGGCCGGACAGCTGCCTGCTCTCTTCACTTTCAATTTAGGTCAGTATTCCTTGAGAATACACCAACAGAAAGTTGAGGAAACTTAGAGGGGAAAAAAGTTTAATATTCTTGAAAGAATAATGGATGTAATGTATATGTAATAGCAATGTACAAACATGGTAAATAGTCTCTTTATTTTATGCTTAGTAATATCGTAGATCATGCAATTGGAAATATTTATGCAGGTATTCCATTATATTTCATTCTAATTCCTGAATGTTATTATTATTTGTACTATTGTTTCACTATTTTTTTCTTTTCCTTAGTGCAAAGCAGTTCATCCATATACTGTATATTCTTATTTGCTTCTCCGTGTGTCTTTATTTTGTGTACTTATTACATTGTCAGTTTTTTTAAAAAATTTCTGGGAGGTGCCACTTACAGAGCAGCCCATTGGGTGAGTGCTTTACCTAAAACTATGTGCATAGCCGTATCATCCATTAGGCAACCTAAGCTTCCGCCTAAGGCCCAGTGGGTCCTGAGGAGCCCAGAGTACCCTTACCCATTTTTATGTTTTTTTTTTTACAAACATAGATTGGAAGGGGGCAGAAAGCAGTATGTTGCCTAGTTCCCCATGGGGTCTTAATCTGGTTCTGATTATGTGGTATTGCTAGAGGACCTTAAGACCCATCGCATTCATTTTGCCTGAGCCTCCCTAAACTTACTACACAGTTTCCATTTCTCAGAGCATACTGCAGCTTCAGCCTGAGGTTGTACTGTACATAGGGCAATGGAAGCTGTGTTGAAACAAAATGCTGACTAAACTGGACATTTGCATAGATATATATACACTGAACAGACCTTCCAATTTGCACAGAGATACCACTCCTCCTGGTTTCATATTGATACCCTGTTACGAGCCGCGGCGGTGCCCAGCCACCGCGACTCACTCACCTGCGTCCCGGCCGCCGCTATGGCGACCGGGACGTTATTTCCGGCCATGACCCGGCCGTTGCCCGGGCAACGGGCAGACGCCTCAGCGCTGCGTCTCGGCGATGAGGAAGCCGGGCGCATGCGCTTATTGTAGATTCTAGCCTGCGGGCTGATTATCCTGCTCATTAGCTAGGATGGGGGCTGTATCTAAATTCAGAGCTAGGCTCTGATTGGTGGCCATTAGTACTTAAGGCAATGAGGTCTGCTGCCTCATTGCCGGTTATAGCTTCTGTGCTCCAGTCTGCTGACCTGCTTGTTCCTGCTCTAGTCTTCTGAGACCACTTCTGATTTACCGTGTATGACCTTTGGCTTTGAACTGACTCCGCTTGTGTATCCTGTGACCCTGATCCCTGGCCTGTTTACCGTTTCTGCTACCCTGTGACCCCTGACTTCAGCTTGTTTACTGACACCGCTGTCTGCTTCCGGCCCTTGACCTCTGCATGGACCTGACTCCGCTTGCCTGGGTTCTCCCCAGCCGGTACACACTTCACGACCCTCTGTCGGTCTGCAGCCCAGTCTGTCCCCACCATCAGGGGCTCCAGTGAACACCTGACTGGCAGAGTAGATTCCGGGTTGTGTTGTGCCGGCTGGAGGGGTTCCTAACATTATAACCGGCCCACACACTGGGACGAGGTTGCGATGGATGAAAGCGGATCCACACCATCTCCGGCACAAGCCTTAGCAGCCCATGTTGAGTTCTTGTATCAGATGATCCAGGGATTGTCTGAGCGTCTGTCTGTTCAAGAAGAAGCCGCAAAAACTTCTCAACCCACTCCAAGTTCCACCTGTGAACCTAAGATGAATTTGCCGGATCGCTTCTCTGGAAATAGATCTCTGTTCCGGAATTTCAGGGAGAGCTGCAAGCTCTATTTTCGGTTGAGACCCCGTTCCTCCGGGTCAGAGCATTTAAAGAGTCGGGATCATCATTTCCCTCCTACAAGGTGACCCCCAGTCCTGGGCCTTTTCTTTGCCACAGACCAGTCCTGCCATGCAGTCTGTAGACGCTTTCTTTGAGGCATTGGGTCTACTATATGATGACCCAGATCGAGTGGCCTCCGCGGAAGCTCATCTACGGGCCTTGAAACAAGGCCGGCAGTCGGCGGAAGAATACTGCGTTGAATTCCGTAGATGGTCACCTGATAGTGGATGGAACGACCCCGCCTTACGTAGTCAGTTCCGTCTCGGCCTATCGGAACAGATCAAAGATTCTTTGGAGCAATACCCATCTCCTACCTCTCTGGAGGATCTGATGCACCTCTCCATTAAAATTGACAGGAGGTTTAAAGAGCAGAAAACCGAAAAGGAGACATCATCACCTCCATCCGCCTTCGTTCCTGTTTCCACGGATGGTGAGGAACCAATGCAATTGGGAGCATATCGTCTTTCACCTGAGGAAAGAGACAGGAGACGATCACAAGGCCTATGTCTTTATTGTGGCACAAGAGGCCATTTCTCCCGTTCCTGCCCAAATAAGCCGGGAAAAGAGCATGCCTAGGAAACGAGGGGAAAGTTCACCTAGGTCTGCAGATTGTCTCCCCAAAAAATGCCATATTGATCTCTGCACAGCTCACGTTCAATACCCGTTTCATGGACGTGGCAGCCTTCATTGACAGTGGAGCTGCGGGCAACTTCCTTGACATCGGGTTCGCCCGTGCTGCTGAAATTCCAATGGTAAAACTCAAGTCTGCTGTTACTGTCTGTGGCTTAGATGGAGCTCCATTACCTGGTAGCAAGATTTCCTGGGAGACCCCGCCACTACAGTTGAATATCGGAGCCCTCCATTCAGAATCAATAACCTTCCTCCTTATTGATTGCTCATCGGTGCCCTTGATCCTGGGCCACCTATGGCTTTCCCGGCATAACCCTGTAGTGGACTGGATAAAAGGAGAAATTGTCCACTGGAGTTCTTATTGTGAACAGTCCTGCTTGTCACTACCACTGCGGGTGATCCAGTCTATTCCGGAGCAACTTCCTTCACAATACCACGACTTCTGGGACGTGTTTTCCAAGAGAGTGGCGGATACCCTACCACCTCACCGTGACTTCGACTGTGCTATCGAGCTCATACCTGGTTCCAAGTTGCCTAAGGGACGCCTGTATTCCCTCTCAGCTCCCGAGACCAAGTCCATGCAGGAGTATATTGAGGAGAATTTGGAAAAGGGCTTCATCAGACCATCCAAATCTCCAGTAGGAGCTGGTTGTTTTTTTGTATCTAAAAAAGACGGAGGGCTAAGACCCTGTATTGACTACAGAGGATTGAACCTCATCACAGTCAAAAACACCTATCCACTTCCTCTCATCTCTGTATTGTTCGATCAACTAAGAGGTGCAACAGTCTTCACCAAAATTGATCTCCGGGGTGCATATAACCTCATACATATTAGAGCAGGTGATGAGTGGAAGACGGCATTCAATACGCTCTCTGGCCACTATGAATATTTGGTCATGCCGTTTGGTCTTAGTAACGCCCCTGCAGTATTTCAGGATCTAATTAATGAAGTGCTACACGAGTTTCTGGGACATTTCGTTGTGGTTTACTTGGATGACATCCTCATATATTCGGACTCATTGTCAGTACACCAGGGTCATGTCAGACAAGTTGAGAAAACATCATCTCTATGCTAAACTCGAAAAATGTGAGTTTGAGGTTCAGAAGGTATCCTTTCTTGGTTATATTATCTCCTCGGTATGATTCTCTATGGACCCAACCAAGGTCCAAGCAATCCTAGACTGGGTACAACCGAATAACCTCAAGGCGGTCCAGAGATTCCTGGGATTTGCCAATTATTACAGGAGGTTTATTGGCGGCTTTGCGGATATTGTGGCTCCTATTGTCACCTTGACTCGAAAGGGAAGCGACCCAGCCAACTGGACATCTCAGGCAATAACTGCGTTTGAAACTCTGAAGAATGCCTTTGTGTCTGCTCAGGTCCTCAGACACCCGGATCCTAAGTTACCGTTTATCCTTGAGGTTGATGCCTCTGACGTCGGTGTGGGTGCCATCTTGTCTCAAAAAG
The DNA here is from genome assembly GCF_038048845.1 of Mixophyes fleayi. Classification (NCBI taxonomy): domain Eukaryota; kingdom Metazoa; phylum Chordata; class Amphibia; order Anura; family Limnodynastidae; genus Mixophyes; species Mixophyes fleayi. The sequence goes on from NC_134402.1 coordinate 177,013,191, forward strand.
ATTCCCAGACTCACCGCTTACATCCATGTGCCTATTTCTCTAGCCAGTTCTCTTCAGCGGAGGCCAACTATGATGTGGGAAACCGAGAGCTGTTGGCAATCAAATGGGCCTTTGAGGAATGGCGACATTGGTTGGAAGGCGCTACACACCAGATCTCCGTTATAACGGATCATAAAAATCTGCAGTATATACAGTCGGCGAAACGACTGAACCCTCGGCAGGCTCGCTGGTCGCTGTTCTTCACTCGTTTTAACTTTGTAATTACATATCGTCCAGGATCTAAGAATGTCCGGGCAGATGCCCTGTCCAGAAGCTTTCTGGCACACCATGCTCCGGTTACTAATCCAGAACCTATTATCCCCTTGTCTATGCTTCATGCTGGGTTAACCCAAGACCTGAGCTGTACTTTACAGAGGTTTCAGAGATTAGATCCTGATAATACTCCAGTAGGATGTTTGTTTGTCCCAGTCCATCTGAGGAGGGCAGTTCTTGCTGAAGCACACGATAGTCAAACTGCTGGACATCCAGGAGTCTTTAAGACATTAGAAATCCTTTCCCGTACTGTATGGTGGCCATCTTTGTCTGCTGATGTCAAGAGTCACGTCCTGTCATGTGAGGTTTGTGCCAGAAACAAAGTCCCCAGGACCCGTCCAGTAGGTCAGTTAGTTCCTTTGGCCATTCCTGCAAAACCATGGACGCACTTGTCCATGGACTTTATAGTTGATCTACCACCTTCTGCAGGACACACTACTATTTGGGTCATGGTAGACCGGTTCAGCAAAATGTCACATTTCATTCCACTAACCAAACTGCCTACTGCTCGGGATTTGGCCGTCTTATTCATTCAACATATTTTCCGGCTCCATGGACTTCCTACTGACATCGTCTCCAATCGGGGTTCTCAGTTCATAGCCCAATTCTGGAAATCCTTCTGTACTCTCCTTGGAATCAAGATCAGTTTATCATCCGCATATCACCCTCAGTCAAATGGGCAAACTGAAAGGGTTAACCAGTCACTGGAACAGTTCCTCCGATGTTATACTTCAGAATTCCATGACAACTGGTCCTCTTTGCTGCCCTGGGCAGAGTTTGCCTACAATAACTCATCTCACTCATCTACTCAAACTTCCCCGTTCTACTGTAACTTCGGTTTCCATCCCAGGTCTAATTCGCTATATTCTCTCAAGTCTGCTGGTATCCCGGAGATTCGTTCCACAGCTGCTGATCTGAAGGTAATTTGGAGGAAAGTTCAGTCCTCCTTGAGAAAATCTTCATTGTCTGCTAAAAAAAATTCGGACCGCCATCGTACCACCTGCTCATTCAAAGTAGGCCAGAAAGTGTGGCTTTCAACTCGGAATGTTAGGCTCAGACAGCCTTGTAAAAAACTGGGGCCTAAATTTATTGGTCCGTTCATGATCACCAAGCAGATTAATCCGGTAGCTTTTAGACTGAAGATCCCTGGCTCTCTGAAAATCCCCAACACGTTTCATTGTTCGTTACTTAAGCCAGTATTATACCCGAATCAATCCCAGTCTACAGGGCCTTCTGTGGGAATTAGCTTAATTTACCACAAAAATTTGTGGCCCAGAAAATCCTCGACTCTAAAAGAGTGCAGGGGCAGGTGCACTTCCTGGTACAGTGGAGGAATCGTGGATTGGAAGAGCGGTCTTGGGTTCCGCGAAGACGACTCCATGCCCCTAAACAATTGAAAGAGTTCTTCAGGAGATTCCCAAGAAAACCGGGATGTCGGGGTCCCTCGACCCCTCCTCAAGGGGGGGTACTGTTACGAGCCGCGGCGGTGCCCAGCCGCCGCGACTCACTCACCTGCGTCCCGGCCGTCGCTATGGCGACTGGGACGTCATTTCCGGCCATGACCCGGCCGTTGCCGGGGCAACGGGCAGACGCCTCAGCGCTGCGTCCCGGCGATGAGGAAGCCGGGCGCATGCGCTTATTGTAGATTCTAGCCTGCGGGCTGATTATCCTGCTCATTAGCTAGGCAAGGGGCTGTATCTAAATTCAGAGCTAGGCTCTGATTGGTGGCCATTAGTACTTAAGGCAATGAGGTCTGCTGCCTCATTGCCGGTTATAGCTTCTGTGCTCCAGTCTGCTGACCTGCATGTTCCTGCTCTAGTCTTCTGAGACCACTTCTGATTTACCGTGTATGACCTTTGGCTTTGAACTGACTCCGCTTGTGTATCCTGTGACCCTGATCCCTGGCCTGTTTACCGTTTCTGCTATCCGCATGTGACCCATGACTTCAGCTTGTTTACTGACACCGCTGTCTGCTTCCGGCCCTTGAGCTCTGCGTGGACCTGACTCCGCTTGCCTGGGTTCTCCCCAGCCGGTACACACTTCACGACCCTCTGTCGGTCTGCAGCCCAGTCTGTCCCCACCATCAGGGGCTCCAGTGAACACCTGACTGGCAGAGTAGATTCCGGGTTGTGTTGTGCCGGCTGGAGGGGTTCCTAACATACCCTCTATATGTTAACTTGCCAGAGGCATATTAAATAAGAGGATATGAAAAGGAATGAATTGTTCCCAAGCTTGGCTTAAAATCTTGCCATTTGCAGGTTTACCCCACACTTTCAAGCACCTGCTGTTAGCCTATAATTTGATTGAGCAACTTTCCTTTCTGTTATATTCATTTGCAGGTTTAGTTGCTTCTGTTGACTGATGTAACTTCTGTATTCCAGTAACAAATAGAAATACACAGCCATATGTGGCATTACTTGACATATTGCAAGCTATTAGTACTGCTTTGCATGTGACAGGGCATATAACTACTACTTTTGGGGATATAAATGTGTGTATTACTACTACTAAACATATTAATAGCAGAGTATATGTGTCATGTTGTCCAAGTTGCACCCCAGTAACAGGTATAGAAAAGACTGAGGCCACACAACACCAGCAATTGATATAATACATGTTTTACTTAGCTTTGAGTATAAATCAGCATACGTGAAGAGTAGCCAGCAGTATCAAAGGCAGAAGAACTGAGTATGAGCTTTCATGCAGAAGGAGAAACAGTTGATTCACACAACCTGGGCACATACACACACGGAGCCCGATTTATCAAGGAATATAAATGCTGATACACACCGTATATTGCGTAAAATCGCTCTGCGCATGCCCAGAAATTAACTATATGCCAGATAACTCAGCAACGTCCAATCTATCTTCGAACACAAAGGACCTTCACTACAGCCTACAATTTCATGGGTGGAACTGGGAGGGGAATGGGTGTATGCACGTAGTCAATGCACAGTAAGTGCACATGCAGAAACATCCAATTCAAACTTTGGGCATCTAAAAGGTGTTTTCCAGTCTTATTACTTGCACAGGCTACAAGTCTGTTGTAAGCGCTGATTACTAGTGATAATGGTTGAGTATACATAGTAACATGTGTTTGCAATCAGGAGCAACTGTAAGAATGCATTTTATGTACAGTATACAGTAATAACACCCTAATAAATGTATTCTATTAAACAAAACTGAAAAAAATCATTTTTTTTCTTTAAAATGTTTTGTCATCAATGACTATATTATTAACAGGTGATATTAACTGAATATTTTTCTTTTTCTATGTGCATTCTTTTGAAACTTTATATTCCACACATGTATTGGACATATCCTGCAGTGTAATGTCTGTTAGAGCAGAGCACACCTAGACCCCTATTAATCAACAAATGTATCTTTACAACTGCTCTTTGTTGAATACTGATGTGCGTATGCCCGATTAATGTGCGCTTCAAAATAAACGCACGATACGTTCATTTTGTGTGCCATGAATTAGGACCAAGCTGTCCCAAGAACCTCCATGATCAAAGGAGCTTCCCTACCCCATGTGCATGCTTCATATCTAACTGCGGCAAAAGATGAACAATCATAGTTAATGGTGCAGTTACCATAATACTGTTATTATACCATGGTGGTGAGTACTACTATTTTATTATTCACTACACAGTTATTAATTTTTATAGACAATACCTTTATGTATCCATTAATTGAACTCACCTGTGTTATATGTACATCTTTGCTTATAGACAGCAACGTGGAAGTAAAAACTTTATATGATTTAGCTTCTGATTAAAATAATAAGTGTTCAAGCTATCCACTCATGCCAGGTGATCTGAAGGTTTTATACTATTTTTTCCTCTTTGGAGTCTACTCAATTTTTTATTTTCCTTTAGTACAGGCCTGGCCAACCTGTTACTCTCCAGGAGTTTATGAAACTGCAAGTCCCAGCATGCCCTGACAGCTATCGGCAGGCAATCTACTGGCAAAGCATGCTGGGGCTTGTAGTTTCACAACACCTGGAGAGCCACAGGTTGGCCAGGCCTGCTTTAGTAGATTTTCAGGGCTTTGATAAAATGCATATTTCAGTAACAGTTGCATTAGCCAACCTTATGTGCTTACTTTAAGATTCAATATCTTGCATAAGAAATTACCCTCAGGGAATGATTATAACACACTCACATGCACACGAGCACGTATGCACAAACATATATTTACATTGACACAAGGCACTTCAAAATGTGATTTTGCAAATTAATTAAGTTTGTTCAGAATTCATTGGTGAGGACTGTTATTCTGCTAGGAAGTTTAATTTTATTGCTCAACTATTAGTAGCCATGTGTAGACCAACTTCTGCTAAACAATCTTAAAGTAAACTCTATTTGTCAACAAATGTTTACTAATTATGTTAATCCCCCTAAACATACATAGTTTAGTGATACAGTATAAATTCATAACCTTTCCCCTTCCATGGCTCAAATGTTGACCCCCCCCCACCTCTATCTTTCCATTTCACTATGTCTCCCTCTCCGCCACAGTTCTCTCACTATCCCACCCTCTCCCATATTTAACTCTTTTCCTTTGTGTTGTACACATAGTTATTAATGTCATCCCAGCTCCTGATGTGTAGAGCATCCAGTTCAGCCACTTTGCATGCATTGCAGTCTCTCTTTCCAGGGACCATCATCAGAGAGATCAATTTTTTTGAAAGCCTTTTCTTCTTCTGCCCACATCTTCTTTTTTTAATGGTCTTAATACATGAATACAAAATGTCTAAGAAAAATAGAAGACAGCAGTATTATTTCCATAGACATGCGCTGACCCTTGTGTTTCGGTTTTGAAATTGCTGTCGGTCCTAATTTCGTGTTTCGGCTTTGCTACTGGTTTTGTTAAACAAACGCGAAAGGTTTTGGATCTCAATTTAATTAAAAATTGTGAAAAATAGGTAAAATAATGTCATTTTGAGCTGTTTTTGCTCTGTCGAAGTCAGCAAATTGGATAAAGTCATTTCAATTAAAGTCTAGCAAACTTGGTTGTCTTTGTCTGAAAAGATGCGTACGGTACGCTATGTCGTACAAGGGCACGCTACGGCGTGAAAGGGCGTACGCATCCACTACACGTGGCAGCAACAGTAATTGGTCTTTTACCATACATTTGCACAAACACGCATACTTATAAAATAGTACACATTATTGGTAGTTGCAACACATAGTCAGTTATGTCGAAATATAGTAGTATTTATATGTTATATCAGAGTTACATGCATATTAGTGAAATACACAGAACGGGTTAAAGGAATAACATCATGAATGGTATCATAATGAACCTTGTTACATATCCTACTGTTTGGTGCGCTCTGCGAGGGAATCGCAGAGCGCATACGCAAGTTATGAATGATAGGGAATTATGAACTACTTAAGAGTAAGGAATTCTGGCGGGAAGAGCAGAGCATACCCCCTGCAGAGATGACCCCCTCCTTTGGATTCCTTAGGATGAACCAGCCAATGATTGACGACCCCTTGGACATTCCTGAGACCCGGACCAATAGATGCAAGCCATACCATCTTCATTGTATTACTGTACTTGATTGTGTATATAAGCAGCAGCTTGTGATCCAGAGTGCAGACTTCTTGTCCCCAGACTTCAGGATTGAATGACTGCACTGGATCCAGAGCGCCTGCGTTAAGTAACGGCTGTATTTACTATTACATCGCTTGAGCATATTTTTTCCACTTATTGCGAATAAATCTTTGTGCGTTGGAAACACAAATCGAGGTTCGACAATCGTTATTGGTTAGCGACAATACGCACATTACAATTTGGGGGCTCGTGAGCTTTGGAGGTTTCGTTGCCGATGATACGCAAGACCAACGGATTTCGGTTCCTCAACAAAGGGTGGAGACGCGTCATAAACGGGTAAGAACGCATGGTGTTCAAAACCTGAATTTTACTCTGTGTTGCGAAACCGAATGTCCGTTTTGCATTATCTAGGGCACGCTAACTAGAACCTAGGGACAAAAGAGAAAACTGTTTCTTTTTTCTGTCATTGTGCGTTTTAACTGTATTGCATTGTTTAGCGTATGTGTACTTCCTGCTGTGCGTACGCGAACTTCCGGTAAACTTGCCACGTGGTTAAACAATCGTGTTGATAGTTATTATACATGCATAGTATAATTACTTGTGAAAGCCTCTGAGACATTATTACTATTGTTGGGAACTTTTGATTTTCTGCGCAGAAAAGGTGTATAGTGTGTGATGTTGTAACGTAGATACACTGTTTTATTGTTGAGGTGCTCAGTTGCTGTCTGACGAGGCGGATTGCCCAACTGAAGGACGGTATACAGGGCAGGTATACCGAATGCGAAAACTGGGTTTTCGCAAAGCGCTACCAATAGATCGCAAGGTTTGCTAATAATTAGTATTGGTAGGCAGTGCGATCCGGTCGCACCGTTAGTGCGAATTGGTGAAGCAGCTAGGAGGAATTATACTGGAAAGGCAGGTTGATTGTATCGACTTTGCGCTCCCAGCGATAATAAACTCAGCAGATTTTGTGGTTTAGCCAGGGTATCGAGGAGCTGATAGCCCTTGGGGCCCACAGTGATATTTCTGTATTAGGGATCCTCGCCAGGGGCGAGAAAAGCGAGTGAACGCGGCTAAAGGAAATACGTTCACCGAGGATTATAGATCTCTAGCGGTGAGTATAGCAACAGAGTTGAAATTATTAGGTGGAAAGAACAGAGCATTGCGGTGTGTCTGTATTTCACATTTGGCCGGAAGGAACAGAGCATTGCGGTGTGTCTGTGTTCCGGGTAGAAGGTATATTGTTCAACATGGGTGCTAAGCATACGCTAGAGATGGTCAGTGTACTGCCTAAGGAAGGCCCTATTGGTTCAGCGAGGTTTCTCATGTGTAAGAAGTATGGTGCATATGCAACTGTGTATTGTGACACGTGGGTCGGGATGACCAAAGCTTGTGATAGGCCTTTCCCAACAATAGGGAGTTTTAATGCAGAGGTACTGAATACTGTAAAAGATAAAATATGGTTGATCAAGTCAACGAAAAAGAGAAATAGACATAATGATTGTTTAAAATTGTGGCAAATGGAAGGTAACACGTGGCAGAGCAGCGAATACAAACCGGAAATAGGCGTGGCGAAAAGCGCGCGCAAGGCGGATGTAACCATTGAGAAGCGTGGCGAACTCAGCGCAAGCGCGCCCCCGCCACCTTATGTGGCGGGAGGGGTAAGTACAGCCGTTGTTAAAACTGAAAATAGAAAAATTACTAAGTTGTACCCTGTTTTAAATCAGTTTCAATCAAGTGTATCTGAAAACGAAGATGAACCCACTGTGATTTCGGCCATTGCCCATGCTGTTAATGTACTAGAGGCTCAACGCAAGTATGAGAAAATGGCTGAGATAGGTGAGAGTAGCGTGATCACTAGGAGTGAAAGTGTTCTAAATCTAGGGCCTGTAAATCCTGTAGCGTCCCCTGAAGTTAGTGTACCAGAGGGTGTGTTCCCGGTCCGCACAATATCAGTTCCCAATGGGAAACCAGAAAAGGATGGTATAGTTCCTTTAAGAAATGTTACAATGCATTGTCCCTGGACTAGATCAGAATTACGTTCCATTATGACTGAATTCCCAGATCCTAGAAAAGAGTTAGCTAAATGTCAGAAATTTGTTAAAGACTTAGGGAATGCTCATGAACCAACCAGTAAGGATTGGCGAGTAGTGTTGAGGGCGTGTCTTCCTCCCAATACTAACATACAAAAATTTATTGGAGATTGTTTGTTGGAGGAAGATGACACCCTGACTGATGAGATTAACCAACGGAATATAGAACAAATTGTCAAACACTTAGCCATCTGTTTTCCAGTAGTAGTAAATTGGAGTAAGATTTTCACCATTAAACAAAAGGATAGTGAAACTGCCTCAGATTACTTTGCTAGAGCTATAACAGCGATTGCACGATTTACTGGGATATCCAACATAAGTGAGGACCCACATCACAGAGAGGTAGCTGTAGGGGTACTGATGGATGGCCTTAGGGAAAATTTAAAGACGAGAGTACAAACCACATTACCTAATTGGAGAGGCGTCACGGTAGACTTCCTTAGAGAGTCTGCTGTGGAGCATGACAAGAACCTTTTTAGAAAAAGGGAAGAGAAAAGTGATAGGTTAATGACGGTAAGTATACAGGCTCTAGAAGGGGTGCATACACGACCACCAGCATACAACCCATATAACAGGAAACCTAAAGTGATCAGGTGTTTCAACTGTAACGAGGAAGGACATTACAAGAGAGATTGTAATAAAGAAAGACCCAATACACATAGGGGTGGGTCACATAGATATCCTCCAAGAAAGGATTCACATAGACTAGAAGACTCACATCTACCCGCGCATATTACGGCAGCAAATGCTGCGTGGGAAATCAATAGTCAGCGCTAGGGGTCAGGTCATACCTGTAGTCTACAGCCAGTGAGGTTAACTGAGAGTCAGAGTGAAGAACCAACAATGATAGTTGACATAGCTGGCAGGAAACAAACTTTTCTTGTAGATACAGGGGCGGCCCGATCTGTGATAACCTCTCCTTTCAATCTACAGGTGACCAGCAAAACTATTCCAGCTATGGGGGTGACGGGAAAAGTGTTACATTATCCTCTAACTAAACCCGCCGAAGTTACTATCGGGCCTCTGCATACTAAGCATTCATTTCTCTTGGCTGCAGCGGCTCCTACTAACTTGCTAGGGAGAGACTTGTTATGTAAAATGGGATGTGTCATATACTGTACTTCAGATGGTGTGTTCCTAGATATACCCGAGAAGGTTGCACATGAGGTACAGGACATATTGGACACCCCTCCAAGGTTAATGTTACACTCTCCTGTTATAGAACAAAGTCCATCTCAAGTAAAGGGGATGTTGCTGGAAATACCAGGTTCCCTATGGACCAGAGATGGACAGGACACTGGACTGATGGCAAACGTAGCCCCTGTCATGGTCAATCTAAAAAGTGGTAGGATAGCCCCAAAAATCCCACAGTATCCATTAAAACCGGAGGTGGAACTAGGGGTATATCCTGTTATTGAGAGGCTGTTACAACAAGGGATTTTAATTCGTACAGCCAGTACAGCAAATAGTCCCATTTTCCCTGTGAAGAAGAGTGGGGGGAGGGGCTATAGATTAGTCCAGGACTTAAGGGGAATTAACAAAGTTGTTGAGAGCCAATTCCCCGTAGTGCCGAATCCAGCTGTCATCCTCATGCAGATTCCACCGTCTGCCAGTCATTTTACTGTCATTGATCTATGTTCTGCTTTCTTTTCAGTCCCTCTTCACCCTGACTGCCAATACCTTTTTGCATTCTCCTACAGGGGAGTGCAATACACATGGACCAGACTACCCCAGGGGTTCATTGACAGCCCCAGTATTTTCTCCCAAGCCTTACATGACTGTTTGCAATCCTTTCAACCCCACAATGGGTCTGTTCTAATTCAATATGTGGACGATTTGTTGTTGTGCTCTGATTCTTTTATGTCATGTTTACATGATACTAAATTGTTGTTGCTTCATCTTTCACAAACAGGGCACAAGGTGGCAAAGGATAAATTACAGCCATGTCAGACTAAGGTCAAATACTTAGGACACTGCCTCACTAAGGGGCTAAGACACCTGACAACCGACAGAATTGAGGCCATACAACACATGACCCTGCCGCAGAGCCAGAAGCAGATTCGTACTTTCTTGGGGATGTGTGGATACTGTAGGTCCTGGATCCCAGGTTTTTCTATTCTGGCATTACCATTGCAGGAGCTAGTCTCTTCCTCAAAACCAGAACGTGTCATACACACAGAAGAGTCGGAGCAAGCGTTCTTTAATCTTAAAGATAGTCTGACAAGAGCACCTGCATTGGGAATACCTGATTATGAAAAGCCTTTTGAGCTATTTTGTACAGAAGCTGATGGCTGTGCAGCAGGTGTCCTCACACAGAAACATGGTGACGCTAGCAGACCGGTAGCATACTACAGTGCACAATTAGACAATGTGGCAAGGTCACTCCCAACATGTCTCAGAAGTGTAGCAGCAACGGCCCTTCTAGTAAGTAAGAGCGAGGATGTAGTATTAGGACATAATTCAACCATCTATACACCCCATGCTGTATCAGCTCTGTTAAATTCAGCCCAAACCAGACATGTTTCTTCAGCTAGATTCACAAAGTGGGAACTAGCCCTGATGGCACCCTCAAACATCACCATCAAACGATGTAGCACCCTAAATCCAGCTACATACCTTCCGTATGTGTCTCAAGAGACACAAAGGGTGGGAGGTGAGGAGACCCTGGTTGATGATGAGTTAGGCAAGAATACTGACACGCATGACTGTATGGAACACCTGAATCAGACCTTTACTGCAAGGCCCGACATATGTGACACCCCCTTAGAAAATGTAGATTTTACGTTTTATACAGACGGAAGTTGCCATAGACAGACAGAGACAGGAGAGCTATGTACTGGTTACGCTGTTGTAGACGATCAGGATGTGGTAGAAGCTGAACCCCTTGGTCCACCTCACTCAGCCCAGGTGGCGGAACTAGTAGCACTAAGGAGAGCGTGTGAATTGGCAGAGGGTAAATCAGCCAACATATATACTGACTCTAGGTACGCCTTCGGGGTAGTGCATGATTTTGGGGCCCTTTGGCGTCTTAGAAACTTTACGACAGCAGCAGGTACACCAGTGGCACACTCACTACACATAAAAGGACTTCTGACAGCGATACAGTTACCCAGAACAGTAGCCGTCATAAAGTGCAAAGCCCATACCTTTGAAGAAGACCCAGTGTCATTGGGCAACAACAGGGCAGACGAAGCTGCTAAATGGGCAGCAGGGCAACCTATGACTGTATCGACCGAGACTATGATGGTTTTTCAGACATTAGACACGCAGAAATTAATTGAAATGCAAGATTTGTGTTCCCTGCAGGAGAAGGCGGTCTGGAAGGCGAAGGGATGTGGTCAAGAGTCCTCAGGACTCTGGAGGGATGGACAAGGTAAGCCTGTAGCTCCCCGAACATACTATCCAAGCCTGGCTGAAGCAGCACACGGCCTGACTCACCTGGGTAAAGAAGGTATGTGCAAACTGGTGAGAGCATACTGGTGTGCTCCCGGATTTTCCTCTCAAGCTGGTAAGAAAGCAATGTCATGTCTTACTTGTTTGAGGAAAAATGTTGGGAAAACTATTCCAACTGAGCCATCCCACATCCCTCCTACAGACGGACCTTTTCAGGTAATACAAATTGACTATATCCAACTACCACCGTGCAGGAATCTGAAGTATGTGTTAGTGTGTATTGATGTGTTTTCCGGTTGGGTAGAAGCATATCCGGCAGCCACTAATACTGCTGTGTTCACTGCAAAGAAAATTGTACAAGACTTTGTGTGTAGGTTCGGTATCCCTAGAATCATTGAAAGTGATAGGGGCACCCATTTTACTGGTGATGTCTTCCAAAAAATGTGTAAACTCATGGGAATCAGTAGCAGACTTCACACCCCTTACCGACCACAAGCCAGTGGTAAGGTGGAGAGAGTAAACGGTACTATCAAGAACAAACTAGGTAAGATAATGGCTGAAACTGGGTTGGCATGGCCTGAGGCTTTGCCGTTGGTCCTCCACAGCATTCGAACCACTCCTAGACCTCCTCTTAATCTGTCCCCCTTTGAGATACTGTTCGGACGACAACCTCATTTGATCGTGAGTCCACAAGACGACTTAAAGTGTAATAATGAAGTGACTGTACAATATCTTATAAGAATGAGTAGACAGCTGAAACAACAACAACAAAAACTAAAAATGCTGTCACCTGGTATGCCAGAAACGAACTGTCATGATGTTGAACCTGGAGACTATGTTATGATCCGCAATTTCTTACGTTCAGGTTGTTTAACAGACCGTTGGGAAGGCCCGTACCAAGTGCTGCTGACCAGTACTACATCACTGAAGGTTGCAGAGAGAGACACTTGGGTCCATTCCACCCACTGCAGGAGAGTCCATAATCCGGAGAAAGTGCAAGACAAGACTCAGACCGACGACATAGAGCTGTCACTTGTGAGCCTGTTCCGGGAGACCTAAAGCCTGCAGTTAAGACACCTGAACCAGAGACGTTGCCTCAGAACTATCTTTCCAGCGATGGAGTGGCGGTTTTTGTTTTTCTTTTGTTCCAGGATTTTCCTTGTTTTTACTTTTTCTAGGACATTCTATTTTTGTGAAGGAGAATGGAGGACGGAGGAGAGTTCTGGGAGTGATACGGATGAAATGGAGGCCGAAGAAAAGTTAATAGGATATCCTGAGCAGCCCATTATCAAACTTGGTCCAGGGGTTATGAAAAGGTCTGCTAGCTCAGGAACTCGGAGGCAGTGTGAGGGGCTATTGTCTGATGAGTATTGTATCTGCAAGTTCTGCAACTCCCTAGTTGACGAGAGATGCATTCAACGATGCCAGTCCCCCAGTACTCTGAATATAGGCGGGCATCCATTGGAGGATTATCACTCCCTGGTGGGTAAGGTGCTAAACCAAACTGAGTGTTGGGTGTGCTCTCACGTGCCTCAAGGGCAGCATAACATAGGACTAGTGCCATTCCCGCTAAACATATCCAAAGTACTCGAATTAAGGGGTGGGAGGCCCATAGAAGGGAGGTACAATAACACTAGGTCCCCTAGTCTGACGCTTCGACAATACTCCATAGGCAGGTCGTTGCTGTGCCTAAACATATCTCATGCAAAGCGCCTGGAGAATTGGGAGGCTGACCTATCAGATCAGACAATGGCTCGCCACACTCATTTTAGAGAGAGACCCACAAGGTCACTACTAGGCAGGAATGCTGATGGAAGTCACAAGTTAGGGCGTATAACCAAACATAAGAAGGTATCTATTGGAAAAGTCTCTACAGATAAATGTGAAAATATCATTAATGCCGACACGTGTCTAGAGCAGATGGAGACACTAGGCATGGGTAGTTTTATCAAAACTCTGTGTGATATAATTCATGGGCATACTGTTCCTTATGTTCTCCCTGATGATGTGTATTTTGTTTGTGGGAGGAAAGCTTATTCCTGGGTGACTCCGAGTTCCAAGGGCTTGTGTTTCTTAGCTAAACTGGTTCCTGAAATCATGACTATTACTCATGAAGAAATGGTAGATATTCACAAGACTACATCACCACCATACATACACACACAGTATGAACACCGTGGCAAGAGAAATATGATTCCTGGTGAGGAACCCATAGCTACAAAATTGATTAGTGAAACTGCTGGTTTCCAAGTTATGGTTGCTCTAGATCTCACCAGGACCGCTCGGGGAACATTAAACTTTAAATATATCCAAGACCTAGCTAAATTAATAGATAATATCACCGAGATGTATGATGACACTTTCAGGTATACTGGAAGGGAGCTACAAGCGTACAAGAAGGAGTTGGTGCAACATAGACTGGTACTAAATTATCTCACCTCTATTACTGGTGGGTACTGTGTGACACTGGCCACCCAGTTCGGTGTCAAATGTTGCACGTACATTACTAATAATACGGAAGACCCTAAAGAGGTTATAGACCGGAAGATGGATGAAATTTTGCAGCTGAAATGGGAATTTCGAAAGAGCCATAATTCTTCGTTATATGAGGTCGGGGAAAAGGTGGCGGGTTGGTTCTCGTGGTTGAACCCAGCAGAATGGTTCTCCGGTCTGGGGGAGTGGGTACAGGAAATGATTGCGAGTGTAGGTAAGCTCCTTCTCCTTATACTGGGTGTCATCTTAGCAATTGGTTTAGTTGTCACATGTGTTCCTACTGTGTTGAAGTGTGGAAAACGGTCTCATAAGAGTAACACTGAGAAAGAGACTGAAAGGGTGGTACCAGATACCGAGATCATGGTCTGTGAAGAAGTATTGTATAATCCTGAACTTGAAACGGTGATTGGGTGATAGTTTATTACACTATCAAAGGGTGGAACTGTCGAAGTCAGCAAATTGGATAAAGTCATTTCAATTAAAGTCTAGCAAACTTGGTTGTCTTTGTCTGAAAAGATGCGTACGGTACGCTATGTCGTACAAGGGCACGCTACGGCGTGAAAGGGCGTACGCATCCACTACACGTGGCAGCAACAGTAATTGGTCTTTTACCATACATTTGCACAAACACGCATACTTATAAAATAGTACACATTATTGGTAGTTGCAACACATAGTCAGTTATGTCGAAATATAGTAGTATTTATATGTTATATCAGAGTTACATGCATATTAGTGAAATACACAGAACGGGTTAAAGGAATAACATCATGAATGGTATCATAATGAACCTTGTTACATATCCTACTGTTTGGTGCGCTCTGCGAGGGAATCGCAGAGCGCATACGCAAGTTATGAATGATAGGGAATTATGAACTACTTAAGAGTAAGGAATTCTGGCGGGAAGAGCAGAGCATACCCCCTGCAGAGATGACCCCCTCCTTTGGATTCCTTAGGATGAACCAGCCAATGATTGACGACCCCTTGGACATTCCTGAGACCCGGACCAATAGATGCAAGCCATACCATCTTCATTGTATTACTGTACTTGATTGTGTATATAAGCAGCAGCTTGTGATCCAGAGTGCAGACTTCTTGTCCCCAGACTTCAGGATTGAATGACTGCACTGGATCCAGAGCGCCTGCGTTAAGTAACGGCTGTATTTACTATTACATCGCTTGAGCATATTTTTTCCACTTATTGCGAATAAATCTTTGTGCGTTGGAAACACAAATCGAGGTTCGACAATCGTTATTGGTTAGCGACAATACGCACATTACAGCTCCTATATTACTATTTATAACATTAACATTCATTTACAGTCTATTTTCTAATGATCACTTCACAGTGGTCCTAATTTTCACCAATTTTGACCAAAGTCGGCAGCAATCTGGCTGGCTAAAATAATGATAGAGCAGTGGCTCTAGACTAGGGATTACAATAGATTATCTGGCAGCCTTGCAAAAATGCACTTTAGAGATCATGAGTACCTTCATTAAAAAGGGATTACTTTTATGATACTTCTCCACTCTCTGATCTACTTCATAATCAAGAGAGAACATAACAAAGCATCCCTCATAGACACTTATGCTACAGAAACAGGCAGCTTTTATTGGATGGACATTGGTAGAATGAATGCAGTTAATTAATACAGTTAATACATATATTGATAAAACTATATAGACGAAGGTGGCCTGCACCTTCATCTATTTAGGTACTATGCACTTATCATTGGGTAGAGTATTCACTAGGAGCCAAGAGTAGAGCTTTCAAACACCTTGTTTTACTATTGTGCTTTTTGTGGTATGAGTGAGGTAGTTCTGGCTGAAAAGTTTTTCCAAGCTAACTGTCACCGCATTCTCTCCCAAATTAAATTGTACCTTACTATGTGGTCATATCACTATATCCCCTGGATAGTTGTATCAATGCTGTCAGAATGAATATTCTCCCCAGACTTTTATATGCACTTATCGTTGGGTAGAGTATTCAGCAGGAGTCAAGAGACAAGCTTTCAAACACCTTGTTTTACTATAAGTGCTTTTTATGGTTTGAGTAAGGTAGATCTGGCTGAATGCAAATTAGTATGTGACAGAATGTTGCCCTTGTGACTCAAACAAGGGGTCTTGTCACTCGTATAAATTTGCAAGTATACAAATATGTCATGTATAATATGTGTCATGTATATCAATATAAAATGTATATAAAAATATTTTTAGATCTTTATATAGCTTTAAAAGGACGAAATTACTAGGCTAGGTAATATGTAAACCAGGCCGTTCAGATTGAGCAATAGTTGGCCTGCTCACACAAGTAAGTATACATAACTCACATTGATGCATATTTGATTGCCAAACATCTGTCTTGACAAGACAATTCAATTGAATTTAAAAGTCCACATTCTGAGAAATTAATAGAATTTGGCATTTTGATCACCCAGTTAGCAGTGAGTTGGCAGTTTGCAGCACTAGTAATATGCTGAAAACAGTTAGGCATTGCAATGAGTTTCAAAAAGCCCCACAAAAAAGGGAATTTTGGTGCAAGAATGTAACAAAGGCTTCAGAAGCTTTTTGGGGAAAAGTGGAGGTTCCCAAATCATGCAAGATGGCATTGTCCTTGGGAACACCCACCCACATTGCCTTTGGGGACACCCACCTACCCACATGTTGAAAACGACATGCACAAAGTTTAACAAACCAAGCACTCTAGCGACAGTCACTGCCCCTTTTGTGGCTTAAGTCCTTATTTTGTTTGGGCTCCCTCAAAAGCCAAGTTTTGATTTTCGGCTGTTCAACTGGATATTAGATGTTAACAAATGAATCCTGGGCATTTGGATAACAGTGGTCATCTTCCTCAATGATAACCAATCACCCTCATTAAACATGTCTACATCAATTACATTTCTTTGCATATAGAAGATACACCAAGTAGGTACCAGTTAAGCAGCATGTGACACATTGGAGAAGAACAGCAGCAAGACAATGGAGAGGCTCTACACAGCAAAATACACAATGGAGAGGGTCAGCACTGCAGAAAATGCTTTGGAGAGGGTCAGCAGCAATACATTGGAGAGGGAACAACAGTGGCAGTATTAGAGCTCATTAGACAGACAGTGTCAGCATCAGTAGACATTTTTTAACAGATGATGAGACAACACCCAGGTGTGATACATACATGTGTTTGACAGCTACAGGATTGACATAATATGATTGCTGGGCAGCAGAATAGATAGGGTTATAAAGTCTACAATATAATGACATCCACAGTATTATTAGGATAACAATTGAAATGTAGACAGTATTTGTTAGGTTGAAAACTCAAATGTAGACTGCATTATGCCTAACCCTCTAGCTAGACCTGTCCATTTCCCTGTTCTTAACCATATCCCTAGCTATTTCCCTACCTATAATAATACTGTCGACATTATCTATCTAATCATACTGTCCACTATGTGAATTGGCGACCTAATAATAGTGTTGACACCTGAATTGTCGACTGTTACACAAGCTGACAGACCAAGGCCAAAATGTAAAATAGTGCAAGATGGTTCTTGGGCCCACCCAGCCACCCATAATGTTAAAAAAGACAAGCACATAGCTTAACAAACCAAGTACTTCAGCAACAGGGGCTGCCACTTTTGGGGCTGAAGTGCTTGATTTGTTTTGGCCCCCACAAAAGAGAACATTTTGCTTGTTGGTCGATGAACTGGACAGAGTAGCAGCAGTTTAACTTTTTTTTACAAATTACTAATGGTCATTTGGCTAACAGTGGTCATCTTCCTCTATGTTGATGAACATGTCATTACCCTTATCATCATCCTCATCACCGATGTCATGATCATCATCATCATACAATATTAATTCATCCCCACTGGAAAATACACATTCTGTTGGTAATTGGCGGCAAGAACGGTATTCTTCATACAGGATGCTGACTGTCATACTTGTTTCCTCTTACAAACGCTTGCTTCACAGACAATTGTGTAAGATTATGCTTAGTTGTTTTGCTTCCTTTCTGTATCGATGTATCACCCCCAGCAGCAGCAGTTTTAGTATGAAATGAAGTTTCTTCGGAACAATGGATTGCATTAGGTGAGTTATTTGGAATGTGAAAATTGGATGCAGGACTACATACTAATAATGAGGAGGTTAAAGACGAAGGTGTTGATTCTAGTGAGGATTGCAACTGTCTATCCATTCAGCTGCAATCTGATGCTGGGCTGCTGGTTACAATACACAATTTGCCACTTTTGGAACTTGAATGAACTTGCTGCAAGTAACGTATGAGAGAGGAGGTGCCTAGATGATCAATGTTCCTACCTCTACTTATTTTGAAATGACAAAGGCTACAGATGTCTTGATAAATGATGTCTGGGCTTAGATAAAACTATTTCCAAACACAAGATGTGTTTTTTTTCATCTTATGTCCTGACATGATAATGCGCTTATCATGGGCATCTGCTGCTGGTAACACTGGTGGTTGCCTTACTACAACACAATCATCATCATTCTCCTCGTTATCTTGTCCGTATACAAGACATACATTTTCAGATCCACAATTATTCCCCTCATCCTCTTGCACATTTGTAACTTCCATAGTAGCCACAATTTCTATGGGTAAATCATCATCAACACTAATAGTACTACCCAACCTCACATTTTCAATTGGTTGTGGACTTTTTGAATGAGGCTGCTTTATTATTACAGTGTCTGAATCTTAAAACGCAGACTCACATGTAGCACTCATGAATACCCTCCTTAGACTCTCCTCAGGATTCTGTGAGTGCCCAAGTTGTTCTTCAACCTCAGTGTTATCCTCAGTCACTGATTAGTCTATTTTGGAGGTGTCAGTAACTGGCGTACACTGTGAGCGACAAGGTGGTGCATGTGAAGTTGAGGAAGATGCATGACCGCGTTCGGCACTCTGTTTTGGAATGGCAATTCTAGTGTGTATACCGGTACCAGCAGTAGCAGGACCGTTACTAGTAAAAAGTGGACATAGTCGGAGTCTTGGTGTATGGTGTATGTTAGCTATTTTCCTTTTTTTGGACAAAACACTACATCAGAAAATTCTCTCTGATTCCTCCTCCTTACATCAAGAGCTGATGTTTTCTTTGAGATTGATTTTGACAAATAGTGTTTGGATTTTGAGCACACTTTCGTCAACTTTCTTCCTGCATTACCATTTTTACTAGTAGAAGTCATAAAAGTAGTACTACTGCCAGTACTGGTACTGAGCTGCTCCTCATTTGTACAGTGATCCATGGTTGCCAAGAAGAGTAATACTACTTGAACAGATTGCGCTACTTGTAAATGCTTGCCACCACACCAGGGGAATGCCCAATAACATAGGGAAAGGAAGAAATATTATCTTACAATTCTTATGACACTGCTCCACAATATACTTCTAACAAACTAGTTATATATTTTATCGGGAGTTTGTGCTGCCCTAAATCAAAGAGAACACCCTGTTTAGTTTTTTTGGGTGTGTATCTGCTTCTGCCCCTCACACACAAGCAGCCTTTTTTAAATATAGATTTCAATGAATGACCCTTCCCAAATAGACAAGCATTGAAAATTAGGAAAAAATGAGAATATATAGCATTTTTGGGGGGTGGTAGGGAGGGCTCCAGGTGTGTGCTGACCCTCATAAACAGCCTTCTTTAAATATAGGTTTCGCTGAATGACCCCTTCAAAGTATTGAAAAATAGAAAAGATTGGAAAATAATAATATATTGCCTTTTTAAAGGGGTCTACAACTGCTGCTGAATCTCACACGCAAACACCCAGTTTTTTTCTAAATTATTTCAGTTGTCACTGTCCTTACAAGATTACTTTCACTAGAAAAACTTTATAACAAAGAAATCTGTTTTTTTTATTCTGCTGCTAACAGTCTGACAGCAAAAGCACACTGTTTTTTTCAAAGAAATAAATATACTAGTTATTTCAGAATGATATCTATCTACTGTCTAGTACTTTTATATATATGCAATGCAATACATTAACAACAACCAGTAGCCACTAGTCTGTGTAAAGTGTATTTAAGATTTAAAAGCAATTGATCAGCAAACTATTGTAGCTAACTGTTCTCTACAGAACTGCTTTACAATATTGACAGGATTCTGCTGCTTTCCTATATCCCTGGTGCAAACTTAACGCTTATGAGCAGAGCACTGCAACTAACCTCCTCCCAAGGACTATATAAATCGTGATTTGCCGAAGTACCTGTATAACCAGAGTGATATAAAAATGTGAACTTGTAAACAATAAAGCAGAGAATATTTTGGAAACTCAGAACTGTGTGTTTCATTCTCTCCAGCTGTATTGAGCTCAAACTGATAAACTGACACTTACAGGGGTCTTGGATCCAACACGCATTTTGTAAAAAAAAATTGCCGGAAAAAACGTTTCACCTCATTTTGAGATCCGAGTTTGGCGGCAGAATCCAAGTTACGACTCTGTTTTACTTGGATCACCAATGTTGAATTTCGGCGGATTGCAAGGAATCCAAATCGCTCATCTCTAATTATTTCTCAGGCAATCATATCCAACAGGGGGAAAAGACATATTTGTATTTCTGTTTAACATATAATGATACTATTATACCAGGCTAGTGGGGTGTGAGCTTAATGTACACCAGGCAGGGGTTGGTCACCTTTTTCTATCAGCTTGCCGGCTACAATCTAGTCAAGCCCAAGTGTGCCAGTTGTGTCAGTGGCGCATGCAGGGGGGGTTTCTGAGTCTCCAGAAACCCCTTCCCCCTCCGCTAAAAAGTGCCCTACAAGTGCCCTACTGTAGTATACAGCAGCCGCGGCGCTGTCTAAGAAGCGCCGGCAGGTCTCTAGATTTTTTTTTTTATGGGGGCGGAGGAAACCCCCCCCCTGACAAATCCTCCGTGCGCCCCTGTGTGTGTATGTGTGTTTATGTGTGTGTATATATATATATATATATACCCGGAATCATCTTGAAAAAGTTGAGTGACGAAACGCGTTGAGGGGGATAAGGCGTCTTCTGATTCTTTCCTTTGGATTACCATATCTACCTTGGCCAGGTGGTTTTGAGAGATCCGTGACTACCATCTGGAAAGACTGCAGATAAGCCTATATATGTTATATATTATGTACGGGCGCATTTTATATATAAAAAACCATTTTACCTTTGTAATAAATTTTTAATGGATTAATTCTGCTATGAGTTTATGTTGGTACCCACTTTTGAGGAATTGTTGGTAGCCTTATTTGGCATACTACACCATAATAGTTTTGTTCTGAGTCCATAGCGATCTGAATATTTGGAGCCATAAGGACTGGACATCAAGGATCTTTACTATATAGGATGTCAGGAATCTAATTACAGATAAGCTGTTTATTATTCGTTTTTTGGTACGAGGCCAATTCACTTGTTTGTCGCATTGAGAAGACTAATTGTTGCTCATTTAATACACTATGCGTGGCGCTTCTCTCTCCTTTTGTCTTTTATATATATATATAAATATATATATATATATATATATATATATATATATATATATGTTTGTTTTTTGCCAATGAATACTGAAGTGTTTTTTGTTCCTTTTTCACTATCCTTTAGCAGTCTTAATACTTCTTTACACTGCTGTAGTTGTGGAATCCAAAGGTAGGCTGGTGCTGTTTGGGATCCAGAAAGGTGATGTAATGATGGCGTGGCAAAAAAGAAAAATGCAATTCTCGTGTGTTTACTACGGTATCACCCAAGAGCAAACACTGCTCACACACTTTCACACAGGTACCTGAACGTACTATGCTCAAAAGAGCCATCCTGATATTATTACAGCAGGTTCATATTGACCCTGGCAATGTTTTAAAAGCATAAACTTGTGAAGACTGGGTTCTTGGTCTTCCCAAAAATTTGTAGAAATACAAAGACATGCACAGTCAGATATTGCCATTAGAGAAAGTATAACTGGATTTTAACATGTTAATTAGTCCCCTTCATTTCTCTCAACATCTGTTAATTCATCTGTAAAGTGAGTTGGCTATTTTTACTTGTGTACTTTAACATGTTCAATAGGGTTGCACTATAAATACTGTGATGCAGAATAATGCATTTTTTTTAATTGTGTTTTTCTAATAGTTAACATTTCTCTGTAAAATATTGATTTCAAGATCAACTAAAGTGCCTTATGTTCCTTCCAGGCCACTAGCTACACATTCTGCAGATACTTTGTTTAACTCTCTAGTGAACTGAACTTTATTTTTCTACATACAGGTATTCTACTAGCTAAAAAATCCTGTGGGCTTACATATGGAAAGCTGCAATTTTATATATATATATATATATATATATATATATATATATATATATGCACACACATATCTATCTATCTATCTAACTATCCATCTATCTATCTATCTATCTATCTATATATATCTATATCTATACATATATATATATATATATATATATATATATATATATATATATACTATATAAATATATATATAAGTACATATATATATATATATATATATATATATATATATAGTCTGTATATATATATATATATATATATATATATATACATATATATATATATGTGTACATACCTACATGCATCCATATACTTTAGAATTTTTTGTAATGTGAGGCAATTGAATCTTCCCCGTGTGATGTTAGTTAAATATTTATTGTGTATTCATCTTTGTATTTATCAGAGCCCCTAAATGCAGCCATTTCTCTTATACACTTACAATTTTGTTTCATTATCTGACCATTTCCAAACATATAGATAGATATATGTGATTATTTTTTATCACATATATTTTGCTTGCTATATAATTATATACTACGTGATATGTATTGTGTACTGTGTTCACTTACTATTATCCATATTTCATATACCTATACATTTTCCAACCAGGTCCCAACATTCCAAGATCCATACAAAAATCCAGTACCAGGTTGTGAAAGCTGCAATAACATGTAGGTGAGAGTAACACTATTTTAATACATAATATGCCATTGTCTAAAGAGGGAGATGTTGGCCACGCCCTCATCACTATGTGGTCATGCCCCCTTTGACGACACATCTCTTCTCCTACTATGTGTGGAGGGGGGGCAGAAGGTTGCTGTACCGAGGCCCCAAATTCATCTTGGTGTCCCTGCCTAGTCTTGAGACATCTATGATTATCCCCCAATGTGTATTTACAATGTTGATCCTAATAAAGTCCATATATTTAGGATATGGGTCATGGTATCATTTAAAAATTGACATAAGGCACATTTCATATCGTTTATAGCATATATGTTCTTTTATTTCTTGTAGAAGTTGTCTCTTAAAGTGCATTCTGTAGCATAAATTACACTTTTCCTACTGCATTTGACAATTTTTTGTTGCATAAATTTTCAAATAAAGAGATTTTCAAGTTTGTAACTGTGCCCTATTTACATCCTCTCACACTTATTATACTTCCATTCAGTCAAGTAAATCCTGTTTGATGCTTTAATTTCTTTTGAACAATGGATCAATCAGTAGTTCTTCATTAGTAGCTATTTTTTATAAATTAATTTTAGCTTAGATGTAAAAATGTTATTTAAAGAGTAGTGTTGTACAGGAAAATGCCAGTACTTTTGGATTATTGTCTGAACTATCTTATAGCCATGGTAATAGTAATAATAATAATAATAATAATAATAATTATAATAATATGCTCCTGTTTTAGGCTTCTCCTGTTTTTTAACTTTTACCCAGAAGGCAGCTAGAAAACAGTCTGTGTCTATTGATATCTACTGGTTTCTGATAGGTCTGTGTATTTAATATATTGCATTTTGTTTGTACAGTTACATCTAAAATGTTACTGTATTGTGCTAATTTCTGGTGTAAATATAATGTTGTATATATTTGTATATAGGTGATTAATACATTTTATTAGTGAATCTTCACTCCCAGACCAGATTTATAGAATGTAGACTAGGTAAGAGTTTTAAATGTTATACAATTTCAAATTTCACAGAGCTAGTTGCAAATCTGACACCCATTGTTTTCTCTAGCAATTGTAAATATTAAAAATAAATTGTTAAATAATAAATTTAAATAATTGCTAATAATAAATTATATGCTGTCAATGAGAAATATTTCTGTTGAATTTGTCATTTATTGATTAAATAAAAAAATTCCAGTATCCAATATTATCGTTCCCCCTGAAGATTTGTTATTCTTTCATGTATTTTAGATAGAAAATAGAAACATGGAATTGCAGTTGAGTTTATATACTAAGGAATTCTAAATTTTACTCATTTAAACTACCCTCCTTTTAATTCTAAATAGAATTTTAATTTCTTTGCAAACTCTACTGAAGGTTCACTACTGTAAGGGTCATTCAATATTTTTTGTTATTTTAATTTATCATGAAAATCTATTCAAACTTTTTTCCCCCATTTATTAATGGGGCTTACAACTAATTTTGTATTTTTCTTATTCAATTTACAATTATCTGTATTACTTTATCTTATTTGGATTTTTACAACTGGGACTTTTCATCTCTCGCAACTATTGTTTCACTGTGTGTAGGTAAGTAATCATGTTGGGGCTCTAGTATCGACAAATATTATTTCATGTGTTGTTAGATGTTCTATATTGGATGTTTCAATGCCATCTGTATATTTGTTTTAGATGGTATTTCTTTAAACACAATTATCTTCTTTATACTAACATACATATCAAATTTGTTTAATTTGGTTTTTGGTGCCAATAAAAATCGTTTTTGACGCACATCTCACATTGGGCCAGTTTACGCTTACTGATATTTAATGTAACATGTACTTAAGTTATTTCTTCTGTCTATTTGTATTCTTTCCTCACTTCTATTTTGAGCATGATATTTTTTATACTGCTCTGTTGTTTGTGGTGTTAATGTCTCTATTTTCTGTATTGTTGAAGGTTTATTTTTTATATGTGTTAACTCAAAACTGCCACTTGTTTCTTTGTTTCATTCCCCATGATTTTTAAAGCGCCGTACATAAACAAATAATAGGACACTACAAGGTACAACATAAAGGTACATGAAACAAGCAGTACAATAACTCAGGTGGCTCTGAGCACAGCTAATAAAAGAGGATTAATGTGATGGAAAGTCAGCAACCTGCTGTGCCCAAGAGTGGGGTGCAGCAACAGGTTAGGAGCTATAGAAATGGTGCAGTGAAAAGCAGGAGTTGAGTCAGTGGGCAGGAGGCTAAAGAAGGAGGTGGGCAGAGTAGCTGTGGAGCAGAGTTAAAAGTGGTGGAAACAGGAGGAGAGAGCTTACAATCTAAAGGGAAGGGTGGACAAATCTAAGACACAGGGAAGGCGAAATGGGGACAGGGTTAAACGGAGCAAGAAGGAGGAAGGGGGGAGAGAAAGAGGTAGCCAACAAGTGGATAGTTAGGCTTTTAATATCTCTGCCGGTTTTCAATCCTCCACCAACTGTATTATATTTTGGTATCTTTGTAATATTTGATGCTGATATTGATTTTCTTATGGTTTCCTATCTTCTCCATTCCACCTGATCCACCGTGAAGGTTATGTCCTGAATTTTTTTTATGGATTATAGAAATTAGAGTTTCTAGTGCTATCACTTGTTAATACATTGATAAAATATGTGAAACACTATACCTATATTTTAAGAGGTCTTGTATCCATTATCCAGACCAATAAAGATGTTCACTCAAGTTGTTCATTTATATATAGTGCATGTGAAAAAAGAAGAACAAATATACGTAGCATAATACTGTTTTGAACCATTAATCTTAATAAATATTGGGAATCTTTTTTTCAATTGTGTTTGTAATCTAGAAGTTTCATCTAGGTGAATTTTTCGTGATCCTGTTCCCCAATGGGAATCCACTTACTAGACTCAAATAAAATATATGCCTTATGTGAGTGTCTTTATTTTATATTCCTTCTTTTCAAGTAGTTAAAAAATATTTATGTGTATTGTTTTGACATTATCCCTAACTAAAGTTAAATATCTATTGTGAATTCTAAGTGAATATGAATGTTGTACATTTTTTTCTTAAACATTTAATTGTGAAAATGGTGCCTGTTTCCAATCTTTATAGTTATCAAACTTTCAAAAAAAGTAGGAAAACAAAATGCATACAAATAAAAAATAGGATGTGACAGTCAGTATACTCACCATCATCCTCATCCTCATCATCATCATTATCATCATCACTTATATATAAGGCGCCATTGAATCTGTAGTGCCACCCACTCAACAAAAAATTAAAAGATAAGTAAAGAGCAAGAGAAACAATGGAATCAGTAAAACAATAGAAGAAGAGACAATTTAGAAAATAACTATATGAGAAGACACAACTAGAACAACGGAAACCTTAAAAAGAGGATGAGGAGATAGGGCAAAACTTTTCACAGTTAACATTCAAAAGGAGTATGGAAGTAAACAGAAACCATAGGGATGAAGGGAAAGGAGTGGAAAGGGCAGATGGAGTGGGTGAAGGGAGTTGTCTTAATATTGAGCATGGAAGACAAGCGTGGAGTTTTGAGGGAGTGCTTGAAAAATTTGAGGTTGTGGTTAAGTCTGGCTGGGTGGGGCAGGAATTTCCAATTGTGGGGAGCAGGACAGATAAAGTAGAGGTGAAGGTCATTAAAAAACCATAATTGGTGACTTGATGAGTGTTTCTTTAAAAGCTGGGAGAGGTAGGAGGGGAGGAGGTAAAAGCTTTATAGGTGAAGTTAAGCAACATGAATTGTATTCTGGAGAGAATGGGGAGCCAATGGATGGCTTTGCAGAGAGGCACAGTGGAAGAAGAAAAGCGGGAAAGGAAAATAAGTTGCGATGCCGCATTCAGGACAAATTTAAAGTTACATTCTACTAGATGGTTAACTATTAATCAGAACAATTACATAAATATTATTAAGTACTTTATGTATACAAATTCAGTTTAGGCTGTTCTCTAACCGTAACAAAATGCTAGCAATTTCACTTTATGGAGAAGAGCACTATTTCAGATACCCAATAAAAATGTAATTTAAGATAAAAATTTCTCCTAAGCTGCATCTACAACAGTGTGAATCCTTGCTGGGGTAGTTTAGTTTTTTTTATAAATAGGGGTATTAGATATAGACCTCAGATTGCAATAAAAAGAATAAACATGTCATTTAAAATTGTTTTATTTAGTTAATGTATTTATGATTTGAGAAAAAATATACTATCTTTCAAAATAACAACATTATGTTGATCATTATTCTATTTTAAATGGGATATATATTTCTCTTACATTAGTTTTACATTACTCACAAAAATGCTTGAATCTTGAAAAAGGAAATAATGGAAACATATATAATATCCCTTAAACATGGAAACATTATTTACACATAGAAAACACATTGACATTATATGTAAAGTCTACAGTATGAAAACATTGATAAAATACACACATGAACATAGTTTATACTTAGCTGCTCGACAGATCAATATGTACCTGAGGAGTGGAACCTTTAACTGAAAATAGAAGAATATAAAAAACAACTTTATATTGCCACTGACTTTGAATAATATATATTTTTCCAATATTCATATTTAATTGACATAAATATTTCAGAACTCTTTGCAACTTTAGTCCATTAAACCACAATGCATTTGGGTGCATATTATACATCTTAATGAAATATAAAGAGAATATATGACTTAAAAGGTAAAATAAAATTGTACATGTGTTTCACACAAAAACAGCAGGACCTCTCTGCTTTGACAGCTTATGAAAATGAATAAATAACAGATTAAAATAAATAGAAAAATATAAGAGTGACTATTTGTTTTGTTTTATAAAATAATTTAGTTTTTACCACTGACACATAAAAGGCCTTTATTAATCCTTTTCTATAACGCCTTAATATAATGCAATGCAATGCACCTACATTATACATAGATAAAAAGATAACACTATAATACTTAATTGAAATTTCAAACATTAAAATCAATATTCTCAGCAAATATTTTTTGTTTATTAAAATTGTAAATGATTGCCTACTAAATGCAATCACCATGATTACCTCCTTTTTGTTTGTATTTTGCTAATTAAAATGTATATTGTAATACAAACAGTAAACATACAATTATGTGTGCTTGTTGATACATGTTTCATCATTATTGTCAATATAGGCTTTTGCATGACTTTTATATACACCTCTGAGATATAATGCAGTTAAAATAATGAAAATAGCATACAATATATTTGGAATAACACCAGAAGAATACTAGTGCATGGAAAAATACATGTAGTTATTCTAACAACAAAATTGAGCAAATTCAATAAGTGAAACTTGTCATTTAAATTGTAGCAGTTAGTTTATTTTCATATTCATCTAAATCACTGCAATGATATGAAGCCAAGCACACATTATTTTAATGGTAGACATTTTGGGTGTGCTGTGGTTGATTTAACTTGATGAATGACTATACTCTTAAAGTAGATAGGGCCTGTGCTGGAGGCTGTTTGTAGAAGTTGAAGCTAATCTCAATTTATTTATAAGTAGCTAACATTGTTTCCTTAGATTCTGTAGTTTTGATTAGGCTCCTTATAATTCCAATATCATTTTTCTGAATCTCTCTCAACAGTAGAGGTACATGTTGAAAATGTTGCTAAATAATTATACATATAGCAAATCATCAACCTGTGACAACTTATTTTGTGAACTATATTCTCAAATTCAATAAAAATAAATAAATACTGAAAGCTAATTAAAACTGTTGCTTGATTTGATGATGGAATGAAACCGCTTACACAAGATACTGTGGTTCTGATCCATTGTTTTATTTTTGGCTTGATTTAAACAATTTATAGTAATAGCTAGTAATAGCAACTACAGTGACTTGATTGTGTGAAAAAAGGTGCTCAAATAATTTATAACTGCAAATAGTGCAAATATGAGGAAGAGCTCACTACAAGTGCAAGAAACTGTAACAGCTGTCCAGTGGGCTGGAGTACAATCTGTGAACTATCACCCCAAGATCAGACTTTTAATTGATAATTGGATTTGCAAGGATGGAAAAAAAGAAATATCAGTGCTGTAGGACTCTAAAGGGAAGACAGTTAAATCAGGTGCCAGATCTTTCAGCTCTACTTTCCCATACATAGAGGATGGAATCCATTGGTTGACATTGGATTCTAGCTATGCTAAAATATCCTTCTCATCTGCATACAAATAGCACAATCCTCCAATGATTCTCAGCTAATGGGGTGGTTGCAGTGGAAAGTCCCCAACCCATTGGGTGACACTGCAGTAAATATTAAAACATTTAATTTATCTACATATATAAAACACAAGAATGAATCAATACAGTATAACATTATCATATATGGTTTCATGCAGTTAAACCGAACTGTAATATAAAATAAATAAATAAAATAGAGGTAGAAAAGTGGACTTTGCAATGTAAAAAACTCCCTGGTTGATAAATGAACATAAATCACAGACCAACAGTGCACAGTGAGGCACCACATAGTATTATTTATGTGCATGTGCTTGTATTCTAGTAACTATAAACATGATTGAAAATGCTAAAAACTTAAAAATCATCCATACCTTAATGTTGAACACATTTAGATTTGTAATAAATATAACTATCTGTCCATATTTCATTACATCAATATTATTGTAAACGTGCAAAATAATTGACATTAATGCATTTTAATAACGTACATTTTCCCTTGCTATCTTTGTTTTATTTAGGCTATAATTTATAACAAGCAGGATACTCACTATATTCATATTCATGTGTGTAATAATAACAATTATCTTAACAATTCCTGTATTTTATACTGCCGATAACATGATTTGATTTCACAGTAAAAATGTTGTATTGGTCAATAAAGTGAAATTATTTGAATAAATGGTGTCCTATCGTAAAAAATGGATGATTAACTATATTATTGATAATATTATATTATAATACTTATGATAATAGTGATATTATTGCCACATTGATTAATGTAAAAATAATGATTAAAAAAAAGATTTGTTATAAAAATACACTTGTGCCACTTAATATTCTGGAGAAGTTGTATGTTTCTGAATGGTGATGCCAAAAATTTTCTGCCATAAGATTTATCTTTACTTTGCAATTTAAGAGTGCAAAAAGAGAGCAGTTTTTTAAAAGTGAAAGGTAACACACAGCTTCTGCCAAATATCATTCTGTAGAAATAATGTATGTGAAGTGTAATCGAAATCTGAACTCTTATTCATCAACTGATTATTTTGTTTCAGTATTTGTTAAGTAACTATTGAAACAGTAGTCAAAAAGACTGAGATTGAGAGAATATTGTAGTACAGTACAAAATAAGAAAAAAGTCAAATAAATTGTTCTTTATATGAATTTATTTTTTTATTAGATCCATTACTTAAATGTAAAATGTGTCCCAGAAAATATAAGACTTTTTCCTATAATACTGTTACCACTAGAGAATCCCAAAGTAGGCTGGCTGGCAATAAGTTTTTTGCTGCCATATGTAGCAAACACTCTGCTTACCAAAACCAATGAGGATTTTTGAATAGTTTGTGCTGTTACTACACCTCATTTAGTAATAATTCTTGCTAAGTATCCCTAACCTACATGACTCATACCGCACTGCTGCACTTGGTTTTGTACACAGAGCACAATAAGGTTCACCATTAGGCATTTTTTCAAGTGTTTTAACATAATTGAATTGTTTATTGTGCTCTAAAATGCATACAATACAAATTACAGATGTAATTAACTGCTTTAATATTAGAGATGAGCGGGCTCGGATTCCGCTAATCCGAGCCCACCCGAACAGTGCGGATCCGAACGGGATCCGAGCACTGTTCGGATATTTCCGGCGGCAAAAAATGAAAACGAGGCTCTGTCGTCCAAGTCTCGCGTCGAATCTCGCGAGGGGTGGGAGGGAGGGCCCAGAACAATTCCAACTTGTACTTTTTTTTTGACATTATGTGCTCAAGCTACCTCGGTGCAACCTTTTGGCCTAAAAACAATATTGTGAGGTGTTCAGAATAGACTGGAAATTAGTGGAAATGATTGTTATTGAATGTTATTGAGGTTAATAATAGCGTAGGAGTGAAGAAAAAAACACAAAACTGGTTTTTAGCACTTTTTATGTTTTTTTCAAAATAAATCCGAATCCAAAACCTTAAATCCGAACCAAAACCTTTCGTCAGGTGTTTTGCGAAACAAATCCGAACCCAAAACCTCAAGCAAATCCGAATCCAAAACACAAAACACGAGACACCAAAAGTGGCCGGTGCACATCCCTATTTAACATTAATACTTACATTCTTCTTAATTAGAACTTTTGTTATTTACCTATGTAAATGTATTATTCTGCCCCTGAGCTCATGTAGCTATTATATAGTGTAATAATATAAAGAAATGTGGAGCTATATATTATTTTACTAGCTCTATTTATGGATTTTGTATCAAATTGATTTATAGCTATTCATACTAGTGATTTAAAAGACGCTGAAGCTTTGTATATGACTCAGAGGTGGTGTGGTTTTCATATATGTGCCCCTTGTACCCGACCAGACTAACCTTCTGAGTAATAATGGACCACACACTGTGGTTATGAACAATCAAATGGGTGAAGTAAATGGGTAAGGTAGATTTTATGAAGGGGAGATTCTGGACTGGGTGAGTGGAACAAAGGGAAGACATAATCAATGGCAACAGTACGGTGAACAATAAAGGCAAAAATCAGGATGGCCACAGCATGTGCATTCGCCCAGCTCTCCAGACGTCACTTACTCATGCGCAGTGTGAAAAACATAAATTAACAATAATTTAAATCAATAATCACAGTCCTACCATTATTACATAGTTTATAATATTAACTATTTAACTTTGGTGCAAATATTGTTAACCCGGTTATCTTTAGGTGTAACTTGTATTAGACCGTTGATTATTTGAATGTCTCTATATCGCTGACAGGTAACTCAGTCTATGATATATGTACGGATTACTATTAGGTGATCTAACTCGTAGACCTAGAGGTAAAGTGTTCTTTCTTAATGCAGCAGTAATGGGCCGTGGACTACATGCAAGCCTGATCTTACTAGCTGTCCCTCTCTGCTCACACGCAATTCACTAATAGCTGGAGACTCACTCGCAGCACATAGGCTGGCTTATTCTCCTTCAGGCTGCTAGGTAGCTGTTTCTCTGTAGGGACCTGTCTACAAACTTTCCAGTGCAGCACAACACCCAGTAGCTTTTGTGGTAGCTCCGGTGTTTCTGTGTTCTGTCTAAGAATCGTGTTTGGTGGTGGTTTTAAACCACCACACATAGTGCTCCAAAATGCTACATTTACTATAGGGCGGTTTGAAGCTGTGATGTAATATGCCTGGTAATGGGTAGCAGATTGAAAACTGCTAAATAGCCAGTGGTTTGGTTAAAACTGCCATCAAAAATACAGGTTTTTAATGTTAATGTTTCTGAGTGACTTCATAGCTCAAACATGCTGCTTGAGCTATCTTGCCATTCAGAGCATAAGATTAAGCAGCATTCACATATAAATTTTGTTGCCAATCATTATTTATTTATTAAGTTGATTAACTTATGGGCCAAATTTTAATTTTCTTTATATTATGGGAACAAATATTATGCCCCCATAATATGTTTTATTATATTATGGGGACACTATGATATGCCATATTGTGCTTCATAAATTATTATATCCATTATTAACAATCAAATAGTGTTGTCCAGTAATTTAATTATATATTCACATTTCCCCCATAATATAATAGAATAATATTATCCCCATAATATAATGAAAAATAAAATTTGCCCTCATAAGTTAATTATAAATAATTTTTGCCCCTTAATCAATAAATAATGATTGCCCCCAAAATGTATATGTTAAAGGTGCTTCCTCTTATGTTCTGAATGGCCAGATAGCTCAAGCAGCATACAGTATGGGCAATCTCGCCTATCAGAACCACCTCTTTTGTTCTGACCATTTGCATGGCGTTTTTTTTAAAATGGGGGTGATTTTTTTTTTAAAGGGGTGACTTTTAAAAAAGTTAATTCTGGCAGTTTCAATGGCAGTTTGACCTTTTTAAATCCGGTTTTAAAACCGCTGGATAAACAGCCGAAAACTGGTGGTTTCATCAAATTGCCCTTTAGTAAATCTAGCGCTCTGTCTCTCCAGCATACTCTACTCTCAGATCTCTCTCCTCCTACTGCTGCCACCCCCGCTCCAGCCTTCGAGGACCTCTCTCTGAGCATTTTCTTCTCCTCTGCTGTCTCTCCTCCTATCCCTGAGCCACAGCAGGGGCTGAGCGCTGCTTCACCCCTTGTTTCCCTGGCAACATGCTGTCCTGGCTGCTCAGCACAAGACACCCTTTCCACATATACAGAAGATGTAATCTCTGCAATGAGAGATATCTGTCAGATAAACTCTGTTAGAGAGTGCATGCAACTAGCAAAGATAATTTGGGGAAGTTGTAGGTTTGTTTTCACTAATTAAACTATGTGTACATTTTACAAAATAAAGGCCACACAAAGTGTTATTCTTTAAGACCTCATGTGCGTAATGAAATCTCATTTTAGTGATTTAGGCATGCAAACACATACATCATTTCAAATGGATAATAATGCCCAAGTAACAGCCTGATTAAGGGTTCAGGCCGCCCTAGGCTTCTTGTCAGAAGCAAACGCAGGATTATTAGAGGGGCGTTTCCACACCACACCACCAGTGGGCGTGACAAGCATGCATGAGGGCGTAGCTATAATTTTAGACAGTGCTTGGCTGCTCTTCAACTCTTCCTATCCCCATAATATACATGGGCAATGCTGTGTGCACTACTGTTAGGTGCACTCCCTTTTCAAGCAGAGCCGTGTGAAGCAGGGGCAGGGTCCAGCCACCTCAATTATACAGTTCCCTAAGCTTGGAGGGGGTTTCCAGGCACTAGGAACCTCCTCTCGGTTTGCCTATGCTCGTAGCGCTCCCTTACCATTCCTGCCAGGCTAATATGCGAAAATTAAAAACAAACTCCTCCTTAATTTAAACTTTCTCTTCCACCAACACTCACAATGAATGTTTATGTTCCTGTTCTTTCAAAATTCAGCTCCACTTGACTTCTTAAAAGAATTATGACAATCTTTGTCACTCATTTAGTTTTCATGAAAACCAGAACAGTGTAGCAGAACAGAGGCATGAGTGAGCAGTACTGAGGTGGGGTAGACTGTCACTCCTGCGCCTGTTGCAATCCCTGTCTTTCCTACACACTTATCCTCAAGTTCCCGCCTAAGGATGACTCATTATCTTCAGCCTTTACCATAGGAATAGGTCAGATTAAAACCTTACTATATTTTTCTTTCATGTTTTAGTTTTACATTGGAGAACTAAGATTCTCTACTATTTTAAAATGAATTTCCTTTTCAGTTTCCAAAAGTTTTGCGCCCACCCAAAAGCCCTAGGGCCTGATTCATTAAGGATCTTAACTTGAGAAACTGTTATTTCAGTCTTCTGGACAAAACCATGTTACAATGCAAAGGGTGCAAATTAGTTTTCTCTTTTGCACATAAGTTAAATACTGACTGTTTTTTCATGTAGCACACAAATATCAACTTTAAATGTCAGTCTACAAATAAGCTATCAAGTATTTGTGTACTACATGAAAAAACAGTCAGTATTTAACTTATGTGCAAAACAGAAAACTAATTTGCACCCCTTGCATTGTAACATGGTTTTGTCCAGGAGACTGAAATCAGAAGTTTCTCAAGTTAAGATCCTTAATGAATCAGGCACCTAGACTGCAGCCTGGTCAGCTTATTGGATATTCAGGCCCTGACTAGGTATGCCAATATTCACCTGACCCAGATATAGTCCAGAGATAAAAGAGTTCTTTTGCTAGATATACCATCTTCTCTGTGCCAATGAAAGGAAAAAATGTGTCTTGCACTCATATGAACTGCATATATTTTTTATAATTTCAAATGAGTTAGTGCTAATAATAATAACTCTTTGATTTCCATGCTTTATTTTCATTTCTGAAACAGAAATTTAAACAGCCATCTTGTAATAAATAGAAGGAGAGAGACGCAAGATCAGGTTACTGGCGAGTCATATGCCATGATAGTCCAGTGCAGGGTTTAATGTCATTTTGTAAAACACTTCGTCACCACGTTATAGCAGTGTAAACTAAACAACACTGCTGGTGGGACTTAACAAGTTAAAAATAAACAGCAAAAAACATTGCCACTCTCTTGTTTTCATTTCTTTTTTTTCATGTCATATTTACAGCACCGACCCTAATCTAAACACATCTCTATTTATTAGTTTAGCACATTGTGTTGAAGATGTATCATTGCAGGTTTTTGCCTTTAGGAATGGTGCTCATCACCTCTTCTCACAGCTCATTGATCTACACCCTAGGGTTTGAAGGCACTTTGCATCACCGGAAAACATATTTTTTGACAGTGCGTTATATTAAATAAACTCCAGGTGTGATATGAGATGCGCAGTGACAAGTATATTAAACAGGATAGCCGATTGTGGATAGTGGATGCAAAAAGTGAATCAGTAAAATATTTCTCTATAATATCCCACTCGGTGTATCATCATCATCAGCTATTTATATAACGCTGTACAGGGAACTCACTCACATCAGTCCCTGCCCCATTGGAGCTTACAGTCTAAATTCTTATACATACACACACACACACACACACACACACACAGACTGAGAGAGACTAAGGGCTAGAATTACTAAACTGCAGGTTTGAAAAAGTGGAGATGTTGCCTATAGTAATCAATCAGATTCTAGCTGTCATTGTGCAGAATGTACTAAATAAATGATAACTAGAATCTTATTGGTTGCTATCGGCAACATCTCCACTTTTTGAAACCCTCAGTTTAGTAAATCTAGCCCTAATAGTGTATAGTTAGGATGTATGGTAAACATATCACATCTGGGGAAAATATACTTACTTTTTCATAAAAGGTTAATTATTCAAAGTAGTGTTTTTATGGTAGTTGTTTATTAAACTATTATGTAAATGTGTTGCAACGATTTGTCTAGTGTATGTATCACTTAAATAATTAATACCTAAATTTAGCTAATTTTTAAACTAAAATTTCTTTATGTTTACCTTAGTATATACCTCAGTTTATAGACAACTGCCTTCACAATGTTATACAAAACATAATCTCTCACCTTTCTTTAGTACAAGTCAGTGTTGCTTCAGAAGATGATTGATTTCTTTATATACTGCCAAATTTCATGTTAGTTTGTGATTGCACATAGTTTTTTGGCCGTTGTTTTTCTCTAGTATAAGATTATTTCCTAAAATTAGCTACGATATGGCTATAATTTTTAATTTTATTATTCTAATAGCTTTTCAGTCTTATCCTGTATTAAAATGTAACACTTTAATCACCTTTGTAACAAAAACTTCTACATACTTTGAAACCAGCACAGATCATATTTGTATGAAATAGCCAATGTTATTGCAACCTAGGCACAAATAAATATATCTAAGCAATGTAATTTCCTTCACGAGCAGTGAAAGATATCTTTGTGACAGTAAGGTGTCCAGGTAGAAGGATTGCTTTACTACCTGCCCATGACAATGTTTCCCAAGCAGCTCCCTCACCAATTGCAGACCCCGTGCAATCATTAGTTCGGTCTCATAGAGGCAATGAACGTGTCACTCAAAGTAAATCATTCAAGAGTTTTTATAATCCGAAATAAAACACTGTTGTATATTTTTAAAGTTTTTCCAACTTTTAAGATTTTAATCTTTTATTATTTATTGTAGAGACAGCTTTAATGCATATCATGTAAAGCAAGTCTATGAATAGGGTTTAAATGTTCCTTTGCATCCTAACTGTATGCATGTGTATTATAGAGGGCGATGCAAAATGCTGATTATATGCAAAACAAAGAAAATAGTAGATAATAAATTTTAGTGTACTACTTATTTGTAAACTGGTTACTACAAGGTTTGAACATCAATAAAATGTTGCTTAAATAATTCAGTTTTGGTTTAAACCTCCTGTATATCTATTTCTTGAAGTGGGCAAAGACAATTCACTAGATGTGAGTGATCTACCATAATACAAAACATTTCTGGCCACATTTATTGTTAGGAGGAAACCCAGTTAAAGGGTGCAAACCATTTTGTGATGCAAAGGATACCAGCTCAGTTTGTTTTTGCATGCAGTGGAAATATTGCCTGCTTTTTGCATTTAGCGCAAAAATACTAGCCAGCTTTATCTTAGCACTGCAATTTAGAGTTGAGCTAAGACGAGCGTCTCTTCCAACTCTAAATCTGTCTGGGGTGTAACCTATAAGCTCATGGAGTATCACGTCTTGCTATCTCCTCTCCGGTATAATCATCAGTTTTATGCCTCTATACAGTTCTCCACTCTCTGGCGAAATATGAATTGAACTAAGGTGACATGCCGGCTGTCACGGACACCTAATTGAAAACCCACCGGAAATTAGCTCTTGCTCTTACCGACTGTTAGGGACTTTGGATCTACAAATTTATTTTGGACTTGGGTGACAGCCATTTTTGGATTAAAAGCTGCTGACGACAGATGAAAACATCTGTGGTAAGTATAGGGTGTTTATTATTTTTAATAAAAACATATGGTATACATGAGGGTGTTTGCTGTCTTTATTGTGGGTTTATTATTTTTATTAAATGTTAGTGGTTTTAATG
The DNA here is from genome assembly GCF_038048845.1 of Mixophyes fleayi. Taxonomy (NCBI): domain Eukaryota; kingdom Metazoa; phylum Chordata; class Amphibia; order Anura; family Limnodynastidae; genus Mixophyes; species Mixophyes fleayi. Next base: position 177,050,731 of record NC_134402.1, read on the forward strand.
AGGGTGTTGTGATTTTGTAAACATTTTGTTTTGTGGAACTACAGGTCCCAGCCAGCCGTGGGTGTCAGGGCATGTTGGCACTTGTGGTTCTCCAAGTGCCAACATGCCCTTGCTGCCATGGGTATGCTGATGCTTGTAGTTATACAAATAGCAGCATGCCTATTTATGGCACCTGGGCTGGCTGGGACTTGTAGTTCCACAAAATAAAATGGCGTCTGTTTGTTTTTTTCAACCATAATCACAGTTTATTACCCTACAGCTACCGCTCAGGGGTGTTGGAAGAACCCTAGTGCTTTCAGCACTGGGATGGGTGTCCCTAGAGGGGAGGCCCGCTCGTTTTTTTTAGCGGACCCCACTCCCTAGGGAATCCAGCCCAGCGCTGAACAGCATGGGTTTGGATGTCATTATGACAGGGGGACCCCTGCCGCGTGTCCCCCTGCTATAGTGCCACCAACCCCGGCTGGTTTGCCTAGTGCTGGTTCCGTGAAAATCTTGGGGGCCCCACACAAATTTTTTTCCAGATTTTCACAGAACCAGCAGTAGTCAGGCAGCACTAGGGTTAATACTGAATAGAGGGGGGACCCAACGCTTTTTTTTTTTTTTACTTTTATCTATTCTTTACAGTTTTAACAGCTGTCGGAGCTCCGGCAGTATGACAGGGCAGTGTAACAGTGATGTGTTTATACAACACGCTGCCTGCTAGTATCTGACCTGTTTTAAAGCAAACTCTCCTTAATAGCAGCTTCATACATTTGAGACTTGTATAGCTGGAGTGGCAAACAGTCAGGAGTTTGATCTCTATCAATTTTGGAAATAGCGATTTTGACAGAAGCACAAGTGGCGATTTTACATGAAATCTCAGCTTCATACATCTGCGAGTTTCAACTCTCCCGAGAAAATAGCTGGATTTGCAAAATCGCACCTTGATACATTTACCCCCTGGTCTGGTCTAAAAGAATTGACAAAAATACGTGACACTTCTGCCGTAACTCCACGTGATCCTACTATCAACATCCAAAGGATGGTGGAGGATTATTTTCACGACAGCATAGAAATAGACACATCAGACAGTCCCTTTACGATACTGGGAGGAAAAAAGGGAATTTGGAGACTCATGTACCAACTCGCTTTGCACTACCTAAGCTGCCCACCCTCCAGTGTGTACTTGGAAAGAGCTTTCAGCACAGCCGGAAACCTTGTCAGCGATTGGCATAGGAGGCTACTTCCTCAAAATGTGGAAAAGATGATGTTCATAAAAATGAACTTCAAGTTCCATGAGGAAGGCCTTTCCCGCCAATAACATCAAAATGCTGAGACTTCTGTAATGGTGGGTTCCAGCGGTGATTAATTAATAATGTGTGAGGATGATGTACAAACTGATGAGGGTGAGGATGAGTAGAGTTCATTAACAGCACAGTTACCTTAGGTGCCTTAAGCCCATTGTTAGCTTGTTTTGTGGGGTCCCAAACAAACCAAGCACTTCAGCCTCAAAAGTGGCAGTCCTTGTTGCTGAAGTGCTTGGTTTGTTAAAGTGTGCATGTCCTTTTTAAGATCCAACATATGGGTGGGTCGGAGGGCCCAAAGACAATTCCATCTTGCACCACTTTTCCTTTCAGCTACCGCTGTGTGCCAATGTTACCTACATGTGCTATATACTGTTGTGTGCTTTGCAAAAATCTTAGACACCCATTGATGATGCAGATGACTCAGCACAACATTTTGACATCTGGTCTTGTCTACTGTAAAAGAAATGAACAGAATTAGTGACACCTCTGCTGTAACTCCACCTGATCCTATTATCAACTATCAACATCCAAAGAATGGTGGAGGATTATTTTTTATTTTTTGAACGGTGTAAAGACAACAATTTTGTTAACAAACAACAATGTTGCTTGCAGAAGTAATGTAAGCATGGATGTCTAAATAGACGTTGTCGAAGTCGTATAATTGGATGAACGAAAGTATATTGGTTTAATATTGGTTTGCCGTGCAATTGCAATTCGTACGCCATGTAACACGTGGCGTGGTGCGATCGCATGGTAAAATACGCACGCACACACTCGCATTACAACATTTAGTTATCTATATAATTCGTATTCATATTGGTACCGTTACACTGTAATTTATGAGCAGATAATATTTGGTTTATTAGTAGTATATATATATACATATATATATATATATAATGATTATTCGTACGCTTCAGTGATATATATGGTTCAGGTTGTGGGAAAGATGGCATGTCTGGTATCATACTGAAACCCTATTCATCAGCAGCTGTCCGGTGCAGTCGGCGAAGAGATCGCACATTGCATACTTTAGTTATTGATATTAGGGAATAATCCTTTGTATGATGCTGGCTATGAAAGGAGCAGACCCCCTGGAGAGACGACCCCCACCTTTGGATTCCTTAGATTGAATCAACCTATGATCTGTTTACCCTGGACCCACCCAACATCTGGACCTATAGAAACAATCTACGTCATCTCTATTGTTCACTGTGTAACACTGTACTGTATATAATCATAGCTGCACACCCCCTGGCCCTCAGTCAACTGACACAGTATTCTAACAGATATACTGTCCACCGGGTCCCGTGGGTGCGCAGCGAGCGCATGTGATAGCATTGGTATGTATTTATCTTTTGGTATTGGCTGTACTGTACTGTATCATAATATAATAATGTATTGAATTGTTGACTATTTACATCTGCTAAAATAAATCACTTTGTGCGTTGGACACACATACAATTGATTGGGCAATGCTTATTTAAAAACGATAGAATTACTTTAATAACGGGTATATGTATTACCTTCCACTTTGCTGCTGTTTCATCAGTATTGCACAAAGAGTTTGTAATCTGCACTTTACGTCAAAGGTACCTAACTATATTATAATTTTCTGTGAATTGGGGCTCATTCGAAGCTCAGTGATGAACTTACTTTTTGCTGTGAATTACAAAGGCTCTTTTAGTGCATTGTCTGGCACCCTGGATTGGTCTGGGTCTGATAAAAGCATACATCCGGGGGGAAGGGGAGGGGTAGCGCTCATCGCCATATATTAGCTGTAGAATTACCACAGTTATCCAAGGAACCGGGGGAGCGATCAAGTTAACCATAACTGATTTCATGATCCAAGTACAATTCCCTTTTGTAGCACTTTTCTTTGCTGACACTGCTGTGTGCCAATGTTTCCTAGATGTGCTAGGAACTGCTGTGACCTGTGAGGTGGTCAAAATTGACTGCAAATGACTTGAAATTAGTGTTATTGAGGTTAATAATAATATAGGGGGAAAAAAAAGCCAAAATATGTGATTGTAGCAAAAAAAATAGGGATTTTAGAAAAAAATCAGGATCCAACACCAAAAACCAAAACACGCAAGGGTGGTTTTGCCAAAACCAAAACCTAAACACGAAGGTAATTCAGATCCAAAACCAAAACCAGATCACGGGGGTCAGTGAACATCTCTAATTTATAGGGACACCATTAGCTGAGCTAAAATGGAGCTGAAATAATGTATCCACTTCCTAAAATATCTGGTCAAGTCCAAAGTAAAAGCTCCTCCTTTTATTTCTGTTTATAAAGGGTATAAGAAATACAGGTATCAAGATCCCATTGCTGTTCCCCAGGACATGTATCTTTGGTCTAGGAATGTATATTTTGCTGGGTAAAAGCGCTACCAAATGTGTTCGTAATCTTCTTGCCCTGACCAAAGTAATTATTGCTAGAACGTGGATGACCCAAGAGAACCTCAATTTACTAGCTGGGTGGCCCTGGGCAATGAGGCTGTAGGGCATGAGAGATTCATGTACCATTCACAAAATACCATGCCGAAATATTTTGAAGTATGGTCCAGATGGGAAAATTCTAAATATTCGGTGCAATCTTTGTTCGCCAACTTTGATCCGGGTTAAGTGCTCCCAACACTCCCTCCCTCATCCTCCCACTCTCCCTATTACTTTATCCATAATCATATATATGTTCTATAAAACTAAGCTATACTAAGACACTTGACTCATTGTCATTCATGTTTTTTGACATCTACCCTCCAGGGCTGAAGGTACCCAGGATAGATATACATGTATCTCTTAACACATCACATTTCAAATCTACTTTGATATTGATACAAGGTCTAACATCTAGAATTGATTTACTTGTTATATTAATTAAGTGTGGAATATGATATACATTGGAAATATATTTGTTATTTTGTTATTTTAATTGCTGTTTTGCTTGGAAAAAATTCTGTGAAACAGTTGATTAAAAAAAAAAAACTACTGAGAAAAAAAAACAAAGAAAAAAAAACATTAAAATGAAAAGCAACTCTTTTTTTGTTTGGGGCATTCAAATCCTGGGCCTTAAAGCAGCCATTTTCTATAATACCATAGGTATGAGGAGTGCAGTTAATCTATTTAGATACACTATGATGTACAGATATGTTGACCAAGAATTTTGATGAGAATGAAGTACATTCACAATATACAATATATAGATAACTTTACAAAGAGAAAACAACTGTTCAATTAACAGTGGTGACCACCAAATTACATCCATATTTTCTCTTACATAGTGCATTTCTGAAAGGCTCTAACTGGTCTAACTGCAGTCACACCAGTGCACCTACTCCAGCATTGAGAGTCGATTTTGGCTGCCAGTGCTTCCTGGGAACAGTAGTGCCAAGTATGAAAAATGCTATTTTTGACAAAAACATTATTAACACTCAATGCCTTGATTTTCCTACCTCATTGTGCACTCAGCCAGCTCCCTGCAGTCTTTGACCAATATTGCTAATGAAGTCCTTATAAACAGACTTATAAACAGACTGTACATAAGAATGATTGGCCCTTGGCTGCCAGTTTAAATTGTCGAGAGGAGTTAATTTCTTAGTTCCGTATTACAGAAGTGGCACAGTCCCATTAAGCCGGCTGCATGTAACAGCCCCGGGACTCCAGGCAGAGAGTGGGGAGCCCCTGCTCTATCACTTTTTACTAGGTGGTAGTGCAGTTTTAAAAGCAACAACACCTTGTAATCAAGAATCATTACCAATTTATAATACACAGGTGATGCTAATATAGGTATAAACTTCTGCAAACAATGTCTGTATAAACAGTGAAATTTTCAGTGTTCATTAGATTAACTTGTATATTATTAGGAATAATGCACCCCCTTCTGTAAATTACTGTATTAGGGATATTAGAAGTCATCTTGGATTTCTGTGACCTTTATACAGCCATAGCGCGTTATCACATAAAATATGTCGTATAGAGCCAAAACAAGATTATCCCTATTGTCTTCTACCAAGATCTGTTTAATACAGTCAGAGGGGAAAAAAAGAATATCTTGCTCAAAGAAATACAAAACATGAACAGCAAAATGGAGTAATTCATCACAGTCATGGTCACATTATTAAAGCTATTGAGCCACATTTTATTTCTGGTGTATATTCTGTTTGAAATTCAGCTAAGTATGTTTTAAAGAATGACCGAAGTTTAAATTTAAACGTAAAAATTGGTGATGCATATCAGTGTACAGGGTTTATTGGACTAATTGGGATTATATCTCAATCGTCTTCATTTTCAAAGGTGAAAAGGGCCTGTCAGAATATGGTGTGTCTTTGTTGTAAATGGGCTGATTGGAGCCATTTTCCATTTGGGATGTTATGAAGTATGGCTTAAGTGCTCTCTCAAGGGTGTAGATACTGAGACTTATTTACAAAGCACTAACGGTGCATATCATTATCATCATCATCATCATCATCGTCATTTATTTTACTAACTACTCAGTGCAGTACAGAAAATATTTGTCATTCCCATCAGTTCCTGCCCCATTGGAACTTACAGACTAAATTCCCTAACATACACACAGACTAGTGTTAATATGGTCAGCAGCCAATTAATTTACCACTATGTTTTTGGAAAGTGGGAGAAAACCGGAGCACCCAGCGGAAGCCCACACAAACACAGGGGGAACATACAAACTCCATACAGATAAGGCCATGGTCGGAAATCAGACTCATGACCCCAGCGCTGTGAGCAGAAGTACTAACCACTGAGCCACCATGATTCACACAAAATCTCAAAATCCTCTTTTGGACTGCCGTGCGTCTTGATTTGTGTAAGCCCACATAGTGGTCCACAAGGAGCAGAAAGTTTCACTAGCGGGCTGGAGGAGTTGGCCTACCATCAGCTAGTGTTATTCTGTGCGAAGTGTGAAGTAGATTATTGAAATGAGATAAAGGGTTGGAGGCAATGCATTCTTAGATCATTCCTTACTTTGTGGAGAGGCGCTAGGGCATTTACACAGCAAAAGGTCTTTATGTTAGCACCAGACCTCAGCTGAGGGAGACTGGGTTTCGTCCTATACTTTTATTGTGACACAATTTGTACATAATCTTCAATGGGGACTGCGGTCTGGTTAATTAACAGAAAATGGCTCTGTGCATGCACGAACTGAGGTCACGCTTGTGCAGTAAAGACTTCGGGTCAGAAGCCAGAGTTGTTAGGGAAGTAAAGTCAACGCCGGGACAGACTCATATTAGAAGCACTGTCCCGGCATGATTTTTTAGCACATGGCTGCGAAATATCATTGTCATAAGGGATGATGCTTAACAGGGGGAAGGGGGATATGCGTCTATTAGTAAATAGGCCCCTTAATGTGGAAAATAGATGCAAAATACAACATGATGCATGTATAAAGCAAGTGAATTTAACCTATATCAACCAATATTATATTTAACCAAATAAGTGCAGGTTAGAATAATAAAAGCAAATATCTGATTGGCTGCTGTGGGCTATCGTATATAAGTGCTAATTTTACCATGTTCTTTTATGAGTCTGGGAAAATAAAAACTGAAGCACATTTAACTTTTGGAGAAATGATAAAACAACAAATAATAAAGAAGAAGAATGAATCTAGCAGCCTAGTTAAGCCTATTTTTGCAACAGATGTACAAAAATGTAATGGGTAATTCAAGAACATCTGTTGTCTGATGACTAGAGTTCTTCCTTGCCAAACTTCGCACCAGTAGGCAGTCCCTATTTTCATTTTGAAGCCTGACTTTCCTGCCTCTGGCAGTGGTCATTCATTTATGATGAACTTCTAACAAAATGAAGATGAAAATACAAAGGGTGTTTCACTAATCCCAACAGCAGAAGGAAAGAGAGGTGGGGAAGCAAAAAGAATCACAGGAGTCATACTCTCTGTACAGTTTACAAGAATATAGGTCTCGATCCAACTGTTACTGTTTCCCACAGGTGTTCAGGTATGAGAATTGTATTGCCATGGGATTCATTTGCTTTTATTGCAATGGGCTCACATAAGGGACTAAGAGACTGTCTCTTCTATGGTCTACTAAGCTGGGGAACAGATGTACCAGCAGGAGTTGGCATTATTGTATTTTATGAAGCATATTGTGCGATAATGCAAAAAAAACTCCATAGCACTGTTAACTACTATAGGATGATTTCCAGAACAAAATATATTTTTGAGGGAGACAGATTTATAAACAGATGCTCCTTATAGTATTTCTCTGTGGAAAAATCCACATGTACATTTGTGATTTGCTTGCAACAGACACATTTGTTTAAATATGATAGCCGGAATTATCGTGCTTAAATGTTACTCATTACAGCAAGAGAAGAGTGTACATTGCTAATTAGTGTGGTTCTTTGTAGAAATAATAACATTGACAGTGCAATCAATAATAATCTTGGAATTTTAGACTTGACTCTTAGTTTCCTTGCATTACGTGACACATCTTAGACACTGGGTGCAACTAGTGTTAGAAACATAACAGAAATACATTTTAGCTAGAGATAAGCTAAGTTTCAGCACAATTTCATGCAAATCATATTTTACAGTGGAACAGGCCATTTCGCACAGGTGCAAAGTTGCAGCAATAGAATCTTTGTGTTCCACTTTTGCAATGGTATTCCAAACTGTATCTACAATAGAGATGCTCAGGCTCAGTTCCCTGAGAACCAAACACACCCGAACTTAGCAGATCCGAGTACGGAGCCAAAGCGGCTCGGCACTTTCGCGCGCCCTCGGAATTGATAACGAGGCACAACGTCATTGCTACGTCGTTGGATCTCGGATCTTGCGAGCTTTGGATTCTATAAGTACCGCCCTCCACAGCGATCCAGCGCCATTTCACAGAGGGGCACAGAAAGGGTAACACAGTTCTCTGCAGGCTCTAGTGCAGTTGGGCAGCGTCATAGGCAGAAAAGAAAGAGAAGGGGTAGCAGCGTTCTTCAAAGTCTCCAGTGACATTCAGGAGAGCTTCATTGCTCCATTGCTAAATGTCATTGCTGAAATACAAATAATAGGTCTGGCATGCTTGGTCTTCTAAATCTGCAGTCACATTGTACTGTGTTATATAGATAACATACAAAGAGGAGAGCGCTATTGCTCCATTGCTAATTGTCATTTCTGAAATACAAATAATAGGTCTGGCAGGCTTGGTCTTCTAAATCTGCAGTCACATTGTACTGTGTTATATAGGTAACATACAAAGAGGAGAGCGCTATTGCTCCATTGCTAATTGTTATTGCTGAAATACAAATAATAGGTCTGGCAGGCTTGGTCTTCTAAATCTGCAGTCACATTGTACTGTGTTATATAGGTAACATACAAAGAGGAGAGCGCTATTGCTCCATTGCTAATTGTCATTGCTGAAATACAAATAATAGGTCTGGCAGGCTTGGTCTTCTAAATCTGCAGTCTTTGTTTGAAAGTGTATGAAAATAATATTGTGACCTGTGAGGTGGTCAAAATTGACTGCAAATGACTTGAAATTAGTGTTATTGAGATTAATAATAATGTAGGGGAAAAAGAAGCAAAAATATATGATTTTAGCAAAAAAAATAGGGATTTTAGAAAAAAATCTGGATCCAAAACTAAAACAAGCAAGGGCTGTTTTGCCAAAACCAAGACAAGAAGTTAATCCAGATCCAAAACCAAAGCCAAAACCAGAACACGGGGGTCAGTGAACATCTCTAATCTACAAGTCTCTTATTTTGCTGAGCTGTGGTGACTGCATTGTCAATTTATACTGCTTTGTAGTGTGCATGGTGTATAACAAGGAAGAAGTTCAGGTAGAACAATAATGATAATGGATTTTTGGGCACTGCAAAAATGATGGAGAAGTTCCTGTGCAGCACACTTAATCCATGCCCAAATGCATAATGAGGCAAATATCCCATGAAACAGCTTTGAAACTGTTATTCATCTCTAATTTTTAACTAGAAATGCTCACTGACCCCCGTGTTTTGGTTTTGTTTTTGGTTTTGGATCTGGATTACCTTTGTGTTTTGCTTTTGGTTTTGGTTTTGCAAAACCGCTCTTGCGTGTTATGGTTTTGGTTTTGGTTTTGTTTGGTTTTGTTTTGCAATTTTGTTTAAAAATCAATGTTTTTGTGCATAAAATAACCTAATTTAGTGCTCCAACTGTTTCTTGGATAAGTAAGGTAATTCTAAAGCTGATAAATTAGGAAGAAAACAGTTTTATCCCTGGTAGGCCGTCCTTAATTCTCCACACAAACCTTGTTGTCTTTCTCTTCATCTTTGTAGTTGAATAGGAAAAAAGCAGCCTGCATAGACTGTGGAATTAGAAAGTAAAAATAAATGTACCACGGTAGTTTGTTGACTATCTATGCCCCCCCTTGCCCTCCACTTGTAGTTGAATAGAAAAAAAGCAGCCTGCATAGACTGTGGAATTAGAAAGTAAAAATAAATGGACCACGGTAGTTTGGTGGCTATCTATGCCCCCCTCGCCCTCCACTTGTAGTTGAATAGAAAAAAAGCAGCATGCATAGACTGTGGAATTAGAACGTAAAAATAAATGGACCACGGTAGTTTGGTGGCTATCTATGCCCCCCTGCCCTCCACTTGTAGTCGAATAGAAAAAAAGCAGCCTGCATAGACTGTGGAATTAGAAAGTAAAAATAAATGGACCACGGAAGTTTGGTATCTGTCTGCATCAGACCCCCTCTCCACTAAGAGTAAAATAGTAAACTATTCAGCCGTTATAGAGTCTAGAATATAAATAGAAATTGAGAAAGGCAATTTGGTATTTGTCTGCATCATAATCATCAACATCATCATTAGTGCCCTTGTCGCCTACACAAATCTCCCACTCGTCCTCTTCTAATTCAAAAGTGGCATCCTCAATTGGTGTATCACGGACTACACTCAGGCTGTTAAGGAACACATCAGCAGAACAGCTGAAATGAACCTTCTTTATGGGTACAATGTCACTAACAGAATGCTCACGATTAGACACACCACTGGTGGATGGACTCTCCCCAGGGATTGGTGTCATTTCTGATTCAGAGCATACATTATCCTCTAATGCCTTACTGTTTTCTTGCAGCTCGGCTTTCACGCGCAACAGTACTTGTGCACCACTTGTAGGCCCGGTAACATTTTTTGATCTGCCACTAATAGACAAAGGTGAAGGCCTTATTCTCTCTTTGCCACTGCGTGTGTAGAATGGCATGTTGGAAAAATTATTTTATCGGCACTTAACTTTTCCTCAGTTACACTTCTTTTTCGCTTCAACAAAAAATTGGTGTGTGTTTTTTTGACTGATTTCAAAAGACTGTGTAGTTTGACATCGCCTTTCCCAGATGACTTCCTGGAACACTACCATCAGGACTGGTGACAGAACCTGGTTGCTGATTTTGCTCCTATGTGGACTGCTTAGAATCCATTATGAGCCCAACGCACTTGTAGTGCTACAAATTGTTTTAGATTCTGCTGACAAATATGACATTTGACAGCCACAAAAATTAATGCAAAAGAATGGGGGACACCCCAAAAGCACTTGGGAGTGCTAAAAATTATTTTTTAAATCTGCTGACAGATAGTACTTTTGACAGCCAGAAATATTAATGCAAAAGAATGGAGGACACCCCAAAAGCACTTGGGAGTGCTAAAAATTATTTTTTAAATCTGCTGACAGATAGTACTTTTGACAGCCAGAAATATTAATGCAAAAGAATGGAGGACACCCCAAAAGCACTTGGGAGTGCTAAAAATTATTTGGTAGATACTGCTGACAAATATGACTTTTGACAGCCAGAAATATTTATGCACAATTATGCGGGACACCCCAAAAGCACTGAGGAGTGCTAAAAATTATTTGGTAGATACTGCTGACAGATAGTAATTTTGACAGCCATAAATATTTAGGCAAAATAATGGGGGACACCCCAAAAGCACTTTGAGTGCCAAATAATGAAAAAAACCCAAAAACCCCTCTATCCTCCTCTCTTCTCTAGCTATTTTTGTTAGCACAATTGGAATCAGAATATTGTATTCTCTGTCCCTGCTCTAATCAGCCTGTGACTACACCCTGCTCTCTCCCTCTGTCAAATGGTGATGGATTGCTGTGGAAGCGTGTATTTATAATCTTCAAGTATCGCGAGAACCGAGCCCTGAGATCCGACGACGTCACGATGACGTTCGGCCTCGATTTGGATACCCAGAGTTGGGGTGGGTTTGGTTCTCGGGGAACCGAGCCCACTCATCTCTAATTTTAACTCATATTTACCCTTAATAATTGGATGCATTTTACTACATTGGCTGACCAGATTTATTTTTAATGTATAGAATTCACTAGAATAACTTCATTCGTCTTTTGCACTACTCAAGAAAGTTTTATATAGTTTTTTTTATGGCAGATTTGTTTTAGTGGCATTTTAGGGCAAACTTAATTTTAAAATTTAAATTTTGTGCATATGTTTTACTAAAGTGCCCTTCCACTAACCCAGAGCCCTGGGGGTCTGCTCCATGCATCTACGTCTCCTCATATTACTGCCCTGGCTGAAAGAAACTAATCACTAGCTGAAATCACAATATTGTGATTTGTCTCTCCTCCCCTGCCACCATTTGTAAATGGTCAGCTTAACTGATTTACTGGTCCTGTGTAATAGAACTAGCTGAGCCCAGGTAAAACTAGTGCATGTAGCAGCTCCCCTGGCTCTGGATAAAAAGAGGAGCACCGTAATAAAATCTTTTACATAGGGAGTAGTTCAGCTTTAAATGCTGGGAAGCATCCACATTGAAGAAGAAAACAGTTGTTTGAGCTTCACTAACTTACACTACACTATCAGCTACTTCTCATGAGTAGCGCAGCGCCAAATTTGTGGATTTTATACAATATTTGATGTGGTTATAAGGCTGGAAACTGAGGTAAGATTTTACAGTATTTAACATTTTCTGTTTTGCATGTGTTTTTTTACATTATTTTAGAAGCAGGTGAGATCTTGAGAAGCCATGAAAGACTTGATTGAGTTGCTTCCAGCTTCAGTTTAAATTGGTTTTAATAGAAACTGAAATATCAACTAGATCCATTTACCTTTATCTATTAAAGCAGGCTTTCAAAGTAGATCTAATTAGTAAATCTAATAACTTTTATGCCGGCCTGCCAATATAAGTACGATCATTTAATCTCATAAGTACAAAACACACATGTGAATCATCTTCTTCTGATAATCATAATTACCACAGGTTTTTTTTGTCTAATTACCTAAATTTTTTTTACAAATTTATTTACTCTTTCCTTTTTCAGGGCTAAATTTCAGATGTTCAGATTTTGAAAATAATAAAATGATCTTAGAGATTGGGGCATTATATTTCTCCTAGCATCATTATATATAAGGTGTCAAAGCAACCAACTGTAATTAGATATAAAATGATTTAATAGGAAAATGGGTCATTGTAAATTAAATGGATTGATCAAGTCATTTTATGTATTTGCTGATTGCTTTTAAGTAGGTAGAAGAAGAATTGTGTCACCCTTTCATGGCAGTTATTGTAAGCACTGCAGCTTGAGAAAATTTGAGCTTTCATAGCTCATTTAAATAGTTTACTGCATATTGTTTATGTATCAATGTATTTAAAGTTGCTTTCCCACCTGGAGCATCATAGCTCTGCCCCCTCCCAAGAGCCCCAGGTGGTGCTCTGTGCAGTAATTTTTCCCAAGGCTCCATGGTTAGTGTCACAGCTTTACTGTAAAACTGGGGCTATGTGATGCCTTGAAGAGGGGGTGAGCGAAAGGACCAAAGAGAGGCCTCAGTCATAAATACCGCATCTTCTCATCTGACCTCCCATTCATCCCTACCCTTTTCAAGCCATTTTTAAAGTTGCAAACATGAAGGATCATATCTAAGTTTTATATATATATATATATATATATATATATAGAGAACCGAACCCACCCGAACTTTGGCTATCAGAGTACCGAGCCGAGTGGACTCGGTACTCTCCCGCCTGCTCGGAATCCAAATCGAGGCCGAACATCATCGTGACATTGTCGGATCTCGGGGCTCGGTTCTCGCGATACTTGAAGATTATAAATACCTGCCTCCACAGCAATCCATCCCAATTTGACAGAGGGAGAGAACAGGGTGTAGTCACAGGCTGATTAGAGCAGGGACAGAAAATACAATATTCTGATTCCAATTGTGCTAACAACAATCGATAGAGAAGAGAGGAGGATAGAGGAGTTTTTTTGTTTTCCAATATTTGGCACTCAAAGTACTTTTGGGGTGTCCCCCATAATTGTGCATAAATATTTCTGGCTGTCCAAAGTATTATCTGTCAGCAGATTTACCAAATAATTTTTAGCACACCCAAGTGCTTTTGGGGTGTCCTCCATAATTGTGCATAAATATTTCTGGCTGTCAAAAGTCATATTTGTCAGCAGTATCTACCAAATAATTTTTAGCACTCCCAAGTGCAGTTGGGGTGTCCCCCATAATTGTGCATAAATATTTCTGGCTGTCAAAAGTCATATTTGTCAGCAGTATCTACCAAATAATTTTTAGCACTCCCAAATGCGTTTGGGGTGTCCCCCATAATTGTGCATAAATATTTCTGGCTGTCAAAAGTCATATTTGTCAGCAGTATCTAAAACAATTTGTAGCACTGCAAGTGCTTTGGGCTCAGAATGGGTTCAAAGCAGTCCACATATGAGCAGAATGAGCAACCAGGTTCTGTTACTAGTCCTGATGGTAGTGTTCCCAGTACGTCATCTGGGAAAGGCGATGTCAAAGTAGACCGTCTTTTGAAATTAGCCAAAAAAACACACACCAAATTTTTTTTTACCGAAAGCGAAAACGAAGTGTAGCTGTGGAAAAGTTAACTGCCGATAAAAAAAAAATTGCCAACATGCCATTCTACCCACGCAGTGGCAAAGAGAGAATGAGGCCTTCGCCTTTCTCTGTTAGTGGCAGATCAAAAAATGTTACCGAGCCTACAAGTGGTGCACAACTACTGTTATGCGTTAAAGCCGAGCTGCAAGATAACAGTAAGGCATTAGAGGAAAATGTTTGCTCTGAATCAGAAATGACACCAATCCCTGTGGAGAGTCCATCCAACAGTGGGATGTCTAATCGTGAGCATTCTGTTAGTGTACCCATAAAGAAGGGCCCTTTCAGCAGTTCTGCTGATGTGTGCCTGAACAGCCCGAGTGTAGCCGGTGATACACCAATTGAGGATGCCACTTTTGAATTAGAAGAGGATGAGGGGGAGATTTGTGTAGGCGACAAGGGCACTAATGATGATGTTGATGATTATGATGCAGACAGATACCAAATAGCCTTTCTCAATTTCTAATTATATTCCAAACTCTATAACAGCTGAATAGTTTTTTTTTTACTCCTAGTGGATAGGGGGTCTGATGCAGACAGATACCAAACTACCGTGGTCCATTTATTTTTACTTTCTAATTACAGTCTATGCAGGCTGTTTTTTTTATGTATGCAACTTCAAGTGGAGGGCGGGGGGGGGGGGAGGGGGCATAGATAGCCACCAAACTACCGTGGTCCATTTATTTTTACTTTCTAATTCCACAGTCTATGCAGGCTGTTTTTTTTTGTATTTAACTTCAAGTGGAGGGCAGGGGGGGGGGGGGGCATAGATAGCCACCAAACTACCGTGGTCCATTTATTTTTACTTTCTAATTCCACAGTCTATGCAGGCTGTTTTTTTTAGATTCAACTACAAGTGGAGGGTGTAATATACACCCAAAGACAATGGCTACATTGCAAATAATCAAAGATGGATGTGGTAGACAACCAGGTTTGTCTGCAGGCAAGTGTTCGCAATAAGGATGGCCTACCAGGGTTTAAACTGTTTTTTGGATAATTTATTACCTTTAGAATTACCTCACTTATCCAAGAAACTCGTTGAGCTCTAAATTAGGTTATTTTAGACCAAAAACATTGTATTTTTTCAAAAATGGCAAAACAAAACCAAACAAAACCAAACCAAAACCAAAACACGCAATGGCGGTTTTGCAAAACCAAAACCAAAACACGAAGGTAATCCAGATCCAAAACCAAAAACAAAACCAAAACACGGGGGTCAGTGACCATCTCTAGTTTCAATGCACTATGAACTGCCTTCATAAATTGCCTTCCTGAGTGAATTCACAATAAAATAGCATGGCAAAAATGCATTATTTTACATGGAATACATGAGGGGTGCGAAAATAATCTTTTATTTTTCAGTGGGGAAAATAAAATGTCCTGGGAAAACTAGGATACTGCATTTGGAATTCAAATAAAAGTAATAACTGAGTGCTATGGATTGAGCAATGTTTATGTTGAGAGTCTACAACAAATAGGATAATAGTAAGGATAATATATTAAAATAATGTGTTTTTGATGGAGCTATTTGGTCAATTGAATAAAGGCAATCTCCATACTATTTATCATTTGAATGTAATTCATGTCCAGCTACAATAAATTGATGAAACCAATGATGATCCAGATTTTGTATGCTTTTTTATTTCTTAAAGTAATGTTTTTTTAAACTTGATTAGCAGCTGAAGCAAAAAAAAATGGGATTCATTGCACTCTACATTGTAAGCTCTTATGTGCAGGGTCCTCTCTGTCTCACATCTGCAACTTCTTCATCAATTTCATATCAATGGTTTTCATGCATGACCTGTTTTTGTGTATGATTTGTTTTTTTAGGATGATTTGCTATACCTACATTGCAGAGCTGTAGCGTTTTGTGACACCTTACAAGTAGATGATGATGATCATGATTGTATCTTTAACAGAATAGAAAGGCAGAACAGTCCCTGTGTAACTGTTCAAGATTTGTATTGTTAAAGGCCACAACTATTATCATGTGTGACTCTAACTAGGAGACTGTGGCAGAAACTACTCTTGCTAATGTAAATCATATTGTGTGAACAAAAAAAGAAGTGCTATAATAGGTGCACTGCTGCTCTCTGTTCTCAATATAGGAGAATGGAACTAATAAAACTTAACTTTTATTAACTGATTGTGTCAGCGAAATATAAAATAAATCATTGAATAATGTGTATCTAAAACCATGTGTGTTATTAAAATTCGCTGGATGTGTCTCAAAGCTCTGTAATAAGTTTAATAAGGATGTAGACTCTATCATATGCTTAGTATCTCAGGCATAAAGCAGTAGCGCTTGCAATAGCTTCAAAAAACCATGTCTAGTAAATGAATGATTACTCAAAAGGCATATAATGATCTTCTAGCAAGTAAAATATTTGCGGATATTCCCCTTCTATCATAAATAAATAAGTGTCTTACTATCTGCCCGGCTAAAGCTCCAACTAACTTGGGATCTATTTGGAGCAATATCGCTTGGTCTCAATTCCTTAATTGATAGTGGCTAGTAGAGGCACCCAGCGAAACGTGAGTTTCGCTGGGCGAAACAAGACATATAATAAAGATATCTGCATACATCTATACACACAATTACATGTACTAAGTAAATATACACAGATTTGCACCATAAAATTAAATAATGTTATAAACTGCTCACAAGATATTAGTTTTATGTCTTGATACTGAAAATGGAGCTTTCCATAAAATTTTTTAATTAGCAAAAGGTATTTACATGCAGAGGATATAGTACTTCCTACAGTAGATTAGAGCCATTTGTTTCAGTCCTAATTGTTATCACTAGGTGTGTTCTACAAACTTGAACAGTGGCTGTAACATATACACTTTTTATTTTTTGGGACTAACTCAGCAGAAGGCAGATCAAAGATGCATGAATCCTCGGTGTGTAAGTATGAGATATTGTGTATCTCACATATTAGTGGATATAGAATAGCTATTCAATCCACACAAAGAACCAAAAAACTCTCATTATGGTGAACTGATTGTCTGTAAGGATATCACAGAGCATTTATCCTTCAAGCATAGCTTCTGAGGAGCAGAAGACAGCACAGAGGTCAAGTAGAAATGTGGCACAGAAACTGGTGCAAAAACTATTGTAGAAACTGGTACAGGAATTGTAGATAATGATAGTTGAGGCACAAATTTATGAGTCACATGAACCCATCTCTTGTGCAGCAGAGAGTTGTCAGTCTCCACTAAGGATGCCACTCAAAAAGTGCATCCCCTGTACATTTTTGCAACAGTAAGGTCAGTTGGTTCCTAGGATTTGCCTAAAAATTTGGACAGAAATGTTCAAGAAACTGTAGCAAGAATGAAAGCAACTGTGCAGGGTCTCCAGAGGGAAGTGGTAGAGACTCTTAAAACTCAGAAGCAGAAGTTGCACATGCCTCAGGAGCCTTTAGCAATACAGTCACCTCGGAAGACTGTGGTGGCCAGGCAGTCATCTCTGGTAAGGTACTCGTATTGGTAACCCAGGGCAGGACAGTCATTTTGGAGACCCCAAACAGAGCAAAAAGTCTATCCGATGGCCCGATGGCCAGAGCAGCAGGTTTTTCCTCAGGTCCAAAGGTGAGGGCAGCAAGTTTGTTTTCAGGTCCAAAGACCAGGTCAGCAAACTTGCCCTTAGGCCCAATGGCCAGGGAAGCAACATTGTCTTCAGGCCTGAAGGCCAATACAGAACTTTACCCTCAGGCCAGGACTACAAGTTTGTCTTCATACTGAAGGCCAGGGCATCAGAACTGTCCAAAGATACTAGGGAGAATATTTATTCTCAGACTTGCTGCCCAGGGCAGAAGTTTATCCTCAGGGCCAAAGTCCCAGGCAGGTGTCTCAGGATATCAGACTGGATGTACATCACAGAAAACTCAGATTAGGTAGATATTTCAGGAAACTCAGACTGGGCAAATGTCTCAGGAAATTCAGACTGGACAAATGTGTCTGGAAACTCAGACTGGCAGACGTCTCCAGAACTTCAAACATCTCGATGCAGAACATCGTGAAGACTCTAAACAAGATAAATGTTCTCTCCTCAGGCCCCAAGGCCAAGGCAGCAGGTTTTTGCAAAGGCCTGAATGCCTAGGCAGCAAGTTTGTCCTCAAACCCCAAGGACTGGTCAGCAAGAGTGTCCCTAAGCCCGAAGTTCAGGGCAGCAAGCTTGTCTTCAGGCTGAAGGCCAGTGCAAACCTTTATCCTTAGGCCAGAAGTCCAGATCAGCAATTTTGGTTTCAGGCCTAAAGGCCAGTGCAAAATTTTATCCTCAGGCCAAAATTCCAGGTTAGCAAGTTTGTTTTCAGGCCTGAAGACCAGCACACAACTTTGTCCTCAGGTTCAAAGTCCAGGTCAGCAATTATGGGCAGACGTCTTGTGAAACTCGGACTGGCCAGACATCTCAGGAATGTCACACTGGACAGATGTCTCAGGATACTCAGGCTGATCAGACATTTCAGGAACCTCAGCTGGGACAGCTGGGATGAAGGATTTCATAGAGAGCCATCACAAGTAGCACAATGGTTCATAAAATAATCATAAAACTTAAATAATTTCAAGTTGTTTCTGGAAAACAGGCTCACACTGTCTTTCTAAAATCACATATTCAAAAAATGTCATACTTTCTCAATATTTATATAGAAAGATACATGTTTTTTTCTCACTTATAGCATACAATCACAAATATTAACTGCAAACATGTTTCTTTTTGCAGTGAGCACATTTTTGATTTTGAATCCACATATCGCAGAGAGAAAGCATTAGTTTACTTAGAGTTCAATTGCATTTATTTTGTCACACAGGTATTTTGTATTTAATTCTGTGTATTGTTTATATATACTAGGCATGGCAATGGGTACCAAGTTTGTGCCTAGTTTGGCTAATCTCTATATGAACATGTTTGAACAACAATATATCAGTGATTACCCATTTGCAACAAAGCTATTGCTCTAAAATAGGTATATTGAGGATCTGTTTTTTTATTTTGGATGGGAATGCACGATCTTTTGAAAATTGTATCACTTTTCCCAATTCTAATTCTTTTAAATGTCATGTACTGACACTTATCATACTTCACACATAAATTAGCCCATGATCATATGATTGTTTCATTAATGTATTTAAAAAAAGTTGATTGTAATAATTACCCTCACAGTAAAAGTAGCCAATTTAGACCATGGCTTAATAACATTCCCAAGTGACATGGTAGAATATTAAATTATCCTTAGGCCAAAATGTTGATTTTAATAATTATCCTCACAATAAAAGTAGCCAATTTAGACCATGGCTTAATAACATTCCCAAGTGACAAGGTAGAGGATTAAATAGAAATTGATCTGCAGATATTTTTTCCTTTAAACAAGCCAATATTATGCTTAAAGCCTTTGAATAAAACAAATATTGAAGGGAACTATTAGAGGCTGCTTTACTAATCTAAAAAAAAGTATGTATTTACTGTTAATCCAGTTATGTAATTTATATGTTAGCATGCAAAGGTAAAGGATTTCTCGAACACATTCGAAATATTATAAAAAAGGTAACATTCATGACTTCCCCCCAAAAAGTTTTCTGTCACCAAAGTAATCAAAGATTTGAGAATTACTGGTATTGAACCCTATAGACACATCAAGGGGTGATGGCAGATATGTTACTTAGTCATGGAGGCCTTTTGATTGTCTAAATTAAAATCTTTACATCCAGAAGGTATGAATGAAACTATAGATCAGAATGAAATAGTTATCTATTAATATTCTCTGTTTTGCATTTTTGAATAACATTCTTATCTGTCTTTATTAAAAGATTGAGTAACAATTAAACATTTTATGAGAATTTTATTTAATTGAATATGATTTTTTAAAATGCATTTATAAGCGAACAAATTAATTAATATATTTAATAAAATTAGTTCAATTTAAGATCTCTGACAGCAGAACAGATCATTACTGTATTTGTGTATTTGCATGTGTGTTCTCTTACTCAGAAACCACTAACTGCAGTAACTGAACACATTACTACAAAATATGTTAGCACGTTTGTAAACATGTCAGCACAATGATAAGAAAACATGCGCTACCAATAAGATGTGTAATCCTAAACCGATTTAATTCAGGCATAAATTAACAGATACCATAGACCTACCAGTATTCCCAAGGGAGTCTGTGATAGGCATCCACTGCTCAATACAAATCCAGGGTGAGCTGCTGCTCGCTGAGCTTCTTCAGCAGGAGGTGCTATTTCAACAATATTTACCTGTAGGCACAATATGTGATGACTGTGAAAAGAGTTATCCAGCTTGTCAATTGGTACAGTGTCCCTTTTTCTCCTGTCTATGTCCCCCTCTGACACTGGGGGGAAGTCAATTGGCCACGTTGCTTAAAAAAGTAATGTGGCCTACGCACTATTATCTTTATTACGGTAATTGTGCGCGCAAATACCGTTATTATGGTAGTTTTAACGCCGGCTTGTTGATTTTGGTGTCTCTTACTATAGGAGCATGGGACAGTGCCCTTAGGAAGTGGAATTAAGTACAAATGCAAATATTTAATAAGGGAACTGCGAGCAGAAAGCAGACTTAATCTTACCATATTAACGGTAATAGGTTTAATGCGGCGGTACTTCAAAGAGACTTGAAGTCCCCCCACTATGTCTTATATATCTTCCCTCCCCTGCACTGTTTCTTGTCTATTAACATATTTTTTCCTATGTCTGTTTCATCTTCTCCTATGTGTCTTATCTAATATTTGCATTTGTACTTAATTCCTCTCCCTAAGGGCACTGTCCCTTAATCATATATTAACAGGCACCAAAATCAACAATGTCACTAAACTACACTTCTGCCTCCTTTTCTGACATGACTAGCTATTAGACCTCTCTTGCTGCTGGGTGTTTGCAGGGCTATTGCCATTAGGTTAGTGGACAACTTAGCAGGCCACGTGGGCCCCTGCCCCAGGTATGCATGGTTATAATCCCAGGATTTATGCACTTACATAATTGCAGTATAATCTTTTGCCTATGTATGTAGTCTAACAAAATATCACAGTGCAGAGCTACAGACCTTACTGCAAGTTCAGTCAATTTAGAAAATATTTGGGGCACATGCTCTGTGTGCTCATATCTACTTATGCCCCTGCCTGTACATCCTGATATGAAGAGTTAACCTGACAATTCCCTGCAGCTCTGTTTAAAAACTATTACCCACCACTTTATTACAGATATTTGTGATGAATCGTGGGTGCACATGTGCTCCACCTCATCACCCTCTTTTTCCACCTGCTCCTCGTTCGCAATGGATGCCTCCAGGCAGCTGTGCAGGTATTGCAGTGAGATCATGTTACCGCACTGCAGCTAATAAACACAGGCGGCTCAGATCACTAGAAGCCTCCTAATTAAATCCCTGTACATTACAGTGTAAGAAGCTGCATGCTGCTGTTCTGATAATGGGTGCAGTCACGCTGATACTGTGAAATGCCTGCTATAGTTTGTCTTGCCTCTGACCTGTGATTTGGACTCTTGACTACTCTGTCATGATTGCTGTCTTCTCAGACTTCTGCTTTGACCTTTGACTACTGTAGGGGGGGAATTCAATTGACCGTTTTACTATTACTGTTGCAATGGTAATTTTAATGCAGATTTCTGCTCGCAGTTCTCAAAAGTGGGATATAAACTGAACGCCACGGACAGAGATTATCTCCCGAGGACACCCATGGAGACGAAAGATTTCCTTGATAAAAGCTTGTGCCAATTTGGAGGCAGAAGGGAGACCTTTAGAGGGACAAAATGGTCCATCTTTGAAAACCTGTTCACTGTTAGCCAAATGGTGTTGAAGCCTCAGCAAGTCAGTGATGAAATCCATTGAGATACTTAACCACGGATAGTCAGGAATGGGTAGAGGCTGGAGCAAGCCAGAGGGGAGTTGCCTAGGAACCTTATTTTAAGCACAGATGGTACATGAGGCTACGAAGTCCCAAACATCCGTATGGACAGTAGGCCACCAGTAGTGTCGAGACAACAGCAAGAAAGTCTTCTCAACCCCGGCATGTCCTGCGAACTTGGAAGTATGAGCCCAATGAAGAGCCTTCAGATGGAGGAGAGCGTGCGGAATTGAATAGCATACTGACCGACTGTCAGAGACCCCTGGCGAAGGTTCAGAAGGCTAGAAGCCGCAGAGGATACACGGCCAGGTTCATTAAAGACTCTCCGAAATGCCTCAATGAAGGAAGAAGCGTTCAATAGGAGAGGGTCGTTCCGTTCCCACAGGGGAGAGGCCCAGGCAAGGGCTTGTCCAGACAAGAGAGAGATGATGAAGGCCACCTTTACTCGTTCAGAGGGAAAGGATGCAGGGTTACATTCGAAGTGAATTAAGCACTAGTTTAGAAATCCTCTGCATCTTTTAGGTTCCCCGTCAAATTTGTCTGGTGGGGGGAGTCTTAGAGAAGAGGTGGACACCACAATGAAGACGAGGGCATAGCAGCAGCTCCGGTGGTGGTCACCGGTATGGCTTGGGACTCAAGTCGTGCAGCGACTTCTTGAATGCACTGGAACAACTGCGCCTGTTCGGACTCTTGTTTCTCAACTCTGTGAGCGAGATGGAGAAGTAAGTCCAGGGCCGACGGTACACCTGACGTTTTAGAAGTCATGGCCAGAGCAAACTGTCATGGCAAACTGTCACGATATAGGAATGCGGCTAACCTGCGGATATTGCCACTGCTACACCAGGAGGCGTGGAGTCTTACACGCCGCTGGTCTTCACCAGGGAACCCCACAATGGAGTTTGGGTTTCGCGGAAAACGAAATGCAGGTCGTGGCCCTCCCAGGAAGCTATTCACGAGATGGCGATTAGTAATCGTGGTCTTACAGGCCGAAGTCAGGAACTGTGCAGGCAAATGAGGTACCAAATCAGGAGACAGAACTAAGTCAGCAAGCCAAGGGTCAGACCGGAGAGTACAGCACAAATTTAGAGGGGCAAGACAGCGTCAGAGAAAGCCGGGTAGGTACACAGATAGTCAATCAGGAAGCCGATCCTCGCTGTGTTAATGAATAATATCCTTCTGAATTATCATAAATCTGAGTCTTATATAAAGAGGTATTAAGATTCTCATGCTGCTGGGACATCCGTTAATATATACAGGTTGTCAGGGATCATGCATATAAACAGATTGAATCAATACCAAGAAAATAAAAAATGTAACAATCCTTTTAGAAGTTAGTTTGTTTCACAGAATTACTAAGTATCATATAATGAGGATTGGCAGTGTTTAATTGCCATTTTAATATTATTTTGTTAGTTATAATTTCTTTACACTAGAGTATTTTTTGTATTACTTTTGTGTTTTTATTTCGCTACTAGCGTCATTCAGGTATCATGTAGGGACCACATTAATATTTTAAACGAACCAATAAAATGTAAGTTTTAATCAACTCAATCATCATAGAGTGCCCCAACCATACAGGTTCTCTTTCTTAGGTGTGTTTTGGCAAACTCCAGTCAGTTTTTCTTTTGTTTCTCTCCCAGCAGTGGGGCGCTCCGGGCCTCCCACCATATAACCCCCTTTGAGTTGATGTTGGATCATGTGAATTGAAACTGTCCTACCATCTGTCTGTAAGTCAGACACAAAATAGGAGAATGAGTCCTTATCTCTAATCCAGCTTGTTTACTGAGGTGAGGTCAGTTCCAAAGTGAAGGAGAACAATGACACATGCTGGATTTATAAAGGGTGTTTTCTATGCCATTCCTACTTAGTGTATGCAATGGGCATGGCTATCATTTGAGACGGTACTATTCTGCTTTTCAACTTTTCCCACCTTCTTCAATTACACAGGCAGAGTCCTGACTGAGCAGGACAGTCACATAAAATAAGGACTGCCCCACAATGATCAGAAATGTTTGCAGACAGTGCTGCTCTCTCCAACCTGTTCTTGTGGCTTTCGCTACCTCAGTCGCTGCTTGTCTGGATCCTGGAATGTTGGGGCCCTGTTTGGTAAAATGAGAGATACAAAAAATATGGAAAGTCTAGCACTGAATTAACCATTTAGGCCTCCCTTCCCCAACTCATCCTGATGTTAAATCAATAACACCTTCATTTGATAATTAAGCCTACCTACCTAAAACTAGGTGACATTAAATTAATTGTATTCACAATTTAATAAATAGACCTATTTCCACCCAATTAGCACCAATATTAAGCTTTTTGCATTCAAAATTAATAGATAGACCTACATCCTTCCCACCATGCCCTGACATTAAAGTAATGGTAATCGCATTTAATAAATACACCTATTTTCCACCAAACAGCCCCAAAATGAAATAATTAGTATACCATTTGATAATTAATCTTATTTTCCCCCAAATTATCCAAATATTAAATAATTGATGATCACAATTAATATGTAGACCTCCTTCAACCTGAACCTTAAAAAATCCCCACCACTAACATAATTGCTATTTCCCACCCATTATTAAATTATTATCACCCACCCTCACCATTAAATTAATACCCAGTCTCCACCCCCATTACAGTAAGATCCATCCCCCACACATAACTTCTTCCATCTCGCTCTGTAGATTTCAGAGACAGATTCTTCTGTCTGCCTCTCCTATTTTCTGCATACTGCACTATGATATGTTGCTTGTCCCATGAAAGAAGGGGATGGACACACACTGTAGATAGGAGAGACAGAATAGATATGTATATTGGCATCACTAAAGTGGCTAGTCCTGAGGGAGAGACCAGCATGTCAATTAGTCCTGGATGGAAGTTGCCCAGAAACTCCTCTTAGTAGGCACCTGGATAATTCCCTAATTGAAATCTAATTATTTCTAACTTATTTTTAAAAGTGCCAATAATTTTGTCCAAACCATTTAATACATTTTCTGTGAAATAACCTAAGCCTTTATAATTTTTTCTGCTTTTGTGTTTTATTCCATTGCAAGCCAAAGAAATACCTGGATATCAAAATATTTTTGAATTTCAATATATTTCGGGCATTCTTAGATAGAAGGATTAATAGAGATATAGATAGATAAAAGGCATAGTTACCATTGATGTAAAATGCTCCTGATAAGCTATGTTGAGATAATAAAGTGCTTTGATCAGTTTTGTAACACGTCCTAACATTTGGCAGTAAGAAGTAGGCGTTGATCTCTTTCACCTGGGCAACATGTTGGTAATCAAAAACCATTCAGGTGCAAATCACATAATTCCAGGCCAGAGCGGTTCTTACTGAGAAATAAATTCATGGCAAAATTCTTCTTGGAGTAGAGCATATGCATAAAGAGTTATTATCAGAGCTATAAATGGAGAGACAGGTCACTTGCCAAGCCACTCATTCCCCAATCAGACATTTGGCAGATGTTAGTGATGCAAAAATACCATGCTTATTCTAGTAGTTTTTTTCCCTTGGTTTAATGATTTAAGATGTTGAGCAATTTTTTATTCAAATTATTCACTGGGCTGTAAAGAACATACTAAAACTAGAAGAGAAAGCTTATGTGCACAGATTTTAGATACAGCAATAACTTTAATGGACAAACTAGTTTAAAAAGAAAAAACCCACAGAGCAGAGTTGGTTGATCAATTTACTGCTTAAAAATGAGAAAGGGATCTGCATACTATAAAATTTCACTACTGCAGAGGTTTCTAGAATCAAATGTGCAGCTAAACATACAGATGTGCCTAGTGTCATTGGCCGTAATGATGTTTAATCAGGGTCCAGGTGGCCCTGGCAACAATATCATAATCACAGATATTCCATTTTTAATACTAACACAACATATTTCAGCCTATCGTTCCAGAATTTCCTTTAATAAATGTCATTTATTTGTTAAATATGCATCAAAGAGTGGTTTATTGCAGGCAAAAGGCAATGTTTTCTACATAAGATCCATGAGCATACTGTTAAAGATAATGAAGCATAAGTATGATTTATTATAAGATTAAAAGACAGCTGTTATACTCTTGCTGTATCCAATCGTCTTCAGCAGAAATGAGAGAGAAGGTTTTGTATGTATTTTTCAAGCATATTTGTGCTGTGCACTTAATCACTGTGAATGTACTCTCGCAAACTGCCATTTTGTGTAATGTTTTACACTTATTATTATTTTCCTATTACTTGGTGTGTGAATTATTGAATACATTTCAGGTTTTTATGCCTTTGAATTTTAGTACTGTGAGGTGGTTGGATGCCTTCAATATATTTTAGATAACCATGGTTACGGTATAATCTAGTAATAGGCTATGCAGCGACCAGTACAATGTGCATGGGGCTGCACAAACATGCTAATTGTACATGATGGTTATACCTGTTTTATATTTAAAATGTTAAAAAGGGGAGGAATGGCAAAAGCCTCTCTTTCCCTTTACTCTGCACTTGGTCACATAGATCAAACAGGCTATTTCTTACTGTTGGTAAGCAGGTTCTACTGAAAATGTTATTCTCAAGCATAAATAATGTACACAAATAAAAACTATTAAAAATCCTTCAGGTAACTTCATTAGATTGCATATGTCTTACGACAATTTTTTATTAAATTAATTGCTTTACTATTATCTTGTTTCCTTCTCTGATTTTCAGCCATGTATTTATATAATCAGCCATTAAATACAATTGTATGTAGAGAGCAACTCTGTGTAGACAATAAAAATAAACAACTGTCTAGTTACAAAGCAGGAATTAAGTAAAAGTTGCAAGATGGTATAGAAAAGTCAATATATTAAAATCATCTGAAGGTGGATAGTCCTTTCAAGTAGTAGCTAGATACACATGTTTATTGAATTGAGTGTAACAACATTATATTCCTACTTTCACAAATTGTTCATTGTTAAAATTTAGATGAAAACATCAGATCTCTTTTATGAGGAGGAGGGGAGTTACTCTCACACTGACAGTACGAAGACTTAACTTCCCTCATTTGCAACTGTGCAGAGTGCATGCAGAGTAATGCGCTATGCAAGACAGTCATGTTTTATTAGGCAAAGTTAGGCGCGTTAATGGCAAACAAATATGTGTGATAAATATGTGGGCAAGCGAGCAGCTGCAGGTGCACTTGAGTGCACAAGCAGACACGCTGTGTACTGACCTTAGCAAAGTATCTGCTGTGTACTGAGCTCAGTAAATGGCCCTAATTAATTTCTGGCAAAGACTGAAACCATTTACATGTATATTTGTGAATGATGCTTTCGTAGGAGTAACCTGACTTAATATTTTGGAAAATAAAATACACATAAATGAGACCAAAGCATCAAAAAAACAAAAGAATTCAAATAATAGAAAATAAATGAAAAAAGTATCACAATTAAAATGATACCAAGGGGCCTATTTTGTTAAAACACTCCTTTCTCAGATGATAACTTGCATTTTGTTTTCACTATTTTTTCATCAATACTCAGCTGCCCCAGTGATGCTAGTCTGAAATGGTAAGGGTTATCATACCAGTTCACTGGTCCTGATATACGCAGATCTGCACATGTGTGAGCCAGGTGCAATAAAGCATTTTTTTAAAACTATTTTCATCTCTGGATGGCGATAAAAGAACAGGTATTGCGACGGTACAAGCCAAAGAATCTTACCGTGGACAGGCGCTAATGCCAGCGATAGCTGTGGTACTGCTGGCGTTAATCATCAAAATGTGTTATTACTTCATGTTTTGATCAAAACATTTAAGGGTATTTTTACTTCAGGGTCCCAGTACAACAAATTCATGGGGTCCCGCTTATAGTTGAGTATGGTAAAAAAAATTGCGCTGCCTTACGGCGGCGCAAAAATTTCCGTGGGTGTGGTCATGCATTTGGGGGCGTGGCAAATGCACCATTGGGACGTGGCTAACACATCAAAATCACTAGGCTCTCAATTCGCCCGAGCGTCACATATGTCCAAGCACTCCTGACTTTCAGGACATCTAACACCACAGTGTAGTATAGAAAAAATGCAGTGTGTACACAAAGGGGCGTATTCAATTGTTTGCCGTGACCGCCGAAAAACGAGCGCTCAAAAACTATTACCGTTTATACGGTAATATTGCGCGTAATTACCGTTCAGGGAGCTGCGAGCTGAAATTGAGCGAGTAATTACCGTATAAACGGTAATAGTTTTAACGCGCTCGTTTTTCGGCGGTCACGGCAAACAATTGAATACGCCCCAAAGAGTTCAGTCTTGGCCTCCACCTTACATTGGGCACAACACTCACCAAAAATTTACATTGTCCCCACTAGAATCACAACATTTCACATACTGTCCTGCTCTCTCCTAACTGTTCTTCTCACTTTCACCAACTGTGGCTGCATGTTTCTTTAGTTGCGGCTTGTCTGGATCCTGGAATGCTGGGGGCCCTATTTGGAAAAAAAATAGCTACATTTAGATAATTCCAAACAACCCTGGCGTTAAATCAATACCATCCACGATTAATAATTAGGCCTTCCTCCAGCTCCAATATTACAATAATGTGCCCCTTCATCATCGCCATGCCTTATGATCACACTGCGCCCTCCAAGCTGCTTTTGCCCCCTTCATCTGGCTCCCCTTAATCACACTATACTATGCTGCTCCCCCCCCTTTTTCAATCCCACTGTGCCATGCCTCCCCCCCTTTTTAACCCCACTGTGCCATGCTGCCCACCATTTTTTTAACCCCACCGTTCCATGCTGCCCCTTGTTTTTTAACCCCACTGTGCCATGCCGACCCGTTTTTTAACCCCTCTGTGTCCCCCTTCATTTTTTAACCCCTCTGTCATGCTGCCCCCCTTTTTAACCCCTCTCTGCCCCCCTCATTTTTTAACCCCTCTGTCATGCTGCCCCCCTCCCCATTTTTTAACCCCTCTGTGCCCCCCCTTGTTTTCCTCCCTTCACTTACCTTTTCTCCTTTCTTGGACTTTTCTGCTGCTCTGTGCTCCATTGCTCCAGACTGACTGAATGCTGGGCGTGACATGATGACATCACACCCGGCATTCAGACAGTCTGAATGGAGCACAGAGCAGCAGAGAGGAGGGATGCCGGCTCCGCGATCAGGTGAGTATGGTTTTTGTTTTCTTTTTAAACTAGCCTACTCTCCCCACCAACGACCGACACCCCCTGCCCCCCCCCCATCAGCGCAAGGGCCCTGGCCGGGCCCCCTGACATGCCCAGGCCCGAGTAATTAGTACCCGCCCCCCCCCCTCTCGGCAGCCCTGGTTGTTCCCAGCGCTTTGAAGTCAGTTTCTTCTTTTATTAAAGATAAACCCGATGGGATTCGTCTTTAATAAGTGTGCCATTTAAAAAATTGCTTCAAGCGCCAGGAGTCAGCAGTTTTATGGAACCGCTGCATAGTAAATATACACCTTAATCTCATTATATGCAGCTCCAATACTGACAT
This sequence comes from Mixophyes fleayi, assembly GCF_038048845.1. Classification (NCBI taxonomy): domain Eukaryota; kingdom Metazoa; phylum Chordata; class Amphibia; order Anura; family Limnodynastidae; genus Mixophyes; species Mixophyes fleayi. The sequence goes on from NC_134402.1 coordinate 177,080,240, forward strand.
ACACATGTCAGTGTAGGACCTGCATACAATGAGTTTCCTTTAGAGCTGGGATACAGGCTTAAATGTTTTGATCACAACATGAACCTTTATTTTGCAAGATATACACAGATATGCAGTGGTAAGCGCTATCTGTTCATGTTGTACACACATAGGGTGTTTATATTGCCATACATACAGCTGATACCATCTATAATATGCGTGGGTTTATTACTTTGCTGGTGGTAACTCTTTGTTGCGTGGGGCAAAATCTAAATAAAAAATTCCATTTTTGGCAGCAATAGGGCTTTTCTTCCAAATCAGCCCCTATTATTTAAAACTCTGATCATTGAAAGTGTACTACAATAAAAAAGAAATGATCTAAGACTTGATAATAAAACTGTATAAAACTATACACAAATTATCATGATATGTGCATATGGTTTAAACAGGCTAGCTGGAACAAGAAATATATGAGATTTGTGGGCAGCTATTTTAAGTGGACATAGAGCAGTACAATACACCAGTTAGAGGATAAATGTCCGAAAGTCCTTGTCTACTCAACTAAGGCTCTTTCTAAACCATTATAGGCTGAAATGAAAGAGTTAAGAGCTATACGCTGCCGTGACAAGGGAATATATACTGTTAAATCTTGGGAGTTATTTAAAATGCCAGTGAGTATAATAGCAGTGCTCGGAAATAACCATTTCATCTGCCTACATTACTCTAAAATTAATGAATAATGAAGTGATGCCCTTCACATTCTCTTCCCTTTCCATTCCAAGATATATTGATCAGATGACATTTATTTAAGTTTGGGATAATGTATTAATTTCAAGATAATTATTCAATATACTTTTGTCACTGTTGATAAGCTTCAATGTCATCCAGGGGCCAGGGGATGAATAAACTGTTATCTGACATTGCTGGACAAGGTGCTGGAAATTAATGCAATTTTTCTCCTTGAAGAGAAGTGTCTGTTGTGAGGTTGCAAGTAGAAGATAGAAGTGTTAGGGACGTGGTAGACTGCAAAAGATTAAAAAATGTTACAAGTGCAGTGGATGGACTAGTGTTTCTTTGTTACTGGGGTCAGAATGACGTTCAGCAAAGCTGACAGAGCCCTTCTTTGGTAGATGCCACTGCAATATTAACACTCATTTGGAGCAGATGTGGCTAAAAGCATGAAACATTAAACAAACAGCTGCCGCAGATCCGCTGCCATTGCATGAGCTCTTATGTTCTATTAATGCACAGTGTTTCTGAGGCCACAAGGGTAGTCCCTAATTCCTGCACTTCTGTGGCAGATTGGTCAAGTGATGGTGCTTTTAGGGACTTCCTGTCTCCTTCACTAGCTGTCTCGCCAGATAATATATGAGACATTAGAAAATCTGATGTCAGAAGTATCTTATCACCTATAGCACAACTCGCTGTGAAACTTATTGTATGTGAAGCGGATTTTCTTGATGCTAACTTTATAGAGATGGAAACAATGTTAATACAAATATTTGGCCTAAAAAGACAACTACATTTAAGCAATGCTTTGTTCGTTCTACTGCCATTTCAATTAATTTTCCTTCTAGTCATTGTCATTTATCAGAAGAAGCAGTCATTGTGAGGTTGAAAAGTCAGTCATTTTGCCTTACAACAGTTATTATTATTATTATTCATTTTAAAGTTTATGCACAGGTGAACTGTTGAAAGAGATTTTATTCAGTAACTGTGACAAATATTTTCACATTTGCATTTTAAAGTTAAATTACTACCTAACCTGCCCACTCCACTCCTGAAACTCCAGGGACTACTCCATGGCCGTGTAATGCTGCAGAGGTGGAAATAGGTGTGAGAGGGAAGACCAATCAGAAGCCACAATCACAGAGATTGTAGCTTTGGATTGGTCTCCTCACCCCCCCCCCCCTTTTCACAGGCATTTTAAAATAAAAGTTTTGGAATTTCTATATTATAGAAATTAAGAATTCCTGAAAAAACATGGCTGCCTGGAGCAGCCCCCAGGGCTCTGGGGCCACAATTAAGCAGAGCAATGTTCAATGATTAAATAGTTGTGGCTATTTTACAGTGGATTAACCATGCTGTATACATTTTGTAATAGAGCACCAGTACTTGCTAAAAGGTGCTCATCTGGACAAACCCTTACTGTGGTTAGTTTGAATTTAAGAATTTTTTTATGATTTGTGTTTAGCTTCTCTGTCAATCTATTTAATTTGGAGGCCATTTATGTATACTGTTCAACAGGTTACTGTGCAGAAAATGTGGTGTCCCTCACAGCATCCAGCAATCACATTATAATCAGGATTGTTCTAGAACAGGTCAGGCAGGGCCGGATTAACCCGAGGTCTAACTGGGCTACAGCCCAGGGGCCTCGGGCATCCAGGGGGCCCTTGACAGAGTTCAGCAGAGGGGGCGCCCCCGGCCCGATCAATGCTGAGCTCTGTCACTGCAGTCCTCCTTCTCCGGCGCTCAGTAATCTCCTTACTGAGGAGATCTCGCGAGAGTGTCACGAGATCTCCTCAGTAAGGAGCTTACAGCGCGCCGCGGAAGGGGGACTGCAGTGACAGGAGAGGAGAAGGTAAGCGCTTGGAGGGGGGGGGAGGGAGGGGGGGGCAGTCGGATAACAGGGGGGCCAGGCTGCTAATGGGGGGGCCTCACGGGGGAATGGGGGCCCCATTAGCCCAGTGGCCTCCATTCCGTTAATCCGGCCCTGAGGTCAGGCAATGAAAATTAATATCTCATTGATTACTGTAAGTTTATTTTAGAGGAGCTGCTATACTCCCTTCACTTAAATACAATTCATATATCAGCATATGAACACCAAGTGGACATGCAGAAACAGCAATTGTGTCACAGTATGCTTGCAATGTATCGTGTGCTGCATGGGCTATTCATATATTAGTCTGCCAATTTCTCCATTTCAAATGGAAAAGGGTAAAGTCCATATTTTTGCATGACATGTATATTGACTCTCTATGTCAGATAAATGCATACAAGTGACTTTTAATAAAAGCTCATCTTACTTTATCTGTCCAATAAATACAAGATAGATCCTATATCTCAAAGTATACCAATGGTTTTTGTACATGTTACGAATTAAATACTGTATTGCAAAATTAAAGACTATTATTTTATGAATGATTCATTTTTATAATGATATGGTGGCGGAGTTGTGTTGTTTGAGGTTGTGTGGTAAAAGACTATCCAACATCTGCTATATTAATTGGTCACAAGGGAACTCTTGATTAAAGTATTGTATAATGCACAGCATTTATTGGCTTCATTTTACTGTAAGATGTTCACCACTGTAGCTGACTTGTGCTTCAGTCATTATTTTAAACGAGAGTGTGTTTCTTTTGTCTTGCACAATTGCCATTTAAAAGGACTATAAAACATGAAATGAAAGTTGATGAAATATGAAAAGTCATATTCAAACCTCACAAATTTTATTTTAACTGTTTCTGACACCAGGATTAAAAATATGTAACATAACTATTCTCTCTTGTGTATACGACACATCATTACATTTATATATTTTGTACAAATAGGGCAATGCGACTTTAGCATTCACTACTAACACTGTCTAGCCAAATCTCCAGGCTATCGTAGGTGTGGTGGGGTATGAGTGTGTGAATGAGATAATTCCAACAAGAGTAGGAGCAACATGAACATAGCAATGCTGTCATTATGACATACAGCAAATACAGACTTAATGAAAGAGTGACAGGCAAGACAACATACTGCCCCACTGACATTGACGTCAGTTGAAAGGGCGACAGTTACATTGCTGCTATTAAGGGGGAAATGCAAGGACCCGGTGGCTGTTGTAATGGTCGTTTACTCGCTACAAATAAACATTGTCCAATGCGAAAATTGTGGTTCCAACGCACAAAGCGATTTAATAGCAAAAGATAGCAGGATTTACAGAAAGCCATGCTGAAGCATAAAAGATATAACAATAAACAGCAAAGTATAAATCGAATACATTACATTACACCAACGCTCCCTTGGCCCAGGTCCATCTTCATCTTTGTAGTTAGGAAGAGAGACAGAGCTAACTGGCCCAGGGAGCTTATATGCAGGTTCAGTTAACAAAAAACAGTGATAATGTCACAATGTACAAAAAGATAAACTAAGATCTTTCTTCATTGGTCCAGGGGTCAGGTCAGTCCAGTACAATGCAAATTATAGGTCAGTTCAAAGGATTCCTGACAAGTGGGGGCCAGATCACTCCAACAGCTGAGCACATGTGCCTTCGGGAAATTACCTAATCCAGTTTAAACCAATCTATTTGCATTCCAAACACAATACAATTTTGAGCTATCTTCCATAACTAGTGATCGCTTCGCCGATAGTAGCGAATTCCTGTTGGTAATGTGCAGATCAAAATGGCACTAAACATGATACATTTCCTATATCCTGAGTCCTAGATACCTTTAATATGATATAATTTATGTGTCACTCACCGGACTGTGAGTGCCATTTCTCCTGTGTTCAGGAACCGTGGCCGTCCGCCATCCTGAGGGTCTGCGCATGTGCAGCCCTTATTAAACCTTCAGTACCTGTTGCTTTTAATTGATTGGATGATCAGGCAACCCTCCCTATTTAAACCACCTGTGATCATTACCTGGTTGCCTGATCTTGGAGTCTCATTCCCCATGAGCCTCTGAAGGTGTTCCTGTGTTTCCTCGTGTATTCAGCTCCAGCTGATTCCCGTCTTCTACGTTTGTGGTTTCCAGACCACTTCAACTCTCCTGTGTTCATCGTGCCTGCACTCAGCTGATTCCTATCTGCTACTGCTGCCGGATTCCAGTCCGCCTCAACTCTCCTGTGTTCATCGTGCCTGCACTCAGCTGATTCCTATCTGCTACTGCTGCCGGATTCCAGTCCGCCTCAACTCTCCTGTGTTCATCGTGCCTGCACTCAGCTGATTCCTATCTGCTACTGCTGCCGTTCAGGTATCCCTGCACGTCTCACTGACAGCCTGCTCTCCTGAACCGCGGTATGCATACCTTCCATTGACTTTGCTTTTGTATTGCATATCCGTCTGGACTGTGTTGTGTTCATCTCCGGAGTCTTCTATCTACTGAAGCTATTGTGACTATTGACTTTGTGTCCTATTACCTGGATCGCTCTAGTGACTTTGTATACTTCAAGCAGCGCTTGTCAGTTATTATTGTATTGTGGATATCATCGTGGGATCAAGTTCCGTGTGCCCCATGTATCCTCTGCATTACATTCATCTCCTTGTGTCCCTCCTCACATATATATAGCAGTGGTACAACTTGCTGACGCAGACCACTGAATCCTGTTCCCCTGTGACACCTGTTTCTAGTATCCTCTCACATAAGCAGTGGTACAACTTGCTATACGCAGACCACTGACTTCCCCGTTACCTACTTGCACCTGGAATCCATTCCTTCACTATAGACAGTGGTACAACTTGCTATACGCAGACCACTGACTCTCACTACCTCCTCGCTACTCCTGGACATTCCTCCTCACTATAGCAGTGGTACAACTTGCTGTACGCAGACCACTGACTCTCCTCACGTTTACTTGTCCATCTGGTTCCTCGTGTACATTCATCTACTCATTACCAGTTGCTGCTAGTCATAGACTTTCTTTGAGCATTCTCTCACCATCTGCTGATTCTCCTGTTCCGTTGTCACCCTGCTACCAGAGAACCATAGTACCAGCTATATTACTCTGGTAAGTACATCATCTGGTGATAACCTGGGCAAAGACTCCTAGTGCCCGTGACAGTAAGATCAGGCCATGACAGACCCAGGAGCGGAACCTACAGCTAAAGAAATGCTGCAGTATCTGGTTACCCGTATTGAACAACAGGATGTTCGCCAACAACAATTGCTGCAATGTTGCCAGGCGTTAGCCTCCCAAAGAACGTCTGCGCAAAATACCACAGCTACTGTTGATGCTTCTGTGCCTTCCTCCGTTTCCCCAGTGCCATCCCAGGTGTCTACTGCTTCCACGCTACACCTGCCTACTCCTTCAAAATATGATGGAGACCCCAAAACATGCAGGGGTTTTCTAAATCAATGCTCAGTTCATTTTGAGCTTCAACCTCACAATTTCTCTACTCATCGTTCCAGAGTGGCCTATCTCATTTCCTTGTTTTCCGGACAAGCTCTCGCATGGGCTTCCCCTCTGTGGGAAAGAAATGATCCATTATTACAAGATAGTGCCAAATTTATTTCCACGTTTCGAAGTGTATTTGATGAACCTGGTCGTGTTATTTCCGCTGCATCCAGCATCCTCCGTCTACGTCAGGGTTCTCGTACTGTAGGCCAGTACGTCATTCAATTTCGGATATTAGCCTCTGAACTTCAGTGGAACACTGAAGCGTTAATTGCCGCCTTCTGGCAGGGGCTTTCTGATAAAATTAAAGATGCACTGACTACTCAAGAATTACCTACTTCTCTAGAAGATTTGATTTCTCTTTGCCACCGTGTAGACATGAGATTTCGTGAAAGAGAGTCTGAAAAAACAACTTAATTTAAAGCACCTCTTCGCTCAAGTCCTCAAGTTCGCCCAGTTTCATCTCCGGTGATACCCACGGAGATAGGTCGCTCCAAATTAACTTCAGAGGAGAGGGACCGAAGAGTAAAATATAGACTTTGTATCTATTGTGCTGATTCTACTCATATGCTCAATTCATGCCCTAAAAAATCGGGAAATGCCAGGCCCTAACCAGTTCTGGAGAGGTGAAGTTAGGGTCCCTGGAGTCCTCTCCATGTTCTACGAAATTAAAAGTTTGTGCTTTTGATGTTACAGTTTTCTTTGCTACCAAATCGTTCAAGTCCCAAGCACTTATTGACTCTGGAGCTGCAGGAAATTTTATTTCTAAATCCCTCGTGAATCATTGGTCCCTACCAATGATTACTTTGAAAATACCTATTACTGTGACTGCTATCGATGGATCACGCATTATTAATGGTCTCATCACCCAGAGTACGTCTCCAGTAACCCTTCAAATTGGTGTATTACATCAGGAAGAAATTTCATTTTTTGATTCTTCCTGTCACTACCAGTCCGATTGTATTAGGCCTTCCATGGCTTCAACGTCATTCTCCCCAGATTGACTGGCACACTCCTCAAGTTACGTCTTGGGGGCCTGAATGTCATCATCGTTGCCTCTCTCAAGTCGTTCCTCTCAAAATACAGCAATCCTCCATTTCACCTTGTTCACCGGGACTTCCTCCTCAGTATGCTGCTTTTGTCGATGTATTTGATAAAATTCAGTCTGAACGTCTTCCTCCTCATCGTTCGTGGGACTGTCCGATTGATCTTCAACCTGGCAAGACTCCTCCCAGGGGTCGTGTTTATCCACTTTCATTACCTGAAACTCAAGCTACATCTGAGTACATCAAAGAGAATCTCCAGCGAGGATTTATTCGACCTTCTACCTCTCCCGCTGGAGCAGGGTTTTTTTCGTAAAAAAGAAGGATGGGTCATTACGTCCTTGCATAGATTTCCGTGGACTTAATGCCATAACTATCAAAAATCGGTATCCCATTCCATTAATTACTGAGTTATTTGATCGTATCAAGGGAGCCCGGATCTTTACCAAGTTGGATCTTCGTGGTGCCTACAATTTATATCGAATCAGGTCCGGTGACGAATGGAAGACAGCTTTCAACACCAGAGACGGGCATTATGAATATTTAGTAATGCCCTTCGGGTTATGTAACGCCCCCGCTGTTTTCCAGGGTTTCATTAATGAGATCTTCCGGGACTTGTTATATGTTTGTATCTGGACGACATATTGATCTTTTCGCAGGACCTGCCTTCTCATCATCAACATGTGGCAGAGGTCCTTTCCAGACTCCGGAAAAATTAATTATTCTGCAAGTTAGAAAAATGTTCATTCGAGTTGCCCCAGATTCCATTTCTGGGATACATTGTTTCCGGAGTTGGTCTTCAGATGGATCCAGAAAAGGTGAATGCTGTATTACATTGGCCTCAGCCAACTACTCTTCGTGCAATTCAGCATCTTTTAGGTTTTGCCAATTACTATAGACGCTTCATTCAAGATTTTTCCTCGATTGCATCTCCTATTGTGGCCCTAACTCGTAAAGGGGCCAATACTAAACAATGGTCCTCTGAGGCCCTTCAAGCCTTCCAGTTTCTCAAAGAGTCCTTCTCCTCCGCTCCTGTTCTTCGACAGCCTGATGTGACGCTTCCCTTCTTCCTAGAGGTAGATGCCTCTAATGTTGGTTTAGGAGCCATTCTCTCCCAAAGATGGGAGCAACAAAAATTCCATCCTTGTGCCTTTTACTCTTGGGGTCTTCTGCCTGCAGAGAAGAATTATACCATCGGGGACAAGGAGTTGCTGGCTATAAAAGTAGCATTAGAGGAATGGAGATATTTGTTGGAAAGAGCTCTTCATCCAAATTTGTCATATTTACAGTCTGCTCAATGTTTGAATCCTCGTCAAGCAAGATGGTCTCTTTTCTTTTCTCGTTTTGAACTAATCATAACCTTCAAACCAGCTGCAAAAAATAAAAAAGCAGGCGCTCTATCTCGAGCTTTTATGACGTCCTCAGACGTTGAAGATGGTCCTAACCACTCTATATTAGATCCCAAATGTGTTTCTCTGGCTGCTTCTTCCACTAAGGTGCTACCATTTGGGAGAACCCTCGTGCCTCCTGCTCTTAGGAAGAAAATCCTTTCGTGGTTTCACTCTTCTCGTTTTTCTGGACATTCTGGTGAACGCAAGACTTTTGAAATTCTTACTCTAAGTTACTGGTGACCTTCTATGAGGAGAGATGTCAAGGATTTTGTGGCTGCTTGTGAATTGTGTTCCCAGTTTAAGACTCCCCAGTCCGCCTCAACTCTCCTGTGTTTATCGTGCCTGCACTCAGCTGATTCTTATCTGCTACTGCTGCCGGATTCCAGTCCGCCTCAACTCTCCTGTGTTCATCGTGCCTGCACTCAGCTGATTCCTATCTGCTACTGCTGCCGGATTCCTGTCCGCCTCAACTCTCCTGTGTTCATCGTGTCAGCTCTCCACTGATTCCTATCTGCTTCTACTACCGGATTCCAGATCGTCTCTACTCTCCCGTGTTCAGCGTGTCTTCCCTCCGCTGCCTCCGCTACTACTGCCGGATACCAGACAGCCTCAACTCTCCCGTGTTTATCATGTTTCCAGTTTTACTTACTACTGCTTCCTGAGTAGTGCTCCGTTGATACTGGTTACCTGCCGTGCGCTGCACCAACCTGATTACCGCTTCCATCCTCCAGTGGTTTCTCCTCCTGCCGGCGTTCAGCCGTTCAGGTATCCCTGCACGTCTCACTGACAGCCTGCTCTCCTGAACCGCGGTATGCATACCTTCCATTGACTTTGCTTTTGTATTGCATATCCGTCTGGACTGTGTTGTGTTCATCCCTGGAGTCTTCTATCTACTGAAGCTATTGTGACTATTGACTTTGTGTCCTATTACCTGGATCGCTCCAGTGACTTTGTATACTTCAAGCAGCGCTTGTCAGTTATTATTGTATTGTGGATATCATCGTGGGATCAAGTTCCGTGTGCCCCATGTATCCTCTGCATTACATTCATCTCCTTGTGTCCCTCCTCACATATATATAGCAGTGGTACAACTTGCTGACGCAGACCACTGACTCCTGTTTCCCTGTGACACCTGTTTCTAGTATCCTCTCACATAAGCAGTGGTACAACTTGCTATACGCAGACCACTGACTTCCCCGTTACCTACTTGCACCTGGAATCCATTCCTTCACTATAGACAGTGGTACAACTTGCTATACGCAGACCACTGACTCTCACTACCTCCTCGCTACTCCTGGACATTCCTCCTCACTATAGCAGTGGTACAACTTGCTGTACGCAGACCACTGACTCTCCTCACGTTTACTTGTCCATCTGGGTCCTCGTGTACATACATCTACTCATTACCAGTTGCTGCTAGTCATAGACTTTCCTTGAGCATTCTCTCACCATCTGCTGATTCTCCTGTTCCGTTGTCACCCTGCTACCAGAGAACCATAGTACCAGCTATATTACTCTGGTAAGAACATCATCTGGTGATATCCAGGGCAAAGACTCCTAGTGCCCGTGACATTATGCATAAATAACCTTTAGTACATTTTACTAATAAATAGATGTGGATTGGAACCTTAATATTTACAAGTGTAAGTGCGAATGTAAATCTGTGTGATTGCGTTATTACACGTGGCGTATTAATCGCAATCGCACGGTAAAACAATATTAATCAATTTAGTTTACTTCATCCAATTATTTGACTTCCACACTGTATAATGTTTTTTAGGAAGGGTTGGACATTATATAGTCACCGGGTCCTCACATTGCCCCCTTAATAGCAGCAATGTAACTGTCGCCCTTTGAATTGACATCAGTGTCAGTATGTTGTCTTACCTGGATTCTTGCCTGTCACTCTTTTATCAACTCTGTATTTGTTGCATGTCATAATTACAGCATTCGCTATGTTCATGTCGCTCCTACTTTTGTCGGAATTATGTAATTCGCAAAAATGACTACCATCGCATAGGATATATGCTTGACACAAATGATACTGTTTTGCAGCTGGACACATAAATATACTTTTCGTTGCGTGCACCTTTTCCTTTGTACGCAAATGCATTCAACTCTAAATGAGCCACAAAGAAATTATCTGATTTGATGAACCGTTTAAAGAAACAGTTTTTTAAAATTATGAGCATCTCTACTAACAAGAATTCTCCACAAATTAGCATCAGTTCAGTTTTGGTCTGAAGCTGATTTTTAATATTATACTTAAATTTGGTTGACTGGAGCCATTGAAATTTATCCTCTGTCCCATGTACTAGAGGAGCAGCAAGTGGTCAGGCACTTCACTTGAACTTTGAATTGGACAGGCAGTGCTGCATGTAGAATTAAAAAGTGGACAAGATCTCAGGGCTTGGCATATCAGCAGCACCTCAATGGAGAGATCATGTTACCCATGGCTCCTATTGGTAGGGTACCCAACATTTATTCCTGTAGGTTTCCTCTTCCCATCCTTTTACAATTTTCAAAGTATTGATGCAAAAATGTTTTTACAGTAAGCATACCTTTTAACAAATAACAATTTAGCAAATAAAATAATGGATGCGTAAACAAATGAAGTGAAAGGTGCTGGTAAAGTCACAAAGACAACAATGCAATATATTTAGGTAGTACAACAACAATATGATTTACATTGGGATTTGCCATAAGGTTCAGGATACCCATTTTACTTTACTGGCACTCTACATGGCATACAGGGTCACGGTAGAACATCTTTTTTAAACATAAACAAAGCACTATACAATGTATAAATAAAATGGAATTCCAGAACCTGGTGACAGTTTCGCTTTTAAAGCTTTTACCTGGTACAGACAAGGGAAATGTCAACAGATCTTTATTTTATTTTTTTTTATAAAAAAACATGTTGATAAAAGAAACATATTGTACACACACTTGTCAGTAGCAATCAGAGATATTTGTAAGTGAAGCAGAAACCACTTTACCAATAAAAATTAAATGGGGCTTACTTGATTTCACATACTGGTATACAGTATAACATAAATGTGAAGTCAGAGAGCTGTTAGACAGAGGTTAAAGTATATTCCATCATGTTAGGTTTTTATTTTATCCCATCTCAGACTTTAGTCAGTCAATTGAAATCTGATGTTTATGCCCTAATTCAATATAACCAGTCATACCACACCTCAACCAAATATGGGGCTTTAAAAGTAAAAGATACTATATAAATCCAATATATATATGTATACACAACTGGGCGCTAGTACGACCTAAAAAATGGACACCAGCAGCTTAATAATGGGCTCCAAACCCATATGTAGAAATACAAACAAAGATATAGAAAAAAGCGCTAGGTGAACCACACAAAATATTTAATAAAATTAATATAAATGCACAATAAATACACAATGGTTTATGGCCATAAACAACCCCAAGAAACACATAAAAATATATAGCATCAATGTGGAGTTATATGCAAATGCAGCTGTATACAATATCAGTATAGATGGAAGCGCTGATAGAAAAAATTCTTAGTAGATGAAAATGCACTCTCTATTCTTGTATTGTTATATAGAGAAAGTGCTGTATTAATTGTAGCATAAATGTTCATAAGAACAAGCGCCTCGTAGTATGGATGAGGTCCTTTAGTGTTCACTCAGCTCCAATCTGGCCAATTAAAGGATAACATAAACTCCAAACAGGGTTGTATAGCTACAAGATGGTAACGCTTCACTATGAACAAGGAGTTCCTTTGTTATATTGTTTCATTCTGCATGCTCCACTGTTCATATGGAAAAAACTCACCCCGATATATATGCCTTTTGAGCTATAACGGGGGAACCTGTGTGTATATACAACACACCTGCTGTGGAGCGCTAATCCCTTCTGTCTTCTGCTTAGGAAATGACAGTATAGTGTCTCATAGAGACAAGATATAGTGATCACTATCACTTAAGGCATATTCTCTATTTAGCGGGAATGCCTTATACTGAAAGTTCAGCGTGGTTTGTTGAGAGCCTTCGTAATAGATATACAGCTGCCTTTCTTAAATAATGGAACACAATGTCTCTACTCACAAGCAAATCTGGTGCGTCTTCCTCAAAGCGCTTGTAGCGTTACTTCTCTGTAGGAGGGAATACCTTGTGTTAGATGTTCGACGTGGTCATTTCCCAATCTTCACAATTAGCCTGTAGCTGATGTTGTCAGGCAAAGTGATCACGAGTAACTCCGCTCGTGAGCCAATCTTATTTTATCATCCTCCAAGCGCTACTAAGCATGAAAAAACCCCGGGGTTGATATGTGCCAAAAATTTAAAAAGCATATGTTGTCCAAAGTATAAAATCAATAGTAAACTGCTTAACGCGTTTCTCGGCAGATGCCGTTTCATCAGAAGCATGTTCATATGGTTCTCAGGTCTCAGCATTTAAACCCTCCAGTCCGTTAATTCACTAATTGGCAGCTGATTTGCACAGCGTCATCAGAGCTTGCAGATTTATTCAATAAAGCCAGAATAAATTGATTTAAAGGTGCATGAGAACTTCAGTGATTGAAACAATTGGACATGAATATAAAAAATTTTTTTTAAAATTAAAAAGATCTCTGTTTAATATAAATAGCATAACCAGCAAGAATAAAAATTCCTGTATATAGATATCCACTAAAATGTGAATATATATATATTAAATAAATGTACCTAAATGACTCAGTCTCCTTACTCAAAATATGTACCAACCCACAGTAATGTGGGTACAATAAAATAAAATGAAAAATATATAAAAGTTGTATGAAAAAAACTGAACAAAAATATCGACATGAATGTACACACGAAATAGAATCACCCAATCATGAGTTCTTAACCCATCTGATCGCCATATCAATATCTGAGGTCTGGTTCCACTGAACCTCAGCTTACATATGAAATTAAATTAATCCTAATAGAGACATTAGGCTATCCCAAAAGTTGGAAAAACATATATAAACCAACTATAACATAAGATAACATAAGCTAAGATAACATATTCCTAACTACATAGGTGCCACAAAATGTATATGTAAATTAATGTCAAATAAATGAAATGAAGCCAACCTGACTAATGCCCTTGCATCAACAATAAATGTTATATTATATTGTATCATATTTTGTTGTCCTCTTTTATTCTTGTATCAAATTTTGTTATATCGGTGCATCGTTAATACATATAGAGACTCAGAATTATGAAAATAAATACGTACATTCAATATACATATATACTGGATGCACATATGTACATACATAACCACTAGATATGCTGGAATATACCAAACATATAAAGCAATAACTTATAAATCGAAATGGCTGAAAGAACTTTATATCCTCTTAAAATGCTTCAACCTATCTGTGCGGTGTGGCATGTCAAAATATATCACATGATATGTACATCCTATATGGATAACAAGGATACCTAACATAGGGAAACCTAAAACTCTTAGAGATTGTTAAGTTCAATACAGTCATTAAGACCACATGGTGACAACGTTTTGAGTCTGAAAATCCAATAGGCTTCTCTTCTGCAGAGTATATTAAATCTGTCACCTCCCCTATTGGTGATATCAATTTGTTCGATAGCTCTAATGGTCAAACCTCCCAGATTGTTTTCCTGGCATCGATTCACATGTGCTGACAGAGTATGAGTTTGTACATTTTTTATTATGTTCCGACGATGTTCTAAAAACCGCACTGCTAACGATCTTATCGTACGGCCAACATATTGCATGCCACACTTACAACTGATCATGTAAATCACGTATGTTGATTGACAGTCTAAAACCTTTTCAATAGGATACGTGACACCCAGTGAAAAGGATGTAAAGACCTTAGCTCTATGTTCAGCGTATTTACATGAAATGCACCTTAATTTTCCACATCTATAAAATCCCTTATCTCTACTGAGCCATCTATCGGCATTTGGAATTTTGGCTACCGGGAATAGTGTGTTATTTCCCTTAAAATGGCTAGGAGCTAGTCTCTCCTTGAGATTCTTAGATCTTTTAAATACTGTTATACTATCTTTCTTAATAAGATGACCTATATGTTCATCAAGCTCCAGTATACAGGCATTTTTCTTCACGATTTGTTTGATGTCCTTCGCATGGCTATTAAATTTGGTCACAAAGACCAAGGATTTATCCTCATCTTGCCACTTGGGAGGTTGTTTTAGAAGGCTAGATCTATCAAGCCTTGTAACCTCCTCATATGCCTTATTCAGAACCTGACAGGGGTAACCTAGTTCAACAAAAGAATCGTAGAGTTTGGCCGAGTGTATTACAAAATCCTCGTCTTTTGAACAGTTTCTCCTCATACGGAGGAACTGACCTTTTGGAATATTTACCTTCCAAGGTCTATAGTGACTACTATTAAAATGTAGAAAACTGCATGAGTCCACCTCTTTCGAGTAATTCTCAGTGACAACTTTCCCTTGATGGATTTTTAGGGTAATATCGAGATAATTGATAGTGGAACAATGGTAATTACTAGTGAACTTTAATCCATACTTATTAGAATTCAAATGTGTAACAAAACTAGATATAGATTGTGAGTCCCCGTCCCAAATAAAGAAAAGGTCATCTATATATCGGCCATAGAGGACCAGGTTCGCCCCGAATGTCGAATCCCACACATACTCCTCCTCAAATCTTCCCATGTAGAGATTCGCATAACTCGGGGCAAACCTGGTCCCCATAGCCGTCCCCAATATCTGTAGGTAATATGTAGAATCAAAAATAAAATAATTATGATAGAGAATAAACTGAATCGCCGACAGTAAAAAGTGACGGAGTGGGGAATCTAGTTGCTCCTGCTTCTCAAGATAAAGTCTAGCCGCATTGAGTCCTAAAACATGTGGAATATTTGAATATAGGCCCGTCACATCGCACGTAAGAAAATGGTACGTTGATTTCCAGGGTACGTCTTGTATCATCCTAAGAAAGCTAGTTGTATCCTTAATGTAGGATCTCAGAGTAGGGTCAATCGGTTGGAGATATGAATCTACCATAGCTGACAAATTAGTGGTCAGTGACCCTATGCCCGATATAATGGGCCTGCCCGGTGGCTTGCAGAGGGTCTTGTGGATCTTGGGCAGATGGTAATATGTAGGGACCACAGGAAATGATGTATAAAGAAAACTAAAGGTCTCTTTCGTGATGGCACCTGTTCCCATAGCGTCATCCAGTAGACACCTTAATTCTTGCTGATATGCCCCTGTGGGATCTCTACTCAGTTTCATATAAAATTGAGTATCTCCTAATTGTCTCATGGCTTCCTCCAAATATTCGGATCTATCTTGAACTACAAGGCCCCCGCCCTTATCGGCGGGTTTAATAATAATGCTGGCATCTGACATCAAATTGGTAAGAGCCTTTCTTTCAAAAGATGTTAAATTGTCCCTAACTTGTTCCTGCGCTGATTTCTCACATAGTACCCTAAAATCCTCCATAGTTTTTCTGTAGAAACTTTCTATCAAGGGCCCCTTGAATTGGAGGGGATAAAAGTTTGATTTCCTCTTAAACTTCTTTGTAGATAACGAGGAATTAATATTGTACATTTGAACAGGAGTGTTAGAATTAGTTTCCTCATTCTCAGCTTGGAGAGACTCCAAGCATGCCAAAGCTGGATGATCATTCTCATCCAATATTATAGGGGAGGCTTCAATCTCCATTTTCCGAATAGCTTTGCATGCAAAATACCGCTTTCTACTGAGGGTTCTAATGTATCTATTAAGATCAACAAAAAGATTGAATAAATTTGGTTTAGTTACTGGGGCAAATTTTAGCCCTTTTTGAAGAAGTTTCAACTCTGTTTGGGATAAAACTTTTTGTGACAGATTAAATATGCCTCTGTTGGTTAACTCAGACGTGAGCTTTTTGCCTGATTTAAACCTCCCTCCTCTTGATCCTCTGCCTCGCTTCTTCTTGATCTTTTTGATAAGTTGGGTCCTTGAGGATTCTGATGGTATGTTGGAGACCGGCCTTTCTCTAAAAAAGGCCGGCTAGATGGATCAGGGGAAGGTCTATTGCCGGCATGATTATCTGGCTCATTATATGAGTTCAAGACTCTATATCTTGAACCTCTCGTTTGGAACTCCGATTCCTCAGATTCCCCCCGGGTTCTATCTTTGGTGGTTTCATTTGTATTTCTATTTCTACCTCTCGGTAAATCATTATAATCATTCCGAAAATTACTTCTATTCATATCTCGAGGATTCCTATAATCCGTAGTTGTTTTTATATCTGTTGGAATATGTTGTTTTTTGTTTCTATATCTCGGAGAATTTTGATAGGATCTATTACTATGGGAAACAGCAAAGGATGCCTCCTGTCTATTGGGTAGATATCCAGCCCTTGATCGGGATCGGTTTTTATCCTCTTTCGATTGGAACCTTTTCCTATTGTTTATGGAGGGGTTTCTAAAACGCTGGTTGAAGGTCCTCACTCTATCGTTCTTATAGTCATCCCTATCCCGCTTCAATTTCAGATCTTTCCGGTTAATCAGTGAATTCTCAAAATCAACTAAACGCTTGCTGATCTTATTGTCTCTTTCCTGATAACCATCTAATAGTTCAAATGATTTCAGGGACTCTTGAACTTTATCTATCTCATGTTGGATGGTATCTACCTTAGTGTTCCTATATTTAACTAGGAGTTTCATTAAATCAAGGGAACACCCATCCAGGATATTGTTCCAATCCTTGATAAAGCCCATATCGTCTGGAAATGAGGAGGATTTAAAAATGCGTAAACCCCTCGGTATAATGCCCTCATCAATGTATTTTTGTATAGTCACCTGATCCCACCAGTGTCTAGTTTCAGACATACACAGTGATTCCAGTTTATTAAATAAATGGTACATGTCTACTGTATTATCAGGTAGAGTTTCTTTAGATTTAGAGGTAGACTGAGACATAAAGTTATGCCTTCTCTCTAGTCTATCTACCATGCACCTTAAAGGTGCCATGTCGTAAGGAAACTGAGTCAAAAGAACGTGTATATAAACAGATTAAGCAGCCCAGAAAAACAGGAATAATAAAACTAATATATATATGTATACACAACTGGGCGCTAGTACGACCTAAAAAATGGACACCAGCAGCTTAATAATGGGCTCCAAACCCATATGTAGAAATACAAACAAAGATATAGAAAAAAGCGCTAGGTGAACCACACAAAATATTTAATAAAATTAATATAAATGCACAATAAATACACAATGGTTTATGGCCATAAACAACCCCAAGAAACACATAAAAATATATAGCATCAATGTGGAGTTATATGCAAATGCAGCTGTATACAATATCAGTATAGATGGAAGCGCTGATAGAAAAAATTCTTAGTAGATGAAAATGCACTCTCTATTCTTGTATTGTTATATAGAGAAAGTGCTGTATTAATTGTAGCATAAATGTTCATAAGAACAAGCGCCTCGTAGTATGGATGAGGTCCTTTAGTGTTCACTCAGCTCCAATCTGGCCAATTAAAGGATAACATAAACTCCAAACAGGGTTGTATAGCTACAAGATGGTAACGCTTCACTATGAACAAGGAGTTCCTTTGTTATATTGTTTCATTCTGCATGCTCCACTGTTCATATGGAAAAAACTCACCCCGATATATATGCCTTTTGAGCTATAACGGGGGAACCTGTGTGTATATACAACACACCTGCTGTGGAGCGCTAATCCCTTCTGTCTTCTGCTTAGGAAATGACAGTATAGTGTCTCATAGAGACAAGATATAGTGATCACTATCACTTAAGGCATATTCTCTATTTAGCGGGAATGCCTTATACTGAAAGTTCAGCGTGGTTTGTTGAGAGCCTTCGTAATAGATATACAGCTGCCTTTCTTAAATAATGGAACACAATGTCTCTACTCACAAGCAAATCTGGTGCGTCTTCCTCAAAGCGCTTGTAGCGTTACTTCTCTGTAGGAGGGAATACCTTGTGTTAGATGTTCGACGTGGTCATTTCCCAATCTTCACAATTAGCCTGTAGCTGATGTTGTCAGGCAAAGTGATCACGAGTAACTCCGCTCGTGAGCCAATCTTATTTTATCATCCTCCAAGCGCTACTAAGCATGAAAAAACCCCGGGGTTGATATGTGCCAAAAATTTAAAAAGTATATGTTGTCCAAAGTATAAAATCAATAGTAAACTGCTTAACGCGTTTCTCGGCAGATGCCGTTTCATCAGAAGCATGTTCATATGGTTCTCAGGTCTCAGCATTTAAACCCTCCAGTCCGTTAATTCACTAATTGGCAGCTGATTTGCACAGCGTCATCAGAGCTTGCAGATTTATTCAATAAAGCCAGAATAAATTGATTTAAAGGTGCATGAGAACTTCAGTGATTGAAACAATTGGACATGAATATAAAAATTTTTTTTTAAAATTAAAAAGATCTCTGTTTAATATAAATAGCATAACCAGCAAGAATAAAAATTCCTGTATATAGATATCCACTAAAATGTGAATATATATATATTAAATAAATGTACCTAAATGACTCAGTCTCCTTACTCAAAATATGTACCAACCCACAGTAATGTGGGTACAATAAAATAAAATGAAAAATATATAAAAGTTGTATGAAAAAAACTGAACAAAAATATCGACATGAATGTACACACGAAATAGAATCACCCAATCATGAGTTCTTAACCCATCTGATCGCCATATCAATATCTGAGGTCTGGTTCCACTGAACCTCAGCTTACATATGAAATTAAATTAATCCTAATAGAGACATACGGCTATCCCAAAAGTTGGAAAAACATATATAAACCAACTATAACATAAGATAACATAAGCTAAGATAACATATTCCTAACTACATAGGTGCCACAAAATGTATATGTAAATTAATGTCAAATAAATGAACTATATAAATCCAACAGAAGAGAATGTAAAGGCTTTTATAATATAAATAAAAATCAAAATAAATGTGGTTTAAAAGTCATTAATTTACTGGCTGATTTTTCATCCCTGAAATTTTCTATTGCTTGTGTTTTTATTTCCTCATATTAAAGTACATATTTAGCAAACTTGTTAAGATTCTCTGATGCAGTGCTCTAAGACATTTACCACCACGATAAATATCAAGTCAGGAGCACTCTTGGACAGGGAAGTTTCATTTGCCCAGACACCAGGGGGTAAATGTATCAAGATCTGATTTTTTTCAGCGTGTTAAAATCGCGGCAAATCGCAGGTGATAACCCGCGATTTTAGTCAAAATTTTCTCAAATGTATCAAGCTGCGATTTTTACCCTGATCTTCAAAATCGCTGGTCATCTCTGGTAATTTGCTGCGATGTAAACACTCCTGTGTTAGCTAACTCTCCTGTGTTGTAGTAGCGAGTTGTATAAACACATCACTGTTACACTGCCTGTCATACAGCAGCCGGAGCTCCGGCAACTCTCAAAACAGTAAAAAATAGATCAAAGTTTAAAAAAACTAACTAACCCCAGGCTGTTTAGCGCTGGGCTGGATTCCCCAGGGAGTGGGGTCCGCCAAAAAAAATGAGCGGGCCCCCCCTAGGGACACCCAGCCCAGTGTTGATAGCACTAGGGCTCTTCCTACACCCCTGGGTAGTAGGCGTAGGGTAATAACAGTGATGTAAGTGATAAAAAAACAAACTGATGCCATTTTGTTTTGTGGAACTACAAGTCCCAGCCAGCCAGGTTGCCCTAAATAGTGTGGGCATGCTGCTACTGGTATAACTACAAGCACCAACATATCCACGGCAGCCAGGGCATGTTGGCACTTGAAGAACCACAAGTGCCAACAAGCCCTGACATCCAGGGCTTTCTGGGACCTGTAGTTCCACAAAACAAAATGTTTACAAATCCACAACACCCTGGTTAAAATCACTAACATTTATTAAAGATAATAAACCCACAATAATGACAGTAAACACCCTCATTTACACCACATATTTTTATTAAAAATAATAAACCCCCAATATACTCACCAATGAAGTTTTCATCTGTTGTCAGCAGTTTTCAATCCAAAAATGGATGTAAACAAGGTCCAAAATAAATTTGTATCCAAAGTCCATACTTGACCATGTCCAAAATAAATTTGTAATTCCAAAAGTCCATGCTTGTAATGTCTTCTGTTCTTTTGCCCATGGGGGGAGGGGATTATTGATTGCAGTCTTCTGTTCTTCTGCCCAGGGGGGGCCCATTGTTGCTTGCAGTCTTCTGTTCTTCAGCCAGGGTGGCCCCATATTTGTAAAATCCCCAAATCTTCTTGCTTGATTGAAGAAAAATAAAAAAGTGCAGGACCGCCGCAAACAGCTTCTACATAGTAGAAGCTCCGATGCGCAATGAGCTAAGCTCATTGCGTATCGGAGCTCCTACATAGTAGAAGCTCTGATACGCAATGAACTTAGTTCATTGCATTAGGTCTATTTATAGTATTAGGGGATTTTCCCACTAGCTAAGCTCATTGCGCATCGGAGCTTCTACTATGTAGAAGCTGTTTGCACTTTTTTTATTTTTCTTCAATCAAGCAAGAAGATTTGGGGATCTTACAAATATGGGGCCCCCCTGGCTGAAGAACAGAAGACTGCAAGCAACAATGGGCCCATAACTAAGTTCATTGCGTATCGGACTTTCTAGTTGTGCTTGTATTTATACAAGTAGCAGCATGCCCACACTATTTAGGGCAACTTGGCTGGCTGGGACTTGTAGTTCCACAAAACAAAATGGCATCAGTTTGTTTTTTTATCACTTACATCGCCGTTGTTACCCTACACCCACCGCACAGGGGTGTAGGAAGAGCCCTAGTGCTATCAGCACTGAGCTGGGTGTCCCTAGGGGGAGGGGCGCTCATTTTTTTGGGCAGACCCCACTCCCTAGGGAATCCAGCCCAGCGCTGAACAGCCTGGGGTTGGTTAGTCATTATGGCAGGAGGACCCCTGCTGCGTGTCCCCCTGCTATAGTACCTCCAACCCCAGCTGGTTTGCCTAGTGCTGGTTCCGTGAAAATCGGGAAAAACTTTGCGTGGGGTCCTCCTATTTTCACGCAACCAGCACTGGGCAAATCAGCCGGGGTTGGAGGCAAATTTTTCCCCGATTTTCACAGAACCAGCAGTAGGCTGGCAGCACTGGGGTTAAGACTAAATAGAGGGGGGACCCCACGCTCTTTAATTTTTTAACTTTGATCTGTTTTTAACACTTTTGACAGCTGCCGGCAGCTGTATGTTAGACAGTGTATCAGAAATGTGTTTATACAACACGCTGCTAAAATGCAGCATGTTTATCTGGCATGTTTGAAAGCAAACTCTCCTGAGTTTGCTTAATCGCAGCTTCATACATTTGAGACTTGTATAGCTGCAGTGGCAAACAGTCGGGAGTTTGATCTCTATCGATTTTGCAAATAGCGATTTTGACAGAAGCACAACTCTAGCGATTTTACATGAAATTTCAGCTTCATACATCTGCGAGTTTCAACTCTCCCGAGAAAAACGCTGGATTTGTAAAATCGCACCTTGATACATTTACCCCCAGATTGATAGGCTGGTCTCTTCCTCGGACCAGCCACTTAAATGCATGTGGCCAAATCAACAGAAGAACTGATCTATAGATCCATTCCAAACTTTCTACATTTCTATCTTTTATCTTGAATCTTTTCTGGAATTCTGGGGGTAAATTTATCAAGCTGCTGGTTTGAAAAAGTGGAGATGCTGCCTATAGCAGTCAACCAGATTCTAGGGGGTAAATTGATCAAGCTGCGGGTTTGAAAAAGTAGAGATGAAGTGTGAAAGTGAAAAGTCAGGCAATTAAATAGTGGGAAGGGGAACATATTTCATGGAAGAACAATTTTCTCCTCTGAAAACTGTAAATCTTACTTTTTTAAGGACAGATTCAGGTTTTCATTCATATCTTATTTGAAATGAATTTTATATCTGGTCTGAAGTTATGTTGACATAAATAAATATTTTTTTTTTTTCAAAAACTACCAATGGGAAAAACTGACATTTATTATGTAAAACAATGTGATTGTCCCTGAAACTCATAGGTTTCCAGAAACTAGGCTATCAAGATAAGGAAAAAACACTTTAAATTTTTTCAGCATTCCCACTATACCTACTATTTTCCACTAAAATCCTACTAATAATAAGTCTATAGATTGCACAGAATACATAAATAATATAACAGTGTAGGCTTGCATACACGTGTACATGGCAAAATGGTGACTATATGAAAAGCATTGATAGACTTGTAAAGTGCTACCACTATAGTTTTATTTTTTTTGGTGTGCAAAAGGATGCCTTCAGTTTCTTTTATTATCTTGTTCCCTGATAATTACCCCTGGTCCACCCAATATCCAACACTTTCACCAAATGGTCAAATGGTACAGACTAGTTCTAATAATTAGGTATCAATGGGGGTCTTTGATTAGGGACCCCCATCATTTTGTGGGGGCTCAGTATGTTTTTTAAATATATATTTATATATTTATTTTATATATATATATATTTTTTTTTTTATAATACTTTATTCACCTTTTTCTTACACCTTTTATTCTTTTTTGTTTTTTACCTTTATGTGTACACCTCCTCCTATATTATAGGAGGTATACTATATATACTATATGTAGTCACTGCAGCTCTTGGCCACAGGGTGCACCTTGAGATGCTGTGTATCATATTAGGTTCTGTCGATGCAGTCCTTGCAAACAGGCAGCACCTCTGATGAGTCTGGAAGATGGTGAAAGGGGGAGTTATGGACTGGGACATTGACGTGTTCAGATGTGTGATACCAAGAAAACCGCAAGGCATTAGGACCCTGTGGGACAGGACTGTGTCACAGCATAATACAGGAGAGGCACTAAGACCCAGGGTAAGCCAAGTCTATTGGAAAGTTCTAGAGTGTTATGATATAGACTGTTGAGGGGAAGAGCCTCAGAGTGAGGGCTGTGGAGACATTTTGTAAAACAGACTACTTCTGAGAGGGCTGAGGTGTGTCGCCAGCCTTAACTCTGTATTCGGCGATAGTCATGTTAGCGATACTGATAATTCCGAAACAGTTTATACCTACAAAACAATTCTGATTCCAAGGATTCCTATAAAATGGAAATGCAGACTTACAATAAAAAAGACAGTGTACACCACTGACATGCTTCCTATATATTTGATTGCACTCAATGCCGGCAGTTGCAATTTTTGTCACTTATCATGCAAACAGTGAGAAATCTGGAGTTAAAGCAGCAATGCCAGGACCCAACGCCTTTATCATCTAATTGAAAGGTTAGGTTTAGGCTTAGGGTTAGGGTTAGAATTACAATTTATATAAATGCTTCTACATTATACACACGTCCAGTCTTGGCATTGCCGCATTAAATACAGAAATCTCACTGTTGCTATGATAACTGACATCAGTTGCAATTGCAGGCATATAGTGAATTATCAGTATCGTAAAATCGTACCCCACCCCCTGTATTTGGAAAGACTTGAAGACAAGGACTGATACCAGTGAGTCAGTGTCACGGGCACTAGGAGTCTTTACCCAGGGATCACCAGGTGATAAGCTTACCAGAGCAGTATAGGTGGTAATATGGTACTCTGGTAGCAGGGTGATCACGGAACAGGAGACAGCAGATGATAGAGATGCTCAGGAAAGTCTATGACTAGCAGCACTGGTGATATATATGTAGTAATACACGAGGAACTGTATGGACAAAGGACACGTGAGGGTAGTCAGTGGTCTGCGGTAGCAAGTTGTACCACTGCTATAGTGAGGAGGAATGTCCAACAGAAACGAGGAGGTGATGAGAGTCAGCGGTCTGCGGTTAGCAAGTTGTACCGCTGTCTGGGTGAAGGAATGGAGTCCAAGTGGAGGTATCCGGGGAGTCAGTGGTCTGCGTTAGCAAGTTGTACCACTGCTATGTGAGAGGATACTGGAACAGGTGACACGGGAAACAGGGATCAGTGGTCTGCCTCTAGCAAGTTGTACCACTGAATATATATGTGAGGAGGAGCACGGGGAGAGACTGCAATACAGAGGATACACGGGCACCTTGAACTTGATCCACAATAACATGCACAATATAGTAATGACTGAACAGCACTGCAATAATATAAAGTCACAGAAACTATCCGGGCAACAGATAACACAGTCAATGATGGTAATAGTCTCAGCGGATAGTAAACTCCAGAGGAGAGCAACTCAGTCCAGCAAGATATGCAATACACCAGCACAGTCAATGAGAAGTATGCATACCGTGGTTCAGGAGCAGGCTGTCAGACAGGAGTGCAGAGATACCTGAACGGCTAGAGGCCGGCAGGATGCGAAGTCCCAGGAGGATGAAGCGGTAATCAAGTAGGTGCAGCGCACAGGTAGGTAGACCAGCAGGGGAACAAATACTCAGGAAGCAGTAGTATGTAGAACTGGACTCCTGGAGGACCCTGAAGAGTAGCAATGGTCTAGATGAGATGAAAGCAGTGAGGCGCAGATCCGATGCAGACTGGCGAGTAGTGACCAGCGGGAACACGAGAAGCACGGAGAGCGGATCAGCTGTTGTAGAACGAGTAGAACTGAGGAATAGCAGCCAGCAGGACTCTGCAGGTACACAGAGGTAGCGGATAGCAACCAGCAGGTGCAGCAACGATGAAACACGGGAGAGCAGAGCTGAGCTGGAACTGTTGAGCACGGAGAGCAGCGGATAGGAATCAGTTGTAGCAGTCTCGAGGAAACACGGGAGAGATGAGATGAGCTGAAGACTGAAGTGCACGGAGGCAGCAGATAGGAATCAGCCAAACAGTCACGATGAAACACAGAAGGGTTGAAGTGGTCTGAGGACTGTAGTGCACGGAGGCAGCGGATAGGAATCAGCTAACAGTCACGATGAAACTCGGCAGAGGTGAAGTGGTCTGAAGACTGTAGTGCACGGAGGCAGCGGATAGGAATCAGCTAACAGTCACGATGAAACACGGCAGAGTTGAAGTGGTCTGAAGACTGTAGTGCACGGAGGCAGCGGATAGGAATCAGCTAACAGTCACGATGAAACTCGGCAGAGTTGAAGTGGTCTGAAGACTGTAGTGCACGGAGGCAGCGGATAGGAATCAGCTAACAGTCACGATGAAGCACAGGTGAGTTGAAGTGGTCTGGAAACCACAGGAGTAGAAGTGGTCTGGAAACCACAGGAGTAGAAGTGGTCTGGAAACCACAGGAGTAGAAGTGGTCTGGAAACCACAGGAATCAGCAGCGCTGAATACACGAGGAAACACAGGAACACCTTCAGAGGCTCATGGGGAATGAGACTCCAAGATCAGGCCACGTGGTATTGACCACAGGTGCTTAATATAGGGAGTGTTGCCTGATCTGCCAATTAAGTTAAAGGAACAGGTACTGAAGGGTTTGAAAGGGCTGCGCATGCGCAGACCCTCAGGATGGTGGACGGCCACGGTTCCTAAACATACGGGAAGAAGCACTCACAGTCCGGTGAGTGACAGTCAGACTGGAGTTGACAACTATCTACACAACATGAAACAGGTCTGTGTAATGAAACTGACTGTGTATTCTCACTCACTACACAACATATACCTGAAGCATATGACCCCAGATATAACTGAATTACAGATTTAATCACCAGTGTTCACTCTGTTAATAATCTGGATATGCTAGCAAAGCAACAGCATCATTCCGGAGCTTTCTGTCCAGTTCTAATGGGTATACTCATGAAAGACTAGCCAGTGAAAACGTCTATACTAATATGCTCTGCTGAGGATGGACTTCATTAAAGGAGATGCATAGACTGTGACATTATTTGTTTCCAGTGTATTGTTTGAAATAAATGTTTTCTATGGTATTAAGGGCTAGAACTGTATTACTGTATTCTTAGACAGTTTATGTGACAGTTATAAAAAGATACTCAGGGTACTGTGAAGTATAGTTGCAATCAAACTGTTATAGATGTATTAATATATAGGAATATTATTTATTTATTTTTATTTTGAAGTAAGGCCCGCTCAGGCCTGTGAACATTGTGTTTAGATTATACTTGCTGTTAATCATTCTTTGTTTAGTGACGTATTATTCCAGCAAAATAAATCTGACGTCACTTAACTCATTACGTGTCCTTTATGATATTGTGAACTCAAGGATTCTCTTTCTCACTGCCGTGCCGTGACCGAAGAAGAGCAGCCAGCAGGGATACCATGTACAATCTTCTGTCTCACAACACCTGCCTCTAAGGGGGTACTTCTCACTAAGGGGACACTTCAAACACTGCGGCTATTACTGGATATTGGGGGCAAGCCAGACAATATAATGGATTAATATTTAATTTATGTAACTGATGGAATTATCCTTAAGGTGAAATTGAGTGCAATCACATACCAAGCCCAGGAAACACTGATTTGAGAATCTAGTCTTCTAGCATATAATATTAAATGGGAAATGTTAAAAGCACTTAAGTTGCATAAAGAATGCATGAGAACATGTTCTAGTGTATGGATATGGCCACACTAAAATATCAGGACTTAAATTCAATATATTAAAACTATTTGATTAATATTGAATGGTGTAGTCTAGCTTTACATCTTAAAGATATGTGTCTAAATAAAAAATAAAAAAAAGTGTTTATTTTTTTAAAAACAGGATGCGTTATTTTTAATCTCAGCTGTAGAGGATGTAGACGACAGTGCACAAGTTCTTACCATTATTTTTTCTATGTGAAAAATAATTAGTATTAAGCAGAGTGCACGATGCTTGTTAAAAATCCTGACAATGGAATGTCTCCTGAACTATATTGCAACCATTTCCACCACCCAATGCTTTTTGCATCTCATTGGCATTTTAGAACATTAATTGACTCATTATTCTAATTCATATTCTGGACAGGAAGTTGATTAAGGAAGGCAGATGCAGAATCTCCAGACACATTTGTATCTGCGTTGTTTGTCCCGGCAGTTTACTCGAGTTATTAGAATACTTAGTAAGCATTACTGCAGAGAAAACAGAAAATGTGTTTCGCTAAATAGTTTTCTCGCAGGATTTGTTTTTTCATAGTTTCTTTACCATCTCAGCTTGAAATTTTTCAGTGCTGAATCATTACAACCAATGCTGTTATATATTTCAATCTAGATCCTTTATATTCGGGCATTCCACTAAAGGGAATGCCATCTCGTTGCCCTTTTTCAATGTTTTAATTTATTTATAAAACATAAAACATTAAACACAGTTGCAAGTTACATCATGCAATAAAGACCTCAAAAAATCAGAAAATGTGACTTGCAAGTAATAAAATGACAAAATAATAAGTATCACTAAAAATACTCAAGCGACAGTGTTTTTGTTTCTACATTTTAATTGCATATAATAAATGTGAGGTTTTTAATTTTTATGAAAAATGCATTTTCATATTGCGCGTGAGCACCAATTAAGACTCAAATAGACGCAGTTACATTTGTCAGGAGGCATGTGTCTTGTCAGTGCTGCTTTACCTTTGCTTTCTCAGTGGTCCTAGTATGATTCTAAGTGGTCTCTAAGACCCCTGTTCATTATACAAATATAATAATAAAAGTAAAAACAAAACACACACACAAATTTGTAAAAATTTGTTGTCAAAAGCAAAAAAACAATTCATAACTTCCTTTAGTCCAAAGGGCAAGTCTATAAAAAAGTAAAAAACCAAATGATATAGTGCAAACTGTTAGAAGTCCTGCTGCGGATTACCAGGACCTCTCTGAACTCAGCCAAAGAATTTTCCCATTCTAGCTATGATGTGATTGGCTGCTGGTAAGGGAAAGTTGAGACTCCCTGCTTTGGTTACACATCAATACATATTAATTTAATCACTATTGATATGGGAAAGAACAAATAACAGTGTTGTTTGTACATGTAGGGCCTGATTCAGTAGGGCACGTATCTGTTGATTTTGAGTGTATAGTGCACAGAATCACTTTGCGCATGCCCAGAACAGACTGTTACGGCCGAGAAACAGACATATTGGTTATACCTGTTGGTGTTTGTAAAAGCTGTCAGCGTTGTTGGATGGATATTAAGCCACAAACGCATTAAATTTAACCAGGTTTCTGGTTTATTGAACTTGTAAGATAACAGTTGTGCTGGTACTCACAGTTGAAATGGTTCTATACAACAACAGACAGTGTCATATACATATATGTATACAGTCTTATGCAGGTATATATGCAGGCAGGTTGTTATATGCATTTCTCAGTATGGTGCAGGTTAAATTTCGAGCAGACTGCTTTAACATACATAGGGAGCCTCCCGTCACTTAATTAAGCATTTTGGGGACTTAATGCACTATACTAACTCTGCTGCATCCGTTCTCCTCAGTCTCAGTATCGGAAATGCCAACTTCCACTTTTAGACATGAGGCTGCTGCGCCACTTCCTGTACATTAGACCACCAGGGAAATGACACGTAAATAGGAGACAGAGCTTGGCGCTCCATTCTAACAAGAGAGACACGGACAGCAAGCAATGTTCGTGTGATAGTAAGCGCAAGGAGCACTTACTACAGCTTGTGACTTTGGGTAGGGAAGTGGGCGGGGAAGGGACGTTTTGTCCTACACTTAGTACAAAAGGGGCGTGCCAAACTCGAGCGCACACAGCCATGGCCATATCAAGCTGTACAATTGTGAATGTAACTTGTTTTTCTGCCATATCTCTTGCAGAGCAATTATTGTAGTAACAGTAATGATGCGCGTGCTGCGTTGTTCTAAATAACTATGCGGCTAATTGAATCTACCCCATTGAACACAACGGATTCTATTTTAGATTTGTTTGCAAGCATTGCACTTGCCTTTAAAATGCAAAGAAGATATATTATTATTATTATTGTTTATTTATATAATGCCAATCATATTGCATAGAGCTTTGCAGATGTAGTAATTCCTGTGGACAAGACTCGATTCAGCAACCTAATAGGAAAATTTTAAATGAAAAAAATGTAGGTGACCCAGCCCACTGTGGGATTGGCCCAGGGTACTGATGCACCCCCAGCTCAGCCTGACCCTGTCCCTGCCCCATTGGAGGTCAATTTTGTCAGAAAATAATTAACCTATCTGTAGGATTTTGGACTGTGGTAGGAAACCAGAGCATCCAGAGGAAATCACAACATACATGGGGAGAACAATGCTATCCACTGTCCCACTAAATGCCCATTTGGCTGATTAACCACCCTTAAACTCCACTGATTTATATGCAGATACTACAAATCAGTTTATAACCCATTGGATACATTTCGCTCTCAATTTAAAAATACAAAAGTATAAAAGTGATATAATGTGAACTTATGTTGTTACTCTCATTGATTACAGTTTAGGAGTAGAGATGTACTTGGACCCCAGTGTTTTGGTGTTGGGTCTAAAACTTCTTGGTGTTTTGGTTTTAGTTTTGTTTTTTCTCAGAGAGTTTGGTCTTAGTTAAAAATTGTGAAAAATATGTAAAACCGTCTGATTTTGAGCTGTTTTTGCTCCTACATTACTATTTATAGCATTAACATTCATTTACAGTCATTTTCTAATTTTACAGTTTATTTTCTAATGATCTCTTCATAAATGTCCGAATTTTCACCAATTTTGGCCAAAGATTGCAGTGAACTAACTAAAATTAATGACACCACAAAAGCTGCATATGGAACGTATTCCTTTATATATTTTTTTTTATCATTATATTTTTTCCATTTTTATCTTTTATTTTCTCTCTAATGTATCGGCATTTTTAAACATATAAGCTGCCAATTACAAAACATTAATAATATTGGCAGGACACGGAAGACATGTGATTGGCCAGTTCTAACACTACGTTTTTTTACTGTTTTTAAAAGTTTTATAACTAAAGGATTTATTGTTCAATCAAAACTGGGGAGAGACTATTTATAACCTCCACGAGATCCAGCACCTATCCTTGACAAGGTTTGCTAGTCACATGAATCGCGTTGGAGCAAAGAAAGAAGTTTGACACCACACAATCACTGCAGCCGTGCGTTCCACTTCCGCACTTCTGCGAACCATACAGACTTTTCAGAAAGACTACAAGCAACCCTGGACATTCTGGCTGCTGAACACTGAAATAATGTCTACAAGTGTCTGTTTGTACAGTTTGAATTTATTTCTATATCCTTTTGATTTTATTTTTTATTTTTCATTTCATTTTATATCTTTTTATTCTTTTTGCTTATATCACCAGCAATATTCTTACAATCAGTCCCCACCACATATACCTTATATAGTAAAGTGACATAAACCTATCTTATATGTATATACGTCCACTTATATAACACCCCCTTTTCTGGATATATGGGTGTATATATAAGTTTGTCTATCCTATCTGCAAATTATTTTTTTTATCTTGTATTCCATATTGCGCAGTGCCTCCACATATGGGTTCCGTAGGGTCTTTGCTGGGTAGTGTCTCGGCTGTAGCCGACACCAGAGGGAGACCTAGGAACCCTCCATCCACCTATTCTGAACCACAGGCACACAGAAATAATATATTATCACAACAGATTGGTCTTTATAAGCACACCAGCACGTTTATTAGTGAGGCGTGGACGGCTAAAGTTTTTTGTTTTTTTTTATCACAAATATATCTCTCTAAAAAGGATAACTATCACTAATAACCATGGCCGTCAAGAGGAATTTAGGGCCCCAGTACTGCAAATTTCTGGGCCCCTTCCCTTTCCACACACAGTAGGGAAAGAAATGTTTGCCACCGCGCAGCGCCAAAGTGGGCGATGGGGCATGGCCAAACATGGGGTATGGTTGCGCCTTCTTAGACATGACATATGTATTAAAATAGTGTTACTCTCACCTACCTGTTATTGCAGCTTTCACAACCTGGCACTGGATTCTTGTATGGATCATGGAATGTTGGGACCTGTTTGGAAAATGTATAGGTACATGAAATATGGAAAGCAGAGCAATACATGACCACAGAAAATATAGAGAATAAGGAGAGCCCTCTTGTGACCGCCACAAAATACAGAGGGCACCCTTGTGACAGCCACACAGTACAATGGGCACCCATGTGAACGCCACACAATACAGAGAGCACCCTTGTGACCACCAACTCAAGTATTTAAAACCAGATTCAAATAAAATTGCGGCAATAGATCATGAGATCACATATACACAATGTATACCCACATACACACACAATACCATATACCCACACACAATGCCATATACACATATTTAATGCCATAAACACACACACTGCCATACATATACACACACAATTCCAAATATATACACACAAAGCCAGGCATATAACACCTCCACCCCCCTGTCCCTGGTACTTACCTTCTTACATATGCTGGTAAAACTTAGTGCTGGAACAGGAAATGAAGCCTCATCTCCAGAGGCTAATAGCTCAGCGGCCGCACTCTGAAATGATAGACAGCCTGGCAGCAGTCTGATTTGTTGTCTGGCTGCCTGTCTCCATTACATTACTGACAGGGCTATCCCGATTAGCTCTGCCCCTCTCCTGATTAGCTCGCCCCTTTCCATCCCCTCCCGGCCGGGTGAATGGAGAGAAAAAAGTTTGTGGTCTGCAGTGCGGACCCAGGCCCCCTGGCATGCCCACGTCCTGGTAATTAGTACCCCCCCTCTCGCACCCCTGCTAATAACATACACTAAACTCTATCATTTTCTTTAACTTTGCTAAAATATATCACATAAATGCAATTTAATATTAGACACTTATATACAATCATGCAGTCTTTGTTAATTGACTGTTCAAATACAGGTCTACAGGTCACTTCTCCTCTTTCCCAGGTAATTTTACCTCTTTCCTCCAATTTAACATTAATGCAGTATACAATTTGCATCCCACTGATCCATCCCTTCTTCTTAGACATAAGCATAAAATCACTTTAATAAAAGCTGGCTCCTCAACACAGAGTGATAGGCATTCCCACAGATAGTAGATAATGCCAGTTTATGTTGTATGGAGTTGGGTCAGTTTTCTCAGTTTTCAACTCAGTCTCTGTCCTCTTACTGTCTGTCCCTACACTTCACCCTTGTTATTATATCGCAGGCCCGCAAAAGGGTATTATACAGTATTCTTCAGGTCTCCCCACCTGTTCCCTAACTGATAAGTAACACAATACTTAGTCCAAACAAATCGATATTAAGGTAACATGGGTTACATATCCCCACTGTTTTCCAGTATCTGCATCCAAGATGACTCCTATCTGTTCAGATGTCTGGTAAGCTCTCTCACTGGGAAGCCTTTTCCATTCACCCTTCCGTTTCTCCCTCTCTGAGGTCTCACTATCACTCAGATCTCCGTTCAGCTTTCCAATTGTCTTGCTGCAGAGGACTCTCTTAGAATGTCTGTCTCCCTGAGTCCCCCTCAGAATTCCAACTGCCATTTTTCAACTGTTACTTAGCAAACTCCCCCCACTGCATCCTGGGAGATGTTGTTCTCTGCCTGAAGGGAATGTATCCAAAGCGCATATGCAGCCTGCTCTAGTTGCCAGTGCTACACTTATATAAAAACACTTGTGGATAAAGAGGTATATACAAATTTATATGCCAAATACTGCGCCCTCTCTCTTTTATCTAATTAGTATATTTTATGAGGTGCTGCATAGTTACATTTAGTGAGAGCACTTTGTTTAGTCTGGTACGTGTACCAGTACCAGCAGTAGCAGAAATTCTACTAGCAAAAAGTGGGGTTGGTTTGAGCCTTCTGCATGTGATGTATGGAATGATAGCTATTTTCCTTTTTTGGACAAATCATTAAATTCATCAGAGAATTCTCACTTAATCTTCTTCCTTACATCAAGTGCTCATATTTTCTTTGAGATTGACAAAAGAGTGTTTGGATTTTGAGGATGCATTTTTACACTTTGTTCCTGCATTACATTTTTTTACTAGTAGAGATCAAAAATATACTACTACTGCCAGCACTGGTACTGGGATGCTATTGATCTGTAGAATGATTCATGGTTGACAAGAGGAGTAATGCTACTTCAATTTGGAACTATTAGTAGCTGTGACCACAACAGGTGAATGCGCAATGAGATAGGAAAAGGAAGGAAATATCTTACAATAATTTTATGACACTGCTCCACTATTACATAATTGAAATTTAGACATTTAGTTCTAAAAAAATGTTTTTTATTTTATTTCTTTTCATTTTTTTTGGGGGGTGCTGCTGCTCACACTTAAACAACACCCTGTTATTTGGCCACTTAATAAAGAAGATGTCACTGACTGTCTCCCACAAAAATTGCTTTGACTGGTAGAAAAACACTTTCAATTTTAAAAGAAAGACATTAAGAAATATATTTTTTTCTGAGCGTTCTGCTGCTCACACTCAAACAACAAACTGGTTTTTTTTGGGTCTTTTTGCTGACTGACAACTGCGTGTGGCAGATGGGTTGTCAAGATGCAGGGAAACGGAATGTGGGAGCTGGTGAGCTTTGAAGCAGGCAGGGGGAGCTTGGCAATAGGGAGGTGAGTCTGCAGGTTGTGTTTATAGATGTTTCTTGCTGAAAACAATAAGACATCTGGGTTTAGCCATTGCCATGTATGGCACTAGGATTAAATAAAGTGCAATACCAGTTGTTGGGAAACAGCAGTCAGGAGTGTCCACTGTGGGTAGTGTGTTTAGTCAGTTTCTTAATACATATTGTGGTCCACAAATCAATAAGAATTTGTATAATTGCATCACTACTTGTCTGCTTTTTGCTGATGTGGTGGGTAAGTCGTTCAGGGTACCCCAGGATAAACCCCTTCTGCCAGGGGTACTGTCACAGTTGCCTACATTTTAACATTTTTTCTAGGGACACTTTGCTGTTGAGCCGTTGCATCCAAGCAGGTAACACATAAAACTGTCTGATGAACTTTGGGGCACTACAATGCCCATTATGTCATGTTTACTGAGACATATTCAGGGACTAAAATTCCAAGGACACATTTTTAAAACACGTAAATATCCCTAGGGACAGTTGGCAACTATGGTTTAAGCACAGAAGAATTCTGCTATCACCGAGGGTGAGAAGTCTTTTTCAGAAATGAGGAAAACAATTATGCTGTGAAAGCTGGTCTGCATGGTAGAATATAGATAAATAAATACTGGGAGCCATGGCACAGTGTAAGGTTAGAAGGAGGGGAGTAATTACCTGTCTTCCCCAGAGTTGGATGAAGACTCCATGGGGCCCTAGGCAATATACTGGTCTGGGCCCCATTCACACCCCTGTTTCTCAAAACAAAACATAAAAGCAAGTTAAGGTAATGTGGGCCTCTCAGAGCTCAACAGGTCCTAGGTGAAAGCCTAGGATGCCTAAAGAATGAACCAGCTAAAAGCTACCAAACTGGTGCTATGAGTGAATCGTAATAAATAAATAACCCTTAGCCCTGTTTTAAATCTTAATAGCACTGTACTGTACTGGGGCAGCATGGTGGCTAAATGGTTAGCACTTCTGCCTCGCGAGTTCAATTCCAGACCATGGTCTTACCTGTGTGAAGTTTGAATGCTCTCCACGTGTTTGCGTGGGTTTCGTCCAAGTGCTCCGGTTTCCTCCCACACTCCAAAAACATACTAGTAGTCTTTCTCTCTCTCTCTCTCTCTCTCTCTCTCTCTCTGTCTGTGTGTGTGTTAGGGTATTTAGACTGTAGCTCCAATGGGGCAGGGACTGATGTGAAAGAGTTCTCTGTACAGCGCTGTAGAATCAGTGGCGCTATATAAATAAATGATGATGTTCACAATGAGGCTGATACTATAGAATTCATATGTCAATGTAAATGCAGCAACAGAAAATTCATTTTTAAAACTTAAGCACATATTAATATATTTTTCTAATAAGAAGTTGTAAGTATAGTAAATAAGTGTAATGAAAAAAAAGAGTTAATTTTTTGGGTTTTGTTACTCTTTAAGGCAAGCTTCTCTTCCCCAAATCATTTATTACAGGAGCTTAATTCCCTATTTCCAATAGGATGCTGTGCACTTATAGTTGAATTCAATATGGAGTGATACACTATGGGCTTATTTCTTTCACTTTCTACATTTGAGTGTTTTGCAGCACGGTCAATGTGTACAATGATGTAGTCTTTTTCATTATCCATGATATATTTTATTATTATTCCAGTAGTCACGTTTACTTTAATTCAATATAAAAAAAAATCTTCTTAATTCAAAATTGATTACATCCTGCTCTAATAAATATAGACATACTAGTATGTAAAAAATGTTATGCTATATAATCCCTGGACTCAAACACCGCCAGCAAAACTAGCCTTTATTGGATCTGGCATAATCAAGGTTTCTTAGTGCCAGAATATAAGACTTCCTAATGTAGCTGACAGAGAGCCACGTTTAGACCTTTTCAAATCATCTTTACGGCTTTATCATACGATTAACAATGGCATGAGCAACAAAGGTTTCAAGCCTTCTTTATACATAGCCCATGGCTTTAAATTAACAGCATTCTCTTAAATGATCAGCAATTGAGTCATAGGTGCTAATGAGTGGAGGCTCGCCAGAAGCTATTGCAGAGACTGGAAACATACAAGTTGAGACTCCTAAAACGGCACTGTGAAAATCTCCACAATTCATGAAGTCAACATGTATTTTAATCACTGCCTCCTGAAACTGCTGGAGAAGTCGGACTGAGACTTCTGTAGCTGTAAAAGTGAAAGTCTGGTTACACATTTGCATGCTTCTGAAGGTCAACTACCTCCTTTTCCATGTCTTACTGATCCATATGGGCTAGAAATGCCACAATATGCAATCATCACAAAGGCAGATTGTATACTGCAAATCTGTCCTTTATTTTTTTTCCTAACACATGCAAAGAGTACCGTATTAGATCTAGTAGGCACTCAGCACAAAAACAACATTTGAACCTGTTTCTAATTTACTGTCTTTAGAGGTATAACATTTAGAAATAAAATATAAAGGGGATAGAACACGAGTTGAGTGATGCAATGTTATATCAAATAATTTGTATAATTATTAGGGGCAGAATTATTTCGGCCACGTTAGTCTAGGATTAACGCAGCGTTAGTACTATTACCTTTAATACGGTAATTTTAACCTGGATTTTTACTTACGGCCCGAGAGGTGCGAGCAAAAATCAGAGCTACAATTACCGTGCTAACGGTAATACTGCGCACTTTTACCGGACTATCATTAATAGTGCGCATGCCAAATTGAATTGGCCCCTTAGAAGGATGATTACAAAGGACTGTATTTACTTTAGTTATACAGCACCCAGTGTCAAGTATTTTGTTGTGATCTATAACTCATTTTAGTAACTATTACTTGAAAGTTTTTTATTTTCATAGCCCAGCAAATTGAAATGTGACATTTTGGTACCTGCATCCAATCAGAAAGCAGAGTCACTATGGGTACCTATGGGTACTATGGTGTCAGATGACTGCTGAATCGCTCTCTACACAACACTAGAGTACAACTCTTCACTGCTGTACCTTTGTCCTAGATGTAGAGATGGAAATTTTAGGAGAACAAGCACAACCCTCTGCGATCTTTCCTTAAATTGGAGTCTGATTATACACAGCAGCTTTGACTGAAATGTATTATTATGCAACCATGCATATATTTCAAATGTCTTTTGTAGAGGTGTATACAACTGATATAAGGTAATATGCAATAACTCACTTAAATAGAGAGTATTCCCTGGTATAGTATATCAGCATCAAAATAGTTCACAAAATATACTTTAAATTACCTAATTCCTCTCGTCAAAAAGTGGAAAATGTTGCACCCTTAGTTGCTGCAAACTAGAAACCATGAGCTTACTCATAAATATAGGATACTTTCCTGCAAAAGAGGCACATGAAATACAAAAAAATAAAACTGCTGGTCCATTTTTATGGGTGATAAACGACCTTTACAGTGTTCCACACCAACTTTTCTTTTCTTCTCTTGCTGCCTACATCAGTCCCACTTTAAGACAATAGTTGGCTCTAGGCCAAGATCTCATTAGTGGGCCATAAGGGATAAGCAGAGAGTTAAATCTATCTATCTATCTATTTATCTATCTATGGAAAAGGAAAGTATACAGAGCTTTTTAGTTTTACAATGAGAGTAGTGGTGGTATGTCACAGCATCGTACACCGTATATATATATATGAATAAATAAAATGATTAAAAAAAAATGGACATAACTCTTCTTTTTACAAGTTTAGCAAGAGCAGTGTGCAGTAATGTTTTGGTGATGTTGTTAACTCCTCTCTCATGCCACAGTTGGATGTGGCTTGAGAAAAGAGTTTATATACATGTATATATATATATATATATATATATATATATAAAATACATATGTTGTGACTGTGTGAGGGGAATAGGTACCATCTCCTGGGGTAGATGGCAGCAAACAGCAGTGATTTAGTCACACAAGTCCATTGTTTTTTCGGTGTAACTGACCACAGCCAGTTTTATTAGTGCATTCAGATAAACAAAACAAAAATAAAAAACCTTGCCTGTACGGCACCCACTACACATTTCACATAGACCCTCTCTCAAAGGTGAAGGACCTTATATCCCACGCACAAATCAAAAATGTTTTATTGCTCACTACAGCAGAGTCTCTCAAGTGGCAACTAACCTCCTCCCCAGGTCTGAGAGAGAAATTGAGTGAGAGCTGCAGCCTTTTACAGCCATCACTCAGGTGCAGCTCATAATTAGTCAGCTGTAAGCCTGCAGACCAGAAGACCCAGACTAGAGCTTTTGAATGGAGCCCACCCTGCTCTCTCCATACAAAACACCAGGGACCCTTAACAACTGTTCCTGAAGCCGAACACACACTTTTGGATGCTGTTTCCTATACAGAGCAATAATAATAAATAAATGCCCTTTTATTAAAAGTGCCCTAGTCATAGCTTTTTCTGAGTAACCATCACAGCACTTTATTGCAACCAAACAGTAACAGGAAAAATACAATGGCATTTATGCATTTATTAAAAGGCTTTAACATTAAAAGAGTGATATTAAACATTGTCATGTTGTGTGGCTCCTTTCCCTCAATCCAGCACATCTGCTTTATTTAGGGAGTTATATGTAATATCTTAATATTACATAAAGCGCTGCACTATTCCAAAAACTGAGTGCTAGAGTTCTATATATTGCAAAAAACTGATAATATTTTCTTTATCTCTTTACAAAAACCCTCAAGTCTGCTAAAACAAATGGCTACAATTCTAGCTACAGGAATTCTAATATAGCCAGATGCAAATCACATTGTGCTTACAAATTAGGCTTACACTGTTAAGAGAACAATTAAATGCAACACCCATGCAGGGTGGCATCATAAAGACCTCCTTAGTTTGAGTGGAAAACAGGACAACTTCAAAGTGTTTTTGTGAACAAAGCATAGAGCTCAACCAACTGAATGGAAGTTGTATGCAGGGGATGCATTGAGACATCCTCTCAAATTACCATTACTGTGATATGCTCCAGGTCTTCATGTGTCATGTATCACATGATGCCCTGCCAATCCTGCCATACAGTAGATGTCAATGCTTATCAGCTCAGTGATGAAGATTTGGCTACACACTGACTAATTAGCAATAAAGGTATTTCAGGTTCACGAACAAGGTTCAGCATTGTCAACCACATGCCTCTCCTCCCTCCAAAACATGATCATGCATTAATAATGTGTGACATTTGGGTATGCAAAAGTGTTAGTTACATTGGTATTTGTGGGACTGTTTAATTTTAATCTCTCAACCCACAAAATAAAATCTTGTTTTTGTTTCTGTGTAATCTGATGCACATACGGGCGCCCAGGCAATCTTTATCAAGAAACACTCCCAACAGAAGATGCCACATTTGACACCCTCTATACGTGCAGCCAACCTAACATGGTAATCTATGTGCTTTCCATTGAAAAAATTTGAGACACATTTGAGCAAAAATAGTCACCTGATATTACAAAGAACACAGACCACAGTCTCATATTTTTGTACTTTTTCAAATTTCATTTGTTGACGCACTGCTATCTGAAAACAAACCCAATATAATATATAAAGTCTACATTTTGACGCTAGATTAATATGTGCAGCAGATTAAATGTGCTTAGATCTAATGGGTGGTATACTGTTAGATCCAGGGCACACAGAGGTCATTTATGAAGCACAAATTGGTTGCTCAGCAGTGCAAAATCAACTTTGGACTCACCATGCAGGTCGATTAGAGTAGGAGGCCTAGATTTGCTAGTTTGCACAGGTTTAAGGAGAGATTTGGCAGAGTGGGGACTTTCTTGTAAAGAAAGGAGAAGGCGCACCTACCTTTTCACAGCCGTACAGAAATGAGAATTTTTAAAGAAACACAAAAGAGAGTAAGCAGCGTTAATCACCTGCAGCTGATTAATAAGGATTATCAGGATATATATACAATCTCAGACAAATGTTAATTTTATATTGAAAAAAAAATATATCCACATACATGTGTAATATATATTATAGTTGCCTACTCTCTCGGAATGTCCAGGAGACTCCCAAATTATTGGGATTTCTCCTGGACTCCTGGGAGAGCAGGGCAACCTCCCTAATCCTGCCTGCTTCATTGGTGAAGTGGGTGGAGGCAGGGCTAATTACGTCATCCTAGCCATGCACCCTCCTATAATAGAGCAAAATGTGTATTGTATAGCACGGGGCCTAACATTACAATTAGTGTGGCCACGTTCTCAAGACACAGCCAAATTTGGAGGTCTCCAGGAGGGGTGATCTCCAAAGTTGGCAAGTATCATCATCATCAACATTTATTTATATAGCGCCAGCAAATTCCGTAGCGCTTTACAATTGGGAACAAACATTGATAAGACAATACTGGGTAATACATACAGACAGAGAGGTAAGAGAACCCTGCTCGAAAGCTTTCAATCTATAGGACAATGGGAGTTAGAAACACAAGGGCATGTGCTACATCATATTGCACAATGGACCAGCTAGACTGCAATGGTAAAAGTATTGAGTGTGCTGTGTGTGTGGCAATGTTGGTCAGAGGGTTGTTGTCTTGTGTTAGCTGTGTAGAGGTTGGTAATAGGGTGGTAATAGGGTAATCTTTGGAGATTAAGATGGTGGTTGAGGAATATCATAAGCTTGTCTGAAGAGGTGGGTTTTCAGTGAACGCTTGAAGGTTTGAAGACTAGAGGAGAGTCTTACTGTGCGAGGGAGGGAATTCCACAAAGTGGGTGCAGCCCGGAAAAATTCCTGTGACCGAGAATGGGAGGATGTGATGAGAGTGGAGGAGAGACGTAGATCTTGTGCAGAACGGAGGTGTCGAGTAGGGAGATATTTCGAGACAAGTGAGGAAATGTATGTCGGTGCAATTTTGTTGATGGCCTTTAATGTTAGTAGAAGAATTTTATATTGGATTCGTTGAAAATAAATACAGGCAGCCAATGTAGAGACTGACAGAGTGGCTCAGCGGAGGAATAACGGTTTGTAAGGAAAATCAATCTAGCCGCTGCGTGCAAAATAGATTGAAGGGGTTCAAGTCTGACTTTGGGAAGACCAGTAAGGAGGGAAGTATGAGATATCTACTAATAATACTTTATATTTTAACAATAGCAATCATTTATAATTCTTTTATTATGGCTGTACTGCATTTTTAGAAATGGCTTTTCTGATCTTATTATAAAACAAGAGCAAGTACATTAGGATTTAGTCTGATCTATGTGCAAATTTTATATTATTGTCTGTGAAGATATCCTCTGTTCATCTAACTGAGTATTTTATGCTGTTTAGAAGAATTATATATAAATTGCTATATGGCTATAATGTAAATACATTTTTAGAAATTTGTATGTGAAAGTGAGCGTATCCTTTTATTAAATATTCTTCCTTTCTTTAATGTTGGTTTTCTATGTAGGCTGTGCAGATCACCCATTTCTGCAGCTGCTATTCCTGCAGCTTGATACAGCACCATATTTTTTGTTTCTGAAGAATGCATTATTATTAGAGATGGTCACTGACCCCCGTGTTTTGGTTTTGTATTCGGTTTTGGATCTGGATTACCGTCGTGTTTTGGTTTTGGTTTTGCAAAACCGCCCTTGCGTGTTTTGGTTTTGGTTTTGGTTTTGGTTTTGTTTGGTTTTGTTTTGCTATTTGTTAAAAAAAATTACATTTATTGTTGCTAAAATAACATAATTTAGGTATTATTTTGTAGCTACATTATTATTAACCTCAGTAACACTAATTTCCAGTCATTTTTTATTCAATTTTGACCACCTCCTATGTCACAATATGATTTTCATACACTTCGAAAGAAAAATTGCTGCAGTTCTTGCCAGTGATAACAAAAAGGTCATTGTCATGCCGGGGCATAAGACCAAAAATCCACCTCTTAAGTGTGGAATTATTTTTACACAAATCCTGGCAAGAGTTGTCTATCCATTTGTAACGTTTTTAAAGCCACACTCAGTAGAGGTAGGGACCTTAACCATCTGGGATCCTCATCCATGTTTCGTCATTTTTCAGCGAGTTCTTGGAAAACTGTTGGGAAAATCAGAAACTTAGGTTAAAAAAAATAACAACAAGCAGTCCAGCATAATCTACCTCCCTTCTCTCATCTACATCCCAGCACCTGCAATCTTACCCCCAACACCTTCATAATCAATATCCCTTGAACCAACAATTGGCAGTTAAACAATCCTTTGCAAGAGGAAGCAAGAATGAAACCTGTCACCCAGTCGCAAAACGGATCACAGACGCCCTGGGTACTATGCTAGTGTTAGATCTGCATCCAATGTCCACTATTAATACAGTTGGTTTAAGACATTTAATTGAGGTGTTCTGTCCCTGTTAGCAAATGTCATCACTATACCATTTTACTAGAAAAGCTAATTCTCTCCTGTACCGGAAAGTTCATAAAAATTTAATTATTGGGCAACAAAATGGCATTCTACCCACTGTACACTTAACCACAGAAATGTGGACAAGCGGAACTGGGCAAAATAAAGATTAAATGACTGTGAAAGCCCACTGGGTTGGTCATTCGCCTTCCCCAGCATGGACAGCAGCAGCATGTACCCAGGTACGTCACATTTTTGAGAAGTAGGCTACTCTGTGTATCAGCGGCTTCAGTAAGAGGCACACAGCTGACAATCTGTTCCAAAAACTAAAGGATGTCATTGAAAGATGGCTAATCCTGCTTGGACT
The DNA here is from genome assembly GCF_038048845.1 of Mixophyes fleayi. Lineage (NCBI taxonomy): Eukaryota > Metazoa > Chordata > Amphibia > Anura > Limnodynastidae > Mixophyes > Mixophyes fleayi. The sequence continues at coordinate 177,122,913 of NC_134402.1, forward strand.
CTTCTGAGGATATGTCATTTCTTATTACGACCCCAATATTGGTCAAGCATTACAGTGGGGTTGAATTCCATCACATTTCCTGTTTTGCACACACTATCAACTTGGTGTTACAGAACTTTTTTTAAAAATGACAAGCAGGAGATGCTGTTTGTGTCCAGAAACATTTAGGCTCAATTTCTGGTTTTCTGCAGCAGCATGTAGGAGAATGCAGCAGATGCAAGAAGACTAGCATTTGAGGGGAATATACTTGATTCCAGCGAAGTAGTTACCTGTGAAGAAAGTGCAGACACGGTTAGCTTGAGTCAAGTGATTGCCTTAATAATACATTTTGAAAAGGTGCTACAGAAAATTATAGTGTGAAATAAAACAAAGTAAATGTGCTGACTATATTTGTAGATTAAATACTTTATTTTCTTCGCCAGGATCCCAGACTTATCAACATCTGGTTTGGACATCTTCTCCTTTAGTTTCTCTGGCAAATGCTTGTTGTAAAAAAATTGCTTTCCCAAGACACCCAGTGGTGATGCAGATGAGTCCACACAACATTTTGATATTTGCTCTGCTGTAAAAGAATTGCCCAAAAATCGTGACAGCTCTGCCCTAAAATCAATTAGTAATTCCATTTGGAAGCCCATTATCGGCAATTACATCATACTACACAGACTTCTATGATGTTGGGATGAATTAGTATTGTTTGAGGAAGATTAGCACTGAACCCTGCCACCTCTCCTGTTTCGGAGTGAGCTATGGTACAATAAAATGTAACTGCAGATTTAGACCAAGACTATCAGCCCTATTATTTCTATTTCAGCCATTTCAATCAGCAATGGAGCAATGGAGCTCTTCTCTTTGGGTGTTACCTATATAACGCAGCATAATTTGCCTGCAAATTCTACAGACAAGCCTGCTTGTCTTCCTCTTCATCAATGACTCTTAGCAATTGAGTACTCGTCTTTGGGTGTATATTACACCCAAACATTATTAGTGCACATTATGAAAAATAAAGTTTAATCCCTGATAGGCCCTCCACCATCCTTTGCATGTTAATAGTAGGATTGGTTGGAGTTATGGTCAAGGTAACGCATTTTTTGGACAAATCCTTCAAACCAGCCCAGATGTCAAACTGTTGTGGTCTGCCACCTGCGTCATCCCTGCTTGTGTTTGGAAAGTGCAAATTGGTGCCAGAACCTCACGTGCCAGAACTGCTGCCACTGGTGCCACACTGCTGCCTCTGGTGCAGGACTTACACAATCAACAGCATCATCATCAGCGCCCTCCAAATCTCCCCCACATCCTCTTCTAAAGACAAAGTGTCATCATCACTTGGTGTATCCCCGTCTACACTCTGGCTGTTCAGGCACACATCAGCAGAACTGCTGAAAGGGCCTCTTTTTTGGGTACACTAACAGAATGCTCACGATTAGACATCCCACTGTTGGATGGACTCTCCACAGGGATTGGTGTCATTTGTGATTCAGAGCAAACATTATCCTCTAATGCCTTACTGTTATCTTGCAGCTCGGCTTTGACGCGTAACAGTAGTTGTGCACCACTTGTAGGCTCGGTAACAATTTTTGATCTGCCACTAATAGACAAAGGTAAAGGCCTCATTCTCTTTTTGCCACTGCGTGTGTAGAATGGCATGTTGGCAATTTTTTTTTTATCGGCACTTAACTTTTGCTCAGTAACACTTCTTTTTCGCTTCAACACAGTAAAAAAAAATGTTGTTTTTGTTTTTTGGACTGATTTCAAAACACTGTGTAGTTTGACATCACCTTGCCCAGATGACGTACTGGTAACACTAACATCAGGACTGGTGACAGAACCTGGTTGCTCATTCTGCTCATATGTGGACTGCTTTGAATCCATTTTCAGCCCAAAGCACTTGTAGTGCTAAAAATTATTTGCTAGATACTGCTGATAGATAGTAATTTTGACAGACAGAAATATTTATGCACAATTATGGGGGACACCCCAAAAGCACTGGGGAGTGCTAAAAATTATTTGGTAGATACTGCTGATAGATAGTAATTTTGACAGCCAGAAATATTTATGCACAAATATGGGGGACACCCCAAAAGCACTGGGGAGTGCTAAAAATTATTTGGTAGATACTGCTGACAGATAGTTATTTTGACAGCCAGAAATATTTAGGCAAAATAATGGGGGACACCCAAAAAGCACTTTGAGTGCCAAATATTGAAAAAAAAAAACCCTCTATCCTCCTCTCTTCTCTAGTGATTTTTGTTAGCACAATTGGAATCAGAATATTGTATTCTCTGTCCCTGCTCTAATCAGCCTGTGACTACACCCTGCTCTCTCCCTCTGTCAAATGGCGATGGATTGCTGTGTAGGCATGTATTTATAATCTTCAAGTATCGCGAGAACCGAGCCCCATGATCCGACGACGTCACGATGACGTTCGGCCTCGATTTGGATTCCGAGCGGGCGGGAGAGTATAGAGCCTACTCGGCTCGTTACTCGGATACCCAAAGTTCGGGTGGGTTCGGTTCTCAGGGAACTGAGCCCGCCCATCTCTAATTATTATGGACATGCCCTGCTCTGCAGAGGGTCACATGGCAGTTTTCACTCAGCAGAAAAAGGACTTACATTTTCACTAGTTAAGAACATGGATCTTGTCCTACACTTTTAATAGGACCTGTTTTGCGTCTCCATGTTGCACTTCAGCAGAGAGAATGAAAAAAAAAATCACACTTACAAAAATGACACATATTTTAACTGGGACAATAAACCATATATTTTAAATATAGGGGCAGTTCTACAGTAGTAGGAAATTGATCTTTTGTGATGTTTACAAGCTGTCCACCATGCAGTGCCTACAAACCTAGGTGCAGATTGGCAATAATTAGAGATGCTCAGGCTCGGTTTTCTGAAAACCAGCCCATCCGAACTTAGGAGATCCGAGTAGGCTTGCAAGGTAGCTCGTTACTATTGCGTGTTCTCGGATCTGAATCGAGGCAAAAAGTCATTGTTGCGTTATCGGATCTCGCGGGTTTTGGATTCCATAAATACCTCCCTCCCCTGGAGATCCAGTTTCATTGCTCACACAGAAACAGGGGTAGCAGTGTTCTTGTCACTCTCCAGTCTCCAGTGCCATTGCTCATACAGAACCAGGAGGGATAGCAGTGTTCTTGTCACTTGACAAAAATTGACTGGAAGTGATTGGAAATTAATGTTATTGAGGTTAATAATTATGTAGGGATAAAAAAAAGAGCCAAAGTATGAAATTTTCTAAAAAAAAATAGGGATTTTAGAAAAATCGGGAACCAAAACCAAAACACGTGAGGGTGGTTTTACCAAAACCAAAACATAAACACAAAATTAATCCAGATCCAAAACCAAAACCAAAACATGGGGGTCAGTGAACATCTCTAGCAATAAAGGATGTAGACTTGTATACTTTAATAAATATTATTCACTATATGATGTTTTAAAGTGTTTACAAATATAATATGTATCTCTTGTGTTGTGTTGTGCATATATTTTATTTGTTGCCTTACCACTGCTCTTTTTAAAGCCCATTTCTGCACTTACATAAGACCCCTTGATCCATCATAGCAGCTTATATATTTGTAAACCCCCTTTTTTTTATTTATTCTATCGTTCATCTATAGTAGCACACCGTTATTATAATAACACATTCGGTGGATATAAGTCTACACATCCGTACTGAAATTGCAGATGACTGTGATGTAAAGATTGAAATGAAGAGAAATGTCAGACCTTTTTCTACCTTCAATGTGACCTCAATGTAACAAATTGACAATTTTTAGTTAAAAGAAGTGAAAATAAAAAAAATAACCCAGTTGCATAAGTGTGCACACCTGTCACAATGAGGATGCTGCTGTATTCAGAGTTAACCAATCACATTCAAAATCATGTTCAAGGTAATTAGTATATATCTGCCATCAATGAAAGTGATTGTGATTAAACCCAAATAAAGATCCTGTAGGATTTCGTTCTAGTTTTCTTGGTTGCATCTTATTGGCATAGTCATGGTCTGTAAGGATAACAACAGGATCTCAATGTTGAAAGGTATCAATCAAATTAAATTCTTCTCCCGATTGGCTGATCTATAATGTTTTCTTTGCCAAGGGTTGAACATTATACAGCTGCCGGGTCCTCGCATTGTCCCCTTAATACCAGCTATGTAACTGTCTCTATTTTAAATTACATCAATCTCAGTGCCGGCATGTTGCGCTTTATAGCAGGCTTGCTGGAATTCTTCTATGTCACTTTTGACTGAAGTCTGCATTTCCTAGATGTCGCAATTACAGCAATCAACATTGTACTTGTAGCTGTGACTGTTGCTGGAATTCCCATTGTGGCACCAACGACTGCCACCTCTTTAATGTTACAGTTGACCTCCTTATGGTGTAACTTACTCAGAGCCCTAGCAAGTCATGCACAGTCATAGGGCAGTGGTACTCCATGCAGGGCCCTATCTCAGCGTATCCATTGGCTGTTGGATCCAGAACCTCGGTACGCCTTGAGAGATGTAAGGCCGGGAAGCGGCATGCAATCCTCAGGCTCTGTTTAGACTGCATACTACAGTCAGATAGGTGAGGGGACTCTTATATCGAGCATCGATGGTTGTCAGCTATGTCCTTTTAGTTGTCTTCAAATGGGAGAGTGAATCAGGTGCTGGGGATCCACACACAAGACCACCATTCGCAGCCAGGAGCAGATTTCCATGTAACCATAATGGCTGGTCAAAGGATACTATATGATTCAAACTCTTAGAAGAGGGTGGAACCCCAATGTTCGCTGATATTAAAATGTTTGCATGGAGATCCCAAAAACATGTGATGCTATTACCAAGCCATGTACCCCTAAAAGATATGTTTGATGTAAATATAACACAACTAAGTCAAATAACACCATATCTACTGTGAAGCGTGGTGATGGCAGTATCATGGTTTGGGGCTGCTTCTCTTCAGCTGGACTGGAGGTCTACTCAAGATAGTGGGCATAATGAAAAGCTCCAAATGTCAATATATTTAAGCAAGAAACCTGCATGCCTCTGTCAGAAATCTGATGATGAATAGGAATTTCACCTTCCAACATGATAACAATCCAAAGTTCACATCCAAGTCAATTAAGGAATTTTATCATTTTATCATATCATTTTATAGAATGTACTAAATAAACAATAACTAGAATCTGATTGGTTGCTATGGGAAACATCTCCACTTTTCAAACCTGCTGGAAACTCACAGCTCACAGAATTTACTACAATAAAAAACAAAAGTTACTTCCACAAAGTATTAGCTTATGGGTGTGCACACTTATGCAACCATGGTATTGTAGACTTTGGCAATTTCATTTATTTTTTCTAAAAATGGTCTATTTCTGTCACTTGAAATTTGTTAGTTACAAAGTCACATTAATGATGGGAAAAGGTCTGACTTAATTTATTTTGTTATCTAGCTTTACATTACAACACCTGAACACCTGAAATTTCATTAAAGGTGGGTAGACTTTCTATATGCAATATTCTTTTATTCACACTTTTAGTCACATTTTCTCTCTAACCCCCCCCCCCCCTCATAATAGAAAATGTTTTGTATTATGTTTTGCCACACTAATTAGCTCTGTACATAACGTAGATGTTCTAGAATACGTGATTTATCTAAATGTTTTATAACAATACAACAACTTTGGAACAAAAATTAAATACACATATCAAATAAACAAACAAGAGACATTCAAGCATATACTACAGGAGCCAAAGTCTCTCCTCTCCTCCACTGATTTACAGGCACAAACACAAACAGCAATATTATTCACCTCTACAAGTTTTGACAACTGGGCCCAGTTGATTGACAGGAAATTCTATCATTGGGTGGGACTATAAAACCATTGTTGAACTATTCATTCCTATTTCTCAAGTGTCTGATGGCATTTGTGTTGCTGTAACAGGCCCTTCCTTCCTTAATGCACCGACCTGTGCAGAACTACCAGCCTGACCAGCAGAGCTCCCGTATTACAGAGTCTTCAGACTTGTCAAAGGGAAACAGGAAGAAATCTGGAATAGCTTGGACTGGGTGTATACAGGACATATAGGTGGGGTAAGTTACCTTTGAGACACTCCGTTGCTGCTGTTTCGGTTGGGATAGCCTGGGCATGTGGACTACATGTGTCTGTCACAGAAGGTTTTCTCGTACAGACTTGTTACTCACACAGGTGCGAGGGTAAGCCAGTAGGGTGTACTGCAAGGGACACTCCTCTCTCCATTGCAGACACTTAGCCATTCCCCCTTCTAACCGGCAAAGTATATGCCACCCACACTAACAACACAAAGCATAACGACCCTAATAACAACTATGTGGTCACTATGTTGCACAATTAACAGCTACAGGTTAGGTGTAAGGATGTACCCTGTCTACTTCTACACACCCACAATGCACTCTTGAACAATACAATACAATGCAATATAAGCACACAATGCAAGTAAGCAGTAAAGCAATAATAAAACAATTAAGGAATAATCACCTCAGCCTACCTTTAATGGGGACCTAACTGAGGATCTTATGGGAAGAGGGTACATCAAAAGGCTACCTTTAATGAGGGCTTGAGTAATCTTGACTAATGGGTGATGATAACACATAGCATGGAAAATACAGGGAATGCTGAACTCAGTGAAAGAACTCAGATACAGGATTTTGGCAGGGAAACTGGAAAAATGCGTAAAATGCTGGGTGTGATCTTCTTGTGAAGCAGGACACTGACTGATTATCACAGAAGTAGGACTGAAATACGCTTAATGTCTGGTGACTACGTTCACTTATTCACCTAATGCTGGCTGATTACTGGTGGCTAAAGACCTTTGGACTTTACGTTCAAATCTGTGCTGTCTTCTGAGGTGTGGCAAGCAAGGATTGGCTTGCAATGGCGCGCACGTTTAAATTATATATGGTGAGCTCCGATTGGCATGCCACAGTGGCCTCTAATTGGACCAAAGCAGATCTACACAGATTTTCCAGGTCCAGGATTGGATGAAAGGCTTACCTGTTCCTCTGATGTCAGAGAGCCAGTAAGTGGGAATCCACTGCTGGGTACCTCCTCACAATACTTCTGATTACATAGCCTACCTGAATTTCTATTGCTGACCCTACACTGTGTATTTGACTTCACTCCAGATTACTGTATGCCCCAGAATTTGAATTTGTCCATAAGTTATGAGTGTTCACTGCTGTCACAGTCTTTGAATTTGCCTGGCTACAATTATACATACCCTTCTGGATTTGACCTTGTTTTTAAATTCACTTCTTTTACTGTACACTGCACCAGACTCTGTTCTTTGCTTAGTGTATTTGGTGGTTTTAAGAGGTGTAAGATATGGCTGCATCTGTGCTTCTGAATTTTCTGTATGCTAACAGCTGGTGTTCATGTGTACCTATATTCAATATTAGTTCTTGAATAACATCTGATAATACAACAAACACACCTGTTGTTCATGTGCTTTACAAGGAATTTTTTTTACTTTGTGGCTGGAAATATGTTATATATCTTATACAAAAAACTACTGTTTATGAAAGATTGATGGTGGCAGCTAGAGCAGCTGGAGAACATACTTGTAACATTCTAGTAACATTCTAGCTCTTGTAACTTGCTCTAATTTTAATGCTATGGATTAATCACATAAGGGAAAATGTATCAAATAGCGATATTTGTAAATCACCGATATCTGAGAACTTTACATGGTAAATTTAAAGTGGAAATAGCAATAAAGGCAAGTTTTGCATTCAAATCTATTGCCGCTTTAAATTTACCATGCAAAGTCGCCGGATATGGGTGATTTGCTAAAATCGCTGTTTGATATATTTACTTCCTAATGTCTAAATGGCTGCATCAGCCATTTCTTTTGATCTTGAGGTCCCTAGATGATGACGATAAGAAGGCTAAACTGCTAACACTTGGAGATTTAGCTAACTCTGCCTCATTGTTCAGTTTGAAGTAGACGGGCAAGAGCTGTCTGAAGAGTCAAAATAACTCCAGGAAAAAAGACCAGGCTACAATATTATCAAATACACAGCTAAGATGTTTTACTTTATCATGTTATTCATGGGAAAAATTAATTGCAATTCACATATACATCTAGATAAGTTATATCTCTTCATTTTTTGGCCCCAGATGGTTCTGTCCTGTGTGGACACATCCAAGGTCAGACTGTTCTGGTAAGGCAACTGTGGACAGGGTCACAAGGTCTTGGGACAAAACTTAAAAAACTATGAGATGGTTAAAGCAGGCAAAAATACAACAACACACCAGGGCAAAGGTTTAGTCATACCTATATTTCGAAATGAGTATGTTTGTAATACTCATTTTTAGTGGAGGGATGTGTATGCATTAATTTTGTAGAAACTATAGCAAGGTAAGTTTATTTAAGTGAAAATAATCTACATGAAATAGATACAATAACAGATTGTTTGCTTTTCTTTAATGGTTATTTTTAAATACACACATAATTGGACTGGCAAACATGTTTGTATTTTCTAAAGTCAAGTATTTAAACACTTTTAAATACGACCTGCCTTGTCAGTTGTGCCTGACGTTACCCTAAGAGATGGAGTTGAAGAGCAGGTCCCATGTGGTTCTATGCTGGGATAAGTCATCACGACATTAGACACACACATGTTATTGCTGATTTCTGTAGGTATAAGTCATTTTTAAACCACACCTGAAATGACAGCAGCTAAGACAGCTGGTCTTTTTTTACACATCTAGGGAAGCTTTATGCATGAAAATAAAAAACTAAAAATGCGCAATTCTTCTGTTTCATCATCTACATTTTTTGAACACCCAAGTAGAAACATGATCAGGGATCTTGATAAAGGACAGACTAAAACAAATATTTGGTTTATTTTTAAAATGCATTTAAATGTAAACATACCATATATTTGATTAACATATTTGTTTATTTAAATATTTGATTAACTTATTTCTGGATATAAATTTCCTGATACTACCATAGAAATTTGATCATGTATATAATACATCATCATAATCAATATTTATTTATATAGCGCCACTAATTCCGCAGCGCTGTGCAGAGATCGCATTCACATCAGTCCCTGCTCCATTGACGATTACAGTCTAAATTCCCTAGTATAGAGACACACTCACACACAGACAGACAGACAAACAGACAGAGACTAAGGTAAATTTTTAATAGCAGCCAATTAACCTACCGGTATGTTTTTGGAGTGTGGGAGGAAACCGCAGCACCCGAAGGAAACCCACGCAAACACAAGGAGAACATACAAACTCCACACAGATAAGGCCATGGTTGGGAATCAAACTCATGACCCAGGTGCTGTGAGGCAGAAGTGCTAACTACTAGGCCACTGTGCTGCGCAATACATGTGTACATGTATTTACATGTGTTTAATAAAGTAACATTCTTATTTTGATGTGAATGAAGATGATTTTAACGGCATTGTAGTGAAGTTTGAAGCAAAGATGTGAGAGTAGAGACTGGTACCAACAATCATTCCACGGTTCAAGTCACTTAGTAGTTTGAGTATCTCAGAAAACTGCTGAGTTCCTGGGATCTTAAGCACAGCAGGCTCTTGAGTTTACAGAGAATGGTACACAATAAAAAATTCTCACAGTTTAACTTTGAAGTGGATGGGCTACAGCAACAGAAGGCCACACAAGGTTCCAATCCTGTTAGCTAACAACAGGAAACCGAAGGTACATGTTCAGATTGGCAAAATGTCACCTGCTCTGAAAAATGTGGATTTCTGCTGTGACATACAGATATTGGGCCTGATTCATTAAGGAAAGTAAGGCAAAAAAATGAGTAACCATGTTACAATGCAAGGGGTGCAAATTAGTTTACTATTTTGTACATAAGTTAAATACTGTCTGCTTTTCATGTAGCACACAAATACTTGATAGCTTATTTGTACACTAAAATTTAAAGTTGATCTAGGAAATGCCCTACCCCAACTATAAATTTGCCATCACATTTTAAATTACATCGCCCTGCAATACAATATGGTTTTGTCAAGGTGTAAAGTTACTCACTTTTTTTACTTTACTCTCCGTAATGAATCAGGCCCATTAGGGTAAGAATTCTGAGTAAATAAAATAAATCTATCGATCCATTCTGCCTTGTGTCAACAGTATATATATATATATATATATATTTTTTTTATTCCATAGACAAAAAACCTTACAGTTTAACATGTCCAATTAAGGTTCCTTATACACAATCTACAATGTAAGAAAACGATTGAAACTCTTCAACTCAAACTGCAAAAAGCAATGAAATTGCGACGATTAAGGCAGAAACCTTAATGGACGTGTTCCTTGCGCAATACAGATATGTCACCTTCTACATTCTTTTGTTTTTTGTTTATGTAAACTATCAATGATAGGTGCACCCCCTCTATCTTTGATAAATAGTTGAGATTTATCTAACCAAGACAATTAATGGGGATATGCTCTGATCTACTGGTGCGACAGAATTAGGTCTACTTTTTCTTTACTATCTACATTTTTTCTGCTAGAAATATATTATCTGCAATACAGACATGGTATGCCATCACATCTTGTGGTTAGCTGCAGATTCAGCACTATCATGGAGTGAGATTGCTGTCACTCACACAATACAGACATGGTATGCCCTCACATCCTGTGGTTAGCTGCAGGTTCAGCACTATCATGGAGTGAGATTGCTGTCACTCACACAATACAGACATGGTATGCCCTCACATCCTGTGGTTAGCTGCAGATTCAGCCCTATCATGGAGTGAGATTGCTGTCACTCACACAATACAGACATGGTATGCCCTCACATCCTGTGGTTAGCTGCAGATTCAGCACTATCATGGAGTGAGATTGCTATCACTCACACAATACAGACATGGTATGCCCTCACATCCTGTGGTTAGCTGCAGATTCAGCACTATCATGGAGTGAGATTGCTGTCACTCACACAATAAAGACATGGTATGCCCTCACATCCTGTGGTTAGCTGAAGATTCAGCACTATCATGGAGTGAGATTGCTGTCAGTCACACAATACAGACATGGTATGCCCTCACATCCTGTGGTTAGCTGCAGATTCAGCACTATCATGGAGTGAGATTGCTGTCACTCACACAATAAAGACATGGTATGCCATCACATCCTGTGGTTAGCTGCAGATTCAGCACTATCATGGAGTGAGATTGGAGCTGCTAATTAACAGATTTGTGTGTTCACTGGAATACACAGAGGATAGTCCCCACAACCATCCCTCTTAGTCCTGATTTATGGATGCTAATTTATATAAATATCATTTTAATCCCCTATTAATCCGCAGTTGTCCGGTTCATTTGCCCGAAGGGATCACACATTGCATACTCTAGTTAGCGATGTTAGGGAATAAATGTATAAAATGATACTGTCTGTGTAATGTAAATAGCCTAGCTTGGATACTTGGCTGGAAAATCAGAGTACATCCCCTGGAGAGCTGACCCCACCTTTGGATATTTTCGTTTGAACTGGCCTATGACCTGCATTACACTGGACCCTCCTGAAGCCTGGACCTATAGAAGCAAGCCACATCATTTGCATTGTTTTCTCTATATCACTGAGTGTATATATACAGCTCCCTGGGACCAGCTAAGACAGTCATCACTGACTACAGTCTTCTGGACTGAAGGACTGTCTAGCTGGATCCAGCAGAGGGCGCAGTGTATGTATGTATGTATGTATGTATGTATGTATGTATGTATTTATTTATTTGGTAACGGTTGTATTGTACTTGTTGATCTGAGCCGCTAAACCTTATTCTGATTTTTCTAAATCAATTGCTTGTGCTTTGGAACCACATAAATCACTTAGACAATGCTTATTGAAAAACGATAAAATTACTTTAATAGTACGCATAAGCAAATCAAAAAGTAATACAATGTAAGTGGTGTATGTAGTTAAGAGAGTTTGGTTATTGAAAAATAAAAAAGATGAAGAAAGTCAATGCTCAAATACAGAGACAGCATTATGGGCCTTATTTATTAAGGAAAGTAAAGCAAGAAAACTAAGTAAGTTTGAACTTTGGCAAAAACCATGTTGTTTTGGAGGGGAGGTAAATTTAAAATGTGAGGACAGATTTATAATTGGGGTAGAGCATGTCTTAGATCAACTTTAAATTCAGTGTACAAATAAACTATCAAGTATTTGTGTGCTGCATGAACAGTATGTGCAAAATAATAATCCCAATTGCACCCCTTGCATTGTAACATGGTTTGAAACTTACTTCTTTTTTTGCCTTACTGTCCTTAATGAATCAGGTCCACTGAGTGCAATGTGCATTTGTTTTAAAAATGCATTTAAATCAGGTATACATATGACCAAATTCAACAAGGAGCAGATGTGAAGATACATGTCGTGATGAATAGAGGTGTAGGTCTGCTCTGCTCTACTAAACAAGACACTGCATGATACGTTCAATACATATGTGGAATTTTTCATGAAATACATTTATTAGCATCTTATGAATGTCTACCATACATTTAATGCATTACATTTGCTCCTGATTGCAAAACATGTAATAGCATGCAAACAAATCCTTTATCACTGTCAGGCACCATCCCCACTGTTCTACCATGGAGCAGGGCTGGTAATTCTGGCTGGGGGCTTTATGTTGCTAGGCAGCAGGTGTGCAGCTTTCCCGTCTGTCCTCTCGACATCAGGCGCATGTGCTGTAGCATGCCCCGTTGCTAGGCAACGAGACGTTTTCTGGATTGGTGGTCCACATAACTGACCGCCCACTCCTTCCTCCTATCACACTTCTTCTGTTTCTATTTAAACTCTAATCTGGCATCATTAGGGTGCCAGAGTATCAGGTCTGTATGTTCTTGCTCCTTTTGGTTTGACCCGACTTCCTCTGACTATTCTTCTGGCTCATGCCCATTATTGCCTACTGTTGTGACTTCAGCTTCCTGCCCATTCTCCTGGATTTTGCTCTACTCGTCTGATCATTGTGACCTCATCCTGTCTGACCTCTCTGTGGATCTCCTTTCGGTATTAGCTTGACCCAGACTGTTCTGACCATTTTCAATCTCTACACTGGTAACTGTCTTGGAGAACCACGACTGACGTTCCCTTTGCAGCTAAGCCCAAACCTCCTTGTTGAGATCCCTGGTGAATACCAGGGGTACGTTAGACTCTGCACCTTCTTGCTCAGTAGCATAGAAACCAGTTAGTGGCTCCAGTACTGTTAAGAGTTTACAGCGTATATCTGAGTCTGACAATCACTAGTAATCGGCATTTAGACTAGACCTGTAAGAGATACAACTGAAAACAAGTACCTTTGAAATGCCCAGAGCTTGAATCGTACACCGCTGTGTGCACTTAAGATTGGCATGCCGGTACCATAAATTGACTACGGACATAAGACCCTTCCCCACCCCATTCCCTCTCTGAAATCACATGCCATAATAAATGTCCATTATGCTCGAAAATGAACTGGACGTGGCTGCGTTCTATGGTTCCTAGCAAGCTCAGAGTGATTTTGTGCATTGTATGCACAAAATCTCCATTTACGTCCCATGATGAATCAGGCCCATAATGTTTAATTTAAAAGCGGATACCAGTAGTATAAATTAATTACTTAAGTATTCATTATTATAAGGTGGTAAGGTGATAAGTTATTGACCTCATTGTGTTGCTGGGTGCAACTTAGGTAAACAACTAATGATAAAGTATGGAGTATCTTTCTCTGAGCAATTTCATATTGCAATGTTTTGCCAACGACAGCCTATTACTCTCTGTCAGGGTTCTAACTACCTGGGAGAGCAAGAGAGGTGAACTTGACAAAGACAATTTGCCTGCCATGTTTAAAAAATATTACACCAGCTTTTAAATATTGAAATTTTATCTTTAGTAGCATTCAGTGGTATTGAGAACGTGATGATAATTTTTGTACTGGTATAAGCTATCTTAGTGGGCTGCTTAATCCCTTTCAGACAGTTGTATTCTTGCCCAAGTACTTATAAGCAAAAATAGATGAGGGTCTCTTCTCATTATGAAGAGTAAGGCAGGAAAACACCATCTCTTTTTTTTTTAACTAATTGCTTTTGTTTATTTTTTTTATATAATGTGTGTTAAAATTTATGTTAATGCTTTTTAGCCCTTTTGATCATATTAGCTGCAATCTTTAATTTGGCTAAACATATTACTACATACTTCTACTATGGTGGGGATGGTAGGGAGCGTTCCAAAACACCCTCCCCTTACGTTCTGAAGTGACAGATAACTCTGTTTATCTTAGTAAGTATTGATCCACTGTGCTGGTATATTTTGTGTTTTGATTTTCATGTAATGCCAGTCACAGACGCTCCAATATTATATCTTGTGAGAAAGGGCCTGGCAGTATTATTAATAGGAGGGATAGGTGGGTTATTGGTGCTAGCTAATTTTGTAACTTTGTGCAAAGCTTGGACATCTTTTTCCCAGAGGGTTATAATAAAAGAACATGACCACCGGCATACCTCCGAACTGTCCTGATTTAGGTGAGACAGCCCTGATTTGGGACTGCATGTAAGAGCAGTGCTGAATGGATAGAGTTTGGAGGAGAGTAGAGTATGACCAGTCTAGAACTTCAAAAGTGCTAAGCATGCCCACAGGGGTATAGTTACACTCCCATTTGGATATGGTTACACCCCCTGTTCCAATTAAAGAAGAGGCAAGTTTAGGAGCTAAGCTCCAGGTATGAGTTGTTGTTCTCAACACAGTCCCTCCAACATCATTCTGAGACTGTATTATAGATAGATAGAGGGAGATTCAACTTGCCGGTAATGTGTGTAGCGCGATGTCCGCGTGCCTCATCGCCGGCAATTGAATCTCCCCCATAGAGTGACATTGCTTCTAACAGACCAGGATATCTGTGACAGCCATTTTAATCAGTTTGGTTTTCTGTAATTTCCACCATAAGTTATTTTCTTGGCCATGTCTGACCTCTTAACCATAACTTTATTATACCTAAGCCAATCCCATTCATTGGTGTTTACGCTTGTAACAACAGTCTTGAGGTTAAATACACTCAGGTCCACCTTTATGTAATAATCCACTTGATATACTTTTATAATGTTTATTTCACTTCCCCCACTCCCTCTAAATTGATCATTGTTACAATCTTTTTATTGTTTCTTTGCTGTTCATAAATGTTTGTGTACAACATTATGGAATATGGAGAAACCTTCTTACAATTTAGAAATATACAACAGGTTTAACCTATTATTTTATTTATATAGAATATAGTGACCCAAAGAGATGGGATGATCTGGAGATTTGATGATAGAGAATAGAAGATTGATAGATAAAAACAAGGGTTACTTTGGGTTATTTTATAGCAATTTCTAAATGTTCCTGTGCAAATCTGTATGTCTCACTAAGTGCCAATGAACCTACTTTGTAATTTCCATCATCATCATCAGCTATTTATATAGTGCCACTAATTCCACAGCGCTGTACAGAGAACTCACATCAGTTACTGACCCATTGGAGCTTAAATTCCCTAACACACATACACAGACACAGAGAAGACTAAGGGCTAGATTTACTAAAGGGCGGTTTGCTCAAACCGCCACTTTTCGGCTAGTTAAAACCGCCGGATTTACTAAAGCCCAAACCGCCATCAAAACGGGCAGAAATGACATTTTTCAAAGCCACCACTATGCAGACCGCCTTCCCGATTTTAACAATGATGAACATACAAACAGCCAGATTTACTAAGCTGGGGTTTTCAAAACCGCCGCAAAGCAGCCATCCAAATGGCCAAAATGAAAGAGGTGGTTGCAATAGGCGAGATTGATCAAACAGCTGCTGATTGAGCTATTTTGCCATTCAGAACATAAGAAAAAGCACCATTGTTATTTTAATCATTTGGAAAATCATTATTTATTGATAAAGTGACAAAATAAATGTAATATTAATTTATGAGAGATTTTTTTTTTAAAGGGACACTATTATAGCATTATATTATGTAGAAAATGTGAATATATAATATTATTAACTGATTGTTAATAGTGGATATAATTATTTATGTTGCACAATTTGTCCTGGCATATTGTCCAAATAATATAATAATTAAGTAATTTTATCCCCTAAATATAATGACATTTTTTATTCCCTCATAAATTAATATTTAATTCATTTTGCTCCATAATTAATAAATAATGATTGCCAACATAAATGAAATGTCAATGGTGCTTTCTCTAATGTTCTGAATGGCAAAATAGTTCAAACAGCATATTTAAGCTATCAAGCCATTCTGAAGCAGGTATTAAAACTGTCCTGTCCTGTCTTTTGGATGCCGGTTTGGATGGCGTTTTCATCCATACCGCCAGCGGTTTAGCATTTTCAATCCGCCATACATCGCCAGTCATTTTAAATTGAAGCCTCAAGCCGCCCTATAGTAAATGCGGAGGTTTGAACCACTTAACTGCTGGCGATAGGTGGCGGTTTCAAACCGCCACCAAACACGATTCTTAGTAAATCTAGCCCTAAGGGTCAATTTGGTAGCAGCCAATTAACCTACCAGTATGTTTTTGGAGTCTGGGAGGAAATTGGAGCATCGGGAGGAAACTCAAGCAAACAAGGGGAGAACATACAAACTCCACACAGATAAGGCCATGGACAAGAATTGAACTCATGACCCCCATGGCAGAAGTGCCAACCACTTAGCCACCGTGCTTTCTGTTTAAAATCTAAATAAGACAATGACCACCTGTATTGATACTATAATATTATTGGATGAGATGAGTTGAGTCAGCTGTGTAGGTGATTTTAGGAAAATGCCAAAAATGTATGTGTATGCCGTGCTTAATAACCACTATCGTCCATCATTTACACTTGTCCTATAGCGGGTGCAAACTTTACGTCTTGAAAGAAACTTATCTCTGCATGCTCCTGAACTTGAATCACCTGTATCAGCTGAGGAATGCTTTTCCTGTACTTTGGCTATGTTCAACTGCCCCTTCCTCTCCCCGTTCCGCCCCAGAAATCGTAGGCTGTAGTAAGGGTCCTTTGCATGGGTGCCAGCAGGTAGTATGGGTGCTTTGCTTTGGTGCCAGCAAAGAAACAAGTATAAAAATAATTAAAAAACACACAAGCGTAAAAATTGTTTGCACCACTTTGTTCTCATAATTAATTTGCATACTTATTTTCACACCCATTCTGCCTTCAGGTCTTTGGCTCTTGAATACAAAAGGTTGTACCACAGATAAAGTTCAGTTGCTCCCAATGTACGATCCTAATTTAATCCTCATACATTAAATGAGGCATGATAATAATTAGGCATTGGATCTGTTCCATGGTTGCCATTATTATACCTGTTGTAGCAACCACGGAACTGATTTAAAGAATGTCCATTGTATATTCTCGCCAGACAAATATACTGTAAAAGTGGAACCTCAGCTTGTATTCCATCACTTTTAAAATATATAATGTTCCTATATTATTTCCATTTATGATTTCAAAATTGCAATATTAAAACAACAGATAGAAATCAATTTCCGTCCTGAAATTCAAATGATCTGCAAATTACTGTAAGTTCCCCACTTACAAACAACTTGGAATTGAAATTATATTAACAATATTGGCAGAGGAGATTTTAAAAGATGCATGCTCTCAACGTAGGTACAAAAAGCTGTTAAGCATAGGCTTTATGGGTGTCTCGCCAAACACAAACCTACACTTTGTCTGTTCTAATTACATTAATTGTTTCAATTATTCTTCATTTCTAAAAAAATTGTAGGAGGTTGTGAAGCACATAAGTACAATACTTACAGATTTAAGTACACATTAGTATTTATTTCTCATTTCTTGCCAGAATTAATTGTTGGCATTTTAAGAGCTCAATGTTGCTTTGTAGTTTAGGATGAAAATATGAAAAATATGTTATGAACATCCTTTCCAGTGTAAAAAAAATAAATCACATGTATTAAAATTTACATGTATCATAGCAGGGCTGCCATCAGGAACTGTGAAGCCCATTACTAATTAAACAAGCAACCACCCCCTCCTTCTTCACCATACATGCTACCCCTTCCTCACCGCAGTAAATGCCCCCCTTCCTCTGCACAGTACATGCCCCCCCACTCTCCATCATCAAGTATATGCTCCATTCCTCCCTTATAACAGTAAATGCACTGGTCACCCCCTGATCAAAGTAAATGCTCTGCTCCCCCCGATCACAGTAAATGCCCCCCCCATCACAATAAATGCTCCGCTCCCCCCTGATCTATCAGAATAAATGCTCTGTTTCCCCCTCCATCAAAAAAAAATGCTCCACGCAGCCCCACCCTATCACAATAAATGCTCCGCTCCCCTCTCTATCAGAATAAATGCTCCGCTCCCCCTTCCCCATCACAATAAATGCTCCACCTCCTATCAGAATAAATGCTCCACTCCCCCACCCCCAAATCATAATAAATGCCCTACTCACTTACCTGTTGTTCACACGATGTGGCCGCTCCCGGTATTTGAGGACACTCAGCCTATCACTGTCTGGGAGCTGCAGGAGGGGGACAGACAGTCAGATTTAGGGGCCTGGACAGACCAGGGGACCTGGATAGATGGAGTCTGTCCGGGACCCCCTGTACCGGCCGTATCCCCCTGATGGTGGCCCTGATCATCAGAAATAAAAACAGTTCAGTACTGTGGTTGCTAACACTCCCAATTTCCTGAGATATATAATAAAAAATAATAATATTAAAGTAGAAAACTATACATTCTTATTTTTGCTGTGTGAAATGTACCTTGCTTCACCTTTAAAAGCCAAAATATAATTTTTACAGCTCAAAGAAACTGGCACTTTCTTTCATCTGTCATTATATACAGCAATTGTTGTCAGAGTAGATCATTTAGCTGTGAGTTTGGCTGCTCATAATTTGTGAGAGACGTGTACTGTAGCTAAGTAAAAACCTGTGTTCTAAACAAGTCAAGTACTCAAAGCTATGATTATTTCTACTTAACAAATACCTAATGTGACATTCACATTTGGCCCATAAGCAGCAAAGTTCACCTGATTCAGGGTGGCCCAATTATTGCTAAAGACCCTGTCTATCTGATCTGTTTATGCTTTTGGACACCGATACAACTTCCACTTAGGAGTATTACAGAGGAATCAATCATTTGTCCAAAATGAGCAGCACATTTCAATTTGCTCTCTTAGCAGAGGTAGTGTCTCTGCAGGCAATGAAGAGCACATCAGGCTTAGTCTGCTAGAGTGAAGCTGACAAAAAGCCAGTCCCTATTGGCCATCAATTACTTTTAGCTAAAAATGGCAACCTGTTTTGGTACATTTCTGGTGCACCTACTTTCAGCTCTTGTTTAAGATCTGAGCTGTAAACGATTTATGAAATTTCTAACAAGTTGGAAATACATTAATAACATTTTGCGCTGAACATTAAAAGAACACAGCATTGTCTTTATTCACAAACAACAATTTATTATTGTTCAATATTGCTTTTTTATATGATTATTTTTAAATGCACTTTTAAAAACATTTACAGTATTTTCATGTGTGATTAAAGTCCTGTATCCTCAACCTATTGAAGGTACAAGATGTAAAGCTATAAAAGTTGAGTTGCTACATACTTAACTTCTGTCCAAAATCTCTGCTCAACAGATAAACAGAAATACAACAACCATAGTGGACTCAACTGGTTGCCATAATGGAAAATAAACACTTGTGACAAATGTTAAATATACAATGCCTATCGAAAATCTTCATGCCCTGTCAAAATCATTACCATTTGTATAAATTTAATCAAAGCTTTTGCAGCTTTATTAACATATATTGTGGCTTACAAAATTCAATGAACAATACAAAAGGCAACAGTTATGAAAATTAATAAAAATTGAAAAACTAGAATAACACCGTTGCGAAAGAGATCAGTCCCCTGAATTAATACTTTCTATAGCCACCTTTTGCTGTAATTGCAGCCATCAATCTGTTTGGATATATCTTCACCAGCTTTGTATTTTGTTAATATTTGGTCATTCTTCTTTACAGAATTGTTCAACTTAAATCAAATTTTATGGTGAGCGACGACTGCTCACTTCCCTAAATCCAAAGATTTTCTATAAGATTTAGGCCAGAGTTCTGCATTGTCCAGTCAATTACCGTCCAGTCAGACATTAACCTTAGGCCATTGTCTTGTTTTCTTGTTGTGGAATGTTTAGGGTCATGGTTGTGTTGGAAGGTGAACCACCTGTCCATTTTCCTCTATCTAGCAGAGGGCTAAAAGTTTTCCTCAAGAATTTGGGTGTACCAGGCATTATCCATCTTCCTTTCATTCCTGCCCAATCGCCAAGTCCCTACTGAAGAGAAACACTCCCACACCATAAAGTTGCCGCCAACATGCTACACATAGGTATGGTATGTTTTGCGTTGTATCCTGTGCTTGGTTTGCACCAAATATAGTACTTGAAGTTCAGTTCACAAATGTCTATCTTAGTATCATCTGACCATACGACATGTTGCCAAATGTCATCAAAACTTTCCAAGTGTTTTTTTGCAAAGCGCAAATGAGTGTGGTACTCTTTCAGATGAGGCTTTTTCTTGCCACCTGTCACTCACCAGACTGTGAGTGCTTCTTCCCGTATGTTTAGGAACCGTGGCCGTCCACCATCCTGAGGGTCTGCGCATGTGCAGCCCTTTCAAACCTTCAGTATCTGTTCCTTTTAGTTAATTGGCTGATCAGGCAACACTCCCTATTTAAAGCACCTGCTGTCTATACCTCGTTGCCTGATCTTGGAGTCTCATTCCCCATGAGCCTCTGAAGGTGTTCCTGTGTTTCCTCGTGTATTCAGCCTAGCTGATCCCTAGTGGTTTCCAGACCACTTCAACTCCCTTGTGGTTTCCAGACCACTTCAACACTCCTGTGGTTTCCAGACCACTTCAACTCTCCTGTGTTTCATCATGACTACTCCAGCTGATTCCTATCCGCTGCCTTCGTGCACTACAGTTATCAGCTCACTTCAACTCTCCTGTGTTTCATCGAGACTGCACCAGCTGATTCCTATCCACTGCCTCCGTGCACTACAGTTCAGCTCACTTCAACTCTCCCATGTTTCATCGTGACTGCTCTAGCTGATTCCTATCCGCTGCCTCCGTGCACTACAGTTACCAGCTCACTTCAACTCTCCCGTGTTTCATCGAGACTACACCAGCTGATTCCTATCCGCTGTCTCCGTGTTCAACAGTTCCAGCTTACCTCAACTCTCTCGTGTTTCATCGTGACTGCACCTGCTGATTCCTATCCGCTACCTCCGTGTATCTGCAGTGTCCTGCTTATCGCTACTCTCCAGTACTCCTCGTGTCTGCAGCCAGCTGATCAGCTCTCCGTGCTTCTACAGTGTTCCTGCCTGTATCAACTCGCCTGTCTGCATTGGATCAACGCTCCGCTGCTGCCTTCTCTGCCATACCACTTCTACTTTTCAGTGATCTCCAGGCGACCAGTCCTATATACTACTGCTTCCTGAGTATTGTTTCCATCGTTGCTGGTCTACCTACCTGTGCGCTGCACCTACTTGGATTCCGCTTCCATTTCCCTGGGACTTTGCATCCTGCCGGCCTCCTGCCGCTCAGGTATCCCTGCACTCCTTTCTGACAGCCTGCTCTTCTGAACCACGGTATAAATACTTATCATTGACTGTGCTCGTGTATTGCATACCTTGCTGGACTGAGTTATTCTTCTCTGGAGTTGCCTATCCACTGAGACTATTGCCATCATTTGACTGTGTTACCTTGTAGTCTGGATAGTTCCCGTGACTTTGTATATTTGTGCAGTGCTGCTCAGTTATTAATACTTTGTGCATATCATCGTGGGATCAAGTTCAGTGTGCCCGTGTATACTCTGTATTACATTTATCTCCCCGTGCTCCTACTCACATATATTTCAGTGGTACAACTTGCTAGAGGCAGACCACTGATTCCTGTCGCCTGTGTCACCTGTTCCAGTGTCCTTCCACATAGCAGTGGTACAACTTGCTAACGCAGACCACTGACTCTCCGGATACCTCCACCTAGGATTCCATTCCTTCACCTAGACAGCGGTACAACTTGCTTAACGCAGACCGCTGACTCTCATCACCTCCTCGTTATTTCTGGACATTCCTCCTCACTATAGCAGTGGTACAACTTGCTATCCGCAGACCACTGTCTACCCTCACGTGCCCTTTGTCCATTCAGTTCCTCGTGTACTATTACATATATATTACCAGTGCTGCTAGTCATAGACTTTCCACGAGCATTCTCTACCATCTGCTGTCTCCTGTTCCGTGATCACCCCGCTACCAGAGTACCATATTACCACCTATATTGCTCTGGTAAGTCCATCACCTGGTGATCCCTGGGTAAAGACTCCTAGTGCCCGTGACACCACCCTGCCATACAGGACAGCTTTGTGTAAAGCTTGTTTGAAACTTGTCACATGCTCAGCCTGAGCAATCTCAGCCATAAAGACTTCCTTCAAAGTTGCAATTGGCCTCTTGGTAGATTCCTATCTCTCTCATCCAGTTTGGATTAATGGCCTAATATAGGTAAGGTGTTGGTGGTGTCAGATGCTCTCCACTTCTTAAGCTGGGTACACACTACAGAAATTTCAACTAACTTTTTATGCCGAGCGATTTTACATGCCGTCGATGGTCCAATCGCTCGGTCCATGAACTGCATACATACTAGCCTTGTTTAGGACGATAAACGGAAGAGCGGATGTCCCTTTAGCGACTTTTTACAGCCATCTTGTCATGAGCAATGATTTTAATTTCGTACACACTGAAGCGACAAATATCGGGAAATGTAACGAGATACCAAAGAGATTAGCATAAAGGGGCAGAGGTTTCGATATAATTAACTCCCAAAGCTGCATAAAAGAGAAGGCAACAATGTCTCTTCATTCATTCATATAAAATAGAAGTTTAGTAACATACATACAATTTAGAAAAACATTTAACTGCTAAAGTGCAATGCAATGATTATTCCCTAATAAAAAAATCCCTTCGTATGTAATGGAATGCTCCATTCTTGGCGTGCATCATAGCTGATTGGTCCACAGCAGAAACGAACGCCCATGTCTGAGTGTATAAAATGACAGAGGAACCTGTTTGGCGCCGAGGAGCGTGAGAAGATGGCGAGTGAGCAAGTGTCAGGGGGTGTAAGGTTGAGGAGAAGGTGTCAGTGGGAGTTGCAGGTGAGGAGAAGGTGTCAGTGGGGGTTGCAGCTATGGAGACGGAGACAGAGTCAGAGATGGTGCTGGAAGGGCCAAAATTTTTTGAAAAAGTTAAGGTGGGGGATGGAGATGCTCAAGAAGAGCAAACAGCAAATCCAATGAGCCCAAGAGAGGTGGAGATGATGGTAAAAGTACTGAACCAGGGCGACAACGACATTATAAAAGGTCAGTAGCACATGTAGTGTACCTGCTAGAAGGACTTTATTTCATTCTAGTGTCACATAAAGCAATCTAAACGCCTAATTTGAAACCTAATTTTTCTGTGTCAGAACGAAGAATTAATGCTGAGAAGGCCTGTTTAGATACCACTGATAACACTAATGTTACACCTGTTAGCAAACAAGAAAAAACTGAAAAAGAAAAATATACTAAAGAAGTTCTACACGGAGGTATTTCAGTGAACATGTGTAGACAGCTAAATGCTTTGGCACATACCTGTACCATTATAATAACCAAAATGGCGCCTGTTTTCCTGAATGTATGGAGGTTAAGCTCGCTATTATTACGATTTCGCCACAGGGACCAAAATATAAACTGATCTCGAGCAGTGTGCTGTCACATGCTGGTCCCATAGCTTGGTGCTGGCGTTGTGACTTGCCCTTTAAGAACTATGTTGCTGCTTGCTTTCGCTTCAGAGTCTCTACCCGTCCATAGGTGTTTCTCGTTATGTTGATTGGGACCTCCTTCTGAAGCCTATTGGTCCTAGAGGACTATTTCAAGCTCCCGTAATCATGGACTCATTGCCTGATCTTCGTGTTACTCACACTGCCGTGGGTTCTGGCTGCATATCTGATCTTCTGCCTATTTTCTGGATACTATCGGCTGCCGAAGTTACCTGTCATCATTGCTCTCCGCTGTATGCCAGTTCGTGGTTCATCTACAAGCTGAAGTTACATGTTGTTGTTCATCTGCACACAAAACTATTCGTGAGTTGTCTGCTTCACCTGCGCTCATGTTGATTGGCTCAAGTACTATTCTACTCGGCTGTCTATGTTGCGGTATGCTATGTTGAACTACAATCAAGTTGGTTCTATGTCTGAATCCTCAAGAACAGCCGGTTTTATTCTGAAAATATTAAAACCACTACAATTGATGTCAGGTGGTGGCCAATTAGCCTGTTCTGGGATCTGGAAGATCATTGGTTATTCCTGAACAAGTTTATAATGGTTATGATCACTTATCCACTCCAGGCATTTTAGTAATTAAATGACATTAATTGTTAACAATTTTTGTAAATGTTATTTTCACTTGATGTTGAGGGTTATAATGTGTAAATAAAGATGGAAAAAGTTTGATTTCATTTATTTCAATTTCCAAGGTGTAATGTGACAAAAGCTAATGATTTTTATATAGGCACTATATGTTTATAGTTAAAGATGAGCACTTTGAAACCCCTCCAAAACAAAATCAACAATACCAACATTTAGTTCTAACAAAAATAATAGATAATTTTCATTAATTCAATTTATTTTGACAATAGTATAGATATTATTGAACTAGAATATCACTCAGCAGAGGACCACAGAAGGGCATTAGATGACAGTAACTTGTCAATTTCATAGTCCAGTTATAAGGTATTAGAGAATATTTTTTATAAATGTCTATAATTTAGCATGACATTAGTAGTAGTTAAAGACACCAATCATTTCAAATGAAAATTCAAGAAAAAAAACAGCAAAATGCCCCAAGAACTCTCCTTTAACAACTTAAGTATACTACCTACTACATATATTAAATATTTTATTATTATTTTATTGTGTTTTAGCACAACAAAACAATGCAGTGCATTTTCAAACATGCATTAAATGTTTCCAAAATACTGACTAATACCTCAGTTAAATTATTAGATTTGTAAAGACTAATACAACATTTTCGTTGGTTGTCCTATTCCTTTTTTATGTAATGTTTTTTTCCTCCCAAAATAACTTGAAAATTGATGTTAATACATCATGTGGGGGGTGGATGTTGTAGTCATTGATATTTTGTGTTTGAATTGTAATTACTGTCAAATGTAAGGGGTTAGTGAACATTTTCCATAGGGGAATGGCAGAATGACACTATATCCAAGACAACTTGCTAATAGGTCTACGTACGATTACTGTATGGTATATGATCACAGACGTTAACCCTCACATGCTCTCCCATACCATGAGAACAACATTATTTTAATAAGTATTTCAGATTTCAGTCAGTGAGATATATCATGTTGTAGTGATGAGCAAATGCATAAAAATATTTATTCATATTTATTAGTAAAATATAAGTATATAATGTACCTATTACACTTATTTGTGTATTTTTTCATGAGCTGACTGAGTGGTAGTATGACTTATAATGACCCTTTATGAGTCCTTAGAAAAACAATGCTTGGTTAATACTGTGCATAATTTTGAACAGTTGAAAAAGACTATTTTTTGGCTCAGATGAATGCACATTTTCAATTAAATTTGGCAGACGTTCTTTCCAATCTTACTGATACATATTCTTTTAACATAGTTTATAAAGTAAATGAGAAATTTTGCCAAGTTATTATTTTCTTTACAGTGCTTATGGGTTACCATATAATAATTGGTGGTGGTGGTACATAATGGCTTATAGTTAGTTAAATGACTAATTAGGAAACATTTTACAGCATGTTTGTAAGATGCCTGAGATGTAACATGATTATATATGTAAAGGTCTTTCTTTGATCTAGATTTTAGTTGGCAGGCTTTTCTAAACCTATGACAGATTATTTTTTTTTATCAGTTTTGCTTTAATAATTAAACTCATATTTTGCATCTAACAAATCACCTATTGCATTTTCTCTTTTCAACAATAGTTCACTATCAAACTTCACTTGAAGAAATTTGAATAAAAATAACAGTTTAAAGATTAATACTGTATGGCATCATAATGAAATTTTGACAGATAATTGCAAATTTAAATGATATGAGTTTACAATCCATTTTACACGGTTAAAGCACATTCAAGTCTATAAGTTATTTCATTTATGTTTGCTTTATGTTGTGCTCATAGAAAATTAAAAGGTGAGGTGTAAAATTAAATGAACAAATTTGCAGTGTACATGGTTAAAATAAGGATATTTAACTCAATATGTTACTGACAATTTGAAATTGAACAACTTCCATGTAATTGAGGTAAGCAGAAAGCAAATATTCCATTCCAAAATTGATACATTATTTGCTCTGGGGATTTTGTGGCTTCCAATTGGTGTCTTGGAGTGCTGCAAATATTCAACTGTTATCAGAAACGTGTTTCTTGTATGTAAAAGTTAACATTCTTATGGAAAGAATGAATTCTTAACATTCTTATGGATTATTCTTGTGGAAAGCTTTGTCTCTTGGAAATATAACATTTTAGGCAATCTAAGCTCGAGTTTTTAGTTTCTAATCTAGACCTGCTGTTTTTCCAGACATACATTTAAAAGCTAGGCCTTCTTTAACGAATCAAGAGTTCTATAAGTGTCAACTTTAAAGTATAGTATATTTGGCTACAAATTGGATGTATTGTTTTCATTAACATGTAACTATAACGAATTGAGGCACCTTGTATAGAGTACTATTTGAAAATGATTAGTAAATCAATGAATTCATGTATTAATTAGTTAACATCTTTAAGTGTGATACACAGGTCACATAAATAATTTACAGTGCTCACTTAATTCATTCATAGACTTGCTCTATATTGAAGTCCAGGCTGGAATAAAAAGGACCATAGAGCTCCACCAGTTTTGATGTTGAGTTAAAATGAAAGGTGAGAGCTAATAGGAGTATATTGACCCTTGTGTGATAGTGAGATATTGAAAGGTGTGCTTTACATTTAATATAATTGGGGGCGCATGCAAGGTTTTTTGAGGGCACATATAGAGGACAGATATGTTTTTTGTGAGCTTCATGCACATGGGAGTAAAAATCCTCAAACTTCCGCTTAGAAACACACTGTTACAATTTATTTTTGGGCAATGTACAAGTTTGGCATGTTCCTTGACAAAGAGATGCCACCAGATGGTTGAGGTCAGCAAAGAACATTGGGCTACTCTGGCATAAGACATTTTTACTAAGCATACTATCCAGAAACCCAGAAGAACTAAACTGGTATTCTGTTTACAAGTCTACATTTTCAGCTTAAATATGAATGAGATGCTGCCCAATATTTAAAAGATGTTTCAGAAGGAGCTTATTGTCATGGTGGACAAACTCTCATCCAAATAAAGATGGACACTCAGAGTTTATACTTGACAGTTTTTTTGCCAAATGATTCTATTAAGACAACATTTGAACACATTCTAGAAATCCATGTTCCAATTTATCAGAAGTAGGGTCAGGCACAGAATAAGGTACTTCAAAATATAGAGACACAGACTGGTCTAAGTTTTATTAATTCCATAATTATACAAATAATATGAGGCAGCACACAATGCAAATGGTAACTTGGAATACAGTCCTCTGTCTCTCTATGGGTCACCATTGAAAATTGTTTAATGTTGCCTTTAACACTGATGTAAGGTTGCAACTTAGATATAAATCCAAATTGTTCCCTCACCCTTTGTTGCAAGCTGAAAGTTGGTCCAGGACTTGAAGTTACAGTAAACATTTGGGGTTGTGGGTTCAGAATTTAATATGTAGAGTCATTTATATGGCTAACTTGGGTGGGAGGAATTGAAACCTTTTTTTGAAGCTAAGAGAGAAACATACATTTCAATGTCATAGTCATTTAGATATGTCCAAATGTCTAGTTTTATTAGAAGCTGTATTACCCATGTTGTTCAATTTCCGTAACCCAGGTTTCATATAAGGGCTGTACAGAACCTTGTACATATCTCTTTTATGTGCCATAACTGGAGGGGTCACTTGGATACCAATTAAAATGGTTTTGAGATGTACAACTTAACTGGAAATCTAAAGACTGGGAGATTTGGGAAATATTAACTACACATAAATTAAATGTTCTTTTGAAATTTTTTGTTTTAAGCAAATAATCAATTTTTGAGACCCTCATGCCAAAATCTTTGTTTTACAGGGTGTTCAGTTATTGGAACCCTTCAACATGCCTGCTGGACTTATCTCAAAACCTAGTCTCTCTGGACTTCAGGGTCAGGCTGGGCTGGGGGGCAGGGGGGCATCTGCCCCAAAATCCCCCTAGGTCCGGTCCCATAGTGGGCTACCTTGGGCTGGGTCACTGGACCACCTGCAATTTTTTCCCTTTAAAATGTTCCTAATAGGCTGCTGAGTTGAGTGTTGCCCCCATGCCATGATTTGCCATCCTTTCCCTGCCGGACTTTATATTTAATAACAATATTGCACTTAACTGGCAATTATTTTGAATGACTCACTATTAGTCCCGGAAATGAAACTGGCAAAATAGTTTTTGCTGCTGCAAGAAACCATATTGCAGCTCAATTGTTAGTCAATTCTTAAATGCATTTAAAAAGATTAATAGTAAGTGTGTAACTAAAAGGTTAACATTTGCCCTACTAGATTATTTTAAACACTTTAAAATATGGTGTGACTCAGTTCTAGGTATTGTAATCATTGGTGTCCAGGGTCTGCTTGGAACCCATACTGTTCATCCCCCCTGCAATTATTGCTACCAACCCAGGCTATGATTGCTGGTGCTTTTATCAATTTGGGGTGGGGAAGTGGTTCAGTACCACCATTTGTTTTTATACATTAAAATGACAGTCATCATCATCATCAAGTTGATGTCTAAACAGCATCATCATATGCTTAAAAGTATATAACATGCTTTACTCATCCAGATGCATTTAATATACTATGCTGATCCACATATCTTTGTGGATATAACTAAAATATTTTACCATGAAAACGTATACCTGAAGCTTCTTTGAAGCATTTTGGCTGAACCTCAACAAGACACTCTTTTGTGAATGCACTCACATATAGAATCACAACATGACAGCACTCAGTAAAATATGACTGGAAAGTCCTTCAAAGTTTCACAATGAATCACTGGAATACACATCTTCTCATAAGATATATAGCTCCAAGCAGATATCATTGGCCCAAAGACTTCACAGACGCTTCACTTATATGTTTTTATTGTGAAGGATTTGAGTTACCACCGCTTTGGCACAAAGATTTTATTTTTGGAATCATGTTTTGAGAAAAGTACTTGGTGTGTTTACTCATACAAAGTGGTTCCAAGTTACTAAACTATATCCTTCTTTTCTGTATATGCTGGAGTATCCTATATTTGTAAGACATTTCTGAAAAAAGGACAAATGTGACAACATTCTGTTTCACATTTACAAAACAAGGAACATTTGGACATTTTTTTAGGTCATAATTAGGTTTAGTGATAATGAAGCATATGCAGGGCTTGATTCATTATGGCAAGTATCTGCTGTTTTTGAGCATATTGTACACAAAATCTCACTACGCATGCTCAGACAGATATGGACGGTAAAACAACCCTTTTACGAGCGGCTGAGGGAAACTTTCTACAGCCTACAATAAAGGGGAATGATCGGGGCGGGGTAGGGAGTGTGGCCATAGTGAATATACAGTGTGGAAGAGCAAAACTCGAGCGTACGCAGCCAGGGCCATAGCAAGCTCTACGGGCGTGGAAGTAGCTATGTTTTTCTGACGTATCTCTTACTACAGTTAGTCTAAGCTAGCTGATGGGTCAGCTGACATTAGAGTTGGCCAACCCACCAGTTCTATAAAGTGTTAATAATAGATTTAAAATAAAAAAAGCATGGGGTCCCCCTATAATGATACTAATCCTAGTGCTGCAAGCCTAGTGCTAGTTTCCGCAAAATCAGTGGGGAAAAAATGCATGGGGTCCCCCTGATTTCACAGACACCAGTACAAGACCAGCCAGCTGGGGTTGTTGGCACTATAGCAGGGGGTTCTCCTGCCATACTGACAAACCAACCCCAGGCTGTTCAGCACGGGGCAGCATTCCCTAGGGAGTGGGGTCTGCAAAAAACCATGCGGCCCCCCATCTTGGAGCGGTGGGTGTAGAGTAATAAACTGAAAGTAAAGAAAGAGAACGTATAAAGCACCATTTTAGTTTGTAGATCTACAAGTTCTGGCCAGCTCGTCCTGCCATTAACAGTCTGAAAATGCTGGTGCTTGTAGAACTACAAGCACCAGCATACACATGGCAGCCAGGGCATGCTGGCACTTGGAGAACCACAAGTGCCAGCATGCTCTGACACCCAAGAATCCCTTAGCCTTGTATTGCCGCAAAGTAAAATTTAAATAAGACACAACCCTTTTAAAACCACATTATTAATAAAATACCAGAAGTAATACAGACACCTCTTTTAAAACCACATTGCTTTATTAAAAATAATAAAACCCCATATACTTACCATCTGATGTCTCCATCTGTAAGGGATCCAATCTTGGAAATTTTTACTCCATTAGGCTTGAAAAAACTATACCAAATAACATAATATTCCAAAGGTCCTGTTGCTGTCCAAAAAAAATAACATTCCAGGTCCTGGAGTAGTCCAAAAAAAAACCAAAAACCCAGGACTTGATTTGGACATGGCTGTGTGTGCTCGAGTTTGGCATGCCTCTACTGTAAAATGACTATGGCAAAACACCCCTTCCCCACCCAGGTCACTCCCCGAATTTGAACACTGCAGCAAGTAACCTTTGCATGCGCTGGCGCACAGAACAGGCGTGCATTCATGGTCATATCTGCAGGTTCTGGGCATGCACTGAGTGAATTTGCAAATGCTATGCTCAAGATCAGCAGATACATGCCTTGATGAATCAAACCCTATATGTGAATCATTACTTACCTGCCAGCTTCTAATCTCAATGACTGATTCATTGTGATCCAAGAATGCAGCCCTGTCTGACTGCATGTCTTGGTAAGGGTTGGAACTGTTGCCTCTGATGATGAGATCCATAAAGCCTTGGGAATGGTTAAATACTACATTCTTAAATTAAGTATAATAAATAAGATTCTATTAGAAACACGTGCATCTGATACAAAAGCATATACAGATAGGGTAAATTAACGCCATTTGTGTCCTCAATAGTAACGGCCAGGTATTTGAAATATAAAAAAATGTGCCCACCACTATGATTTGAATTTTGTTTTTGTTGTTTGCTTTCATTTTTTGGGGGGGAAATTGTGCAAAAACTTGCAATGCTTTGCTTACTTAGCTTTAAAGACATATTGAAGTGTGTTAGACATACAGTATTATGTAAATTTCATAAATGAACTAGTTAGGATTGTTATATATGTGCTTTGCTGCATGTGCACTAAGGGTCTATTTAACAGAACATGTTATTATTAAGTCATTATTATTAAGTCATTTCCTTCGTCTGTGCTCGGTTTCTGTTCAGAGGGTGGCCTATTACTGCCCACTCCAACACTTCCCCAATCTGCTGCTGATTAATGCACACCATCATCATCATCATCATCATCATCATCATTTATTTATATAGCGCCTACATATTCCGTAGCGCTTTACAATTGGGGACAAACATAGTAAACTAATAAACAAACTGGGTAAAATGGACAAAGAGGTGAGAAGGCCCTGCTCGCAAGCTTACAATCCATGACATCCTGCGCCAATATTGTCAACTATATCTGGATCATAGGACCCCCACCGGCTGCTCTGGCATATTTTTGCTGTTGCAGTTGCTGTTTTGTTTCTGCTGACCCTCATAAGCATGTTCAGCAAGTTATTACCCAGAATTTCAACCTCCAGGTAAGGAAAACCTGCCTGTCTTTTTTTTCCTTGAGCGTGGTTGACAGGAGCTGGTGGGCTGACAGGAGCTGGTTGGCTGACAGGAGCTGGTTGGCTTGAAGAACTCAATTGGGCTGGCAAGAGCTGGTTGGCTTTCTTCTGGTCTTTGCATTTTTGTTCTTGTTTGTTGTAATGTTGATTCTGTCCAAACTAATGTTGCAATGATCCTTCTTCCTGGATTTGATGGTTTATATAGGAGGCAACTGTGTTTTTTATGTGTTTTTTCCGCAGAGGTGGACAGGGATAAGTTAATTTTAAAACCACAGTTAAAGTTGGTCTGTTCCTTGGAACCATTTTGGAGATTGAAGTATAAAATATGAATAATAATCTGAAGGTTACTAATATAATTGGCCTATGATTAGTTGAGTGATCAATGTAAATCTGCATTTTCTGCTTTGGTTGGATATGTTCACTGTTAGGGGGCATCATGTTTACTAAAGGGTTTTATCTTACAGTAGATTATTACATTTCAAAGGAGTGCCTTGAAGCCTAATTCCAGCATCCCCAACCAAAAAAAACACGATTGACTTTGTCTCAAGAACTAAAAGATATCATTTCAACACCATTTAATTACTAGATTCCTCAAAAATTTTGTTTTAAAAATGATCATGTTCTGTCAATCTGCAGTATGGAACACTTTTATTCTTCATGCACAAAGAGCTCCAATTATAACCTAATTTCGATTAACTATGGGTTGATGACAATTTCATTACTCAAAAAAATAAATTTATTAGCCCGTGTAACGTGTTGTGACTATAGCTTCTCTGCTAATAAGACAAACTTTAACTGCTTCTGGAACTTCAACTTGACTGCCATCCCCCTGCAGTTATAAGACTCGTACAATGAGATAAATTACTGCTTCAATGTCGAAAAATCTTGAGTTACAAGGCTACATTTTATATGTGTATTAATTTCATCTTTGGTCTATAAAATGCAAGTTATAATTTACATTTTATTCAAATTACCATCATTTTGACAGCAGCAAAAACTGCATATAAAAGACAGCTTAACTTAATTTGAACCTGATTTTCGCAATACTAATGAGAAAAGGATTAATGAAAGGTAACTCTTTAGGGTAGAAAATGTATTTAAATTTAAACTGAGAAAAATAGAATAGACAAAAATGGTAATTTTTTTGAGTGTTTTGCACTTAAAGTAGATCTACACAATATTAATAAGTTGTACAGTATTTATGTACTGTGAAATCATAAATATTTTTGATTTACATGTTGACACCTGAGAAGATCATTAACAAACTATCCTTTGAAAATTCATACCAGATCCTGAGTCAATAATGGTTATTTAGTAACTGCAAATTTTGAAAAACACTGCACAAATGTTCTTTTGTGATGCAATGGGCCTGCTTTTGAACCTTGTTTTCAGGAGAACTATCCCCCTGCTGATTGCTCCCAGGAGATACTCTCTTAGACACTCCACCAATGGCCAAGCTACTTAGTCCTGAAAGAACGGATGCTGAAGTCGATGGGCTGGAGAAGGAAGACTCATGTGGGCATTTGTACTAAACTGTGGGTTTGAAAAAGTGAATATATTGCCGATAACAACCAATCAGATTCTAGCTGTGTTTTGTAGAGTGTAATAAATAAATGATAGCTAGAATCTGATTGGCTGCTATAGGCAACATCTCCTATTTTTCTAATCCGCAGTTTAGTAAATATACCCTATGAGGGATGAAGTTGAAGTCTATAAACAGGTAAACAAAACAAAATTATATGAAGCACCAGCAGCGAAATGAAATTCCAACTTTTATTTGCAAAGATAGGTAGGAGTAAGGGACGTGTAAAGGATGCATACATGTGAGGTTGGTTAGTTCAAATTTAATTCACCTTTAGCAAAGTGCTGATTGCAGTAAGTGAAAAAGAATGTGCAGTTCTCAGTGTTAATGGTGTACTGCCACATGTCACCTGTAGCTGATATTGCAGTGGATCCTCACGAGAAATGCATGCATCTGTAGACCAAGATGATGGCTATACAGGAGCACATAATTTGGCCAGTGAGTGCACAGCATTTTTTCTCCAAACAGGGTTCGAATAATAAACCACTTCAGAAAAGGAGTCTCATCCCTATTATAATGCGACACACTTTGCACTATGAGTTAAAATGAATAAAGGGAATGGTCATAAAATAGTAGTAGGGTCTCCACCAGCCGCAAAACTAGTTTGTAAAGGACGCTGAATGACTTGTATCAGTAACAAAAATTTCTCTTTTACTGCTTATATATAGTTTGTTTTCTTTGTTTTAAATATGAAAGATAAATGTAAGGAATTGTTAGTAGCAGTTATACACAGTAAATGAGGACATCCTCCAAGATTAAAAAATAGTTTTGATGTATGAACTTAGTTTCATATGGAGGATTGTTTGACACCACAATGCACAATGATTCAGGGCTGTACACCATACGGACGGCCACAATTAAAGTTTTATGTGCTCATTTGAACTACTTCAATTCAGGTACACAGAACAACACAACGTTTCAGGGAGGGTCCTCCACCTTCTTCAGGTGCATACTAAAAGACATGCTGTGTTGTTGTGGTACCTGTTGGCATTGAAATAAGGTAACTTGATATAGAACTCTTGTGGCTGTCTGTATTGTCCTGAATCAAGTAAAGCACTGGGGTTTCAAACACCCAGTATGGAATGTTATTGGCACTTTGGGGTAAATTTACTAAATTGCTGTTTTGAAAAAGTGGAGATGTTGCCTTTTTAGCAACCAATAAGATTCTAGTTTTCATTTTGTAGAATATACTACATAAAGGATATCTAGAATGTGATTGGTTGCTATAGGCAACATCTTCACTTTTCAAACCCCAGTTTAGTAAATATAGCCTTTATTGTTTGAAACCCAGCTGACCAAAACATTTTGAAGATTTGAAATTGTCCTACACCTGGGATTTATTTCCCATTGTAATAAAAAAGAGAAGAGGAGACATTAAGTAGAGTGTATTAAATAGTATAACTAACCAATGATTTATACCAGGCAAGTCATTCTTTTATCTAAAATGAAAGTAAAATGTAAGACATTCACTGTGGCCAAGCACTGCACTCAGGGGGCTAACTATAATTGTATAGTGGCACTTAGAGTTTAATAATGAATTCCACTTGGGGTGTTGCTAAGAAAATATTTAATTTGGCTATGAGACCAATGATGTACAGTCAATGCCAAGTTTTGTGAATGACACAAATATTGGTTTTCACAAAGTCTGCTGCTTCAGTGATTTTAGACCCTTTGGTAAGATAAACATCTATTGTATACTGAAATAAAATTACAAGCATTTCATGTGTCAAATGCTTTTATTGACAATTACATTAAGTTTATGAAAAGAGTCAATATTTGCAGTGTTGACCCTTTTTTTTGAAGACCTCTGCAATTCACCCTGGCATACTACCAATCAACCTCTGTGCCACATACTGACTGATGGCTGCCCATTCTTACCTACTCAATGCATGGAGTTTGTCAGAATTTGTGGGTTTTTGTTTGTCCACCCGCCTCTTGAGAATTGACCACAAGTTCTCAATGGGATTAAGGCCTGGGGAGTTTCCTGACCCAAAATTTCGATGTTTTGATCCCCGAGCCACTTAGTTATCACTTTTGCCTTATGGCAAGGTGCTCCATCATGCTGGAAAAGGCATTGTTTGTCACCAAACTGTTCTTGGATGGCTGGGACAAGTTGCTCTTGGAGGATGTTTTGGTACCATTCTTTATTCATGGCTGTGTTCTTATGCAAAATTGTGCACCACTAATTGATTCACACAGCACGTATGTAAAGTGAAGAGTGGAAATATGTCCCAGCTTTCCCTCATTCTAGGACAAGCTCCTGGCTGATTAGGATTGCCCACTAAAATCACATTCTCAATAAAATGTGTGAGAATGTGATTATCAACTGTTGGTCATTTTCATACCTCCTAACACCTCAAATGCAGACTTCAAAATACAAATAGTCAAACACAGTTATCTGTTAGTAGCACCAGGGTATATTTTCTGTTGAAAAAGTTAGTCACTTTGTTTGTAGAAAATGAACTGACCCCTATGCTAATACACATGGGCCATTCACATATGTATATTATATTTTCAAATATCCCCAGTTGGGCCGGTTTTTACATATCCCTGTTATGACATATTGCCTGTTGGCTCATATCCTCTGTTGTCACAGATGCTCTGATGTCACATATCACCTGTTAAAAATAAGTTGCACCTACCTGTTGTGTTGAGCACTGCTGACCTCCATCTGGGACTGGATGGATGTTGGTACAGCAGGAGTCACACACAGCCTCTGTAGACACAGCCCCCACCCCACTCAGCAACAGGCAGCTCCACAATTGGCTGTCCGTTGCTCTCCAACAATGGGACTGCTCCCTGGCAACTAGGGAAGCTTCACCACCCTGCACCACTCATCGCCTTAAACCCCCCTCCTTCTCCCTATGCCAAGTGCACACACAATATTTTTTTTTTATATACTCCTAGTTGGCCTGGATCTATTTCTTTGGAGAGGCCTGGGCCTGCAGCCCCATCAGGCTCATTGTTAACCTGGCCCTGCGTAACAGTACACTATAGGGAACATTCTGGTCCCTACCAAATATTTTCGAGAAATCAGTGTTGTATGTGTAGTTATGTAAAAAAAAATCTTCTCAGGTATTCTAGGGAGATTTTACTTTTCTAAATATTAAATTGTTAGTAAATAATTGTAAACTCACACATTTCTGCGTTCAAATTACTTTGTAGGGTTTCAAAGAAAAGTACATTTTTCAGAAAGATAATCAGAGGTCATTATGTTTTAATATCTAGATCTTCCAATGTACCCACTGCAATGATATACTGTTCTTCTGGATCCCTGATGAAGAACTATGCTAGCGGGAAACTCGTCCGATTCATTTTTCATCCATCAACATTTTGGTGGTACTGAATTTTTCGGCTGTAATAATCCCGACAACAGTTGGCCCAGCCAAAAATTCTGAATAGTATCAGCCCGATAAGGATAAAATATAGACTTACTATATAACTGACATACATCTATTCCTACATGATTAATTGTCACTAGATATAAAATGTGACTGTGTATAATGTCTCCATGAAGAAATGACATCCGTTACAATGGTCAGAGTGAGATTGCTGGTTTTAAAGCAGCAATGGCCGGACCTGACACCTGTACAATATAATCTAGGCATTGGGTCTGACCGATGTAGATTATACTTCTCCCTGTTACAATTTTGCACCCCCCAAAATTGTGGACCCAACAAAGCCTTGCTCCCTGGGCTACGGCCTAATCAAGTTATTGAACAATCAGACCCTGACTACACCTCAGCCCAAAGCATCCAAAATGCAGTCATTAAAGGCATTAAGGGTAATCATATATCTGATATGATTACTCATGTGCAGTGGTTTAAGCTCACCCGTGAAAAACAGTTATACACAATCCATATATTCTACTTTATGAGTGCTTTCTTGTCAGATGGACTGCAAGCCTTTTTCTGTTCTTTAGGGGTTAAGCAAAAAATAGTAAAGAAAGGTTGGCAAATTTAATCACTGCAGGTTTTCACATCTCTGCTTTTAATTATAATTCATTTTTCTCTTTGTGCTTTTTTCTAAAATTTTAAACATATAATAAATTTAATAGCTATCATATATACATATCATTGTAACTTCCTATTTGAATGAAAACAACATTATTGACCCCTCACAGTTGAAAGAGATAATTTAATAAATTATTAAATACATTTAATTAGGCTTTATATGAATAACAATTGAAAAATCAACATTTTGGAAATTAAAAGGCATCTTCTTTGGTCTATGTGGTGACTTTTAACTATATATAGTATAATTATAGAGCAAGATAGTAGAGAAACCTTAAGATGGATTGTCTCCAATACATAAGCTCAAAACATTTGTTCCAAGAATTAACAGATGGTCCCCAAATTATTAGGGATTTTAATTTAACAGAACATGTTCCAGGAACAAAAACAAAATTTATACAGCTTGCCTCTCCCATTTGTTATTACACAGCGGCCAGGACCATTCATAAACATACAATACATTGTAAAAAAATCATAGCAAACTATCACAATCAGTATAAAACATATTTCATATTCTTTCATGCAAAAGCAGAAACAGAAATATATATGGAAAAAACGGTGCTTTCCAGAATTAAGAAGGGTTACATTACGGATCAACTAGCCAAAAATGAAAAAGTGAATCATGGCGGGACTTAAATCGTTATCATAAGGAAAAGACAACCCAACATGTTCCCTAGTACTCCTGCTGAGCCTGTTATCAGTTGCAGCTGTTCCTGTGGCTCTACAGCCAAGCCAGCACAAAATAAGTGGGTAAGTCATGATCAGAATTAAAAGGGTCTAATTGAGAAATGGGCCCGCAGCCCCTGCATTTATACATTCCTGGACAATGCTCTAAAACAAGAATAAATACTATTTTCTTCTAAATCGTTAAACATTTTAACTCTTAAGCACCACAAATTAAGGACAAGATACATGTTTAGAAGTCACTGAGGGTTG
Organism: Mixophyes fleayi; assembly: GCF_038048845.1. Classification (NCBI taxonomy): domain Eukaryota; kingdom Metazoa; phylum Chordata; class Amphibia; order Anura; family Limnodynastidae; genus Mixophyes; species Mixophyes fleayi. The sequence continues at coordinate 177,161,433 of NC_134402.1, forward strand.
GCAGTCTCGGTTCAAACAAACATAATACCTTGCTTGTCAACTGTCTAGAACTCTCACATTATATTTTAAAGATTATTCTTTAGTTTTTTGTCTATGTTGATGCCTCTGAATTTTATGTACTGACCATTTGCTCAGCACTAAAGGGTTTATTTATGAACCTCTAAAGAGGTTTAAATCCCAAGAAAACTGCAATTTTCAGTGGATTGCCGCACTTGCAAGTTTCAAGGTTATTTATTAATAGAGGATCTCATCAGATATAAAATATATCTACAGTGGTCCCTGCCTTCAAATGCAAATCCTTTCCCCATAGTTGTCTATAAGGATTGCGATTGTGTCCTATTTTTCATGCCCCAAAATTCGGTCCTTGACCCCGGTAGCTTACGCCATATAAAGATGGAGTCAGCTGTTATAACCTATGGGGAGGGCATCGCAGGAGAGGGATCTTTGGACCCTTCCTCAGCAAACTTAGTGATTTACCCATCGTAAATTTAGCCAGGTCATTAAGGACCTGTTAGTAAATTCATAACGATTACGATTACTTTACTATAAATTATTCCCTGGAGTCGACTCCTTTCGGAGCCACTGTCCCAGAGAATCAATTTTAATATATTGTCAAGTTAATTAATTTCTTATTGCAATATGAAATAGAAATTAACATGAGCAATTTGTGATTATTTATAAATAGACCCCCTATATCTTTGTTTGGTTGATGAATGCAGTTCTCCGTCAGTTCTAATACTACATATTATATGCAGTACAGTACATTTTATTAAATATAAACATGTAAAATGCTATAAAATGCTATTAGAATTATGTTGTAATGTCATGACGGGAGGCATATATGGGTTTAGAGTATATTAGAATAGAATATTATTTGTGTTCATTGGTCCTATAATGCTGTGTTCAGATGGAACAAGCTTGTTTTACACAGAATTTGTGATCTGGAGCTTATCACACAGAACATAGTGCACAGTACAGTATGTGTAGTTGGACCATTGCCACAGATACGTCAAAAAGTGATAATTGTGAGTAGCAGTGAAGATGGCTGTTTTGTAACATCATATGCAAATTTTTCTGTGAATGCACCCATTTAATAGGGGAACATATGAATTTGTGGACCATGGTGGCAGTATCTTTGGCAAAGAAAATGTAAAAATCTTCTGATGGACTTCTGATCAGAACTTCAGCCCCCGAAGCTACTTGGACCCGTACATGACAAACTATTTTCTTTCTGGTCCTGTGACTGTGCTGAGATTATGCTACTGTTTGCTGTTCTGTTTTTGATCTCTCTTCGGCAGATGAACCGTTACCCTATGAACTGCCGTCATTACTGAACATTTGCCTTTGCTTTTCAGTGGACCTGATTCATTAAGGAAATTAAGGCAAAAAAGTAAATTTGATCCTAGACAAAACTATGTTACAGTTCAAGGTGTTCAAATTAGTTTATTACTTTTGCACATAAGTTAAATAACACACAAGTACTTGATAGCTTTACTTTTACACTGATTTTTAAAGTTGATCTAGGACATGCCCTATACTATAAATCTGTCTCCACATTTTAAATTTACATCCCCCTCCAATACAATATAGTTTTACCAAGGTGCAAAGTTACTAATTTTTTTTGCTTTACTGTCCTTAATTAATCGGGCTGGGTACCTTATGTCGATGCTGAAAAAGCTGACATGGAATAGTCCGACATGATTAGACCGAAGGTGTCATGCATGACAGCGTGGTAATAGTGACAGCTTGAAAAGGAGACTTCAAACAGTTCCGACGAATGGACATCCCGGCTGCCTACAATGACGTAAATTTCAAGGTCCCTGCTATCATTCATGCTGTTAAGCTGCTAATTTAGACGCTGGCTGTACAATGTTCTAGGCTTTCTAAAGAACATTGTACAGCCGGCGCCTCCTTAAATTAGCAGCTTAACAGCATGAATGAGAGTGGGGACCTTGAAACTGACGTCATTGTAGGCAGCCGGGATGTTTATTCGTCAGAGCTGTTTCAAGTCTCCTTGTCGTGCATGACACCTTCGATCAAATCATGTCAGGCTATTCCATGTCGGCGTTTTCAGCATCGCGATAATGACTACCAGCAAATTAATCAGGCCCACTGTGTGCAGATACAAAAAGGCAAATGTCCAGTATGTTTCTGCCTAGAGCCCTCTATTGACCGATCAGTATCATATGTTTGTTTATTTCTATATTACCATGCTGTTATGTCTATCATAAAGAATGTATGTTCCTTAGGAATTTGAATGCATCTCTCAGCTATGTCCTCTGTCTCAAATTCAGTGGAGTTACTTGGTGCCCTCGTGTTGTGAATGGGACACATCTCTCCACAGATAGGGATACCGATGGCTCTCCTTTAGTGTTTATATTCACTGAAACTTGTCTCGATTGATGTTCCACTCCTTACTTTTTGCTAATTGTGATGTTTTGTTTCCTATCTGATTATTCGTAATGTTCTTATGTGTTATTGGGCCGTTCTATTGTACACATATCTGCCAACTGACACTCTCATGTCTCTTGCCTGCTTTTCACTGGGATTCCCCCAGCTGCTTGTTCTTTTCTGCCAACCCCCTCCAACACACACACACACACACACACACACACACACACACACACACACACACACACACACACACACCCTGAGTACATAGGATGTACTAGTTAATGCCCTTGGAAGACACAACCTACCAGTCAGGATGTCTTCTTTTCAACCCTTCTCTTCTTGACTTCTTACTAACTCTCCCTTGCCCACTTTCCCTGTTTTTTTGGTCCAGATTGGTTCCTACACATTTGGTCACCCCCAACATGTTCTTCAATGTTCTGAGATTTACTTGTATCTGCCATGACGTTGAATAGCTTGATCCTTAATGTTAATGGTCTCAACAGTCTCCCAAAATGCTCCTCCAGTATTTTTTGGGTGCCAGAAACCCCATGTTGTAATGCTTCAGGAAACTCATTTTACATATGTTCACCGTGGCTTGCACTGCCAGTCATATGATCAGGTCTTCTATGCCATGTCTCCAAAAAAAAGTGAAGGGCACTGCGATTCTCATCCACCAGTCATTGCCGTGGACAGTTGACAATTCTTATGTAGATCCCCACAGTCATTTTTCTTGACGGCACCCTGGCTCAAACACCTATAACATTAGCTACGATTTATGCCCCCAACTCTACACAGTGGGCATTTCTTGTTCAGTTTTTTTCGAGGCTCTCACAATCTGTGGTACGTCATTTGTTGGTGGGCGATGATTTTAATACTGTATTGAATATTAAACTGTATCATTTGCAGTAAGTGCTGCATCACATCCACGCTGCCCATGAGAGCTGTAAACTACAATCCATGCTCTCCCGGAGGCTCTCACAATCTGTGGTACGTCATTTGTTGGTGGGCGATGATTTTAATACTGTATTGAATATTAAACTGTATCGTTTGCAGTAAGTGCTGCATCACATCCACGCTGCCCATGAGAGCTGTAAACTACAATCCATGCTCTCCTGGAATAATTTGTTTGATTTCTGGTGGGTTGTGTACTCAAATGACAGGATGACAGGATTTATACTCACTACTCTGTGCCTCATGGGATGTATTTTCGCTCAGATATGTTTTTCACGGATGTTCTTACCACCCAAGCGCTAGTATTGTCGAGCTTGCCCCTATACCGTAGATCGACCATTGAGCTGTATTTTTGCCATTGTACGTCCATTTGTTCCTTTGTGGAGACTGAATGATCATTTGTTTCTGAAACAAGGAAATGTTGACACGTTTCGACAAGCTTTAGTAAATTTACAAGCTGATAATGCTCAGGATGATATCACCCCTAGTATAAGATGGGAAGCTTATAAAGCTACCATCAGAGGACAACTTATTAGCCTAATCTCCCATGATAAAAAAAACTTTTTAATAAATCTGCCAGGGACCTGGAGACTCACATTCAGGCTCTCACTGCCCTTCGTCAACGATATCCTATGCGCAAAACATACATTAGACTTCTTGCTCTTCGGGGTGAGCTTTGCAAATTGCCTTTAAAGCAGGGAAGATGCTACAGTGGCTCCAACAGCATTTCTACCAGAATTGGGACAAAGAGGCTACCGTACTAGCCTGTAAATTGCAAACCAAAGTTCAATAAACTATGATATTTTGTCTGGTCGAGCTAAAATAACTACATTTTATAATATTTCTTAACTTTTTCCTTTTTTTTACTTAAACAGCAGATATTACTGAGGGAAAGAGGCTTTTAATGTAAGTTAGGGGAGGTAGGTAGCTCTTAATATAATGCGTGCAGGGGCTTGAGCTATTAATTTAATGGTGAAGTGGTAATGAGGGCTTTTCTTTTTATTGTGGGCAATATTAATTTAATAATGGGGTAATGGGATTATTAATTTAGTGCTAGGATGGTTAGGGCCATTAACTGAATGTGGGGTTGAGTTTGGGGAGAAGAAAAGCTATTTATTAAATGTGAATACTGATTATTTAATCTAAGAATGAATAAAACAAGGGGGCGCTTCATAGTGTAAAATAATTCAACAATTTATTATAAAATAATTATAACAGATTACACACGTACCAGAAGTAAAGTGTATGCAGGCATGTATCAGACAGAGCTGTATATTTTGGAACTTCCGTGCTGAACCAAAACTGCAGCCGACACACAAGTATTCTGTGATTTCACGCAAGATACGCTATGCAAACTGGCATCAGAGAGTTTTGTATAATGGGAAATAGGCACAAGGAATAAGAGTTTTGATAAGGGAAGGATTAGAAAACATCTGAAACATATACCACATAAAAATGTTAGCGTTACTTTCAGTGTTATGATTAACGAAAGACTAATCTGTATCTAATTATTTCAAAATGATACAGCCCTCTTAAGAGATAAAGGTTGGGTCAATTTTTTTAACCATCGAAACAATTTTTTTCCTCTGCCTTAGTTCAGAATGGAAACAAAATAGCAGATCCTCCGAACCAAATATTTCTCTGATTCAATCTGGCATCAGCCCTGTATTATGTATTTATTTGATTGAACAAAGATTTTTCAAAGTCTATGTGTTGTTCTGTCCTGCTTTTTGATGTATGCAAAGGTTGGTTCTAGGTCCTGCTCTTCTCTATGTATACTACTTTTCTTGGAAAAATATTAAGCTCCTTTGGATTTCAGTATCATCTCTATGTGAATGAAACTCAATTGTATCTATCCTATCTGGAAATTTTGCTATCTGTATTGGTCTGCATTACTGAATGTATATCTCCCATTTCATCTTAGATCTTCTCTTGCCACCTCAAACTCAAGCTTTCAAAGAGTAAGCTAACAATTTTTCCACCAGCCAACAGAAGCTACCTACCTGACATAACAACCCTACCTATTAAGCTCACTAGCAATTACTGCTTATACTGTGGAATATGTATATCTACCACCGCTTAAATTATTTGGACAACTAATGGATCTGCTAACAACAAAATGGTGAGCTACTTTGAATTCATAACTGTTTGCCAAAGAGCATGACATTCTTGTTCCTTATGGAGATTCTCTTTGGGGATTATTAACTCTCTCCCTATAGATTAAGCAGACATACTCCTTCAATTGATTGTTTGATTGGTGTCTGATTGGTATTTATATCTCCCTAAAGAAATATATTGAATTGCAGTATACAGATATGTCATATTATTTACATGGTGAGATCTATCTGTTTAAATGACAGATGGATGGATATAATTTATACATTAATTTATATATATATTTTAGTATTAACGTTTATAATAATACATTTTAACAATAAATTGTATTATATATCTTTATTATTTTGTATTATTATTGTTATTATTGGAAGGGTAGGAGATATATAGTTCTTTTTTTTTTTGCTTTTTTGTCTTTTTCTCTCAACCTCGCTGCCTAGGTGTCATCATTGATTCAGGACCCTTCTTTCTTCTCCACATCCAATCTGCATCCAAACTCTGTAGCATACATCTACGAAACATTCCCAAATTATGCACATATAGCACAATGCAAAAAACTTTAATTTCTGTACTTGATATCTCCAGCATTGACAGTTGCATATGCCTTATTACTGATCTCTCCATAACCAAACTTTCACCCCAACAATCTGTTTTGAATGCAGCAGGTAGACTAATTTTCCTTGCAAATCTCTCTTATACTGCTGATCCACCCTGTTAGTCTCTATTAGAGAAGAGCGGGCTCGGTTCCCCGAGAACCGAACCCACTCGAACTTTGGGTATCCGAGTACCGAGCCGCCCGCTCGGAATCCATATCGAGGCCGAACATCATCGTGACGTCGTCGGATCTCGGGGCTCGGTTCTCGCGATACTTGAAGATTATAAATACACGCCTCCAAAGCAATCCATCGCCATTTGACAGAGGGAGAGAGCAGGATGTAGTCACAGGCTGATTAGAGCAGGGACAGAGAATACAATATTCTGATTCCAATTGTGATAACAAAAATGGCTAGAGAAGAGAGGAGGATAGAGGAGTTTTGTTTTTTTTTCAATATTTGGCACTCAAAGTGCTTTTTGGGTGTCCCCCATTATTTTGCCTAAATATTTCTGGCTGTCAAAATTGCTATATGTCAGCAGATTAACCAAATAATTTTTAGCACTCCCCAGTGCTTTTGGGGTGTCCCCCATAACTGTGCATAAATATTTCTGGCTGTCCAAAGTATTATCTGTCAGCAGATTTACCAAATAATTTTTAGCACTCCCCAGTGCTTTTGGGGTGTCCCCCATAATTGTGCATAAATATTTCTGGCTGTCAAAAGTCATATTTGTCAGCAGTATCTACCAAATATTTTTTAGCACTCCCCAGTGGTTTTGGGGTGTCCCCCATAATTGTGCATAAATATTTCTGGCTGTCAAAAGTCATATCTGTCAGCAGTATCTACCAAATAATTTTTAGCACTCCCCAGTGCTTTTGGGGTGTCCCCCATAACTGTGCATAAATATTTCTGGCTGTCCAAAGTATTATCTGTCAGCAGATTTACCAAATAATTTTTAGCACTCCCCAGTGCTTTTGGGGTGTCCCCCATAATTGTGCATAAATATTTCTGGCTGTCCAAAGTATTATCTGTCAGCAGATTTACCAAATAATTTTTAGCACTCCCCAGTGCTTTTGGGGTGTCCCCCATAATTGTGCATAAATATTTCTGGCTGTCAAAAGTCATATTTGTCAGCAGTATCTACCAAATAATTTTTAGCACTCCCCAGTGGTTTTGGGGTGTCCCCCATAATTGTGCATAAATATTTCTGGCTGTCAAAACTCATATTTGTCAGCAGTATCTACCAAATAATTTTTAGCACTCCCAAGTGCTTTTGGGGTGTCCCCCATAATTGTGCATACATATTTCTGGCTGTCAAAAGTCATATTTGTCAGCAGTATCTACCAAATAATTTTTAGCACTCCCAAGTGCTTTTGGGGTGTCCCCCAAAATTGTGCATAAATATTTCTGGCTGTCAAAAGTCATATTTGTCAGCAGTATCTACCAAATAATTTTTAGCACTCCCCAGTGCTTTTGGGGTGTTCCCCATAATTGTGCATAAATATTTCTGGCTCTCAAAATTCATATTTGTCAGCAGAATCTAAAACAATTTTTAGCACTACAAGTGCTTTGGGCTCAGAATTGATTCAAAGCAGTCCACATATGAGCAGAATGAGCAACCAGGTTCTGTCACCAGTCCTGATGGTAGTGTTCCCAGTACGTCATCTGGGCAAGGCGATGTCAAACTACACAGTATTTCGAAATCAGTCCAAAAAACACACACCAATTTTTTTTTACTGTGTTGAAGCAAAAAAGAAGTGTAACTGAGGAAAAGTTAAGTGCCGATAAAAAAAAAATTGCCAACATGCCATTCTATACACGCAGTGGCAAAGAGAGAATGAGGCCTTCACCTTTATCTATTAGCGGCAGATCTAAAAATGTTACCGAGCCTACAAGTGGTGCGAAACTACTGTTACGAGTCAAAGCCGAGCTGCAAGATAACAGTAAGGCATTAGAGGATAATGTTTGCTCTGAATCACAAATGACACCAATCCCTGTGGAGAGTCCATCCAACAGTGGGATGTCTAATCGTGAGCATTCAGTTAGTGATAGTGTACCCATAAAGAAGGGTCCTTTCAGCAGTTCTGCTGATGTGTGCCTGAACAGCCCTAGTGTAGTCGGTGATACACAAATTGAGGATGCCACTTTGGAAATAGAAGAGGATGAGGGGGAGATTTGTGGAGGTGACGAGGGCGCTAATGAGGATGTTGATGAGGATGAGGTTGTTTGTGTCAGTCCTGCACCAGCAGTTCTGGCACGTGACAAGAAAAAGGCCATTGTCATGCCAGGCCATAAAACTAAAAAATCCACTTCTTATGTGTGGAATTATTTCTACCCAAATCCAGACAACAACTGTATAGCTATTTGTAGTGTATGTCAAGCCACAGTCAGTCGAGGGAGGGACCTTAACCATCTTGGAACCTCGTCTATGTTACGCCATTTGACGAGAGTTCATGGCAAAGTTTTGGGAAAAGCTGAAAGTTCTTCCAAAAAAATTACAAGCACTCCATCATCATCTAGGACCCTCCGGTCACCGACATCCCAACTGCTACAAAATACACCCACCACACCATCCACATCAATATCCTCAGTAGCGCTCAGAGTTAGCCCTGCATCCCAATTATTAAGGCTGGATGACTCCTGCACTATTATTGATTCCTCTGAAGAAAGCGTTAGTCCCACTGCTGCTGCTGTTGCTGATGCTGGGGGTGAATCGTCATCCCAGAGGAAGGCCAAGAAAAAGAGCAGTCCTACATTTCAACAATTAACTGTGAAACAATCATTTGTTAGGGGAAGCAAATATGACAGCAGTCACCTAGTCGCCAAGCGAATCACAGACGCCATGGCTGCAATGTTAGTGTTAGATCTGCGTCCAATCTCCACAATAAACGCAGCTGGTTTTTCACAGTTAATTGAGGTTTTGTGTCCGCGTTACAGAATTCCAATGCGACATCATTTCTCCCGTAAAGCTCTTCCACAACTATACCAAAAAGTGTGTAAAAATGTAGAGATTGTGCTGAAAAATGCCATTGTGCCCACTGTCCACTTAACCACAGATATGTGGACAAGTGGAAGTGGCCAAACCAAAAACTATATGACTGTGACAGCCCACTGGGTTGGTCATTCACCTTCACCAGCAGGAACAGCAGCAGCATGTACACCACTACGTAACATTTGTCACAGGCAGGCCACTCTTTGTATCACCGGCTTCACTAACAGGCATACAGCTGACAATATCATTTTCTTGAATCCACACTGATTACATGCTCTCATTCAGTTACAAGTATTTATTTGGGCTGCACTGATTCTATGTAATCTCCTCCCTTGCAGTGTTCCCTCTAAGCTGAGCAATCTGGAAATGACAGAGTTAAACCTGTATCTTACTAGGAAACATCCTGCAGATTGTGAATGCAAACCTTTGGGGTGGAGCCCTTATTAGAGTGACCTTTTAACTCTTTCCTTTCCAGATTGCTCAGCTTAGAGGGAACACTGCTCCCTTGTACAACAAAACTTTCCCGTAGCCTCTAAACCTTCAAGTGTTCCATGAAAACACACCTCTTCAAGCAAGCTTTTCAAAATCTTGACACATATTCCCAACCTCCCTAAGCTATTCTTCCCAATTACCACCCCTCTACACAGTTCACTAAAACTTACATTTGTTCTGCTATTTCCCATTGTAATGTGGCTGAACCTTTATGCAATATATGGAACTTAAGCTCATATATCAAAGTCCTATTTAGCTTGCGAGCAGGGCATTGCCTATTTATATGTCTTTTAATACCCATCTTGTTTTATTACTGTGTTACTTCCCAATTGTAAGGCACTGCGGAGTATGCTGGTAGTAATATATGTTAATAAATAACTAACAAATACTAATGGCTTTTTGATAATGCTGTCACGTGCTTAAATATATATCTTAATATCTCACACCATGCCGCCCACATTATTTAAAATAGACGTGAATAAGGCACACAGTTTCCTGGCGCAAATACAATACAGTATATTACAATACCTTGAACCTTTTTGGCATTTGTTTGGTGAAGAAAAGTGGAGTTGTTAAAATGCCCCCTTTGTGTCATAATTATAATAATGTATTATTCCTGAATATTTTGCAACTTGCTAAGCATTTTATTTCAGCATGTTATTTTATTTGCACTTGCACTATTCTCTGTTGCTTGTAGAATACAGTATATTACAGTACCTTTAATCCTTAACCCCCTAATGTGGTATTTGTGTGACAAAGAACAAGTCGATTTCTAAAGTGGTCACTTATTACTGTTGATGTAAATTAATTTGAAGGCACAAGTTTCTAGGACAGTCAGGAGTCCCTGTATATGCAGTGACAGATGTTTCATCTTTTGCAACATCAGGACAGATGACTAGGAGATTGGGTACGGGCAGAGCTGATCTGAGGGGGGGGGGCACAGGTAGCACCTGCCCGGAACCCAGGGGAGGGCTGGCAAATTTTAGCACAGGGGGGCAAGAATTGACCCAGCAGCCTATTTTAAAGGGAAAAAATGCAGGTAGTCCAGTGACCCAGCCCAAATTAACACACTATGGGACCAGCCCGGGGGGCAGATCCCCCCCTGCACCCCCCACCCAGCCTGCCCCTGCCTGAGCCCCCTCTCTCAGGCTCACGGATCAGGAACCCCTGTCAGTAATGGCTCAAGGGGTGCCAGCAATGTACTGAATGGTTCCTGATGGCTGGCGCCTCCTCCGGGACCAGCCACCTTACTTCACGTGGCCGTGGATCATATGATCTGTTACTCCTTCCCTACCTTCCGTTAGGAGGAGTGTATCTGCCTCCTCCTATCTCCGTCACTGACAAGTCTCACATGGGACCTGTATCACATGACAGGCGCATCATCCTATGTGGTGGAAAGTCTGCCTTTCCAACACAGTGTAGATGGAACAATGTAATGTTGGTGGGAGGTAGGCTTTTAATTTAATAGTAGAGTGAGGGTAGAGGCAAATTATTTAGTGATGGGTGCTATTCATTTATTTTTGTGGTGTTGTTTGGGTTATTTAGTTTAAAATTGGGGCCTATTAATTTAATGTGGGTGATGGGACCTTTAATTTACGGCTGGGGTGGCTATTAAATGAATGTGGGTCTCAGTTTGGTGAGATGGAGGGCTATTTATTAAATGTGAATATGAATTATTTAATTTTGAGTATGGCTTTATTAAATATGTATTTTTATCAACTGTAAATACTATTAATTTAATATTGGGGCTATTTATTAAATATGCATGCTATTAATGTAATGTCAGGCTGGTTGGAGAAAATAGTGCTATTAAATGTGGATGCTATTAGTTTAATGTCAGGTCTGGTTGGTTAGAAATAAGTCTATTTATTATATGTGAATACTATTAATTTTATTTCATTTAATAGTTGTGGCTGCTTGCAGGGAAGGAGTAATAATTATGTGGGTGAAATAGATTTAACACTTTGTGGTTGGGGCTTTTAAATTTTATGTGTCTGTCTTTTCTCCAAATAGAGCATCAATATTCCAGGATCCAGCCAAGCAACAACTGAGCTAAAGATGACAACAGCCGCAGCTAATGAAAGCTGCAAGAACAGGTAGGAGAGAGCAGGACAGACTGACAACTGTCCTGAAACTGGTGGGGCAGTCCCAAATTTGGGTGACTGTCTTGCTTAGTCAGAATTTGGTCTGACTGCAAGGAGGTATGTCCCGCGTCACAGTGCTCTGCATGTGAAAGGAGAGGTACATGCATCTAACAATTCTGCATGCAGCATTCCCCATGTATTTGTCTAAAATGATAGCCAAATTGGACCATAGGGATCCCCTTGTCTTACGTGCCCCAGGCCCCTTAGAGCCTTAATCCAGCTCTGGGTACATAGTACTTTCTGGGTTTTGGATCATGTGTCTGCTCGATAAACTTTACTGTGATTGGTCTGATTGACAATTGAGGGGGAATCAACTATGGCGCCCCGAACTCTTGCACCAACGCCGTATAACTATCCCTTGATTTGCTAAATCGTTCTGAAGTTAACACGATGTATGTAGTGCATATATTTTATTTGGTCTTAGAAATTGTAAAATACCTCAAATTTCTATATCCAATTAATACCATCGGAACACAGTGCTTGCAGGCGTCTGCGTCCAGCGTATTTTATGTGTTGCACAACCATTTTTCTAAATCCTGTAGCTCCACTGTGTACCCTCTATATCTAACCTGGAACAGTATACTTTTCAAAATAATTTACTAATTCCTTTTTTTGGCAAAAGTTGATGATGTCCTGCATGACATTTGTAGAAGGCAAATAAATGTTTTAATGACTAATAAAACAATAGAACAGGAAATGTATATTTTCAATATATCTCTACATTGCTTTGCATATATATCCTTACAATTTATATTAATCACATTATAATTTATAATTCCATGTCAATAAAGTAGAAAGTGAATGTTATATGTAAGACATTAGTACTGCTTATGTAATTCTACTAACATTTAACATTGTTGTATTGATAATGCATTCATATAACTAAAATGCTTCCTGTTATTGTATATAAAAAATAACAGGAATTGCATGTATCATTTGCTAATTTTCTAGGTGTTTCGTACCACAGGTAAAATAAAACAGTAGCACATTGTTGACCAGCAGAGGGCACTCTTTCATATACTTTACAGACAATACAAATGGAAAAATTACACCAGTTCTACAACACTTTTCTTATGCAGTATCTGGCACTGCTTAAAATATCTTGCATCAATCTACAGATGTTAAATGATAAAACCAACAAAATTTAAATGAGTTTTCCTAAGAAAATAAAATAGTAATGTTTGTGTAGTTTCATTTTTTATTGCACGCTTCTTTGAATGTAGGAATGGCCAGAGCTGATTATCTGCAAAGTCAAACTATGCAAAAAAAGCTTGCACTGTTTCTGCTGCTATCATTTTTACTCTTTCAGTAGACCAACCATTTAAACTGTTTGCAAAATTACACATATGATTCATATGCATTTTTACTTAATGAGTTTTGAAGAGTTTTAATTAAAATCCAAATCTCATGTTTCATGTCTGCAAGTATGCTGTAAAGGGGAGAGAGTGAGGATATTTTGGGAATATCCAATACCTACCATTGGGTCATGAACTGACAGCAGTAGAATTTTAACTACACGGGTACCAAAAGCATTGGTGCAGATGTTAGCAGAATAATCACCTCGTAATCACCTGGGTAATGTCTCTCTCTCATTTTTATTATTATTACTATTGTTATTGTTTATTTATGAGGCGCCACACAGGGTCCGCAGCGTCGTACATAGAGCAGGGGACAACAGTACAGGGTAACAGTATTATCTCTGTCTCTCTTTTTCCACTATCTCTCAGGCTTTTTTCAAATCCCCTTCTCTTGGGAGTGTTTGTACCTTTCCAGAGTGTTTCTATCCACTGAGCACTTTATCTATCTACCACCTATAGACTTGGATTCACTGATCGCGCAGTACTCTGCCTCGCAAGGTACCTGCACCTCTATGGCACCCTTTTCTGTCCATGTGGACTACATATAATAAGGTTTGTAATAAGATTTTGTGGTGTGTGTATATATATATATATATATATATATATATATATAAAAGCACATATATATGTACAAGTTAACCCGTGCATGATACTCATGCATTCTAGTCAAATCAAGCTACTTAAGGTCTTAAAAAGGTTCTTGTCATGCATTTGGACCTAGCCCAGGCCTCCTCAGGGGAAGAGCGTTACTTCCCGACGCAAGCGGCCTTTTTAATGTGTGTTCATGAGGTAAAATTACCTCACGAAAATGAGTTTGACCCCTCAACTCGTAAATTTAGCCTTTACTACCCCTCCCACGTGGGGAAGGGGGGATGATGGAAGTTAACTGACTTGACTATTCTAATTTTTTTGTCAAATAATGTCAGTATACCAAATTTCAGGTCAATTGGATGAGCCCTTTCTGAGAAAATAGTTTTTTCCACACACACATACACACACACACACACACACACACACACACACTAACGCACGCCTCTACACATGTGTGTTCATGAGGTAAAATTACCTCACAAAAATGAGTTTGAGCCCTACCAAATTTCAGCCCTTTTTGAATTTTTTTTCCCACACACACTAAGAATTTAGTAGGTCAGTGTATAACTCTGCCCAGCAGGTGGCGCTGCAACTTGGTTTTTTTTTTCCACACACAGACGCCACTAAGCATTTATATATTAGATATATATATATATATATATATATATATATATATATATATATATATATAATTAGATTATATGCAATAATATAAGAGGAACCCACAAGAAAACCATAGAGACCATACTGATCATCATAGTGTTGAGAGCTCGTATTCTAATTAAATAGCATCCTGGTTAAAGATGTACAAGTGCAAGGCAGTGTATCCATTGCACTTTGCAAGCTCCTATACTCCATTCTGCTTGAGATGCATTCAACCACTTTGAGAGCACAGCTTTTATGTCATCTCCACAAAGCATCATTATTATTATTGCTGAAACAAACCACGACAATGCTGTGTGTACTGTGGATGAATCTATATAGGGCATCAATGATCCATGTTACAATTTATGTTGATGCTTAATTCAATATGTGGCAGACTACAGATGCATCAAGAGCTGAGCATAGTTTTTTCCACGTTACATTTGAATATTTTATACAATATAAAACAAGTAACGATGTATGAATGCCTTTTACGTTTTTGGTTGTAGATCCTTAAAGATGCTTGTTACATATCTGTAATAAAAAAATCTTCATATATCTGTTGGTAGAACTATCCAGCACTCCAACATCAGTTTTCAAACTTAGATCAAAATCTGTTTTGTTTTTTAAATCATTGAATTTTTTTAAAAAATAAAACAATGTGCATTATTAATAAAAAGCAATCTATGTTATAGTCTCAGAGGCTTACAGTATATATCTTCTGGGAAATTATTCTGGGTTGCTAATCGCTGGTATTATTATAATGCAATGACAAGCATGAGGGGCTAACAGTATCAAACTGTCAATTACAGAGGGGACAGTGCTTAACATTTTTAATAGTTGTGCTGTCCACAGCCAATACAAAACATTAAGCACCTCATTTATCAACGTCCTGCAAAAAAATGTGCAAAAGTTACCATGCGTTGTCAAGTTATTAGAAGTGAGTACCATATATTGCATGTGTTACATTTTTCATCAAAAAAAATCTATTCAATACATTTTAAACAAATGGTTGTGTAAGCACAATATGATACAATGTTAATGCAAAATATATTTGTGACAACTAATATCAGTGTTTGAGACTGAGTGCATTCATCATGAAAATACAACAACGTAGCAACATTTTTATCATAGGTGAGTATATTTATGCATAGTAGATTTTGCACTATAGACACTTTTATACCATTTGGTGACTATATCAAACCAAACCTGGAAAGTTGATGGCAAGTGTTATCTATGTAACAGGCAAAGTATCCAATTATCTTATAAAATACCTGGGGGTATATTTACTAAACGGCAGGTTTAAAAAAGTGGAGATGTTACCTATAGCAACCAATCTGATTCTAGCTATCATTTATTTAGTACATTTTACAAAATGACAGCTAGAATCTGATTGGTTGCTACAGGCAACATCTCCACTTTTTCAAACCCGCAGTTTAGTAAATATACCCCCTGGACTGGTTTGGGCCCAGTAATAAGGCTGCTACATGAAAATTGACATCCACTCTCTCACCCCTGTTGTGTGCACTCTCCTAATCGTGCACCAAAGTCCCCTTCCGTAACCACTAAGCATATTCAGGAGATAGTCCAATCCTTACAGGAGCTCCCTGTTGTTTTTAAATACTATCAAATATTTTGCTTAGTACCTTCATTAGGTCAGTCCAGATTTTACTTAGAGTTTGGGGTTATATTTAACCTAGGGATCTACAAACTGAGATGTTTGCATTGTGTAGAAGGTTATGTGCAGAGAAAATGTGTGGCCAGGACTAGTTCAGTTTATCCAAAAGTGAAGCTCTATCTCTAATCCTAACGTTACATGAAAATGACAGACCATTAGGAAGCATGCTGTCAATATCCTAAGTATGCCTAATGTTCAGAAACAGTGCATTGAGACTTAGCAAGCTCTCATTCTTCTGTAAAGCTTTTCAAATACTACAGAAATCAGTTCTCTGATATATAACCCAGCAGCAGACAGCCATTATGGAAAGGCCACCAAACACAGAAAGTAGAGTATGCAAAAAGCAAATTTAAAAAAAAACATATCATCCAAATAGCTCCTTACCACCTCTTACACACAGTGAGAGGGCTCAGGAGCATGGGCACATGGGGGTGAATCTATGGATACTTATTTTAATGTACATATTTGCCAACATTTCAGAGCAATTTCCAGGAACACTAATTTCTGCAATGTAAGAGGACAACTGAGCATGGGAACGTGGCAATGTATACATCTTCCCTTTGGTCTCCATTACCACTACTGCTTTGATGACAATCAAATCTTCCTCTATTCCCTTGGCTTCTCCCCTTCTCTCTTTTCTCACGTGCTTAGCTGTCTCTCTGCTATTTCCTCATGAATGTCCCAAAGCCTAAAGTTTAACATGTCTTAAACTGAGCTAATCACCATTCTTACTTATAGACTCTCTGACCAGCCACATTTCTCTCAGTTTGACGATACAAAACTCTCCTCTGTTTCTCATGCTCATTGCCTGGGTGTCACCATTGACTCCACTTCTCCTTTTCTGTACACATCTTGTTTTTCTCCCAGGCCTGACACTAATATCTTTGAAACATGACTGGCTAAAGCCCTTTGTCAGGTGCCGTACCTCTTCCATTCAGGGATGGCCACCTTCAGTCTTCTCAGCTACGCCTGGATACCTAGCAACCAGACGCGACTCTTACGGCTATCAAGCAGGCTTCAGTGCACATGCACTGACATGCTGTCTAGTATTTGTGTATTTGTGTGCAATAGAAGCCAGCATTTTCCCATCGTGCAAAATAAATAAACAAATTAAATGCATTTGTATCCCTTGCATTGCAACAGTTTTTGTTCTGTTTTTTGCTATCTCTTAAATTTGGGTGCTCATTCAGAGTACAACGCAAGACCCATTTTAAAATTTAAAATACACTTCTTTTCAACTACGTATGCCTAACCTCCTTAGATCTGCACTGGCAGAACAGACGAGGGAAGGAGTGGTTAACATAAGCCAAGTAGAGTAAAGACTTGTTTGCATACTTGCAATATAATTAGTGGTAGAGACAGCCGCAGATATTCCTATCAGGAGGTGTATCTGTTGCGAGTGCTCTATTAAAGGAGCAATGTTTAAAGGTGTGTTTATGATAACTAAAACATATATATTTTAAATGAATTTATTTAAAATAAATACATTTCAAAAATGACATGCCCTCTCCCAAATAAATTGCTCCCAGTACCAACGCTTATATTCTGGGCTGGTAGCAACAATTACGGAGGGACAAACAGCATGGGGTCCCCCTGCAATTCCACTACCAGTATTAGGCTATGACAGGCTGGGCTGGGTACACTATAACAAAGAAACCCACAATGTGTGGTCCTCCTGCCATAATGTCAACCAGCCCTAGCTTGTTCAGCACAGGTTTGAATTCCCTAGGAGGTGTTTGTGGTAGAACTACAAACATCAGCATGCCCTGGCATCCAGGCCAGCCAGCCTCTGCAGAATTTTGTGACACCCTATAAATGAACATTAATAATAATATTAGTAATAGTGCAAATTACCCAAGTTACTCCAGTTAAACCTATGTGTGTTATTCGCCATTCAAACCTCTTCATAATAAAAGTGTTGGGACTACAACTCCCTTTTTCATTATGTTTTCTTTCTTGCTAGTTACCCTCAATTGTATTGACATTCTTCAGAGTTACTACTATTCATATGATTACCTTTAAGGTTGTAATACAGTTTAAGAGAAATGAGGACCTGAATTGGGATGAATGCATTTAAACGCTGGGCTTGCATTCTCCACCACTGCACTTACCTTGAAGGGTTAAGCTCATATCAGTATATTGAAGTAGCCAATAGGATACCACTGGGTGAAGTTAGGAAGCCCTCATAGGCAAGAGGGACAGGAAATTTCCCTCTTTCTTCAGGAGTTCCTTGGAGCTGGCACCTGTAGCTCGATAAGAGCATATATTTTATTTGCTTTTATCTTTGTTTTTGTTTCCTTGTTTTCCCCTCTCTTACAACTGTACTCTTTTCTATCCTCCCTCTTTTTTCTTTTTCTGCTTGGTGCATCCACACTCCACTGAAAGACTGTGGTAGGAGCTGACCCCCCACTTCTGTTATTTTCCGCTGCCCTGGGATCTGGGAGCAGTGCCGCCGCACTCTCCCAACATTCTCCCAGCCAGGCTGCAGCCTCCCGAATATCACCACCCCCCCCCCCCAAGACTACCAGCAGCACTCATGCCTGAACATATGGGACTAGCCCCCCACACCCCCACCCCAGTGCAATCTAAGGACAGAAACACTGTATGGGGGTTTAATCCCCTAATCACCACCACTCCCCCTCCCTTGTCACAAGTGCTACCTCTTCCCCAGCACAACTCAGCCACATTCCCCCCTCCTCTCGCTCATTTTCAGCACCATTATTCCCTGCTCATTTGCCGAACCCCACAACTGCCACTCCACAAAGCACAACCCCCCCTCGCTGATTCCCCCATATATATATATATATATATATATATATATATCTATATATATATATATATAGATATATATATATATATATATATATATATATATATATATATATATATATGTTGCACATAAAGGGCAATTGATCCTCTTTCTGTTGCATTAACAATAAATAGCACATTATTCTAAAATTTCTACACATTGACCTTTGGCGAGCTGTAGTGTGTAGCTCTCCGTTTCATATAGTGTTTAATTAGTAGACCGATATATTATCAAATGATTCATACCACCAAGCCCATTATCCAATTGCATAAATTCAACCTTTCCTTGGTGTGGGCTGCTTAATTGAATCCCTACCCTGCAGTGAAGAACATAGCTGATTAGAGAGCGCTCATCCCCTCATTCTAATAAGTACAGCCTTGTGTCTCTTGCACCCATTGTTGTTTTCATGTCCACAGAGGTCCCATTACAGGGATAAGCCAAGAAATGATATTGGCATGTTTTTGTTCTTCTGATTCAGTGCATGATTATAGATGTGAGGGGACAGATAATTAAATCCTTCCAGCAAAAGAGGGAGTGGGTGAGCCGTGGGGTAGCTAGTTTTCCATTAGGCTTTCAGGACATAACAGTTGGATGGCCATGCAGCAATCCCGACATCAGACAACCCTTTGACCTACTACGTCTTGTACACTGAAAGCTACAATGCAGGATGTGATGTTTGCATAATAAAGGACCCTGTTATTTCTTACAGATTTTCCATGGCATATGTTGGAGCTTTCAAGTAGGTGAGCTGGGGGCATCATTGGGGTTTTCTCTCAACTATTTTTTCATAATAACATTTTTTAGTAATGAAGGGAAACGGATTGGAACCGTGTCAGAGTTGTTATGTTGATCCCCCATCTCCTCTTTTTTCTTATACCAGTGTTTTTCTACTTAATAAATTTAAGGTTATTCTGCAAGATGCATCCCTGCCGTGCAAGCTGCATAAATCTAAAATGGCAATTTGGCAGTGGGACGTTGGGCCACTTTGGAGGCACACACCGCTTCAGCAGTGTGCCCGGTGGCATTGGCAAAGGCTTACTCGCGAGTTAGACCCCTTGTTATCTGTTTAAACCAGGCTAATTTCGGAACTAATTAATTCAGAATTGGCGTGGCCACCTCTGCGGCAGTAGCAGGGTCCTTTCAGAGCGCACCAAGAGGCTGGGAGCCTGGAAATTCTCTGCCTTCAAGAGATAATTAGACCCACCAAATTGTGATCTTCCATTCCTGTTGGCAACCCAGTACCAGTCCGCTCGTCACTTTTGGAAGTGTGGGTAGGAAGGGATTTCCTTATTTTTCCCTCAGATGGAGGACCTCATAGCATGAGCACCTTTGAGGGTTTTTTACGGTTTATACCTTCATATGGGTCTCCTCTGTCCCTCTTTCCCTATCCTTACCCTTGCCCAGCATTTTCAAGATCCTACATTCTGCTTGCTTACAGGGCTGCATCTTATGTCTTTAGTAATTTCTGAATGCTGAAATGTTTATCCTGGATATTGTAACTACGCATTTAATGTACATATATATATATATATATATATATATATATATATATATATGTGCAATTCATCATTGGGACTTTGTTCTGGTTTCCAGATCATTCCCCCAAGCACCTTCAAGAGGGTGGTTGGCCACTTTCTTATCAATTGGGCTGCTAAACTCCCTACAGCTCTGGATGCGTTTACCTATAAGGGCCTGGTGAACAACCGGTTTGTTGGTAAAATGGAAAGGCATTGGCATAGCTTTTGGTAGTGGTATTTAGTCAGATAGCTATACACCAGGATCCTGACTTCTTCGTAATTCACTTAAGAGGTAATGATTTGGGTAAAGGGGAAGACAATTGACCAGATTGGCAGATTATAGATGATCTGCATGCCTTAGCACTTAGGTGGCCCGGCATGATAGTCTGCTGGTCGGCTATCATTCCTAGACTTAATTGAAGGGATGATCTCAGGTGACTGGACATGGATAGAATGAGGCAGTATGTTAACCGCTTAGTTCATACCTTCCCAAAGGCATGGGGGGGTTTGAAACACTACCCTGACATCATATGCTGTTACCCGCATCTTTATACACCTGACGGTGGTACACCTTATGGACATAGGCTTGAGTTTATTGATGAATCAGGTTTTGGGTTTTATGGTTTATGTTTCTTCTTTAGTGGACTCCAGCGTTAGCAGGAAAGCAATGCAGTCATCGGTTTAATAAATTGGCGCAAGTGTTGTGTTGGGCTTCAGTATTCTTCCACCTTTGCTCTTGTCTCTTCAGGGTCACTTGTGTAGGTGCCCGGGATATCATTTGTGGCAATGTGTCTTTTGAGGCCAGAAGGGGCGAAGTATTTCTGACGCCATTATGGTAGCACTGGGGTTCTGGGCTGACTTTCCACCCCAAGTCTTGTTTGCTACTGACTGGTAGCTGTTACTGCATCAGCTTTCATTGCCACCATTTTGTTATAGCAATTAAAACTGTGACTTTATGGTGCCAAAAATTAAACATGTGTCCCTATCATTATTTCGGGTCATGATTTATGCTTAGACAGCTTGATGGTAAAACGTAAGGTGGTGCACTGGTGGTGGTGGTGTCAGCCGTTAGCGTTTATTGCTACCTTTGAATTTCATTTCACTAATGGTCTAGATGTATATTTGCAATTTGTGTTAGTCATTTGCAGTTAGATAATACTACAATGCATTATTGTTCAGATAATTTTACTCTTCAAATATTTTGCTATCAACCATTTATCATATTGTGGTTAGATTACTGTGCACCTTTTCCATAGTATCAGATATTAAACTACTTGCAAACTAGAGATGAGCGCACTCGGATTTCTGAAATCCGAGCCCATCTGAACCTTGCGGATCCGAGCCGGATCCGAGACAGATCCGGGTATTCCCGCCAATTGCAAAACTGAAACCGAGGCTCTGAGTCATAATCCCGCTGTCGGATCTCGCGATAAACGGATCCTATAAATTCCCCGCTAGTCGCCGCCATCTTCACTCGGGCATTGATCAGGGTAGAGGGAGGGTGTGTTAGGTGGTCCTCTGTCCTGCTATATCTCATGCTGTTCAGTTCTGTGCTGTGCTGTGCTCTGTGTTCTGCTCAGTCCAGTGGTGCTGTGTCCTGTGCTCTGTCCTTCTGAGTTCAGTGGTGCTGCTGGGTCCTGTGCTGTGTCCTATTCAGTCCAGTGGTGCTGTGTCCTGTGCTCTGTCCTTCTAAGGGCATTGTTATTTCCCCATTATTCCCAAATTATAAAAAATTTCAAAAAAAGTTATAAAAAAAATTACAAAAAAAATTAAATAAAAAATCCCTAAACAATCCTGCAGTATAAGTCCATTGGTACTGCTACATTACAAAGTTTACTGATTCAGCAGTATAAGTCTAATGGTACTGCTATATTACAAAGTTCACTGATTTTCAAGTATAAGTCCATTGGTACTGCTATATTACAAAGTTCACTCATTCTGCAGTATAAGTCCATTGGTACTGCAATATTACAAAGTTTACTTATTCTGCAGTATAAGTCCATTGGTACTGCAATATTACAAAGTTCACACATTCTGCATTATAAGTCCAGTGGTACTGCAATATTACAAAGTTCACTCATTCTGCAGTATAAGTCCATTGGTACTGCAATATTACAAAGTTCACTGATTTTGCAGTATAAGTCCAGTGGTACTGCAATATTACAAAGTTCACTCATTCTGCAGTATAAGTCCATTGGTACTGCAATATTACAAAGTTCACTGATTTTGCAGTATAAGTCCATTGGTACTGCAATATTACAAAGTTCACTCATTCTGCAGTATAAGTCCATTGGTACTGCTATATTACAAAGTTCACTCATTCTGCAGTATAAGTCCAGTGGTACTGCAATATTACAAAGTTCACACATTCTGCAGTATAAGTCCATTGGTACTGCAATATTACAAAGTTCACTGATTTTGCAGTATAAGTCCATTGGTACTGCTATATTACAAAGTTCACTCATTCTGCAGTATAAGTCCATTGGTACTGCAATATTGCAAAGTTCACTGATTTTGCAGTATAAGTCCATTGTTACTGCCATATTACAAATTTCACTGATTCTGCAGTATAAGTCCAGTGGTACTGCAATATTACAAAGTTCACTCATTCTGCAGTATAAGTCCATTGGTACTGCAATATTACAAAGTTCACTGATTTTGCAGTATAAGTCCATTGGTACTGCAATATTACAAAGTTCACACATTCTGCAGTATAAGTCCATTGGTACTGCTATATTACAAAGTTTACTGATTCAGCAGTATAAGTCTAATGGTACTGCTATATTACAAAGTTCACTGATTTTCAAGTATAAGTCCATTGGTACTGCTATATTACAAAGTTCACTCATTCTGCAGTATAAGTCCATTGGTACTGCAATATTACAAAGTTTACTTATTCTGCAGTATAAGTCCAGTGGTACTGCAATATTACAAAGTTCACACATTCTGCAGTATAAGTCCAGTGGTACTGCAATATTACAAAGTTCACTCGTTCTGCAGTATAAGTCCATTGGTACTGCAATATTACAAAGTTCACTGATTTTGCAGTATAAGTCCAGTGGTACTGCAATATTACAAAGTTCACTCATTCTGCAGTATAAGTCCAGTGGTACTGCAATATTACAAAGTTCACTGATTTTGCAGTATAAGTCCATTGGTACTGCAATATTACAAAGTTCACTCATTCTGCAGTATAAGTCCAGTGGTACTGCAATATTACAAAGTTCACCCATTCTGCAGTATAAGTCCATTGGTACTGCTATATTACAAAGTTCACTCATTCTGCAGTATAAGTCCATTGGTACTGCAATATTACAAAGTTCACTCATTCTGCAGTATAAGTCCAGTGGTACTGCAATATTACAAAGTTCACACATTCTGCAGTATAAGTCCATTGGTACTGCAATATTACAAAGTTCACTCATTCTGCAGTATAAGTCCATTGGTACTGCAATATTACAAAGTTCACTGATTTTGCAGTATAAGTCCATTGGTACTGCAATATTACAAAGTTCACACATTCTGCAGTATAAGTCCATTGGTACTGCTATATTACAAAGTTCACTCATTCTGCAGTATAAGTCCATTGGTACTGCAATATTGCAAAGTTCACTGATTTTGCAGTATAAGTCCATTGTTACTGCCATATTACAAATTTCACTGATTCTGCAGTATAAGTCCAGTGGTACTGCAATATTACAAAGTTCACTCATTCTGCAGTATAAGTCCATTGGTACTGCAATATTACAAAGTTCACTGATTTTGCAGTATAAGTCCATTGGTACTGCAATATTACAAAGTTCACACATTCTGCAGTATAAGTCCATTGGTACTGCTATATTACAAAGTTCACTCATTCTGCAGTATAAGTCCATTGGTACTGCAATATTGCAAAGTTCACTGATTTTGCAGTATAAGTCCATTGTTACTGCCATATTACAAATTTCACTGATTCTGCAGTATAAGTCCAGTGGTACTGCAATATTACAAAGTTCACTGATTCAGCAGTGTAAGTCCATTGTTGTTACTGCCATATTACAAATGTCACTGATTCTGCAGTATAAGTCCAGTGGTACTGCTGTATAACTCCAGTCCAGTGGTACTCTCCTGTGCCGCATATAATTTTTAAAGGCTTTGCCGAGTGTGTGTGGCTTAGGGGTACACTCTCTTGTTCTACATATAATGCAGAACAAAAATTTGAAGGACAAAGTAGGGAAAGATCAAGACCCACTTCCTCCTAATGCTGAAGCTGCTGCCACTAGTCATGACATAGACGATGAAATGCCATCAACGTCGTCTGGCAAGCCCGATGCCCAATTTCCTAGTACAGGGCATGTAAAATCCAAAAAGCTCAAGTTCAGTAAAAGTAGCAAAAAGAGAAACTTAAAATCATCTGAGGAGAAACATAAAGTTGCCAATATGCCATTTACGACACGCAATGGCAAGGAACGGATTAGGCCCTGGCCCGTGTTCATGACTAGTGGTTCAGCTTCACCCAAGGAACTAAGCCCTCCTCCCATCCCCCCTACAAAAAATTTAAGAGAGTTATGCTGTCAGCAACAACACAGCAAACAACTCTGCCTTCTAAAGAGAAATTATCACAAATCCCCAAGGCGAGTCCAAGGGTGTTGGTGGTTGCGAAGCCTGACCTTCCCATCACTGTACGGGAAGAGGTGGCTCCTTCCACCATTTGCATCACGCCCTCTGCATATGCTGGAAGGATCACCCACAGTCCAGTTACAGATTTGGCTAATGAAGGTGTCAATATTGTACACCGGGAGGAGGATATTGATGTAGCTGGCGCTGAGGAGGATGTTGATGATTATGATGCAGACAGATACCAAATTGCCTTTCTCAATTTCTATTTATATTCTAGATTATATAACGGCTGAATAGTTTTCTATTTTACTCCTAGTGGAGAGGGGGTCTGATGCAGACAGATACCAAACTGCCTATGTCCATTTCTTTGTATATTTGAAATTCTAGTTCTACAGTCTATGCAGGCTGCTTTTTTTTATATTCAACTACAAGTGTAGGGCGGGGGGGGGGGGGGCATAGATAGCCACCAAAGTAACGTAGTCCATTTAATTTCACTTTCTAGCTCCACAGTCTGTGCAGCCTGCTTTTTTTTATCTTCAAAGTATTTACAAGCCTTGCAATCTAAATTAACAAGAGGTAGTGACGTGCTAGAACTCCACCCTCTATATGCTGCAGAGGATGGAGGAGCATCAAAAGGCCATTCAAGCCTACACAGCCACCTACGACATAAGAAAAGGAGTGGGGATGCGCCTGAGTCAAGCGCACTGGAGAATGATTTCCGTGTTGTGCAAGGTTCTGCAGCCTTTTGAACTTGCCACACGAGAAGTCAGTTCCGACACTGCCAGCTGGTACACCATTGCGATTCCACCAAGCATGTAGCTCTTGTGGATGAAGCCCTTCCTACACTTTGCCAGGACCCGAGGGTGGTCAGTATTTTAAAGTCAGAGGAATACATTCTGGTCACCGTTCTTGATCCTCGGTTTAAAGCGTATGTTGTGTCTCTGTTTCTGGCGGACACAAGTCTACAGCGGTGCAAAGACCTGCTGGTCAGGAGATTGTCCTCTGAGGACCGTGACATGCCACCAGCTCCACCTTCATTTTCATCACTGTTTGTGCAGTTCCAAAAAAGAGGAACTGCCATTTCTATTGCTACCTTCTTTCTTTCTCTATTTAAAAAAACAAAAAACTGTCATTTCTATTACAATGTTAATTGTTTGTGCAGTCACAAAAAAGAGGAACTGCGCCCTTAACTGCTATGTTGGTTTTAGACGTCCATCCGGTGTCCGCCATCTGTGCACTGGAATTCAGACCAGTTGAGGGTTTTATTATTATATTGTGGCCCCGGTACCAAATTGGGTACTGGAGCCACTCCACTACGCAGTCCAGATACTTTTTTGGTGGAATTCAGACCAGTTGAGGGTTTTTTTATTATATTGTGGGGACCACTCCACTACGCAGTCCAGATACTTGTTTGGTGGAATTCAGAACAATTGAGGTTTTTTTTATTATATTGTGGCCCCGTTTTCAAATTGGGTACCGGGGCCACTCCACTACGCAGTCCAGATACTTGTTTGGTGGAATTCAGAACAATTGAGGTTTTTTTTATTATATTGTGGCCCCGGTATCAAATTGGGTACCGGGGCCACTCCACTACGCAGTCCAGATACTTGTTTGGTGGAATTCAGAACAATTGTTTTTTTTTTATATATATTGTGGGGACCACTCCACTACGCAGTCCAGATACTTTTTTGGTGGAATTTAGACCAGTTGAGGGTTTTTTTATTATATTGTGGGGACCACTCCATTACGCAGTCCACATACTTTTTTGGTGGAATTCAGAACAATTGTTTTTTTTTAATTATATTGTGGGGACCACTCCACTACGCAGTCCAGATACTTTTTTGGTGGAATTGAGACCAGTTGAGGGTGATATATTGTGGCCTCGGTACCAAATTGGGTATCGGGACCACTCCACTATGCAGTCCAGAAAGCTAACTCGCTGAAACGTTTTGGACTAACAACAATATTGTGAGGTGTGAGGGTGTTCAGAATAGACTGGAAATTAGTGGAAATGATTGTTATTGAATGTTATTGAGGTTAATAATAGCGTAGGAGTGAAAATAAGCCCAAAAACTTGATTTTGGAATTTTTTATGCTTTTTTCAAAATAAATCCGAATCCAAAACCTTAAATCCAAACCAAAACCTTTTGACAGGTGTTTTGCGAAACAAATCCAAACCCAAAACATCAAGTAAATCCGAACCCAAAACACAAAACACGAGACACCAAAAGTGGCCGGTGCACATCTCTATTGCAAACCACCCAGTACTTATTTATTAATTACGATTAATTTATATAGCGCTACCATATTACACAGTGCTGTACAGAGAATATGTCATTCACATCAGTTCATGCCTTAATTCCCCAAGACACAAACACACAGACTAATGTCAATTTAGTCAGCAGCCAATTATCATATGAGTATGTTTTTTGTAGTGTGGGGGAAAATGGAGAACCCAGTGGAAACCTGTGCAAACTAGGGGAAAGCATACAAACTCCACACAGATAAGGACCTGGTCAATGGGCTACAAAGCTTCAAATAAACATGCCAAGTGCCTTATCCTCGTTACCTGTGAGTGTGTGTTTGTTTTCACAAGTGACTTTTAGGAAGTCAGATGGGAGCGCTAACTTCAGGAAGAGTTAGGGAATGTAAGTTCCTCTTATAAGGCTAGAGACATGTGACAATTGGAGGGCTTTGCTGATTAGCTTAATTACATACTGTGCACTGTAAATGGCCTGATTCTCCAGGGATGTAAATTGTAAATAGTTTGGCCAAATCTGGACCAGTTTGTAAATAATTGAAATTCAGTCAAATTTTAGTAAAAAATTCTATATAAATTATTGGTAAGCAAATCCAAAGAAAGGAATAAAATAAAGAAAATAACTATTACATAACACAATTGTTATACTTAAATTGATGATAGTTACAAATCCACACATGTACAGTCTACTACATTATATTGATCAGCACATAAACCAGAAATAAAATATTCATCAACTGGAGGAAAAGGTGTAATTCGTGCAACTGAAAAAGGTGATGAAGGCATATCGATCTAATCCATTTCATTCATGATGGTAAAATTATTTCCTTAGTTATGGCACTAGATGCTGAAAAAGCGTTTGATTGTATATCCTGGCTGTTCATATATGGAGTGCTTGGGTCGATGAGCTTCTCTGATAAGTTCCTGCGGGGTGTCTTGGGCTTATATTGCTCCCCTTCAGCTACCATTTCTGAAATTTTTACCTCAAAGCCTTTTAGAATTGGTAATGGCACGCATCAAGGAAGCCCCCTTGCTTGCTTGCTTTCCCGACTTTTTTTTGTTCTCATAATTGAACCACTGGCTGCCAGGATGCGTGCTGATAAGGAGATATCTGGTATTAGTGTCAGCACCACAGAGAATTACCTGGCTTTGTAGGCGGATGATGTCTTGTTTACTATAGCTAACCCAATGCCTCTCTCCCTCCCCTTTTGTTCGAACTTGATTTATATGGTAATTTTTCTGGTTAACCAGGACAAAACGAAAGTCTTAGATTCCTACATTCCTCGGGCGGAAAAATTCTCCCTACAACAAAAGTTTCCTTTTAGTTGGTGATGATAAAAAATGAAGTACCTGGGAATCTATATCACTAAATGATACCACCAGCTTTTTTAAACTTTTTTCACAGTTTGTCTGAAATTAAGTCAGACCTCACTATGTGGTCTCATCACTTTATCTGCTGTATAGGCTGTGTTAATGCTACTAAGATGAATATTCACCCTAGACTTTTACACCTCTTCCAGACTCTTCTCATTCATATTCCCCTTACACAGGGCCGGACTGGGACTAAAAATCAGCCCTGGCATTTAAAGCACACAGGCCCACGTGTTGTGGGCTCCATGCACTATATTGTTGCACACTGATGCTGGCGCAGTACAACATGATGTAGTATGAGTGTGTGTGTGTGTGTGGGGGGGGGTATTTATTTCTCCTAATGACCCTCAACATTACATTATTAGCACCCCAATTACATCAATAAACACCATGACAATACATTATTAGTACCCAAATTACAGCAATAAATAACCCCCCACACACACTCATACTACATCAATCACCCCCACATTACAGCAACCGGCATCACCCCACACATTACAGCAACCGGCATCATCCCCCACATTACAGCAACCAGCATCACCCCCCACATTACAGAAACCAGCATCACCCCCACATTACAGCAACAGGCATCACCCCCACATTACAGCGTCCAGCATTACCCCCACATTACAGCAACTGGCATCACCCCCCACATTACATCAACCGGCATCACCCCCCACATTACAGCAACCGGCATCACCCCCACATTACAGCAACCAGCATCACCCCCACATTATAGCAATACCCTCTCCTACTTATTAGCAATACTAAGCACCAAACACACTACAACATTGCCACCAGCACGCCACCCCATACTACAGCAATACCACCAATTATACAGACGCCACTGTAGGAAACAATGTTTTGCTTTTTTCAAATCTCTCACAAAATAGCAACAACGAACAGAGTACTTACACACATATAGGTAACAGGTACCCTTTTCCCTCAATTAAATAGTAACGGCAGAATTTTCATGAATTCCACATCATCATTCCACATGAAATAAAACTAACATATATCTAAAAAAAACATAACTATTGAATGATCAGTTGAATCCACGTGGCCGCATTAAAAGTATTTCCATCTACAGCAAAATGTCAGAGAAAAATATTTTTGTTTTACTACAGTAATTGGATATGCGTCTTTTCTATTCATTTTAAATAACACAGTATATAAATTAAGGGGGATAGAGGAGGTGGGTGAGAAATAATTGGATGTGATCCATCAGTTTGATTAGATAGGAAACATTTAGATTATTTACCTGGACGCGTCTACCCCCTTGACTCACAGGCAGGGCTGACAAGAGGAATTTTGGGCCCCGATACAGCAACTTCTTTGGGCTCCCATCATATTCAACAATGAAAGACTTGCCTTTGGCAGAAGTTCATATGATGCCACACCGTAGTGTGCCCAGTTCATATTATGCCACATTGTAGTGCCCCAAGGTCATATTATGCCACATAGTATTACCCTCAATTCATATTTGGTCATGCAGAAGTGCCCACAAATCATATTATGGCATAGTAGTGCCCCCAAATCATTAGTAAAGCTCAGATAAAAACTCATTCACAAATAAAAATTGCTACAGCATATCAGATACTGAGTGTGAGTCCCAAGAGCAGCTTAATACATCATTTACAATGCAAACAAAAATAGATATATTGACACAATTACAGATAAAATTTATGACAAGCAATGTTTTTTCCTCTTAATTAAAAATCTCTGTACAGATAAATATGCAAAAAACATTACAGCGCAATAATGAGCAATACATAGTGTTAAACATTATTGGATACGCTGTAGTGTCCCCAGTTCAAGAAAGGATGGTTAAAAACATATTGCACACAAGAAAATATATGAACTTACCTGATTATGGCATCCTGTGTTCTGTTCTCCTAGTGGGCGCGCTGGGCGAGGAGGGATCAGCAGCTGTCAGCTCACACAGGCAGTCGGGAGCAGGAATAGAGGGCAGTGGTTGAAGCAGAAATTTAGGAGTGGGGGTATAGAAAATATAAGTGAATGGAGTATGAAGGCTTGATTTTTTATTTTTTTTAACACTTGTCCCCTCTGTGCATTTCCATTCTTCATTACTACTTGTGTTTTATGATGGCTGCATCCCTGACATTCCCATTCTTAAGATGTCTCTCCCTTTACACTTTCTTTTACCTATGCCCCTGCACCATCTTCTCCTTTGTCCCTCTCACTTAACCCCCTGCACCACCTTCTCCGCTGGCTCTCACACATCTTCCTGTACCACCTACTCCCCTGGCTCTCTCACACGTCTTCCTGCACCCTCTACCCCCCGGCTCTCTCACTCCTCTTCCTGCACCCCCTACCACCCTGGCTCTCTCACCCCCTTCGGCTCTCTCACCTCCTTTCCCAGCACCCCCTTAGGCTCTCTTACCCCCTCTCCCAGCACCCCCTGGCTCTCACCCCCTTTCCCAGCACCCCCTTCTGCTCTCTCACCCCCTCTCCCAGCACCCCCTTCAGCTCTCTCACCCCCTTTCCCAGCACCCCCTTGGGCTCTCTCACCCCCTCTCCCAGCACCCCCTGGCTCTCACCCCCTTTCGCAGCACCCCCTTCGGCTCTCTCACCCCCTCTCCCAGCACCCCCTGGCTCTCACCCCCTTTCCCAGCACCCCCTTCCGCTCTCTCACCCCCTCTCCCAGCACCCCCTTCAGCTCTCTCACCCCCTCTCCCAGCAACCCCTTCAGCTCTCTCACCCCCTTTCCCAGCACCCCCTTCCGCTCTCTCACCCTCTTCGGCTCTCACACCCCCTCTCCCAGCACCCCCTGGCTCTCTCACCCCCTCTCCCAGCACCCCCTTTCCCAGCACCCCCTTCGGCTCTCAACCCCTTTCCCAGCACCCCCTTCCGCTCTCTCACCCCCTCTCCCAGCACCCCCTTCGGCTCTCTCACCCCCTCTCCCAGCACCCCCTTCGGCTCTCTCAACCCTTCTCCCAGCACCCCCTTCGGCTCTCTCACCCCCTCTCCCAGCACCCCCTGGCTCTCAACCCCTTTCCCAGCACCCCCTTCTGCTCTCTCACCCCCTTTCCCAGCACCCCCTTCCGCTCTCTCACCCCCTCTCCCAGCACCCCCTGGCTCTCACCCCCTCTCCCAGCACCCCCTGGCTCTCACCCCCTTTCCCAGCACCCCCTTCGGCTCTCTCACCCCCTTTCCCAGCACCCCCTTCGGCTCTCTCACCCCCTCTCCCAGCACCCCCTGGCTCTCATCCCCTTTCCCAGCACCCCCTCCGGCTCTCTCACCCCCTCTCCAAGCACCCCCTAGCTCTCACCCCCTTTCCCAGCACCCCCTGGCTCTCACCCCCTTTCCCAGCACTCCCTGGCTCTCACCACCTGAAAATCGCGGCACCCCCGCCCGAAAATCGCGGCACCCCCGCGACCCCCCCCCCCTGAAAATCGCGGGCACCCCCGCCCGAAAATCGCGGCACCCCCGCGACCCCCCCCCCCCCGAAAATCGCGGCACCCCCGCGACCCCCCCCCCCCGAAAATCGCGGGCACCCCCCCCGTCTTCAGTAAAAAAAAAAAAACAAATTAAAAAAGACAGGAAACTCACCAGTGTAACTGGCTGCACAGCATAACGGGGGAGGGAGCTGGGGAGCGCGCAGCAGAGGTGGCTGGTTCCTCCAGCCACCAAGAAGACAGGGGGAGTCGGGCCGGCCCATATAGCCATCGGCCCTTCTGGCATTTGCCAGAAGTGCCAGATGGCCAGTCCGGCCCTGCCCTTACATTTTCAAGGTCTTTCAATATAGTACCTCAAAATTTATATGGGCGGGTAAACTCCTGTGAGTCTGATGTCTGCCCACCTTGGTCAATGTGTCTTGTGGTGTAACTCAACAACCTCTAGAGTTTGGGTCCTCATTGAGGCCAAAGGTTTGGGATTACTCTCTCCCGCTTCCCTCCTCTGACTCCCATGGGCTCATCATTCAAAATGAGTTCTGTCTCACTCCACAGTCTCACTCAGAATTTACCCCTAGCACCATCCTGACATTTAATCCATATATGGCATTCTCACAAAACATTTTTATCAGTACTTACAGTTGCAAAATTTCCATGCCTCTGTCAAACATCGTCTCTCCTCATGCCTCTTTACCACCAGAGAGATGCTGTGTCTCTGCCAGACATCCACAGCCAGTTTAATTTCCACCTCATATTCAGAACTTATTCTTCCTATTATAGTTACACTGTAACCCCACTGATTGGCTTGGGAACTGGACTTGGGCAAGTCCCTAGATGATGATGATTGGGCTGAAATGCAGGAGACTGCTGCCTTTAGCTTCATTTAGGATAAAAGAAAATGTGTAAAAAACCCTGTTTCACAGGTACTATGTGCCGATTCAACTCAAAAAGATACTCCCTGACTCCTCCGCTGGCATAGATGTGCAGGCACATTTCTCCACATCTGGTGGGACAAAATTATTAAATTTCTGGTTAGATAGTAAACATCTGGACCTCAATGCTATTCAACCTGACCTTCCCATAGACCCTACATTTTCCTTCTTCCACTTGAATCTCCCTCAGCCACTCGTCTGAACACATATAGTTTTGCAAGCTACCTGTCCACTTGTAGCTGATTGAAAGCAGCATACTCTTCCATCACTTCAAACAATTATTAATAGGGTCTGGCATGTACAATGCATGAAATTTATGACCAGTATTATTCTAAATTCTTCTAAATCTTTCAACAAAGTTTGTGGTCCCTGGCTGTCCTTTTTCCAATTTCACTCTCCCTTTGCTTAATTTGGATGTTAGGACTGTGCCAACGTGCTCCTTCCTCTACTCCTTTTCTTTTTGGGGGTCTTAGCCACACCGCTTTTCTCTCTCTTTTCTCTTTTCTTCTTCTCTCTCCGTTTCTTATACTAAAAATAGGTTGTTTGAAACTAGTTATTCTCTTTTGCTGTGTCGATGACAATCGTATTTATTAGTGGATTTTATTTCTACAAAATATATTTTGCGTATGGCACTGATGCTCTTTTGTCTGCATTGTTCTGACTACTTAAAAATAAATACTGTAAAAAAATTTAAAAATAAAAAGTGGTCAAGACTGCATTGAGAGGATTCTAGGCTTATGTGTAGCTTTTACTACACAGATTTTCTACCCCCCCCCCCCCAAAAAAAACCCCCAAACACAAACACACAGGAATAAAGATAAATGTGGCTAATAAA
This sequence comes from Mixophyes fleayi, assembly GCF_038048845.1. Taxonomy (NCBI): domain Eukaryota; kingdom Metazoa; phylum Chordata; class Amphibia; order Anura; family Limnodynastidae; genus Mixophyes; species Mixophyes fleayi. The sequence continues at coordinate 177,195,125 of NC_134402.1, forward strand.
AGCTGTGGTGTTCACCGCACAAAGAGCCTACTACTCTCCTACATCACTTACCTCCCTTAAAGGGGCTATAATCACCAGTTTTTTAAGAGCACTGTCCTATCACTGAGCCGTCGTATTCACTCCCCTGCCAGCAAGGCAAGGATCAAGTCGAATGTCTTCCTGCTTTTCTGGTACACAAAGTACCCATATCTGCAGAGACTTCTACAAGCAGAGCAGATAGCAGCAGACATGATATTCTGATCAGGCCTATGGAAGTTGTACCACTAGTCAGAACTGTCCAGGCAAGAGAGAGAGAGAGAGGCAACAGAATGTGTTATTTATATAGATCCAAATCAGTATCTACTCTTGCCATAAATTCAAATAAGCACCTGAAATTTTGTACCAATCTTAATGGATATTTGAGCAGGGTAGCCAACCTGGCAGAAGGGTTAGTCTGCACTCAACCATTCTGGACCAGATTTGACTGGGCGTATAGGGAAAGGCTCTATGAAAATGTCTAGTTCATTTCTCTCCTGGGGGTATATTTACTAAAACTGTGAGTTTGAAAAAGTGGAGATGTTGCCTATAGCAACCAATCAAATTCTAGTTATCATTTGTTTAGTACAATCTACAAAATGATAGCTAGAATCTAATTGGTTGCTATAGGCACCATCTCCACTTTTTCAAACCTGCAAGTTAGTAAATATACCCCCTGAAGTTCACAAGGGGGCAAATCTCATATCTTGAAAATAAGAAAAAAGTTTGCACCACCTGGATATTGCATATTACTGCTTATGATGGGGGGCTCTCAAAGGGCACAAAGAGCTATCCAAATATAGGATTTCTGCTTCTTAATTTGAGAGTTTCCTTATTATGTATGACATACAAGAACATAAGACACATAGGGTGTCAAACTTTCTGGAGCTAGGTTGGCTGCTTGCTGGTATTTACACTATACTACAGTAAGGTGCAGAGACTAACGAGCCTCCGGTCTTCTCCAGGGACCCCCGCAAGGAGTTGGATTTCGCTGAGGGAGACACACAGGTCGTCAAGGTTAGAAACACAAGTAGCAATATATTGCCAAAGGGATGAGCAGAAGCAAGGTCAAAGGGAAGCCGAGGTCAAATAACTGGAGACAACACAGGACAAGTAGTAGTAGTAGCGCTGGACCCAATACTCTGGCACTCAAATGGTGCCAGAGTCTCCTATATATAGGGAAGAGCACAGCCGTAAATAACGGTGGTGGTGAAGTCAGCAGCTGCTGCTGGGTCCGAGAGTAGCATTCTGTATGGTCCTCCTGGTGTGCTTTTAAACAAAGGCACAAAGAATAAAGGTTGCCATCATTTACAAGACAAATGCCGCCTAAATAGGGACTTGAACCCTGGACCCACAGATTAAAAGCCTGATGCTATACCGACTGAGCTGTCCAGGCTCTTTCTCTGCTTTGTGTTCATCTGGAAAATGCTCAGTTCTGTAACTGATGCCATTTTAAACATTGCCATGTTCTGTAAAGTGTGAGCCGAAAGGCTTGGCTGGAAGGTTCCACAATGAAAAAACGCTTTGATTGCACCTTGGTTGAAGATTGAGATCCTACCGCACTTTAAGTATTAATACCTTTCAAGATTCAATTTCAACTGTACTGCTTGGGGGATTAAATTGTTAACTGACTAATTTAATTACTGCATGCCTAATGAATTGGGATGAAGTTGGGTTAGATATGAAATGAGGTGAAATATCCAGCCTTAATATCTTAGGATACAATCTACAAGTTGTATTTTCCTCGTAGCTGTATGTTTAGATGCTGCACCACGTTAAGTCTCACATGACTTCTCAAGTTTTTAGAAAATTAAGTATTTGGATTGGACTGACCTGACTTGCACTTACAAATGTCCTCTATTGTCATGCTTTATCAGTACATGGTGGTGTAATCTAGTCATACTGTAAATTTGTGAAATATGAAGAGAAGTTGATCAGGTAAATCAATAAATCCTCTAGCGATGAAAAAATATATATTTGCCCCTTGGATGATCATTGAGATCCTAGCACACTGTAAGTATTAATACCCTTCAAGACTCAATTTCAACTGTATACTCAATTTACAAATGTACTCTAGTGTCTTGTGAGATGTGAAGAGAAGTTGATCAGCTAAATTAATAAATTCTCTTGCATTATATGTGACATTTTTGATATTTTTGTCCAAATCATATGGAAATTTATTTTCTGCATAATCGATAGCTTCCTTCTCACCCATTTGCGAAATTATGATAATGATGAAGAAAGGCCCTTTTCCACTTTTATCATGGAAATCATTCACAGTATACGTTTTTCATTGCACAAAGAACAAAGGTTGCCATTATTTAAAAGATAAATGTCCCCCGAACAGGAACTTCAACCCTGGACCTTCAGATTAAAAGTCTGATGCTCTACAGACTGAGCTATCCAGGTTCTTCCTCTGTTTTTCACTCATCCGGTAAATGCTCAGTTCTGTAACCGATGCCATTTTAAACATGGCCAATGTTCTTTAAATTGTGAGCCGAAATGCTTGGCTGGAAGCTCTCACTATGAAAAAAGATTTCATTGCCCCTTGGTTGAACATCCTACCACACTTTAAGTATTAATATTTTTACAATCTGATGGTAAAGCTAACAACATGCCCCTACTTGGCCTCAGATCAAATAAATAACATGGGCTTTTTCTGTTGCAGGCTCTCTTCCAAATAGCAATGCCTACAATACAGTTTCCACATTACTTTACGATACCAGGCATGCTGTACTAATAATAGAAATAACTTTATATAAATTAACCCACCTGTCTGCAGTTGAGAAGATGTAAAACACCAAACATCATCACCAAAACATCCAACACAATTAATACGATCATCGATGTGGCCACTTATTAGGTGCTCCCCTACAAAGCTGTCTTAATGCATGGGCACACTGGGCAGTTGCCCGGGGCCCCACAAGCATAGGGTTTGGATAGGCTTGGCAACTTTTCAGTATATTATGCCGGGAGATTTAGTTAGCATCTTCAAACTCTTTTTATTAAAACGTTTAGGTAGATTGATCACCTCAGTATCAGCTGGGGCAGCAGCCTTTGAACTGCCTTTCACTCATGTGTATAAAAAGTACCATCTTGAAATGATAGCATTACAGGCCCGCATGGAAAGCAGTGCACTGCTTTGCCTGGGGGCCTGTAATGCTGTTAAGATGGGCTTGCTCCTCTAGGCTAGGTGTGTAGTACAAAGTCAATTCTAGTCGTAGCCTAGGAGAGAGTAAAGACACAGAACTACTAGCCAGCAAATGCACTGCTAGTGGAAGTGACAAAAAGTTACAATAGGAAGGTATTAGTCTGCGCTGACCCTTATCTCCGCATACAATGCAGCTCAGCTGTTCAGGTCACATTAACCTTTGTACCCACTTTCACCCCTGGTGCCTAAGCTCTTTCACACATTTTGCTACTAAACACTGATTTTTAATGCCACATGCTGTCCGGTAATGTACAATATTCAAAGTTATTTTTACATTTAAGTTGACAAAACACTTTAGGGGCATCAAATTACTCAGCCCTTATTGTATTAGCCTCACTTACTAATAGAAAGACACTAGTAGACCAGACCTGGCAGAGCTTAATGCACTGTTGGTTGAAAGATGAATGAGTGAAGTACCGTATTTCCCCATGTATAAGACTCACCTTTTTCCCCAAAATTTTGAGTCTAAAACCTGGGTGCGTCTTCTACAGGGGTAGCGGGGATGCAGGGGGGGGGCAGCATTACAGGGGCAGCGGGGGGGATTGAGGGGGAGGGGGGCAGCGTTACAGGGGCAGCAGGGGGGATCGAGGGGGAGTGGGGCAGCTTTACAGGGGCAGCAGGGGGGATCGAGGGGGAGCGGTGCAGCGTTACAGGGGCAGCAGGGGGGATCGAGGGGGAGCGGGCCAGCATTACAGTGGCAGCAGGGAGGGGATCCAGGAGGAGGGGGACAGGCAGAGTGGCAGCGGGGATCCAGGAGGAGGGGGACAGGCAGAGTGGCAGAGGGGATCCAGGAGGATGGGGACAGAGGCACAGAGGCAGCAGGGGGCAATTGCAGGGAGAGTGTGCTGCCAAGCTGCTCTGATCACAATCAGAGCAGCCAGCCATCACACTCTCCCTGCCTTTTTTGACAGCTACCGTAATATTTTTTTTTCAAATTTATTGGCCAAAATTTATGTGCGTCTTATACATGGGAGCGCCTTATACATGGGGAAATACGGTAATTGCTTTACTCTACTGTGTGGTACCATAGAAGGATTCGTGGATGCTGTACTGCGAGTCTTGTTCTGTTGCCCGAAAAAGCAGTATTATAATATTTACACCACTGATCCACTGCATTTATCTTTACAGCTTATAGACTTTTATAATTAGTTGCCTACATACAGTACTAGAGTAAAAACAATCAAGTTCAGAAAACTAAAACATTTAGGAAATTACTGCAAAATAAGTTGCAATTCAGTCCATGTAAAATTAAAGCAAGAATGTTTCCAACTTAATTTTATTAACTGATTGACATGAGTTAATGCATTTGAATATTTGATTGTGTCATAAAACCTGCACTAAGCTCGTTATTCAATTTAATACGGCTATTACATTAGACTAAATTAAAAGAATTTTATGGAAAAAATTACAATTAAAGACCCAAAGTTGATTACATTTATAACTTGAGGAAATATATCAAAATGTATTACATTTTACAATAATGATGGTTATAACAACATGAAACAACAATCATTAGTTACAAATAAAATAAAGTTATACAGATGATTTAGCTGAACATAGTCTGACAATACTAGATACTACTAATAGTTACATGAAATACATTTACTGTAATCCACCCACCAAGTTCAGTTGGTCTGGTTCTTTGTAAATTATTTCAATTCATTTAAGTGTGTATATACTCAGGATTCCTATATGGCAATGCCTGGGGGTGTAACATTCAATCGTTGAGCCCCATTGCAAAATTTGGTGTGGAGGGCCTGGCCATGCTAGTCCATCTGCTCTGGAACATCTGCTCTGTTTTTCTTAGCTTTAAACCTAAAAGGGGAGTCACTGCTGCCAGTCCCCATGCATGCTCAGAATAGCAAAAAGGGGAACTCCAGACTGGATGATCTACCCTTGCCAGGTCCTTCTCGACACTGGGCCCTATTGTGAGAGGGTGTTCCATGTATATTGAGCTCTTGAAAAGGGCAAAGACAGGAAGAGAGAAGAAAAGAAAAAGCCAAGAAGACTTACCTATCTTGGGATCCGGCGCAGGTAGGTCTTTCCTCTTCTTCCTTGCAGGTCCGGGTGCTGGCGACAGTGAATCAGGAATTCACGCTGTAAGGATGACCTACATGGTTCCAACCATCAATCAGGTAAGAGGGGTTGTGCCCACACAAATTTGGGGTAGGCATAGTGGTATATTTACTAAACTGTGGTTTTGAAAAAATGGAGATATTGCTTATAGCAACCAATCAGATCTAGCTGTCATTTTGTAGAATGTACTATATAAATGATAAATAGAAACTGATTGGTTGCTATACAATCACTCCTGAAAACCACATTTTGATGACGCAAATCTGAACCAGCTACTGACTTTGAAGACAAAACTAACTCACTGATTCTACAATCAAACCAATAGTCTCCTATCAATAGAACACCTTTTGCCTAAGCAGCCTTAATGCAGAAGGAGAAGTGGCCCTTTGATTATTAATGGTTTGGACCCCCCTAAATTATTGCACCAAAAATGAAAGGTCTTGTCCGCAAGCGATCACCCCACTACGCTACTGCAAACATAACTGTAAGCAATTGCAACAGCAAAAGATTTGTTGTGAGCCCATTCTAATGCCACAGAAATGGCATTAGCATGGGACAAGGACAAGGCGCAACATTCACCGCCCAGGTTTACCCCAAGGCCAGAGGACCTCACTGCATCTGTAAACAAGCTGAACATCCCCAGTAGTGGCATGAGGAGATGACCACAAGCAAACCCCATTGAAATGCTGCAAGCAGAGATGCCCTATAACTAGATCCTCCCAAATCTCACCAGAAAGCATGATGACTTCTATCCACAACCACAGTAGCCTTCTCCAGTTTATCGTAAAACAAAAACCATAGGGAATACCTGACTTGCAAATTTCAAAAAGCCAAGGAAGGACTGTTTCAACTTGACCCTACGAAACCCAAGAAGCAGATCTAACATACCCGGTAACTTAGCTACATCAGCCTCAGGCGACCTGCAAACCTGGGTATCAATTTCAATACCTGAATATAAACAGTTTAACTGATGTTCCCTCAGTCTTATCCAGTGCAACTGGCACTTCCATAAAAGTGAATAGAAACTTGTCGGAAAACATTACTTGCCGGCACGCCTTAGATCCACCCGGACCAATAAACCAAAAAATGATCTAATTAATGGGCCACACCTTGATGCCCTGTACACACACCGTGCATCCCATGGGCAAACATGTTGTCCACATAGAAAACATCTGCAAACAAGAAACTATATATTTAAGTAAAGAAAAGCGCAATGTAAGCAGTCTACAGGCATATTCAATATCAAGCTTTGCCAGCAACGCGCCAGAGCAACACTGCTGTAAAAGCATCAAGGCTCCCTCAAAGGATTGAGTCACCACTCTGCGCGAACCATTCATAATGACATAATTCACAGATGTACCAGAAGGATGGGACAAATGTTAAATAAATCCAACATTTTCCAAGGATTTTTTTTTTTTGGGAGGGGGGGTTACTACTCAAAAAAGTGATGAAAGCAAAACCTTGTAAAAGAGATGAAAAATACTGCACGAAGGATGTGTTAAAGCTGACAGGAAGGGTGAAGTAAAACCAGCAAGGTGCTGCTAGACTGCGGAGCTGCTGGCTGCTGACATGACTGGGCCAATGTGAATGTTGGGTTCACCTGGGTGCGCTGAGAGGTTCGCAGGGGTGATGGGAGCAGACAATGCCCTATTTAAAAATGCTATTTATTGCTGTCGGAATCATAGCACTAGAAACCTGTAAAGGAGCAGGTGCATTAACAACAGTAGGGGAGAGGGGGGCAATGAGCTAATGATATGGCCATCCCACTTCTATTAATAATGTTATGGGCAACTGCGTCCACTTTGGGTGAATCGCTTCGTCACAGTTATATCTGTGTCACTTCATTGGTGGCACTGAGGTCAACTACAAGTGCAGCTGACATGTCTGCCGGGGCTGGCATTGCGCTTGTGTAGATGTATGGTGGGCCGCAGCAGGCATGGCAGACCTCCCTCGCTTGTCTGCAGCATGGCAAACAAGTGGGATGGACAGGGGAACAGATTTTTGATGACTCAAATCGGTCAGTCCAATGACTGGACTCGTGGCACAGGCATAGTAAGGGGACCCCAGACAGCCTCAGTGAGGCTATGTGAGGTCTCTTGGGTCTTAATATGGTGGATGTGTGGTGCCCCAAAATCTGAGTACCCTGGGGTGTATCTATATGTTTTTAATTTGTTAATTTAATTTGTTAATTGTTAAAAGTGTTTATAAAGATTTAAAAAAAATATATATTTTCTTGAGGGAGAAGTGACAGTTGGGAGTGGTTGGTGGTTGCCGGGAGTAACAGGAAGGAGGAGTGTGTGGCATAGCAACAAGTCCACTAACTTTGGTAATAACTGTGAACTCCCAGAAGGCAGTGGGGAGAGGAAAGTTCTAGACTTCTGAGGGAGAGAGATCCCTGTGTCTGCATAGACTGACAGAGAAAAATAGGGACAGAATGAAAATCGGACAAAGTGATATATAAGCAGATTAAAAGTGAAGTAAGTGTAAGAAGAGAAGAAGATAAGAAGTGAGCCAAAGAGAGGTGTGAGTAAAAAGGAAAGTACTGAAAACAAATAAGCAGTATAGAGATCTGTGACATCACACTAAACAGACTGAGCTATGTACTGAGAACAGTGTGAGAGGAGAGAAAATAAAGAGACTGTGTAATACAAAAGATCATCAGTTTATTTGGCGTGAAAAAGTAATTTATGGGCCCCAACCACGTGCACCACTTCTACAAAATTCCTGTGCACAGTTCAACCCAGGACTGAGTGTAAAATATGGTAACGTTACCAGGGAAAATATTGGTGCACCAAATGTTTTAGATGATGTTAATGTTAAGTGATTTACCTGAAAATTGATTTATTCTTATTATAGGTTAAATGCTATTGTGCTCTATGTTGATCAAATTAATATTTTGTCATTACCATTGAGTTGAAGGGGTCAGTGGCGCGGTGGCTTACCAAAATTATCTTTACCGCATTATTAATAAACTCAAGTTATTTGACCAATCCTTGTCCCTTTCATTGAAGTATTTATCTCCTGACCACCGGATGTCCGAATAAAAAAGAACCTGACTCGTGTCTGGAGGACAAGTTAAGGGAACGAAATCCCATCATACTCGGCCACCACAGATGATGTAGGAGGGGGCGGGGCCAAAACAAATATGACAAGTAATAAGAAAAAAAAACAGAGGGGGGGAAAGAAAAATAAGAAAAATTAATTAATGTATGCGGAATTTAGAGGAAAAAAATTAAAAAGCAAAGAGAAAATGAATAAAAGCACCCCTTGAGCAGGATAAAATATAATTAAAGGAGACAACTAAAAAAGGAAAAGTAAAGGGGAAACACAAATGTGAAAGCTATAAAACTGAGAGAAAACTTGGAAAAGAAATCACAGTACAATCACTATCCAAAAATACTTACTAACCAGGTCTGTCAGGCTATACTCACTTGGAACTTTCCAGAAGGCAAGAGAAATCCAACTGCCACTTACCGCCCTTATAAGTCTTCGAAAGTGTTGCTCCTCCCCAAGCCCTGAACCCGATTAGCTAATAATTCCTAACCCCTCAATGCCAAGTTAACTCTTGCCAAGTTCAATACTTTTTCTTTATTTAAACAACCTCAGCATTTATGCTACTTTGGGATAATTCATGCCCTATGTTATCCTTATAGACTCTATGAAAGGTGGGGAAGTTTGTATGCTATTAAGTTGAAAATGGGATTGATTGGGGGAAATAGGCTTATTTATTAAATTGGAATGCTATTAATTTAATATTAAGGCTTGTGGGGGATGGAAACGTGTATACTTATTAAATGGGAATCCTTTTAATTTTGTATTGAGTCTGAATGGGCAAAAGGAGGCTTATTTATCAAATGTAAACACTATTAATTAAATGTTGGACTAGTTGGGTTAAAGAAGACCTAATTATTAAATGTGGATGCTATTAATTTAATGTCGGGGCTGGTCGGGGGGGAAATACTCATATTTATTAACTGTGAATGCTATTAATTTTAATGTTAGAACTGGTTGGGGAAGATAGCCTATTTTTTAAAAAACACCATTTAATGTCGGATTGGCTGTTGGGGGTAGGGTGGTCTAAAGTACTCACTGCTGTGTTACCTAGGTGCTGGAGATATATATATATATATATATATATATATATATATGTATATATATATATATATATATATATATATATATATATATATATATATAAAATCACTTTTGTTCTCATAGCTGATTATGATTATTAGCACACACCTTGCATTGCATTAAAGGAAATTAAATAAATAATAGGAAAAAAAAATATGAATGTAAAAGCCTAACTATTTAGATGATTAAACCTAAGGGAGTGCCAATATCTCTGTGTCGTTCTGATCCGCTTAGGGACCCCAGCCCCATGCTGACTGGCCTAGGGCTGGTATGGCACTATGAAAGAGGGACCCTGGCATAGTCTAGTACTGGCAAACGCGAGGGGGCAAAAAGTGTGGGGTGGCAACTGGCAGAACTTATGTTTGGTTATGTTTTATATGGGAGGGCATGTTTTTTTAAACTATTTATTAAACACCCTTGCTGTTATTTGCATATGGTATGCTTAAATGTATTTGTCATTTGCTTTTAACCTAGGATATGTTTGAAGCATATCTAACAAAAATATATGAATCTTGAATACTATACTGAGTCACTCATATCTTAAGATACGTGCAGCTTGGAATACATAGTAAACTAAGGGACGCAATTTACACTTACATTGCATATGGCCCTATGACTTTCCGAATTTGTCTGTTTTTAGCATTGAGTGGACTCTCCTTTTTTTTCACACCTAATTACATTTTTTTACTGAAAAGAACTAATGTTACTATATATTTTTCATTTAATCACTGTTAAATACAGTAAGGCTGGTCGCATCCCCTTTATGAACTGGCCACGGCTTCTCCAGTTGCACATGCTATTAGGTGAGCCCTCATGCTGGTTTCCCTGGTGAGCCCTTCACATCCGATCCTGTGTAATTATATCAATTATTTTATAAAAGTACAAGTATGTTGGAAAACTAGCAAATTAAAGAATGAGTGTGTTTATGTGGGTCAGGGAAAGGCTGGCAAATTTTAGCCTGGGGGACAAGACTCAACTCAGCAGTCTTATTTTAAATGAAAAAAAAAATGCAGGCGGCCATGCAATGCCTGGATGATGCTGCGTGGTATCGACGTGTCAGAGGCTATTGAAACTGTCGCACCCGGTGCCATTGTTCAGTCCAGTGGAAGTGAGTGAAGAGTGAGGACGGCACAGAGCAACTAGCAAGAAGAGAAGAAACAAAGCAGTGCAAGCAAGACAGAAGAAGTCAAAAGTGGTGGCAGTGAAGAAAAGAAGAAGAGAATCCGACAGAAAAGGATAGAAGATGTGCAGACCAGTGGCAGAATTCCCTTGTAATGGCCGGTAGCTACTCTGCCAAGAAGACGAAGGAGGGGATGCCGGGCTCAAGACTCACTGCGTCTGGGCCTTGAGGACTGTGGCAGAGTGGGGGAATACAACGGAAGATGCCCGGAAGGAGGTAGGGCCCTTGCAGCCAGTGTTTCCACCGAGCCCTGGCCTTCACCGACTATTCTTCCTCTTCTTGCCACAGCGGGCAGTTGGCTGCATCCCAGGCCCAAGGACTGTGCAGCAGCTAGGACTGTTGAGTAGGAGACAGGGGTTTCTAAGCCCCAGTGAGTAAGGGCACTAGACCCCAGCGTGTAAAGGCGTTGGGTTCATGTTTTAGAAAAGCACTAGGCTCCTGTTTAGAAGGCACAAAGCTCCTGTTTAGAAGGGTGCTAGGCCACTATTTGTGAGGGTGCTAGGCCCCTGTTTAGAAGGGCACTAGACCCCTTTTTAGAATCATGCTAGGCCCCTGTTTAGTAGCATGTTAGGCCCATGTAGGAGGGTGTTAAGCCCCTGTGTCAGAGGGTATTAGGCTCCTGTGTAGGAGGGCATTAGGCTCCTTGGTAGAAGGACACCAGGCCCCTTGGTAGAAGGGCATGATGCCCTTACTCCGGAATAGCAGGGCTCAAAGCCCTTGAGGGTCAGCAGGACACAAGGCCTGCTTGGTCAAGGGAGTGCTAGGCTCTATCTAGGTAAGAGGGCACTAGGCCCTGTTTGTTTAGGATGGCATTAGACTCTCCAGGTTAGAAAAAGGATCCAAGAGTTGTACAGCGTACATTGTACATGATCCATCATGTACAATGTACGCTGTGTCTCATAACCATCACTCGGGATCGGATGAGTACCTTGGGTACTGGGAAGGGAATTGTGTGACTTTCTTCCTTAGACCCTGTTACATTAGCACCTAGTAATTTGGGGAGTTTGACTGGGGCGGGTACACCAGTCAAACCGTAACGCAGGTGTACTAAGGCGAACTCAGGGAAAAGAGAAACCTCCCGTGGAGGCAGAAGGGCAAACAGTTTCAGAAACACTGCCAATTTGAGATAACTAATTTTATATCTCCAATATTGTTGTACATGCACCGGTAAAGATAAACAGTAAAAAGAGCTAACAGGGAGCAAAACATTGACCACTGATCACACAATATTACAGTTTATTTTACATCTTAATACAGTCAACAAAAAAGTGAATTTTGTCTTCCTTTTTTGCATATTTTAATGAACTTTATTTGTTTCTCAGGGTATTTTATATCACCTCATGTACAACATTAACAACAATTCAAGTTCCATAAGGAGCTACAAATTCCTCAGAAGTTATTACACAATATATTTTCTCCTAATTAAACTAATTTACATGACTAAATTAGTTTTAATTACTCCCATTCATTTCACTAATACCTTTTTTTTTTATTCTGGTAAGGTCAGGTTTTCATAACTGCAGAAATACTGGATTCACAGGAGATTCCAGGTGTATAGGAGACACAAATCATAATTTGTGAGTCTGCCATTTAAAATATAAAAGCTTCTATTGTACCTAGTAATGTTCTAGAAACAAAATATTTTTGTTTTTAAGATGCCATGTTAAGATGGAAATACATTTGTGCAGTCAGAGCTTGTAAGATAAAGTGTTAGCATAGTACAAATTATCACACATATACATATATCTCAATGTATTGTATCACAAAGCAAGCACTAATATATTTACTTTGTTTAATCTGGTGCAGATAAATAAATATCTGATGGATTGGCATGGGTTGCAAAACAAAAAGCCATTGAACTCCTATTGTGTGCAAGGTATATGTGTACTTCATTTTTAAGTTAAATGGGTTGTATAATAGATAGATAGATAGATAGATAGATAGATAGATAGATAGATAGATAGATGTATCTACACATACATACACACACACGTACGGTATATATACTAAGGTGGAAACAGCAATAAAAGTTAATTGTTGTCACATATTCTGTTGATACTAATAAGATTAACACACCAGCTGCAAGCATAAAGTCAGCATAAGCCGATTTGACACAATCCATAAGAGTGAAAGTTTAACATTTATTGTGACGATGTTGCCACTCTAAAGCCCAGATTATTTTCCCCACAGTTCAGGAGTGATGGGAGCTGCCCCTGAGTGGCACTGATAGTTTATGCAGAGAGGGCCTAATTTGTTTTTGCAAGACAGTCCATAGGGGCTCTATTCCCATGTTGACAGGGTCTTGCTGGCCCACGTTATGACAGGGGACCCCGCACTCCAGTTTTCCCTGTTGTTATAGTGTGACTAACAAAGTCTTTCTAGCCTTGCGGTGGAGTTTCAGCAGGGGAAAAGGGGGAACCCACAATCATTGTCCCTCTGTTTAGTGGAATCCATCTCATAGTATATAGCACTGTTGCTGGTTATGGCTTTTAGGGTCATGCTTGCTTTTTTCTTAAAAAAAATTATATATATATATATATATATATATATATATATATATATATATATTTAACAATGAAAGTACACAGACTCAAGTTGTCTTTATTAACTTCTTTCATATAGTAAGCTGTTTTATTGGCCAGGAGAAGTTGATAATGATGATGATTGTGTCCCTTTGCTCCAGATGCATCTTTAGGTTATGCATAAGTTGATAACACTCACTTTCATATTTTAATATTGTCATGCTGAACTCCACAATTCTTTGCACCAGAGTTTTGAATGGTTTTATTCTTGTTTTATTACAGGGGTTTTTATTTTATTCCATGCAGATTATTAAGAAAGTAGAATCCCCGTTAGACTATGTTGATAAGATAATATTTTATTTGAGAAGTTAATGATCAACATGGGTATCGTGGAGTTTTGATTAAATTAAATTTTATTTTTCTACTCCAAGGTTCCCAATTGTTTACATTACAACAGTACCCACAGTTCAGATGTAGGTAACTAATCATGATTATGACGATTATTATTATCCTTTATTTATACGGCGCCACAAGGGGTCCGCAATGCCGTACGGAGAAAATACAGTAAGACATGACATGGGAGAACAGGTCAAAACATTGCAGTCAAAACTGTACAAACACAACAAAGGCACAGCACTATAAAATGGATGGAACAAGTTAACCAGCACTGAGGGTTTAGGGGGCTAACCTTTCCCAAAAGTATAAGGCATGGAAAGAGGGGAAAATAAATGGGAGTTAAACAGCACTATCTGAACCTGTACCCAGTATAGTAAACAGTATCAGAGTCCTTGAGAGAAGGGGAGGGAAGGCATAGACATGCTGATGGTAAGGAAAGTGGAGGAAGGAAGACATGATGGAAGAGAGCCCTGCTTGTGAGAGCGTACTATCTAAAAGGATAGCAAAACAAACAGAGGTGAATGACAATGGAGGCTGGGGGAAGGAGAAATTATTGAATTCTCAAGTCATGTGATGAATTCCTAAATTCTGATAGACTTTTTTTTTTCCTTTCCAAATGAATGTTTGTAGAAACTCTATGAAAGCACCAACTTCAACATTTACACCAGCAGACAACTGAAAAAAGGGGATTTCTTACAGAATTCTTTGGTTCAATAAGTAAATTATAAACAAATTACATGTACAGTATAGTTGTCTTCAAACACTCCAGAATAGACCTAAGAAAGTAAATATCCACTATCTGTATGCTGCTCTTTAACATGGCATTTTCAATGTCATTTATATATTAAAACTATTACTAATAATTTTTGCTGATATTTAAATGAAACAAACAATTATGCAAATTAAGATATGCAGCTCCAAAATACTTTTAATATTGAAATGAAGTGCTTTAGGAAATGTCTAAAAATCTGACAAGGCCATAAGGCTTAATAGAATTGATGATTGTATACAGATGGATGATTAACTTGCTAGATTTAAATAGGGAAAAAAACATTTTGGACCATTACTTAATAGATATATTGCCATATGGAAAATTACTGTACACTGAATATACTCATAGATAGATAGCAGGTGGCATAAACTACAATTTTGATTTTGATTGGGTGTTTGAAATATGGAGATTGTTAAGCATTCATAATGATTTTATTTTACATGTAAACTCCTTTTTTGCTTTTACCATCATCCACTTTCTAATATTATGCAAGGACCTGACATTCATAATATTCAACAATGTGGAGGTTCACATGTTTGTCCAAGCTGGTATTTTGCAAAAATAAGAAGAAGAAATCATAGGCCATATAGCAAGCTCAATCTGATTTGATTAAAGCCTTATTAATGAAATTATTTCTCAGGGTCTTTACTAATACAGCCCCTAACAAAAAGGTTCCTCAAAGGCTTTAATTACTTATCCAGAGGTTTGATGTGTCCAAAAAAACCTTTTATATACACGCAGGGGTCACAGTCTAAAATTCCAACCCTTTTCTAAGATGTCATGGTTTCTTCTTTGCCACTGGCGCAAGTTTTCCAATGCGATCTGTCCATCTATGTCATAGGCAGATGGCAGACAAATTCTGCATCTACATCTGCTTAATATCTGTTAATGCGTAGTTTTGTTCTGTGAATGTCAAGCTTTTATCTGCACACACACATCATAGACCAGTGACCAACATCCTACAACTTATAAAAGAGCAGGGTGATCATTAGTCAGTTGTCAGTTCATTGAATCAGTTTGTGTGGAGGATTTGGCATAACAAAATATTCATCATCATCATCATCACTATTTATTTATATAGCGCCACTAATTCCGCAGTGGCGCTAATAATATCAATTTTACCTTTGCAGTTTCTAAGTTTTAGAGTTTCTTAAGGATATGTTTTTGCAAGCTTGGCTGAATGCAATGAAACACGACACCCTTAATATAATATATGTAGAACATGCAGTATATTAACTTTAGCCAATCAGTTTTCCATCTTAAGAGAATTCCTAAAATTCTGTTTTAGTGCATCCAATCTTTAAACACATACACCCGATTCATCTAGTTGTATCCAAATATATTGCAATAAACCACTAGGGTGTCTCCCATACAGCAAATTAAGAGGTTAGAATCCTGTGAAGGACTGTGGAAACTCTCTAATGGCCAGTAATAAATAGAGTAACAAACAATCCTAATTTTTCCCATCTTTCTCCAAGCCTTTCAAGCCTGTCTCCATTAAACCATCAGTCTGAGTGTGATACACAGAGGCCCTCAGCTGAGTAACCTTAAACAGGTAGCCCAATTCTTTCATTATTCTGGACATATATGGGGTACCCTGGTCAGTGAAGATTTCCTTAGGTATCCCTACTCTGCTAAAGACATGTACCAGTTCCCTAGCAATAGCCTTTGTTGATGTATTATGTAGCGGTATCGCTTCCAGATAGCTTCCTGGTAACGTAATTCACTATCACCAGAATATACTGATGACACTGGGCAAACTTTGTTAAAGGTCCGACCGAATACATAGCTATCCTTTCGAATGGGACCTAATAATTGGTAACGAGACAAGCAGACTTGACTTTTATAATATAGCCTAGGAGCACGTTATTGACACTCAGGGCAGGATGCACAGTAGTCAGATACATATTTATGGACCCCTGGCCAGAAAAACCGCTGCAAAAATTCTTCTTGAGGTTTCTTCTATCCCTAGATGTGACCATGAGCCAGCTCTACCACCTTTCTTTTATAGGCCTTAGCAACTGTTAACTGTTTCACAATACCCTCTCCCTTTTTGGACATTTGATACCACAACCCTTGACTTATTGCCATGCGAGAGTGTGATAACCTACTATCACACTATACAAGGTTTCCATCAACCAGCCTTTACCAGAGTAGGATCTTTTAATTGTTTCTTACTTCAAGATCAGGCATACAGTGCACTGATTTAACAATATTTCCAACTTTAGTAGAAGGTACATTATTCTGCGCTCCACTGCTGCCCTTATCATTTTCTGACTCCCCAATCATGTTTGAGACAAGGGAATACTTCAAACTCTGAGAACTCTCCCACTGCCACTGTATCAGTAACATAATTGTAACGGATTTACTGGATTCTCTACTAACCTTGATTAACGCTGGCTTACCTGAGGTGCGGAGTCTAACGATCTCCCCGGTATTCACCAAGAACCGCCGCAAGGCGGGATGGGCTTTGCTGCCAGGAGTCGCAGGTCGCGGTCCTCAGGTTTGCCCCATGGTGTAGTACAACAGAGCAGGAGCAAGATGAGAGTAGTCGGACAGGCCGGGTCGGTACACAGGCAGGCAATGCAGACAGAATCAGGAAGCGGTCTCGGAGTCAATCAAACCGGGTCAGTACACGGGTCACAAGAACAGAAGCGAGGTCAGCTAGCCGGGTCGGTACACAGAGGACAACGGAATCCAGAAAAGTGAACAAGCCGGGTCGGTACACTGGGAGTCAATACACACGAAGCAGGAACAAGGAAGGACACAGGAATCAGGAGCCAGGAACTGGTAAGTTGTTCTGACACTCTCCAAGTGTCAGAGCTAGGTTTTTATGCAGAGTCCCATTTGAATTCCCCGCCCTGGTGGTGATCATGTGACCGCCCTAGGTAGCGGTCACGTGATCGCTGAACCCGGAAGTACGACTGCTCTTACCCAGGAGCGTTCCTTGGGACCGTAACCTTTCCAGTCTACTAGGAATTGTACACCACCTCTGTTTTTACGGGAGTCCAAGATTTGTTTTACTTCATATTCACCCTGATTCTGAATAATAACAGGGGGAGGAGCCCTAGGAGGGGTGGAAAACTTGTTCGTAACCACTGATTTCAGAAATGATACATGAAAAACATCTGGGATACGTAGAGAACGTGGTAAGCTTAATCTGAACGCTACTGGATTGATGATCTCTGAGATGGAAAATAGACCAATGAACCTGGGAGCAAATTTCTTGCTGGAAACCTTTAACCGAATGTTCTGTGTAGATAGCCAAACTTTATCCCCGATAGAGAAATTAGGGCCGGCTCCTCTCTTTTTATCATAGGACTCCTTAGAACGAGAGATGGCTTTTCTGAGACTTGATTTGGTTTGTTCCCAGATATGTGCGAAGTTACGAAATAATACGCCCACTGCTGGGACTTCAGAAGCAGTAATTTGGGAAAAGGTGGGTAATCTAGGATGACAGCCATAGAGAACGAAAAAAGGAGAATTAGAGAGAGCCTCATGGAAATGGTTATTATGGGCAAACTCAGCCCATGGAAGGAGGCCAACCCAGTTGTCTTGATTGGCAGATATGAATATTCTTAAAAATTTCTCCAACTCCTGGTTGGTTCTCTCTGTGAGACCGTTAGACTGGGGGTGATATGCAGAGGAAAAATCAAGCTTGATCCCAGATTTATGACAAAAGGATCTCCAGAATTTGGATATAAACTAAGATCCTCGATCGGAGACAATGTGATGAGGACAACCATGAAGGCGGAATATCTCTTTGATGAAAATATCAGCCAAGGAGGAGGAGGATGGAAGACCTTTCAATGGAATGAAGTGAGCAGTTTTCGAAAAGTGGTCTGTGACCACTAGGACCACAGTACAAGACTTGGAGTGAGGTAGGTCAGTGATAAAATCAATGGAGATTTGTGACCATGGGTATTCAGGAACTGGCAATGGAAGTAGATGACCATAAGGCCTCCTCCTGGGGGTTTTGTGTTGGGCACATATGGAACATGAAGACACAAACTTCCTTACATCTTCCCGTATGGAAGGCCACCAGTAATTGCGAGATAACAGAGCCCAAGTCTTGCGGATGCCAGCATGGCCCGAGAAGAGGAAACAATGAGCCCATCGTAGAAGTTTGATGCGAAGAGGTGCATAAATGAAGGTTTTGCCTGGAGGACAGCTTTTCTTGATATGGGTTGCTGCCAATATTCGACTAGGGTCCAGAATAAATTTATTCTCGTCCAAGGGTTCCGAGTCAGCAGGATCAAATGAGCGAGATAGAGCATCTGCCTTGATATTTTTAGATCCAGAATGGAAGGAAATGTTGAAGTCAAATCGGGAGAAAAATAAGGACCATCTTGCTTGTCGAGGATTTAGGCAGCGTGCCGTATGTAGATATAGCAAGTTCTTGTGATCAGTGTAGATAGTGATGGGGACCTGGGCTCCCTCTAGAAGATGCCTTCATTCAAAAAGAGCCAATTTGATGGCCAGGAGCTCCTTATCCCCGATACCGTAGTTCTACTCAGCAGGAAGAAGACGACGGGAAAAGAATCTGCATGGACGTAGTTTACCGGTAGTGTCTCATTGAGAAAGAACTGCTCCTGTACCTACGGAGGATGCGTCCACCTCTAGAATGAAAGGGCGAGAACAGTCAGGTTGCTGGAGGATGGGTGCTGAGGAAAAAAGGATATTAAGGTAGCAAAGGCTTGGATGGCCTCTCCAGACCATATTTTGGCATTCGCAGACTTACGGGTTAAGGCAGTGATGGGAGCCACCAAGGTAGAGTATCCTTTAATGAACTGGCGGTAGTAATTGGAGAGTCCCAGGAACCGCTGTGTAGCCTTAAGGCCCGAGGGTTGAGGCCAATCTAGTATGGCTTTTAACTTGGTAGGATCCATTTGCAATCCAGTGCCAGAGATGATATAGCCTAAGAAGGGAACTTGCCTTTGTTCAAAGATGCACTTCTCTAATTTACAATATAGATAATTCTTCCTAATGCGGGACAGAACCTCCAAGACATGTTTGCGATGTGATACTAAGTCTTGGGAGAAGATGACGATATCATCCAAGTAGATGACCACACATTGATATAATAGGTCTTGAAAGAGTTCATTCATGAAGTCTTGAAAAACAGCCGGGGCATTGCATAACCCAAACGGCATGACCAAGTATTCAAAGTGACCGTCCCGTGTGTTGAAGGCTGTCTTCCACTCATCTCCATCCTTAATGCGCACCAGGTTATAGGCCCCTCTGAGGTCCAATTTAGAAAAGATGGTAGCCCCCTTTATCCGATCAAATAATTCTGAGATTAATGGTAAAGGGTACCGATTTTTTACGGTGATGGCATTAAGGCCTCGATAGTCAATACAAGGGCGGAGGCCCCCGTCCTTCTTCTTTACGAAGAAAAAGCCTGCCCCAGCAGGAGAAGAGGATTTCCGGATAAAGCCTTTTCTGAGATTGTCTTGGACATAATCCTCCATGGCCTTAGATTTGGGAACGGAAAGTGGATAAACTCTGCCTCGGGGTACTGGTTTGCCAGGAATAAGATCTATATTACAGTCCCAAATTCTATGTGGAGGGAGTTTCGTGGTCTCTTGTTCACAAAAGACATTTGGTAGGGTTCAGGAAGCAGTGCCAAGGGTACCCTCCTGTGGCGTTTGCGACCCTCCTTGGGAACTACTTTTGATAGACAATGATTAAAGCAATGTTGTCCCCAGGATAAGATATGACCGGTCTGCCAATCCACGTTAGGAGAATGGAGACGGAGCCACGGAAGTCCAAGGATAACAGGATTGGTAGTTTTATGGATGATGAAGAAGGAGATACTCTCCTGATGTAGGGCTCCAATCTGAAGACGAAGAGGAGAGGTGCGTAAAAAGATAGATCCTTCAGGGATTGTTCCCCCATCTATGGCTAAGAGGGAGATAGGTTGTTCTAGGGCTAGCTGGAGATAGAGAATTGCTTTACCAAGGCAGCCGAAATGAAATTCCCTGCTGCTCCGGAGTCAAGGAGTGTGGATTGAGAAAAGGTGTGTTGTCCAGACTGTAAAGGAATGGGAATAGTGACACAATCATTATTATAAGGAACTGAGGGAGAAGAAATAAGGAGGCCTAACGACACAGTTCCTGAACACGTTAGTGTCACTCACCGGACTGTGAGTGCTACTTCTCGTGTGTTTAGGAACCGTGGCCGTACACCATCCTGAGGGTCTGCGCATGTGCAGCCCTTTCAAACCTTCAGTACATGTTCCTTTTAGTTAATTGGCTGATCAGGCAACACTCCCTATTTAAAGCACCTGAGGTCAATACCTCGTGGCCTGATCTTGGAGTCTCATTCCCCATGAGCCTCTGAAGGTGTTCCTGTGTTTCCTCGTGTGTTCAGCTCCTGCTGATTCCTGTTGTTCGTTTGTGGTTTCCAGACCACTTCAACTCTCCTGTGTTTCATCGTGACTGCACCAGCTGATTCCTATCCGCTGCCTCCGTGCTTCTACAGTTTCCAGACCACTTCAACTCTCCTGTGTTTCATCGTTACTGCACCAGCTGATTCCTATCCGCTGCCTCCGTGCTTCTACAGTTTCCAGACCACTTCAACTCTCCTGTGTTTCATCGTGACTGCACCAGCTGATTCCTATCCGCTGCCTCCGTGCTTCTACAGCTTCCAGACCTCTTCAACTCTCCCGTGTTTCATCGTTACTGCACCAGCTGATTCCTATCCGCTGCCTCCGTGTATCTACAGTATCCTGCTCACTTCAACTCTCCCGTGTTTCATCGTGACTGCACCAGCTGATTCCTATCCGCTGCCTCCGTGTATCTGCAGTGCCCTGCTCATCGCAACCCTCCAGTACTCCTCGTGTCTGCAGCCAGCTGATCCGCTCTCCATGCTTCTACAGTGTCTCCGCTTGTGTCAACTCGCCTGTCTGCATTGGATCAACGCTCCGCTGCTTTCTTTTCGGCTAGACCATCTCTACTCTTCAGTGTTCTCCAGGTGTCCAGTTCTATATACTACTGCTTCCTGAGTATTGTTTCCATCCCTGCTGGTCTACCTACCTGTGCGCTGCACCTACTTGATTACCGCTTCCACCCTCCTGGGACTTCGTATCCTGCCGGCCTCCAGCCGTTCAGGTATCCCTGCACTTCTCTCTGACAGCCTGCTCTCCTGAACCACGGTATGCATACTTCTCATTGACTGTGCTGGTGTATTGCATATCTTGCTGGACTGAGTTGTTCTCCTTTGGAGTTTCCTATCCGCTGAGACTATTGCCATCATTTGACTGTGTTACCTTTAGCCTGGATAGTTCTTGTGACTTTGTATAATTGTGCAGTGCTGTTCAGTTATTACTATTTTGTGCATATCATCGTGGGATCAAGTTCAGTGTGCCCGTGTATACTCTGCATTTCATTTATCTCCCCGTGCTCCTCCTCACTTATATATTTCAGTGGTACAACTTGCTAGAGGCAGACCACTGTTCCCTGTTTTCTGAGTCACCAGTTTCCAGTATCCTTTCACATAGCAGTGGTACAACTTGCTAACGCAGACCACTGACTCCCCGGATACCTTCACCTGGATTCCATTCCTTCACCCAGACAGCGGTACAACTTGCTATACGCAGACCACTGACTCTCATCACCTCCTCGTTACTCCTGGACATTCCTCTTCACTATAGCAGTGGTACAACTTGCTATACGCAGACCACTGACTACCCTCACGTTTCCTTGTCCATCTAGTTCCTCGTGTACAATTATCTATATATTACCAGTGCTGCTAGTCATAGACTTTCCACGAGCATTCTCTTACCATCTGCTGTCTCCTGTTCCGTTATCACCCCGTTACCAGAGTACCATATTACCACCTATACTGCTCTGGTAAGTCCATCATCTGGTGATACCTGGGTAAAGACTCCTAGTGGCCGTGACAGTTAGGCCCTGTCGTTTCCCGGACGTTTGGGACAAGAGTTTAGAAGATGCCCGCTCTCTCCACAATATAAACATAACTTGTTTCGGAATCTTCCCTCTCTCTCTTCGGCCGATAGGCGGGTCCTTCCCAATTGCATCGGTTCCTCGAGTGGAAGAACAGGTGTTTGGAAATTGGTGGCTAGACGGATCATACTGCGTCGGGACTGTTCCTTCTCAGAACTACGCTCCTTGAAACGTAAGTCAATCTTAACGCAGAGGGAGATGAGATCGTCTAAAGATGCAGGGAGTTCCTGAGACACCAGCTCGTCTTTAATCCGATCTGAAAGACCCTGCCAGAATGTAGCTACAAGAGCCTCATCGTTCCAGCGGAGTTCCGAGGCCATAGTTCTGAAGTGGACCGCATACTGACCCACAGACTGGTTTCCTTGGCAGAGACGCAATAACCCAGCAGCGGCATTGGAAACCCTTCCGGGCTCGTCGAAAATCTTCCTAAAGGTGGACAAAAATGTGGATAAACTATACAGGTTAGGATCATTCCGCTCCCATAATGGGGATGCCCACGCTAAGGCTTGACCAGAGAGCAGTGATATCACATAGGCCACTTTAGCCTTTTCAGAAGGAAAATTCCCTGGCAACAGTTCAAAGTGGATGGAGCATTGGTCCAGGAATCCTCTGCAAATTTTAGGGTCTCCATCGAATTTAGGCGGATTATGCATCCGAAATTGGGAGGAAGAAGCTGCTGCTGCAGGAGGGGGGTCCGGAGCCGCACTCACTGGTGCTGGCCACTAAGGTGTTCTGAACAACATCCAGCCGGGTAGATAAGCTCTGAAGAAATTTTAAAAGTTGCTCTTGGTTCGCCTCCTGTTTATCCATTCTACCCACTAAATGCTCCAGTAGATCTTTAACCGCTGGATCCATGGTCAGAGCAAACTGTAACGGATTTACTGGATTCTCTACTAACCTTGATTAACGCTGGCTTACCTGAGGTGCGGAGTCTAACGATCTCCCCGGTATTCACCAAGAACCGCCGCAAGGCGGGATGGGCTTTGCTGCCAGGAGTCGCAGGTCGCGGTCCTCAGGTTTGCCCCAAGGTGTAGTACAGCGGAGCAGGAGCAAGATGAGAGTAGTCGGACAGGCCGGGTCAGTACACAGGCAGGCAATGCAGACAGAATCAGGAAGCGGTCTCGGAGTCAATCAAACCGGGTCGGTACACGGGTCACAAGAACAGAAGCGAGGTCAGCTAGCCAGGTCAGTACACAGAGGACAACGGAATCCAGAAGAGTGAACAAGCCGGGTCGGTACACTGGGAATCAATACATACGAAGCAGGAACAAGGAAGGACACAGGAATCAGGAGCCAGGAACTGGTAAGTTGCTCTGACACTCTCCAAGTGTCAGAGCTAGGTTTTTATGCAGAGTCCCATTTGAATTCCCCGCCCTGGTGGTGATCATGTGACCGCCCTAGGTAGCGGTCACGTGATCGCTGAACCCGGAAGTGCGGCTTCCGGGTCCGACGGAGCGGCGGGGTAGCGTGGAATGGTAAGTATCGTAACAATAATTGACAGCTGGTAAACTAGGAATTCAGCACTCAAGATAATGGATGCATATACAGGGGAAGAAAGGGCAATTGCATATATGAAACTCGCAAATTTGCTTACATACTATACAATATGTTAAATAATTTTAAAAAAATCATACTAATATATAAATAATGAGAATAAAACATTTAGATAATCGTATGTAAATTACATCAATGTAGACAGGATAATGATAAAACAGCAGGCTGGTCTCACTAAACAGAAAGACAATGATAGAAGATGGGAATTCAATGGGTGTATTTGTGCCACATGAACATTTAAAAAAAATGGGCAGATAATTTACAACCATTCCCACATACTAACATATATGTAACATATGTTCATAAATAACACAAATGCCATGCTTTGTTCCTACTGTGAAAGTTTAACCTACCTCTTTCCCATAAGCAGTCAGCAGTGTATTTTCCTGTGCTTTCTGTTTAGAATATAAATTACACAATAGCATAATCATCATCACCATTTATTTATTATAGCACCCACCTGTCTTGAAATTATCATGGTATTGGATGAGATGAGTGGTGTCAGGTGTGTAGGTAAATTGAGAATAATGGCAAAAAATGTGTGTGTATGCCGTGCTTAATAATCAGCATTGTCCATCACTTACTCTTGACCTATAGTGGGTACAAACTTTATGTCTATAAAGAAATGAATCTCTGCATGCTCCTGATCTTGAATTACCTGCATCAGCTGAGGAACGCCTTTTCTGTACTTCGGCTATGTTCAACCACCCCTTGCCTTCCCCGTTGTGCCCCTGAAATCGTAGGCTCTAGTAAGGGTCCTTTGCATGGGTGCCATCATATAGTAAGGGTCCTTTGCATTGGTGCCAGCACAGACACAAGTATAAACATTATTAAACCACACACAAAAGTGTAAAAATTATTTTAGTTGAAATAAAAAGACTCATAAGAGCTCCTCCGCAAAATGTGAGCTCTTAGCAGTGGTAGTCATATTTATAACATGTGGGGTGCGTTTTTCCAGCTGCAATAATTCCGACAAGAGTTAGAGGTTGTCATACCCTCACATGGCATATTGTGGAACAGTTAACAGTTAGCCCCACCTAAACATTCTGAATAGTATCAGCCAAACAAGGAGTACATATAGACTTAATATTTTACTGACATACAACTTTTCCTACCCATGGCATTGGGTCTGGCCATTGCCGCTTTAAAACCGGCAATCTCACTCTGGCCATTTTAATGGATGTTATTTGTTCATGGAGACATTTTACACAGTCACATTTATATCTGCCGGCATATCATCATGTAGGAAAAGTTGTATGTCAGTAATATAGTAAGGCTATATTTCATCCTTGTTGGGCTGATACTATTCGGAATTTTTAGGTCGGGATAACTGTTGTCAGGATCAGTGCCGTAACTAGACATTTTAGTGCCCTGAGCGTGACAGGGCACCTGCGCCCCCCATCTAAGTGGGCGTGACATTTGCCGAGTGGGTGTAGCCACTCTAATGTGGAGGTGTGATTGGCACTTTACTGAAAAAATTCTGTTACACATATTTGCAAATGCATGAAAAGCTAAATGCATGTATATATATTTATATCTATATAGATATATGGCACAGGTTCTATATTAAAGTACAAACCAAATTATTGATATTAGAAAACAGATGGAAAATCAAAGGACATTGTCTCATGAGAGATCTTAATCATAAAGGCACTGACAGAAGCAAAAACAGGATATTTTATAGGGGAGAATACATGATTTTTATAGAGTTGGAAATCAACTTTCCCTTTCACCAAAACAATCTGAATCATATTGGATGTATATAATCTGCTAAATTCTACATTTACTATCAGTAGCAAGCATTAGAGACAAATCCTCTATAAGAAAGTCAGTGTAACTTCCTATTTTGCTCACTAAATCCTGTCTGGAGGGGAGATCCCAGGCACATACAGCTCCCTCCACTACCCTCCGTTTCCCATCACTGATCTGTAACAAAGATCTACAAAAGTCACAACCTTACCGTGCGGGATATACAGGGGACACTTTGGTAAGTTGTGTATCCGGGAATTGTGAGTAAGTTGTGTATCCGGGAGGTTACAATTCATTCAGGGCATCAGAAACAGTGGAACGCATGTGCGTTCCAAATGCAGAACTTCCTGCTTTCGGTGGAACGCACATGCGTTCCACTGAACTGCTTCTGATGCCCTGAATGAATTGTTGCTTGAATTAGAGCGTGGTTTCTTCTGGGCACAGAGGCAGGTAACGGGCGGCTGCGCCCCCTTGGGTTTGCGCCCTGGGCGGTCGCACCGCCCGCACGGCCGTCGTTACTGCTCTGGTCAGGATTATTGCAGGCCGAAAACTGATTACCACCATTTATAACATGAGGATTTTCCCACGGCTTTAACTCAGGGCTTGAGCTAGTTTTCCAACGTGTATGAAGGTTTTTTTTTAAAAGGACACCTGGATTTATTACTGTTGAAGACCCTGGACCTAGGTGAGAAATAAAGAGAGTGAATGAAAAGTTGTGTAGGGGGGTTATTAGTTCAATTAAAATATTTTTTACACCTGTGTGTGTGTTTTATTTACATTTTTCATTGGTGCACTACAGGTCCTAGCAAGCCCTGTGTTTCTCCAAGTGCCAGTAGCCCTGGCAGCCATGACTATGCTGGTGCCTGTAGTACCATAAGCGCCACCATACCCAAACACTTAATGGTAGCCTGGGCATTCTGGGGCCTGTAGGGCACCAGGAATAAAATGTTTTTTTTTTTTACTATCAGCAAGGGTCTGGGTAAACCTTGAGAGGGGGGGGCATGTTGGACCAAATCTCACTAGGGAATCCAGCCCTGTGCTGACCTGGGGCTGGATTGGCATCATGGCAGATGAACCTCACACTGATCTTCCCTGCTATAGTGCCACCAGCCCAGAGTGGCAAAGCCTAGTGGCGGTAAAAGTAAAATCGGGGGTCGCACACTTTTTGTCCCCCCAATTTTGCTAGTACCAGCCTAGGTAGGCAACACTAGGGTTT
Organism: Mixophyes fleayi; assembly: GCF_038048845.1. Taxonomy (NCBI): domain Eukaryota; kingdom Metazoa; phylum Chordata; class Amphibia; order Anura; family Limnodynastidae; genus Mixophyes; species Mixophyes fleayi. Next base: position 177,221,917 of record NC_134402.1, read on the forward strand.
GTTAAACTGTTTGGAGGGCAGGGGAGCCACGTCGGTTTTCTTTTAACTTTTAGTTCCTTTTTTTTTTTATTATTAGCGTGTATTGGCAGTTTAAATCTAGTTCTGCATGTTGACATTTTTACTGTCCACTTTACAAATCTGTACATATTTTACATGTCAGCATTAAAAAAAATATGGTGGCATTTGCAGAAAAGAAGACGTTTACATAGGCCAATAGGAGTTATGCAGAACAAGGACTTTCCTGCTAAGTATGTAGTTTTTTTATGGAGTAGTTTTGCAGAGACACATCTAATCCACTTCATAAATGCAGTCCCCAGATGGAAAAGCCCTGAGAGAACTGCTCCAGGATAACACATCCTAGAAATAACTAACCTTATAACATTTTTCATCTTAAATTATTTATGTATAGACAACTTCTATGAGTAACAGTGCAGATGCAAAAGAACTGCCAGTAAAAAAAGGTATTCTCCTTTTAATTATGGGAACAAAATAAGAGGAACTATGGCAACACAGGAAATGTGGCATGGGAATCAATATGTAACTCTGGAGGTTAGAAATAGGAAATTCAGATCAGTACTACAACTCCAGTCTATGAGGAGCGGTCATATTTGCCTCTTTCAATATTGCAGTTACTTCTTATACATGGGTGAATGCAGATATACATTGGACACTTATTCTTATAATCTGTGTACACTTTTGCTGCTTAATTCATGCTGAAGAAATCCTGTTTATGAACAAGATGTTTCCCCTTTATCATTCTAAAGAAATGGAAGAGTAATATTATACAAAGCACTTATATGTTCATTGCTTTGCAATGAAATTACTGTAATGACAGTCAGATATTTGGTGTCTTTAATTAAAGTGAAAGGTATCCTTATGTAATCAGTGGCAAGCTGAATGATACCAACTGGAAAAAACATCTGCTTCGTCTAAATCATTAATTTTGGATTCCAGGACAATGTCAACCTTGTGAAGCCTTATGCTTTAAAATGAATCAGTGATTTTATCACAGAAATTGAACATATTCTGCACTTCACTAAATCCAAGAAAATTAATAATACCATTAAGTAAATAGAAAATGTGCATATTGGTGCCAGAAAATCAGGAGCAAAAGCATCTGTTATTCATGATAAAACCTAGAATATGGCTTTCAATTACAGGAATAAAAAAAAAAAAAGCTACCTTTCTTGCCAACATGGAACTGATGGGAAATAACATTTACCATGCTGATATCTGTTGGATCAAACAACCATTAATGTAATATAGAAAATAATTTTTCTTAATGCTAATTCCACTTTTAACAAACTGTCTTTAAAAATGAAAAAATCTATCACTTTCCTAAATAGTGGAAGACTCTCCTCTGGGACCACCCACCTCTGCACTAGTGAGGAGCACCCCAAAGGAGGATTCTATTTTCAGAGCAGGCTACAGTGGGCATCATATCTCTACCTCCAGTTATTATTGTTGATCTTCCAACTGACATCAAGGAAGCATGTGCATCAAACGTATAAGGAGTTTGCAATGTACTGTCTCAGAGTGACAACCAGAGATTTGGGACAGAGGTGCAGGACCCTTTATTTAAATAAAGGCTGCAGACTCCACAAAACCTTATTTTCCAATGATCATGATGTAATATAATACATCAGATTCTGCCATGCTTAAATCAGAGATATGATTAAAGCATAGTTCTCCTCCCCCACTGTAATTAGAAAACCAGGTTTTGGCCATTGAGGCAGGCTACTTGCTGTGAGCACTTCCTGTGGCAGTTTATCTCCACCCAGAAGGTAGGTTTTGATATCATGAAAGATGAGGCAGAAAAGGTCCTCTCGCTTCACTGCTTTCACCCTGATAGTACATACAGACACAGCTCATAGCTAAACATGCTGGAAACTGTAAGTTGAATGCAATGGAGGTGGTTTTTGTATATGTGAAGTGGCCTGGAAGGCAATATATATTAGAATATGGCTAGTATAAAAAAGGATTATAGTGTATTTTGAATGGAAGGTGAATGGAAAATGTGTAACTGCAAGGCTCGTATAAGCTTATAATAGTTAGATTGAGATTTGGACAGTATATCTGGAGTTTAAATGGTATCATTTAACTTTGGTTTGCAGATGTTAGAATATGGCTGAGATTAGGGGGTTGCATTAATACAATAGTGCATTTGAGTGGAGTATAGTTATAATGTGTAACTGCTTACTTATTAGGCTTTGTAAGACAATGTTATGTTGTAGTTATGATGGAGATTGAAGATTTAGATGTGATTGTGTTTAGTATGTTACATAGTTTTGTGTTACATTGATAGGAATGTGTAAAGTTATGCATAGACTGTGCCAGAATACTGTCTATTTCAAAAATACACTTTGGAAGATGACAATCTCCCAAAAGCATATGGAAGGTATAGTACAACAATGCCAATCTCAGATCTCCATCTTGATCCAGCGCACCGTGCTTTCATATCTAATTGCCCGCTGACCAACCTCCAAAGGATGTACAGTTTCCTTTTTCACCTCTAAGCTATTCACAAAGTCAAATAGAGTCAAAACTCCTGAAGAAGGTTTTACCATGCTTTAGAACCTGGGAATCCTGCTAACTCCCGGTAAATCAGCAGGTCTTCCTCCTCCTCCGCTTGCACGGAAGACACCGTCCCCTCGCTGGTCCACAGCCTGAACCCAAACAGGGCCTAATACTGGGGTTACAGCTATGCTTAGATTGTATTTTTCCTTTATTGCAGGTTTCACAGATCACCCCTCTACATATATACAGCCTTCAGGACTCCCTCACTTAGACAGCTGGCATCACCTTAACAAACTGTAGGACTAAACCTGTTTATCACTGAGTTTGCACCATTTCTCTCCCTCGATACTTCACTTAAAATGTTAAATATTTCAGTGTTTTTGGATACCAAACACAATCAAACCCTTTTGTGGGATGTGACAGGGATTTCATGTGAGAAATGTGAAGGAATGAGGCCCCTTGCAATTTTCACTATAACCGGCTAAACTGACATTGATATAGAATTAATATCTCTTTGCCTTTCTTATGGAGCCACTGGCAGCAAAACTCCATAATAACATGAATATTTGGGTTATTCATATTGGCCCTCGGGAGCATAAGCTTGTTTCTTTATGCAGATGACGTTCTTCTTACGATTACAAATCCATACATTTTTCTCCCAGTACTCTGGAGTGATATCAGGGAATACAGTTGTTTCTCAAATTTCAAAGTTAATTCAGTTTGGACTGAAACCCTTGCCCATTAACATCCTCGTAGATGTTCAGCAATGCTTAAAAGTAGAGATGTTCACTGTCCCCCATGTTCTGGTTTTGGTTTTGGTTTTTGATCTCGATTAACTTCGTGTTTTAGCTTTGATTTTGGCAAAACCGCCCTTGCATGTTTTGGTTTTGGTTTGGATTCCTATTTTTTTCTAAAATACCAATTTTTTTGCTAAAATCACTTTTTTTCCCCCTACATTATTATTATTATTATTATTATTATTATTATTATTATTATTAATCTCAATAACACTAATTTCAAGTCATTTGCAGTCAATTTTGACCACCTCACAGCTCACAATATTATTTTCATACACTTTCAAACAAAGCCTGCAGAGACCTGGCTGGATGCTAAGCGACAGAGCAATGACACAAACACAGGGCAGTTCATAGCACATCTAGGAAACATTGCCACACAGCAGTGGCAGAAAAGAAAAGTGGTGCAAGATGGAATTGTCCTTGGGCACTCCCACCCACCCTTATGTAAGATATTGAAAAGGACATGTACAGTTTAACAAAGCAAACACTCCAGTGACAAGCAGTGACACTTTTGTGGCTGAAGTGTTTGGTTTGTTTGGGTCTCTACAAAACAAGCTAACAATGGGCTTAAGGCATCTAAGCAAACAGTGCTCTTAATGAACTCTGCTGTGGCAAGTCATGCACCAGTGGAAGCAGTTCTTGCCAGTGATAAGAAGAAGGCTATTGTCATGCCTGGACATAAGACCAAAAAATCCACCTTTTATGTGTGGAATTATTTTTACACACATCCTGACAACAGTTGTCTAGCCATTTGTAGCATTGTAAAGCCATAGTCAGTAGAGGTAGGGACCTTAACCATCTTGGAACCTCATCCATGTAACGCCATTTGAAAAGTTTTTGTGAAAACCAGAAACTTATGCTAAAAAATAACAACAAGCAGACGAGAATCAGCTACCTCCATTCTCTCAGCTAGATCCCAGCACCTGCAATCTACAACCCCAACACCTTCATCATCAATATCCTCACAAGTGATCAGAATTTGTCATGCATCCAAGTTTCTAAGGCAAGATGACTCCCCCCGCTATCCAGGACTCCTCAGAAGAATCCTTGAGCGTTAGGCCCACTGCTGCTGGGGTTGGATATTAAACCCAGAAGCAGACCAAGAAGAATACTGCTAGTAGTTTACAACAATTGACTGTTAAACAATCCTTTGCAAGAAGAAGAAAGTATGAAAGCTGTCACCCAGTCGCAAAGCGGATCACAGACGCCATGGCGACTATGCTAGTATTAGATCTGAGTCCAATATCCACTATTAATGTAGCTGGTTTTAAACAGTTACTTCTGTCCCCGTTACCAAATTACACCAAAACACCATTTTACTAGAAAAGCTATTCCTCAGGCCTACTAGAAGGTTCGTAAAAATGTAATTATTGGGCAACAAAATGCCATTCTACCCACTGTACACTTAGTCACAGATATGTGGACAAGCGGAACTGGGCAAACTAAAGATTATATAATTGAAACAGCCCACTGGGTTGGTGATTCGGTGGGTTGGTGAAGCAGCAGGGACATCAGCAGCATGCACCCAAGAACGTCACATTTTTCAGAGGCAGGCTACTCTGTGTATCATCTGCTTCTCTAAGAGGCATATTATTATTATTATTATTATTATTATTAATAAATTGTAAGGCACCACAATGCTCCACAGCGTCGTACATTAGGGAAGATAAGGGAATACATAAAATAGGACATACATAAAACAAGAACAGACAAGGCAGACAAAATGAATGGAGACTTAAAAGTAAAGGGTATGGCGGACTCTGCTCATTAGAGAGCTTACATTCTAAAGGGAAGAGGGCAACAGGAGCGAGTGTGGCAAGTGTGAGAGTAGAGATTTGGATAGTTGTGAGGGTGCATTAGTGTGAATAGTGTTATCGAGGATAAGGTCACCTCTAAAAAAGAGATGGGTTTTCAAAGAGCATTTAAAGATTTGAAGGCTGTGGGAAAGTCTGATTGAGCGTCGTAGGGAATTCCATAAGTGGGGAGCAGCATGGGAGAAGTCTTGAAGGCGGGAGTTAGAGGTGGTTATCAGAGACAAGACAAGGCACATATCAGAGGTATTAACACTGACAACCTGTTTGAAAAACTAAGAGATGTCATTGCAACATGGCTTATCCCGCTTGGACTCTACTGAGGATATGTGATTTCTGATAAAGCCATCAATATTGTTAGATCATTACAGCAGTGGGAATTCCATCACATTCCTTGTTTTGCTCACACAATCAACTTGGTGGCACAGAACTTTTTAAAAAATGACAATGACATGCAGGAGATGCTGTCTCTGTCCCGAAATATTTAGGGTCATTTTCGGGATTCTGCAATGGCATGTAGGAGAATGCAGCAGCTACAAGAAGAATAGAATTTCCGTGTTGTGCAAGGTGCTGAAACCTCTCAAAGTAGTCACCTGTGAAGACAGTGCAGACACTGTTATCTTGAGTCAAGAGATTCCCTTAATTAGACTTTTTTAAAAGCAGCAAGAGAAATTGAAGGAGGAAATTAAACAAAGTAATTCCGCTAATTATGTTGGACTTGTAGATTAAGTACTTTAGTCGCTCTGCCAGGATCCAAGAGTTCAACATCTTGAAATCGAATCATTACATTTTGGCATCTGTGCTTGATCCTAGGTTTAAGAGTCTTCTCTTTGTTTCCAACTGACCCAGATCTGAAGAGATGCAAGGAACTGCTGGTGAGCAAGATGACAGCTGAAGCGTTATGTGACAGGACGGCGTCTCCTCCTTCAGTTTCTCACTCAACTGCTGCTAGTTCCAAGTTCCAAGAGGAAGGCCTTTTCCGCCAATTACATCAAAATACTGAGACTTATGTAATGGTGGATTCCAGCGCTAATGAATTAATAATGTGTGAGAATGATGTACAAACTGATGAGGGTGAGGATGAGGCTGAGGATGATGACAACAACATTTTACCACAGTAGAGTTCATTAATAGCACTGTTACTTTAGGTGCCTTAAGCCCATTGTTACCTTGTTTTGTGGGGGCCGAAACAAACCAAACACTTCAGCCACAAGGAGTGGCACTTTTTGTGGCTGAAGTGCTTGGTTTGTTAAAGTGTGCATGTCCTTTTTAAGATCCAACGTGGGTGAGAGGGCCCAAGGACAATTCCATCTTGCAGCACTTTTCCTTTCAGCTACCGCTGTGTGCCAATGTTACCTACATGTGCTATATACTGTTGTGTGCTTAGCAAAAATCTTAGACACCAATTGATGATGCAGATCACTCAGCACAACATTTTGACATCTGGTCTTGTCTACTGTAAAAGAATTGACCAGAATTAGTGACACCTCTGCTGTAACTCCACCAGATCCTATTATCAACTATCAACATCCAAAGAATGGTGGAGGATTATTTAAAAAAAAATTGAACGGTATAAAGACAACAGTTTTATTAACAAAGAACAACATTGCTTGCAGAAGTAATGTAAGCATGGATCTCTAAATAGACGTGTATATGTATTACCTTCCACTTTGCTGCTGTTTCATCAAGTGTTTGTAATCTGCACTTTACATTAAAGGTACCTAACTATATTATAATTTTGTGGGAATTGGGGCTGATGCAAAGCTCAGTGATGAACTTGCTTTTTGCTGAGAATTACAATGGCTCTTTTTAGTGCATTATTTGGCACCCTGGATTTGTCTGGGTCTGATAAAAGCATGTATCCCGGGGGGTCAGCGCTCATTGCCATGTATTATTATGCCATGTAGAATTACTACAGTTATCCAAGAAACAGGTGGAGCAATCAAATGAACCATAACTGGTTTCATGATCCAAGGACAATTCCAACTTGCACCACTTTCCTTTTCTGCCACTGCTGTGTGCCAATGTTTTCTAGATGTGCTAGGAACTGCCGTTTGTTTGAGTCATTGCTTTGTCGCTCAGCATCCAGCCATGTTGCTGCAGTATTTGTCCGAAAGTGTATGAAAATAATATTGTGACCTGTGAGGTGGTCAAAACTGACTGAAAATGACTCAAAATTAGTGTAATGGAGGTTAATAATAGTGTAGGAACAAAAAAAGAGCAAAATTATGTGATTTTAGCATATTTTAGCAATTTTTCTAAAAAATACAGATCCAAAACCAAAACCAAAACCCACGAGGGCGGTTTTGCCAAAATCAAAACCAAAACTCAAAGTTAATCCAGATCCAACACCAAATCCAAAGCCAGAACACAGCGGTCAGTGAACATCACTAATATCTACTAAACTGCGGTTCGAAAAAGCGGAGATGTTGCTTATAGCAACCAATCAGATTCTAGAAGGCATTTTGTAGAATGTACTAAATAAATAACAGCTAGAATCTGATTGGTTGCTATAGGCAACATCTACACTTTTTCAAACCCGCAGTTTAGTGAACATACCCCATAGTATTGATGATTGATTGTAAGATTAACTTTAGGAATATATACAGAATAAACCATTTTCAGAATATTGATACAACTGTAAAGGTATATTTAAAGCACCAGATTGAACTACAGAGAAATAAAAGATACTGGGATTCAAAGGAATAGAAAGTGAATAATTAGACAAGAGAAAATTGAACAATAGAGTAAAGAGATTGAGTTAATTAGAGTTCTTGGTGCTCAGGATAGGGACCCGTTCATTTGCAGCCCATTCTTATCATGTTCAGCCCCCTCCTTTCATTTCAGCCCTCTCCTTTCATCTGCAGCTCCCTCCTTTCATGTGCAGCCACCTCCTTTTATCTGCAGCCCCCCCTTTCATCTGCAGTCCCCTCACTTACCTTTAATTGTGGGGGCTATTTTGCAGCATCGCTCCTCAGAGCAGACAAACAAGAAGTGAAGAACACTTCCTGTCTGAGCACACAGGTGGGGAAAAAAAAAAGAATAAAAAAAAAAAAGATGAACTTCCCGGTAAGGCCTATGCCCAATCTGTCCCTTTAAATAGCACAGATGATTGCGAGGAATACTATGGGGACTCCCACAGAGTGTAGAAATAGACATGACAGGCCATACAAGGGAGTCAGACAGTAGACAGACATGGGACAATAGGTAGAGAGGACCCTGCTTGTTAGAGCTTACATTCTAGATGGAGGGGAGGTGAGAAACAGTAGATCCAACTGAGAGAAAAGAGATGGCAGGCTAAGGAAGAGGAGGTGATGGATAAGAAGGTCAGGAGGTGGTAGGGTAAGAAAGTTTGAAAAGATGAGTCTTGACTGAGCATTTGAAGGATTAAAGGTTAGGAGTGAGTCAGGGTAAGACATTCCAAAGTTTGGGGGCACCACGGCAGAAGTCTTAGAGGCGAGCATGGGAGGAGGTAATGAGAGGTGAGTTGAGGAGAAGGTCAGAAGCTACGCAATGTGGCCATGTGAGTATGTACCTCAAGCCAAGGTCAGAAATATAAGGAAAAGAAGAGTGGATGAGGGCTTTGGAAGTAAGAGTAAGGAGCTTGAACAGAATTCTGAAATGGATAGTGAGCCAATGAAAGAATTTACACAGAGAAGTAGCGGGAGAAGAGCTTAGCCGGGGCATTCTGGATTGATTGAAGGCCAGAGAAGAAAGAAGTCGGAAGACCAGTGAGACGCAGATTGCAATAGACGATATGAGTGAATGAACCAGGATTTTGGTTGCTTTCTGAGAGAGGAAAGGACAGATTTTCGTGATGTTGCGGATGAGATTGTGGCAGGAATTGGTGAGTGACAGGATATGAGGGGCAAAGCTGTGGGCAGAGTCAAGGGTGACTCCAAGGCAATGGGCTTGGGTGACATGAGAGGGAGTTATGTTGTCAATCAAAAGGGATATATTGAGAGGGATAGCAACATTGGTAGGAAAAAAGATGATGAGCTCAGATTTGGAAATGTAGAGTTTTAGGAAGCGCTCTGACAGGTAGTTACAGCAGAGAGACAGCTAGATACTTGGGATAGGAATAAGGGAGAGAGATCTGGCATATCATCAGCATAAAGGTGGTATTGGAGGTCAAATGAGTGAATAAATTCGCAGAGAGAGGTGGTGTAGAGAGAGAAGAGCAAAGGGTCGAGGACAGAGCCTCCTTGGACTCAAATAGAAAGAAGAAGGAGTGAGAAAGAGTCGGGAGCAAAGACAGTGAAGAAGCGGCCAGAAAAGTAGGAGGAAAACCAGGAGAGAGCTGCTTCACGAAGACCCAGTGAATGAAGGTTGGTGAGGAGAAGAGAATAACCAATGGTGTCAAAAGCAGCAGAGAGGAGTACGGGGAGGGAGAAGTGATCTTTGGACTTAGTCGAGAGTCAAGTCGTTTGTTATTTTAGTAAGGGCAGTTTAAGTTAAGTGAAGGGGACGAAGTTCACAGTAGAGAATTAATGGTAGCGAAGAGGCATTAGGGCTTGTTGGACAGCGAGGAAATAAGGGATGTGAAATAAGTTTGTTTCGCAAGAGAGAGGGCAGAATAGTAGTAGGAAAGGATGCATTTAAAATGGGTTAAGTCAGCGATGGAGCAGTATTTACTTCATTGGAGTTCAGAGGAGCAGGAGCACTTTTGGGGGAAGCGAGCACAAGGAGTGTGCCAGGGTTGCGGTTTAGATTGATGGAGATGAAGTGGTGTGGCTGGGGCTGCAGTATTAAGGGCAACAAAGAGTGTAGAGTGTAGAGTTGCAACGAGAGACAGAAGCGTTATGACACGACAGGGAAGATTTGGGAGCGAGGAGGGGTTCGAGGAAGTATACAAAAAGGATGGGGTCAATACTGGTGATGGGACGTTACTGGAGGGCGACTTTAGGTTGGAGGCAGGGGGCAAGGGGCAATGAGTCATGTTTGTGCTAACATTAGTTTAAGAAAAGTGATAAAATTAGCTTGTCCCTGTGTTTACTCTACTAACTGTACCAAACAGTTACCTCTTGCACTCTTCCCATCCTTGTCTTTCCACACTAATAAATGCTTTCCCTCTAAATGTGTCTCATTTCCCCGGGGTTTATCTTGGTTGGATGGCTCATCTTTCCCTGTCTCACATTGGCTATGACCTTTGTACAGATGTAAAGACCACCATACTACATGTAACACAGAGTATTGAATTTACAGTACAGAGTTAACACCTTCATAGAAAAATGGCGTACAGAGCAGTTGAGAACCAGGATTTCATTTTTGTGGGGCATAAATGTATTAGATGAGACCTGGGGCTAGATTTACTAAGCTGCGGGTTTGAAAAAGTGGGGATGTTGCCTATAGCAACCAATCAGATTCTAGATGTATTTGTAGAAAGCACTAAATAAATGAAAGCTAGAATCTGATTGGTTGCTATAGGCAACATCCCCACTTTTTTAAACCCGCAGCTTAGTAAATCTAGCCCCTGATCTCCACTAACTCTGACCTGGGGAATAAATCAAGTGCAGAGTGGAAATGGCCATATGTCCCTCCACACAGCAAAGGATGCCCCTAAAAATGCCCTCTACACCCTTTTAATACTCTCAATACACAATATGAAGTGTAATTTTTTTACTGCTCCGCAAAACTAGGTGCACCAGTATGCCTACTTCATAATTTGTAATAAAGGCTCTTACTCCACTCAACTTCTACCACTGGCCAATGCAACCATCTGCTCCTCCTTCCTAAACCTATGGACTTTGGCATAAATCTAGGCACACTTTTGCAAATGAACCCTTTTTCACTTTTTAAATGAGTTTTTCTCCCTTGCATGTTATCTGTTTAAATTTTCCTCAATTGGCCTGTGATTTCTGCCATTATTTATACACACTAATTTGTTCCAACAGTGAAATTTGTGTGATGTACTTCTTCTAGAGAAAATTTTGTGATGGAGGGCGAAGTTTTAGCAATACAATCTTTGAGTTTGACTCTTGTAAATTCAGCCAAAGGCAAGCTGGTAGTGAAGAGTGTCTGTGAGTCTCTAAAAGCACAAGTTGGAAAGTACCTGCTACTGTGTACACAGTTCAATCCCAGTAATAAGTGGCATCACCAAGGTTGGTTAAAGGGGAATCTAGCAAGGGGTGCTTGTGGGCCACACCCAGCCCTCCCTAGATGTAAGCCCCAATACGTCGGAGGTATTGGGGCTTACATCTAGCAAGGGCTGATTTTAACAGCATCTGATTTCAACTGCATTTTAATGGTGTTTGAAGCATATAGGCCATGTAGGACCTGCATACAATGGGGCACTCTTGATGCTGGGATGCAGGTTTAAATATTTTGTTCAAAATATGAACCAATACCTCATGTTTTCATTTTGCTAGATACACACAGATATGCAGCGTTAAGAATAAGCATATACATCAATTGTATATTTGTTTTGTATACATATAGGGCATTTATATTGCCATGCATGTGGTATGGGATTATCCGAGTGTAGGCTTATTACTCCTCTGGTTTTCTCTAGATTACATGATGGATGATTTTAATAGACTGGGCACTGTGGCGGTATTAAATTCTGGACTTTTGGTGGTCTATATTAAATGCTGCTCAGTGGAGGAATATTACACTTTGACAGCTAGAGGGCTGTATAATATCCTGGTCTTTATTTTGAATATCTGCTGGGTGAAACATATACACAGAGCTAACTGTTCACACAGTAGGCAGCAAGTTGTCATTTTATGTTTCAAACTCACATGACTGAGCTTGCTACTTTTTTATAGTTACACTGGCAATTTTGCAAGCAACACCCCTGTGTAGATGCCACCTTAACAAAGGGAGAGGGGTATTTTGAAGTTTTGCCCTGGAATTTCAAACGTATATAAACTGATTGAACAAATGTGAAAACAAACATTGAAATTGCTTTCTTTTGAACAGAGTGTGTAGATGCTCAAATGCTATAACCTTGTAGACTAATATAGTCTAGCATGAAATCATTCCCTTAGTCCTTGTTACCTACCTCATCCACCTGACAACCTTTTCAGCAGCATACATCTTATCAGTCATGACTGATTGCTGTAATCTGTACTCTGGGCAGCCATTAAGCAAATTACCTGAATCATTGCAAGGATTAGTCTCATTAACACATGATTAGCATCAAATTAAAATAATGAGTGTTTAACTTCTGATGTCTTCCAGTTGTTTGAACAGCTTGATCAGCCACACCAGACTGGCAGGGAGGTGACGGGTGTCAGGGAGTCACAAGAAAAAGTTAGACTGGACATCATTATTCAAATGCATACTGAATGCAGAGAAAAGGCCTTTTAGATTCAACAATTGATGTTTACATAAGCAGTGTTTCCTTGAAGACCTATAAATAAATCTTCAGCTATAATAACCTGTTGAATGCTCATTTAATGTTTTCATTGTGTAAACATTTTATTAATTCTACATCAACCCTTATGACACAAAAAAATGTCCCTGATATCCAAAAATAGATATTTGAAAACAGTTTGCATAAATATTTATGTTTACTAATCATCTCATGCTATCAATTTGCAGGGAAGGGATATGTATCACCCTACAAATTAGTGAGACTTTCTTCTGTATATTTGTCTAGGACACGCATTAAAAAAATATGCTGAGCCAATCTTGTTTGTTTGATATAGTTGTTTGTCACCAGTATAAATTTCCAAATTCAGACATTTTTGAACAAATAAGAATTGTACCTGCAGAAGCTGCACTTCTTAGAAGACTATTCCCCAAAGAGGTCCTATAGATAAATGCTTTACTTACCAGGACACTGGCCACAGCTGAGGCAAAATGCAACTTCCATAGAGTTTTTTGCCATGTTTTACGATCATAAGGGATCAATGACTTCTAATGTCAAAGGCACCGACAGACATTATAATTATCTATAAAACGTTTGTACATTTGTGTCTGGTCTTCTACCCGGCATGTGAAGCTCATTGATTCTCTAGAACACTCTTCATTAGAGATGGGCGGGCTCGGTTCCTCGAGATCCGAACCCGCCCGAACTTTGCCTATCCGAGTACAGAGCCGAGCAGGCTCGGTACTCTCCCGCCCGTTCGGAATCGATATTGAGGCAAAACGTCATTGTGACGTCGTCGGATCTCGGGACTCGGTTCTCGCGATATTTGAAATGCATAAATACCCGCCTCCACAGCACTCCATCGCCATTTGACAGAGGGAGAGGGCAGGGTTAGGTCACAGGCTGTATTAGAGCAGAGACAGAGCAATAATTGTATACCTTATTCTTTCAATTATTATTGAAATTCTGCTACCAATTCTATTAGCAATTGTTAGAGGAGGAAAAGAGGAGGATAGAGGAGGCATTTTTTTTCAATATTTTGCACTACAAATGTTTTGGGGTGTCCCATATTCCCTAGTGTCAAACAATAATTTTTCTGGCTGCAAAAAGTCATATCTAGCAGCAGTATCTAATAGAATATTTTGCACTACAAGTGCTTTGGCATGTCCCATATTCCCCAGTGTGAAACAATAATTTTTCTGGCTGCAAAAAGTCATATCTAGCAGCAGTATCTATAGAATATTTTGCACTGCAAGTACTTTGGGGTGTCCCATATTCCCCAGTGTCAAACAATAATTTTTCTGGCTGCAAAAATTCATATCTAGCAGCAGTATCTATAGAATATTTTGCACTACAAGTGCTTTTGCATGTCCCATATTCCCCAGTGTCAAAAAATAATTTTTCTGGCTGCAAAAAGTCATATCTAGCAGCAGTGTCTATTGTATATTTTGCACTACAAGTGCTTTGGGCTCATTAAAATGGATTCAAAGCAGTCCACATATGAGCAAGATCAGCAAGCAGGTGCTGGCACCAGTCCTGATGGTAGTGTTCCCAGTACGACATCTGGTAAAGCCTATGTAAAAGTATACAGTCTTTTTAAATCAGGGAAAAAAGCACACTCAAACATTTTTTTACCGTGTTGAAGCGAAAAAGAAGTGTAACTGAGGAAAAGTTAGCTGCCGATAAAAAAAAAATTGCCAACATGCCATTCTACACACGCAGTGACAAAGAAACAATGAGGCCTTCACCTTTCTCTGTTAGTGGCAGATCAAAAATTGTTACTGAGCCTTCTTCTTATACGGTCACTCGTGACCAAGCAAGACCAAGTAATTTGGAGTCTAAAAGTGGTGCACAACTACTGTTCCGCGTGAAAGCCGAGCTGCAACAAAACAGTAAGGCATTAGAGGATAATGTATGCTCTGAATCAGAAATGACACCAATCCCTGTGGAGAGTCCATCCACCAGTGGTTTATCTAATCGTGAGCATTCTGTTAGTGTACCCATAAAGAAGGGCCCTTTCAGCAGTTCTGCTGATGTGTACCTGTACAGCCTGAGTGTAGCCGGTGATACACAAATTGAGGATGCCACTTTGGAATTAGAAGAGGATGAGGGGGAGATTTGTGTAGGCGACGAGGGCTCTAATGAGGATGTTGATGAGGATGAGGTTGTTTGTGTAAGTCCTGCAGCAGTGGCAGCAGTTCTTGCACGTGACAAGAAAAAGGCCATTATCATGCCTGGGCATAAAACAAAAAAATCCACTTCTTATGTGTGGAATTTTTTTCTACCCTCTCCTCCTCCCTAGGCCTCACTCAGTGAACCTCTTCCCCCACCCACTGTCTTGGTCACTCCCTTGACCTTGTCTTTTCTCATCTCTGTGATCTCTCTGACTTCTCCAACTCTCCCTTCCCACTCTCTGACCACCATCTCCTCTCCTTCACTCTGTCCTCCTCACCTGCTCCTGCCTCGCCCAAGGCGACCCTCACCAAGTGCAACCTTGACGCTATTTACCCTACCTCTTTCTCCTCCTCTCTTGAAACTCTCCTATCACCCCTTACCTCCCTGGTGTGTCCTGACCAGGCGTCCTCTCTCTACAATCTCTCCCTCACTACTGCCCTGGACGCTGTCGCCCCGGCCTCTACCATTAGCAGACGCCGCATCATTCCCCAGCCCTGGCACTCAAAACTCACCCGCTTCCTTCAAAAGTGCTCTCACACTGCTGAACGCCTCTGGAGGAAATCTCATTCCCTGGCCGACTTCCTTCACTTTAAATTCATCCTCTCTTCTTTCTGCTCCGCCCTCTTCCTCGCCAAACAATCCTTCTTTAAGTCCCTCATTTCTTCTCAGTCCTCCAATCCCCGCTGCCTCTTTGCCACCTTCAGCTCCCTACCCCCCCACCCCCTTCTGTCCCGTCTTCCCTCTCCGCTTCTGACTTTGCCACCTTTTTCTCTTCCAAAATTGAGGCCATCAGACTGAACATCTCCTCCTCCCCTTCTCCCGCCTCCCTCTTTGCTTCACCTCCCATTAACACCCAACTCTGGTGCTCCTTCTGCCCTACAACAGGTGAAGAAGTTCACTCTCTCATTCAGTCCTCTCCACCCTCTACCTGCCCTCTCGATTCCATCCCCTCTCACCTCCTTCGCTCTCTTTCTCCCACTGCCTGCTCCTACCTCGCACACCTTTTCAACCTATCACTCTCCTCTGGGGTAGTACCCTTCTCATTTAAACACGCTCTCATCTCTCCTATCCTCAAGAAACCCAATCTCGACCCCACATCTCTTGCCAATTATCGCCCTATCTCTCTTCTCCCCTATGCCTCTAAATTACTTGAGCGGATTGTCTGTAGCCGCCTAACCAGGCACCTCTCGGACAATTCCCTCCTTGACCCTCTCCAATCCGGCTACCGCCCCCTCCACTCTACCGAAACTGCCCTGGCCAAGGTTACTAATGATCTCCTATCGGCCAAATATAAGGGTCACTTTTCCCTACTCATCCTCCTTGACCTCTCCGCAGCCTTCAACACCGTGGACCACCCCCTTCTGCTGCAAACTCTTCTCTCTCTCAGCCTCTCTGGTTCTGTCTATGCCTGGTTCACCTCTTACCTCGCTAACCGCTCCTTCTCTGTATCCACGTCTGGTTCTTCCTCCTCCCCCTACCCACTCGCTGTAGGATTCCCGCAGGGCTCCGTTCTTGGCCCTCTACTCTTTTCCCTCTATACTTCCTCCCTTGGTGCTCTCATCTCCTCCTTTGGCCTTCAGTATCACCTTTATGCTGACGACATTCAACTCTACATCTCTTCACCTGATCTTTTCCCCACACCTCCTCGCTCAGGTATCTGACTGCCTCTCCGCCATCTCCTCCTGGATGTTGGAGTGCTTTCTCAAAATCAACATTTCCAAAACTCAACCCATTGTCTTTCCTCCTCCCAACCACCCATCCCACCATGACCTCTCCATTGTCGTTAACAACACTACCATCTCCTCTGTCAGCCAACTCCGCTGCTTGGGTGTCACCCTTGACTCCTCTCTCTCTTTTGCCCCCCACATTCATTCCCTTGCCCAAGCCTGTCACTTCCAACTATGCAACATCGCCCGCATCCGTCCCTTTCTCAGGAGGCCACCAAAACCATCATACACGCACTCATCATCTCCCGCCTGGATTACTGCAACCTCCTCCTCACCGGCCTCCCCCACTCTCGTCTCTCCCCCCTCCGCTCTATACTTAACGTGGCCGCAAGACTCATCTACCTCTCACGCCGCTCCTCCTCTGCCTCCCCTCTCTGCCTTGCCCTTCACTGGCTCCCCATCCCCTACAGAATTCTTTTCAAACTCCTTACCACCACTTACAAGGCTCTCTCCCACTCTACTGCCCCCTATATCTCCAACCTCCTCTCCATTCACACTCCCGCCCGCTCCCTGCGTTCGGCCAATGACCATCGCCTCTCCTCCACTCTGATCACCTCTTCCCATTCCAGAATCCAGGACTTTTACCGTGCAGCCCCCCTTCACTGGAATGACCTCCCTCGCTCCATCCGCCTCTCTCCCACTCTGTGCTCCTTCAAACGTGCACTCAAAACTCACCTCTTTCTCAAAGCCTACCACCCATCCACTTAACCCCTAACTCCTCCGCTCATTCTCCCCTCTCTCCCATTGCCTCAGCCGGCTCCTCTTGTGCCTGGTCTGTCAAGCCTCCCTTAGGATGTAAGCTCGAATGAGCAGGGTCCTCTTCCCTCCTGTCTCCTTACTCGTTCTTCTGCTCCGTGTCTATTGCATCTGCCTGTCTGGAGTTTCTGAAGTATTGGTACTTTTTGTTTATTGTTCTGTACTGTTATACCCTATATAGTCTACTGTTTGTACTATGTGCGGCGCTGCGGAAACCTTGTGGCGCCTAACAAATAAATGATAATAATAATAATAATAATACCCAAATCCAGACAACAGTTGTATAGCCATTTGTAGTGTATGTCAAGCCACAGTCAGTCGAGGGAGGGACCTTATCCATCTTGGAACCTCATCTATGTTACGCCATTTGACGAGAGTTCATGGCAAAGTGTTGGGAAAAGCTGAAAGTTCTTCCAAAAAAATTACAAACACTCCATCATCAGCTAGGACCCTTTGGTCACTGACATCCCGACGGCTACAAAATACACCCACAACACCATCCTCATCAATATCCTCAGTAGTGCTTGGAGTTATCCCTGCATCCCACTTAGTAAGGCTGGATGACTCCTGCACTATAATTGATTCCTCTGAAGAAAGCGTTAGTCCCACTGCTGCTGCTGCTGCTGGGGGTGAATCATCATCCCAGAGGAAGGCCAAAAAAAGAGCAGTCCTACATTACAACAATTAACTGTGAAACAATCATTTGCTAGGGGAAGCAAATATGACAGCAGTCACCCAGTCGCCAAGCGAATCACAGGCGCCATGGCTACCATGTTAGTGTTAGTTCTGCGTCCAATATCCACAATAAATGCTTCTGGTTTTTCACAGTTAATTGAGGTTTTGTGTCCGCGTTACAGAATTCCATTGCAACACCATTTTTCCTGTAAAGCTATTCCACAACTATACCAAACAGTGTGTAAAAATGTAGAGATTGCGCTGAAAAATGCCATTCTGCCCACTGTCCAATTAACCACAGATATGTGGAAGAGAGGAAGTGGGCAAACCAAAGACTGTATGACCGACAGCCCACTGGATTGGTCATTCGCCTTCATCAGCAGGAACAGCAGCAGCATGTACACCACTACGCAACATCTGTCACAGGCAGACCACTCTTTGTATCAACGACTTCACTAATAGGCATACAGCTGACAATTTGTTATGAAAACTAAGAGACGTGATTGATACATGGCTTCTACCACTTGGACTCTCCCCAGGATATGTCATTTCTGATAACGCGAACAATATAGTGCGAGCATTACAGCTGGGTGAATTCCATCACATTCCCTATTTTGCTCACACCATCAACTTGGTGGTGCAGAGCTTCCTAAGAAATAACCGTGAGGTGCAGGAGATGCTTTTAGTGGCCCGTAAAATTTCAGGCCTTTTCAGGCATTCGGTCACAGCATGTAGAAGATTGCAGCAGCTCCAAGGACAGTTTAACTTGCCCTGCCACCAACTTAAGCAAAAGGTGTTAACTAGGTGGAATTCCACCCTGTACATGCTTCAGAGGATGGAGGAACAGCGCAAAGCCATCCAAGCGTATTGCACAAGCCATGACATTGGGAAAGGAGGGGGGATGTATTTCACTCTTGCACAGTGGGGAATCCTTTCTGTGCTGTGCAAGGTTCTTAAACCGTTTGAATGTTTTGATGTGTGAAGTGAGTGCAGACTCTGCTAGCTTGAGCCAAGTCATTCCTTTAATTAGACTATTGGAAAAGCAGCTTGAGAAGCTGAAGGAGGAGATGAAAGAAAGCAATTCCGCAAAGCATGTTGGCCTTGTAGATCAAGTAGTTAATTTGCTTCACAATGATCCTCGAGTTATTAAAATCTTGAACTCGGATCATTACGTTTTGGCCACTGTGCTTGATCCAAGGTTTAAGACCTACATTGAGTCTTTGCTTCAAAATGTGCGAAATGTGAACTTTTGCAAGGAGCTATTGCTCAGCAAGTTGGCCGATGAACTGGGCCTTGGCTTGACGACGTGTCCTCCTTCAGTTTCTCAAGCAGCTGATGCTCGTAACAAATTAAATTTTCCAAAGCGAATCAGGGAAGACGCATTTGGCAGACCAGAACAGTTTAACATCTGGGGGGTAAATGTATTAATGTCCGGATTCTTTAACTCCGGCGAGATCGGCGTCTTCAGCGCTTAAATTTAAAGTGGCGCTGCTTTGTAAAGGGAAGTTTCCCTTTACAAGGCAGTGCCGCTTTAAATTTAAGCGCTGAAGACGCCGATCTCGCCGGAGTTGAAGAATCCGGACATTGAGACATTTACCCCCTGGGCTGGTTTGAAAGATTTTTCAAAAAAATGTGTGACCTTGCCCATAACTCCATCCAATCCGAGTATTAACAAGCAAAGGATTGTGGAGGATTATTTTCAAGAGGTAATTGATATGGAAATGTCAGACAGTCCCTTTCCTTACTGGGAAGAAAAGCAGGCCATTTGGAAACCCATGTACAAACTTGCTTTGCAATACCTAACCTGCCCACCCTTCAGTGTGTACTCTAAATGAGTGTTCAGCACACCCGGGAACCTAGTCAGTGATGCCGTAGGAGGTTACTTCCAAAAAAAATTTGAGAAAATGATAGGGGTGTGCACCGGCCACTTTTGGTGTTTTGGGTTTTGGGTTTTGGGTTCTGACTAGCTTGAGGTTTTGGGTTCTGATTTGTTTTGCCAAAACACCACACAAAAGGTTTTGGTTCTGATTTTGGGTTTTGGGTGCTGATTTTTTTTTAAAAAAGCATAAAAAGTGCTAAAATCCATATTTTTTATTTTTTCCCCCTCCTATACTATTATTAACCTCAATAGCATCCATTTCCACTAATTTCTAGTCTATTCTGAACACCACACACCTCACAATATTGTTTTTAGTCCAAAAGGTTGCACCGAGGTAGCTGGATGTCTAAGCTAAGGGACACAAGTGGGCGGCACAAACAAGTGGCCCATCTAGGAGTGGCACTGCAGTGGCAGACAGGATGGCAGTTTGCAAGAGTTTGCTAGAGGTGCAAGATGGAATTGTCCTTGGGCCCTCCCACTCACCCTGATGTTGTTGAAATAGAACATTCACACTTTAACAAACCAATCAGGAACAGTGAACGTAGTTTAATCTCTGGTACAAATATTTCTGGACTGCAGGAACAGTGAACGTAGTTTAACCTCTGGTACTAATATTTCTGGACTGCAGGAACAGTGAATGTAGTTTAATCTCTGGTATTAATATTTCTGAACTGCAGGAACAGTGAACGTAGTTTGAAATAGCAGTACCTAATTTTTGGTACAGCAGCAACAGTGAACGTAGTTTGAAATAGCAGTACCTATTTTTTGGTACAGCAGCAACAGTGAACGTAGTTTGAAATTGCAGTACCTATTTTTTGGTACAGCAGCAACAGTGAACGTAGTTTGAAATAGCAGTACCTAATTTTTGGTACAGCAGCAACAGTGAATGTAGTTTTAAATTGCAGTACTTATTTTTTGGTACAGCAGCAACAGTGAACGTATTTTTATATATTGCAGTAGTAATATTTCTTGACTGCAGGAACAGTGAACCTATTCATATTTTGCAGTATAGACTTTTTTTTTACAGTTTTTTTATATTTTTTTTAAATAATTTTTGTATATTTTTTTTTTTACTTTTACTTTTTAATAATTTTTAAATAACAATGGCCTTAGCAGAACAGAGTACAGGACACAGCACCACTGGACTCAGCAGGACAGAGCACAGGACACAGCACCACTGGACTCAG
The DNA here is from genome assembly GCF_038048845.1 of Mixophyes fleayi. NCBI lineage: Eukaryota > Metazoa > Chordata > Amphibia > Anura > Limnodynastidae > Mixophyes > Mixophyes fleayi. Next base: position 177,242,756 of record NC_134402.1, read on the forward strand.
CAGGACAGAGCACTGGTCAAAGCACCACTGGACTCAGCAGGACAGAGCACTGGACAAAGCCCCACTAAACTAAACAGCAGGACAGAGCACAATATCTCCCAAATAACCACTGAAAATAACTAAGCAGGACAGGGGCTCCCAAACAACCTCCCTCTTCAGTGATCGCAGGGAGAATGAAGATGGCGGCCGCGAGCGGGGAATTTATGACATCCGAGTCTCGCGAGATCCGACGCGAGACTTGGATGTCATAGCCTCGTTTTTGGATTGATTTGGCGGCCGGAAGTACCCGAACAGTGCTCGGATCCCGTCGGATCTGCACTGTTCGGGTGGGCTCGGATTAGCGAAATCCGAGCCCGCTCATCTTTAGAAAATGATGTTCATAAAAATGAACTACATCTTCCACGAGGAAGGCCTTCACCATCAAAGACATCCAAGCACTGACAGTTCTCTAATGGCAGATTCAAGCAGCGATGAAATGATAGTCTGTGATGATGACGTACACACTGATGAGGGTGAGGATGAAGATGATGACTATAACATCTTTTTAAAACTTTCTATATAAGTGTAGGGTGCAATCTACCCCCAAATAGGAAAGGGACTTGGGGCATTTCTATATCACGTACAGTCTTGAAAGGCTGCTGTTTTGGCAATTTCTCTATAAGGGTAGGGTGTCATACACAGACTGACACCAAACTGGCTTTATCCATTTCAATTTATATTGTACAGTCTATAACGGCTGAATTTTTTACTATTTTCTACAAGTGGAGGGGGGCCTATAGAGACAGAAACCAAACTGGCTTTATCCATTTCAATCTATATTGTACAGTCTATAACGTCTGAATTTTATACTATTTTCTACAAGTGGAGGGAGGCCTATACAGACAGAAACCAAACTGCCTTTGTCCATTTCAATATATATTGTACAGTCTATACCAGCTGAATTTTTTAATATTTTCTACAAGTGGAGAGGGAGTCTGATGCAGACAGAAACCAAACTGCCTTTGTCCATTTCAATTTATATTATACAGTCTATAACGGCTGAATTTTTTCTATTTTACTACTAGTGGAGAAGGAGTCTGATGCAGACAGAAACCAAACTGCCTTTGTCCATTTCTTTATATATTTAACTATAAGTGTAAGGTGTAATATACACCCAAAGACGATGGCTGCATTGCCAATAAGGTATAGATGGAGAGGAAGACAATCTGGTTTGTGTGTAGAATTAATGACGGCCTACCAGGAATTAAACTGTCTTTATCATAATTTACTAGCTTTATAATTACCTTACTTATCCAAGAAACAGGTGGAGCCCTAAATTAGGTTACTTTAGGTCAAAAAAATTGATTTTAAAACAAAATTGCAAAACAAAATCAAACAAAACCAAAACCAAAACACGCAAGGGTGATTTTGCCAAAACCAAAACCCGCAGGTAATCCAGATCCAAAACCAAAACCAAAACACGTGGGTCAGTGACCATCTCGACTCTTCATGCTGAGCAGAAGACCCCTTATCAAATACTCATCTAGATCACGTGGAAATAGTCTGTCCATGTCATTTACAATGCTGCTATTATCCTTCAGTTAGATACTGTTAATATATTGCAAAATAACATAACTAATTTCTTGTCCCAGTGAAGTAAATTTTTCTACAAGGCATGAAAAAATGCCAATGTCAACTTAGCTGAAATTAAACCTACCAATATGTTTTGGACCATGGTAGAATAATGTAGTACATGGAAAAATGAACACAGACATTAAGAGAAGATGCACACTCTCATACTTAAAATACACAATGTGTAAAGGAAGGGCTGCAAAAGATATGCTTATTATAATAGCAACTAGTGAGAAGCTTTAAAGGTTTACTAACTTTACTAATTTCTCAATTAATTTGTTGAGTAATAAATGTATATTATGCATAAACTTATGTGCTTTTCAGAATACAGGATACCCACACAATGCCCAATGGCTTTGTTGCTTAAAATCCAACAAAAAAATATTATACTTATCCAATTAATTGAAAAAAATACTGGGCTGCAATAGATTGCCTGAACACTGGGTCTGAGTCATTAAGGCACATATCTAGGGTTTTTGAGTCTGAGGGCTAGATTTACTATCAGGCGTGATGCATGGCGGCTTGAAGCCGCCATGCATCGCGGCGCTTTTCCGGCGGGTTTGCATTGCAAACAGCCGGATTTACTAATGGGCGCATATCAGCTTCAATTTGAAGCCGCCGGCGATGTCACGGCGGGATGTAATGCTCAAAGCCGCCGGCGGCTTTGAATAGAACATGGCGCTTTTGCTTTAAATGGCGGCGCTTTTGTGTAAAGGCGGTTTTTTTGAAAATTACACCTGTCTCCTGGCCTGTTGTTATTGGCTATTTTCAAAGTCAGGAGATTTGACATCACAAGCCCTATATAAACCACTGGCCTGACACTTTTTTCTCTGATAGAGTTTAGAGGAGTTTTGTGAGAGGAGTTTGGAGGATAGTGGTTTGCTGAGAGTTAGTGAGAGTTGGAGTTTGGTGGATTGGTGGAGCGATATCTGTTTGAAGTGTGAGTAGTCCTGTGGTTTTTTCCTGTTTTGTACATTTATTTTCTCATTTATTTTCTGTCTTGTATTTTTTGTATTTGACTTGTCCTTTGTCTGTGTTACTTGTGTGTGACTGTGTGGAGAGTAGGGATGTGCACCGGCGACTTTTGAGGTCTCGTGTTTTGTGTTTTGGATCCGGATTTTCGTTATTTTTGAGGTTCGGATTTGTCTCGCAAAACACTTGACGAAAGGTCTCGGTTCGGATTTAAGGTATTGGATTCGGATTTTTTTTGAAAAAAACATAAAAAGTTTAAAAATCAAGTTTTTGGGCTTATTTTCACTCCTAGGCTATTATTAACCTCAATAACATTCAATAACAAGCATTTCCACTAATTTACAGTGTATTGTGAACACCTCACAATATAGTTATTAGTCCAAAACGTTGCAACAAGGTATCTTTCTGGACTGCGTAGAGGAGTGGGTCACCACAATATATATTAAAAACCCTGAACTTTTATGAATCGCACCAATAAATGTACCTGGACTGCGTAGAGGAGTGGGTCACCACAATATCTTAAAAACCCTGAACTTTTATGATTCGCACCAATAAATGTACCTGGACTGCGTAGAGGAGTGGGTCACCACAATATCTTAAAAACCCTGAACTTTTATGATTCGCACCAATAATTGTACCTGGACTGCGTAGAGGAGTGGGTCACCACAATATCTTAAAAACCCTGAACTTTTATGATTCGCACCAATAATTGTACCTGGACTGCGTAGAGGAGTGGGTCACCACAATATCTTAAAAACCCTGAACTTTTATGATTCGCACCAATAATTGTACCTGGACTGCGTAGAGGAGTGGGTCACCACAATATCTTAAAAACCCTGAACTTTTATGATTCGCACCAATAATTGTACCTGGACTGCGTAGAGGAGTGGGTCACCACAATATCTTAAAAACCCTGAACTTTTATGATTCGCACCAATAATTGTACCTGGACTGCGTAGAGGAGTGGGTCACCACAATATCTTAAAAACCCTGAACTTTTATGATTCGCACCAATAATTGTACCTGGACTGCGTAGAGGAGTGGGTCACCACAATATCTTAAAAACCCTGAACTTTTATGATTCGCACCAATAAATGTACCTGGACTGCGTAGAGGAGTGGGTCACCACAAGATATATTAAAAACCCTGAACTTTTATGATTCGCACCAATAAATGTACCTGGACTGCGTAGAGGAGTGGGTCACCACAATATCTATTAAAAACCCTGAACTTTTATGAATCGCACCAATAAATGTACCTGGACTGCGTATAGGAGTGGGTCACCACAAGATATCTTAAAAACCCTGAACTTTTATGAATCGCACCAATAAATGTACCTGGACTGCGTAGAGGAGTGGGTCACCACAATATATATTAAAAACCCTGAACTTTTATGAATCGCACCAATAAATGTACCTGGACTGCGTAGAGGAGTGGGTCACCACAATATATATTAAAAACCCTGAACTTTTATGATTCGCACCAATAAATGTATCTGGACTGCGTAGAGGAGTGGGCACTGGGCACCACAATAAAATATATAAAAAACCTTCAACAGATCTGCATTACACTACACATACGGCTGCTCCTCCATCCTCTCCATCATATACATGTTGGAGTTTTAGCGTGTGACAACCTCTTGTTTTTGATAATGTCAGTGCATTTGGAATATTTTTCAATTTGCCCCACACCACTGAATGTACTTTATCTATGATACGCAATACGCATCTATCTATCTTGACTGCGTAGTGTGGTGGCCCCGGTACACAATTTGGTACCGAGGCCACAATATAATTAAAAAACCCTCCACGTGTCGGAATTCCACCAAACAAGTATCTGGACTGCATAGTGGGGTGGCCCCGGTACCCAATTTGATACCGGGGCCACAATACCTCCTCCAAACATGCTACAGACAATTCGTCATTGAGAGACCCCAGACAGACAGGGTCGAAGTGCTATTGTTTGACTTTGTAAACCCAAAAAAATGTCCCTGTTGCACATAGTCGTGCAATGAAGACTGACTTTTTCATTTAAAGGCACGATCTTTAAAGTGTAGTGTTTGTAAGTCTAAGTCATATTATACTTTTGGTAAAATTGGTTTTTTTTGTTCCTCTTTATGGTAATTAATTAGTAATAGAATTAAAGTAGGAAATAGAATTAAATAGAATTAAAGTAGGAAATAGAGTGGTATAGAGTTGTAGTGTGGTATAGATAGAGTGGTCCACACAATATAATAATAAAACCCTCAACTGGTCTGAATTCCACCAAACAAGTATCTTGACTGCGTAGTGTGGTGGCCCCGGTACACAATTTGGTACCGAGGCCACAATATAATTAAAAAACCCTCCACGTGTCGGAATTCCACCAAACAAGTATCTGGACTGCATAGTGGGGTGGCCCCGGTACCCAATTTGATACCGGGGCCACAATACCTCCTCCAAACATGCTACAGACAATTCGTCATTGAGAGACCCCAGACAGACAGGGTCGAAGTGTTATTGTTTGACTTTGTAAACCCAAAAAAATGTCCCTGTTGCACTTGCACATAGTCGTGCAATGAAGACTGACTTTTTCATTTAAAGGCACGATCTTTAAAGTGTCAGAAAGAGAGAGAAGACACAGGAGAGGAGAGTTGTAGCTGGGGACCTGGGGTGGAAGCTCCCAGGCTCCCCCAGCATTGCCTGGAAGTCTGAGCGTGGTGACTGAGCCAGGGCAAGGAATGTGTGCCCTGGATGAGGGGGAGAACTCCATGCCACTATAGTGAACCCAAGAGAGAGGGGGACACTGCACATGGAAGAGGCCCTGGAGTGAGGGCTGCTACAAGAGGCATGGTAGCTGTAGTGTCAGATCCTGAGGCTGAGAGTACACAGAGTGACGTGTCAGAGCACAGGAGACATTATCCCCGCAGAGGAGGGATGAGCTGCAGTTGAGAGGTATGTTGTTGAAATAGGACATGCACACTTTAACAAACCAATCATTTCAGCGACAGGGCCTACCAAACAACTTTGACTGAAATGATTGGTTTGTTTGGGCCCCCACACCAAAAAAGCTATTCATCTCTCCCTGTACAGACTAAACAGGCTCTACTGAGGCAAGATGTCGTCCTCATCCTCAACCTCTGATTCCTCTCCCCCTACAGTGTCTACTTCCTCCTCATCACACATTATCAATTCGTCCCCGCTGGACTCCACAACCACAGGTCCCTCTGTAGTATCTGGAGGACAGTGCTGTACTTCATTGAGGAATTGATTATTCATTTTTATAAACATCATTTTTTCAACGTTGTGAGGAAGCAACCTCCTTCGCCGCTCACTGACCAGGTTCCCCGCTGCACTAAAAACTCTTTCCGAGTACACACTGGAGGGGGGACAACTCAGGTAAAATAGAGCCAGTTTGTACAGGGGCTTCCAAACTGCCTTTTTTTCCTGCCAGTAACAATATGGACTGTCTGACATGTCTACTTGGATGGTGTCAGCAAAGTAATCATCCACAATTTTTTCTATTGTCACAGCATCCAATGCAGCGAGAGTAGACATGTCTGCAATGGTTGGCAGGTCCTTCAGTCCGGACCAGATGTTATCAGCATCCCCGCCAGTGCCTCTTTTGGGAAAACTGAGCTTTTTCCTCGCAGCCATAGATGTGGAAGAAAATGAGGGTGGAGCTGTTGGCATGTCACGGTCCTCTTCAGAGGACAATCTCCTGACCAGCAGGTCTTTGCACCGCTGTAGACTTGTGTCCGCCGGAAACAGAGACACAACATACGCTTTAAACCGAGGATCGAGCACGGTGGCCAGAATGTATTCCTCTGACTTTAAAAGAGTGACCACCCTCGGATCCTGGCAAAGCGTACGAAGGGCTACATCCACAAGAGCTACATGCTTGGTGTAATCGCAATGGCTTACCAGCTCCTCCCTCACTTTCTCCAGCTGCTTCTGCAACAGCCTGATCAGGGGAATGACCTGACTCAAGCTGGCAGTGTCGGAACTGACTTCTCGTGTGGCAAGTTCAAATGGCTGCAGAACCTTGCACAACACGGAAATCAGTCTCCACTGCGCTTGACTCAGGCGCATCCCCACTCCTTTGCCTATGTCGTAGGTGGCTGTGTAGGCCTGAATGGCCTTTTGCTGCTCCTCCATCCTCTGCAGCATATAGAGGGTGGAGTTCCAGCGCGTCACAACCTCTTGTTTGAGGTGATGGCAGGGCAGGTTCAAGCTTTTTTGATGTGCCTCTAGTCTGCGGTAGGCACTGGCTGAATGCCGAAAGTGTCCAGCAATTTTGTGGGCCACCGCAAGCATCTCCTGCACACCCCTGTCACTCTTGAGGTAATGCTGCACCACCAAATTAATGGTGTGGGCAAAACATGGGACGTGCTGGAAATTGCCCATATTTAATGCCCGCACAATGTTACTGGCATTGTCTGACACCACAAATCCCCATGAGAGTCTAAGTGGGGTAAGCCACTGGGAGATAATTTCCCTCATTTTCTCTAATATGTTGTCAGCGTTGTGCCTCTTATTAAAGCCTGTAATGCACAATGTTGCCTGCCTTTGCATGAGCAGCCATTTTGTAGATGCTGCTACTGATGCAGCTGTTGCTGTTGCTGCGGAAGGGGATGCATCTACCCAGTGGGCTGTCACAGTCATATAGTCCTTCGTTTGCCCAGAACCACTTGTCCACATGTCCGTGGTTAAGTGGACAGTGGGTACAACCGCATTTTTAAGAGCACTGAGGACACTTGATCGTACTTCTCTGTACATTTTTGGTATCGCCTGCCTAGTGAAGTGGAATCTCGAGGGGATTTGGTACCGGGGACACAATACCTCCATCAACCCTCTAAATCCCACTCCACTGATGGCGGACACCGGGCGCACGTCTAACACCAACATTGCAGTTACAGCCGCAGTTATACGCTTTGCAATAGGGTGACTACTATCGTATTTGGTGGTCATGGCAAACGACTGTTGGACGGTCAATTGTTTGGTGAAAGACTTAGCGGTCTTACGACTTCCCCTCTGGGAAGATGACCGACTAACAGCAGCAACAGCAGCAGTGGCAGTAGTAGGCGTACCGCTGCAGGATTCCTCGGATGAATCCCGTATTGAGGAGGACTCAGTCTGGCTGCTGACTTGGGCTGCAGGACTGAATCTGATGGAGATTGTGGAGGAAGTTGACGAGGAGGGTGTTGCTGGTGTGTATCCAACTGGACCACGGGATTTAGGTGTCCCTGTACCGATGAGGGTCCTAGCCCCAGTTCCTGAACTAACCACTGAACTATGAAGGTTATTCAGGTGACGTATAAGGGAGGATGTTCCTAGGTGGGCAAGATCCTTACCCCTGCTTATTTGAGCTTTACATAAGCTACATATTGCCATACATTGGTTGTCTGGATTTGGATAAAAATAACTCCAGACCGAAGAGGTGCATTTTTTGGTCTTCTGACCAGGCATGACGATGGGCTTTTTCATCCCATGGACATCAGCTGTTTCCCCCCCTGGTGCCTCATTTACAATAACCACATCACCATCCTCATCATCAAGTTCCTCCACAGCGCCAGCTACATCATCAATAGCCTCCTCCCGAGCCACCTCTTCCTGTACAGTGATGGGAAGGTCAGGCTTGACAACCACCAACACCCTTGGACTCGCCTTGGGGATTTGTGATAATTTCTCTTTAGAAGGCAGAGTTGTTTGCTGTTTTGTTGCTGACAGCATAACTCTCTTCAATTTTTTGTAGGGGGGGGGAGGAGGAGGAGGGCTAAGATCCGTGGGTGAAGCTGAACCACTAGTCATGAACACGGGCCAGGGCCTAAGCCGTTCCTTGCCACTCCGTGTCGTAAATGGCATATTGGCAACTTTACGTTTCTCCTCAGATGATTTTAAGTTTCTCTTTTTGCTACTTTTTCTTAACTTGGGCTTTTTGGATTTTACATGCCCGGTACTACGAGATTGGGCATCGGGCTTGGAAGACGACGTTGATGGCATTTCATCGTCTATGTCATGACTAGTGGCAGCAGCTTCAGCATTAGGAGGAAGTGGGTCTTGATCTTTCCCTACTTTATCCTCCAAATTTTTGGTCTCCATTATATGTAGCACAAGATACTGCAGAATGTGTGAACTTGGTAATATTGCAGTACCAATGGACTTATACTGCTGGATTGGTTTTGCAAATTTGGTTATAATTATTATTTTTTATTTTTTTTTTAAATTTTTTTTTTTTTTTTACTTTTTTCTTATTTTTAAAAAACTTGGGAATAGTGGGGAAATAACTATGCCCTTAGAAGCACAGAGCACAGGACACAGCACCACTGGACTGAACAGGACACGGCACAGGACCCAGCAGCACTACGGAACTCAGCAGGACAGAGCACAGGACACAGCACCACTGGACTGATACTGCAGAATGTGTGAACTTGGTAATATTGCAGTACCAATGGACTTATAATGCTGGATTGGTTTTGCAAATTTGGTTATAATTATTATATATTTTTTTTTTTTTTAAATTTTTTATTTTTTTTTACTTTTTTTTTATTTTTTAAAAACTTGGGAATAATGGGGAAATAACTATGCCCTTAGAAGCACAGAGCACAGGACACAGCACCACTGGACTGAACAGGACACGGCACAGGACCCAGCAGCACTACGGAACTCAGCAGGACAGAGCACAGGACACAGCACCACTGGACTGATACTGCAGAATGTGTAAACTTTGTAATATTGCAGTACCACTGGACTTTTACTGCTGAATGTGTGAACTTGGTAATATTGCAGTACCAATGGGCTTATACTGCAGGATTGGTTGTGAAAATTTTGTGGTAATTAAAAAATATTAAAGTAGTTTTTGGTATTTTTTAAAAAAACTTTTTTTTATTTTTTTAAACACAGGGGAATATTGGGGAAATAACTATGCCCTTAGAAGCACAGAGCACAGGACACAGCACCACTGGACTAAACAGGACCCAGCACAGGACCCAGCAGCACCACTGACCTCAGAAGGACAGAGCACAGCACACAGCACCACTGGACTGATACTGCAGAACACAGCACAGCACAGCACAGCACAGCACAGCACTAAACAGCACAGCACAGCACAGCACTAAACAGCACAGAACTAAACAGCACAGAACTAAACAGCACAGAGGACCACCTAACACACCCTCCCTCTACCCTGATCAATGCCCGAGTGAAGATGGCGGCGACTAGCGGGGAATTTATAGGATCCGAGTATCGCGAGATCCGACAACGGGATTATGAGTCAGAGCCTCAGTTTCACTTTTGAATTTGGCGCCAATACCCGGATCTGTCTCGGATCCGACTCGGATCCGCAACGTTCGGGTGGGCTCGGATTTCAGAAATCCGAGTGCGCTCATCCCTAGTGGAGAGTGTGTCTGTAGGTAGTGTAGTTTGTTCTTTGTGCTTGTAAGTCCTTCAGTGTTTTGTGTTTTTCTGTCCTCTGGGTAAAAATGTCCAGAGATAGGAGGGGAGAACAGGCCGAGGAGAGGGAGATGGAGGTTGAGGGGTCAGAGGAGGGAGAGGGAGAGGTTGAGGAGACAGGACAGGGCAGGAAGACCAAGACAGGGAGGAATGTGCGCTTCTCACATGATGAGAATTGTGTGTTGGTGCACAACATCATTCCCTGCTACGAGGTCATCCTAGGGAACCTGGCAGCCCGGACTCCTCTAAGGCGGCGTCACCAACTGTGGGGGAGAGTCTGTGATGCCGTGAACGCGGTGGGCCCACTGAAGCGGACAGTGGCACACTGCCACAAGCGCTTCTCTGATAGTAAGAGGAGGCTTAAAGAGAAGATGGCCCAGGAAAGGAGGTCGACAAGGCGCACGGGTGGTGGCCCCCCACTTCGTATGGAGTACACCACGTACGAGGAGGAGCTGCGCCAGATAATGCCGGCTGAAATTGTAGAGGGCATAAATGTCCAGGACACCGACTCGCCCTCTTTTGGCCAAGTAGTTGGTGAGTTATTTGTTTTTTTTTACCCTAACAGTATTTTAACTGCTTTTCTCTTTTTAAAACTGCTTTTCTCTTTTTAAAACTGCTTTTCTCTTTGCAAACGTTTTTTCTTATTATTTTTTTTTTTTTTGATTTTCAAAGTGTATTTTTGCCTCTAATAGTTTGTAAAGGTTTTTTTTTCTCATAGAAAAAAAAATACAAAAATTGCAAACACATTCGTGCAATAAACAGTATATTTGGAAATTGTTTTTTTCTGGAAATACATTGTATGCTTTTTCTAATACATCCAGAATCGCCAGGACCGCAGTTCAGTCCCAGTGCCAGACCTACACCTCCACCTTCAGCGAGAGATTCGGGCACAGACGAGCAAGCAGGTGCGTGATTTCTGTTTAGGAGAGAAATAATGGAGTTACTTGATTTTCTGTGCAAATGTTGCTGTCAATGTTTTTTTTTTTTTTCTTTTTATTGTTTGCAATGAGAAGTTAGGGCTACATTTTACTAAACTGATATGTTGCCTATAGAAACCCATCAGAATATACCTTTACTTTATTTATTGCATTCAATAAAATGACAGCTAAAATCTGATTGGTTGCTATAGGCAACATCTCCACTTTTGATAGCATGCAGTTTAGTCAAAATAACCCAGCATGTACTACACAGTCCAAATGATAATGGGTATTAAAAGGATAATAAGTGCATCCGTAAGCAGGTAGCATAGGACTAGAAATCAGGAATGCAAACATTGTGAAAGAATCTGTAGTTGCTAAAGATTATTCTTTCCTATCCAGTGTTCAGAATGCAATATACAAACATATTATATACTATATACTTACCGTCATTTTTCATACACAGGGCCCTCTTCATACCAGCCACCTCAGGCGGTGTCCCTGGAAATGTCCCCTGAGCCAGAGGATCTAACAACCATCACCCTGGTAACAGTGGATGCCCCTGTGTCTGGCCTCCAGGAAGTTTCACCTGGCCCTGCTGAACCATCACACCACCAACCTGCACCTGCACCTATGGACCCAGCCAGAGAAATGGCGCTGTCTATTGGCGCATTCCAGCAGCAACAGACATTATTCATGGACAGGCAAACTGGCCACATGTCACAAATTGCGGCCCAGTTGAGGCGAATACACCGCTCCACTAGCCAAATCCCTGCTGCAATAAACCGGCTGGCAAGCGCTTTGGAGCAGACGAATGTGCAGCTGGCCCAAATGTCTGGGTCTGTGGACGCCATGCATTCCTCCGTTCGTGAGGGGAATGCCAATGTTATCCGGCTGGCAGGCCAACTCCAGCAGGAACTGATTGCCCGCTTGCCGGCCCCTTTTTCATCGGCCTCCACCAGTACTGCTAGTACGCCGAGCAGATCCACACATAGCACTCCTCCAAGGAGAGGTGCTCGCACCAGGGGTGGGCGAGGGAGGGTAGAGAGTGGGGCTAAGCACAGTGATATGCCAGCGATAAGACGGCGCTAGGGCAAAAAATGTATTCTTGGGGAATGTGTTGTGTAAGCGTTATACTTTTTCTTTTATTATGTTGTAATGCAATAAATGCAGTTATATTTCATTCATATCATTCTTTCTTTTCTTCCCATTAAACAAGAGTATACTGTTTTCTTTAAAACGATGCACTAATTTCATGTACACATTGACCTCTAACTGTCACTTTACAGGGATTTTAACAATTACAACATTCACAGTACACACTATCCTCTGTTTAAAGGGTCCAATTTTATTAAAATATTCCATTAATAAAACCATTGCACTGACATAAAATCAAAAACCAATATATGTTTTTTATTGTATGCACTTACATTTAAAGTAGTTTGTAATGAGACGGTCTCAAATCTGCCTCCCCCTGTGTGCTCTGCACATCACCAAATGGGACACGGGCCCCTACTTGTTCACTGTGTACTGCAATAATCGGTGGGGTAAGTTGATGTAAAGCTAGATTATGTATCAGACAGCAAGCCAGGATAATATCAGACACCTTAACAGGTGCATACATAAGCACCCCACCAAATATATCTAGGAACCTGGTTTACATGAGTACAAACATTGGTACTACGTCCACATCAGGCAAAGATTCCAGATTCATACGCACTTTAAATGCATGTGGAGTGGCCGGTAAACCTTTACATCAGTAAATAGGATTCAATAATACAGGATGGGAAAAAAAAACAAAAAACCTCAAATTACATGCCAGTTTGCCCATTTCCCATATACAATCCTAAAGGAGGAAACTTTGCACAAAATAGCTCTTTCTCTTATGTTAGACATGGCTAAATAGTTCAAACAGCACACTGTTTGAACAATCTCGCTGCTCACAAGCAGCGCTTTCATTTTGGTCTATTGAATGGCGGTTTTCCGGCGGCTTTATAAACCCCCTAATAGTAAATCCGGCTGTTTGTATGTAGAACATTGTTGAAACCGTCATGGCGCTTTATACAGAGGCGGGTTTGGAAACATAATTTTTGGCCGTTTGGACGGCGGGTTTAGCCTTAGTAAATCCGGCGATGGCTAAACCGCCGCCAAACCCGCCGAAAGTCGGCGGGTTTACAAACACGCCTGATAGTAAATCTAGCCCTGAGTCATTAAGGAGAGCAAAGCAAAAAAAAGGAGTAAGTTTGATCCTGGACAAACCATGTTACAATGCAAGGGGTGCAAACTAGTTTATTATTTTTCACATAAGTTAAATACTGGCTGTTTTGTCATGTAGCACACAAATATTTGATAGCTTTATTTTTACACTGAATTTTAAAATTGATCTAGGACATGTTCTATCCCAACTATTAATCTTTTCCCCACATTTTAAATTTACCTACCCCTCCAATGCAGCATGGTTTTGCGCAGGTGCAAAGTTACTCCATTTGTATGCATTACTCTCCTTAATGACTCAGGCCCTTTGAATGTATCCTTCGCAAAATTCTTTCTGCGCATGCGCAGAACAGGTTACAAAAAGGGCTTACTACAGCCGATGATTTAAGGGAGTGAACAGGGTGGGGAATAGGCGGATTAACATAGGCAAGGTACAGTAAGGGCGTTTCTGTGCAGGGAACATCCAAGTCAGCTTCCAGCACACTGAGAAGTGAGCTGGTTTCAGTTGTAACTCCTGCTCCTTCCAGGGATCTAGTTTAAATCCTGTGCCTAGTCCAGCGACTGTAAAGTTCTATAAAGTGTTAAAAATAGAATTTAAAAAAAATATGTGTGGGGGTCCCCGTCTACAAACACTATTAACCATTGTGCTGACAGCCTAATGCTGGCAATGGCAAAATCCATGGGAGGGAGAAGAGATGTTATTTTGTTAAGCTGACGCCATCTTGTTGCCTTACAGCTATTTTGTCCTTGTACAGCTTAAAGACAGCTTAAATGCAGCTAGTTTGTAGAAGTTATTCGTTATTATTTTGCTGTTTGCAAGAAGCTGTGCCCACGACCTTGGATATGGCAGACAGGAGATAAACCACCAGCCCCCTTGGGAGAATTCCTGTGAGAATGTAGCAAGGTCTGTGGAACTAAATCATGCACAATGAGTGTTTAAGACAAAAATAACACAGTTAGGGGCATAGTTTGCTGAAGTACGTGATTTTTTGTAACCAGAGTGCTATGAGTATGTGAATTTGTAAACAATAAAGGAGAGCTAATTGCAGTGTCTTTTATTTTCACCGGCTGATGAGCTCATAAACTGGTAAACTAACGTTTACAGATGTACTGACTGATTAGATCCAACAGAGATCCCCCTGATTTTACAAAAACCAGCAGTAGGCAAGCCTACCTGGGCTGGTGGCACTAAACCAGAATCAGGACGAAACGCGTCTGATGAGTTTTTGCACAAAGTTGGCTTCATTCTTTATTCAGATAGCACTTTAGATGTAAGAGGAACTTAAATACCTCATCTTCATTTTCTATCAATTTTATAATAGAGGAACACGCACCGAACGGCACTAAGCACAAATTCATGATACCAAACTCAAGTTTTGGTGTTGGTGTACAGTACCGACATAGGATAAAACACTGGTCAAAAATCCCTCCGGAGGGCAGGAACTGACTTCAAAATCTTGGTAAGAAGTTATTCTAACTATTTATAACCAGGAATGGTTCCTATTTCTCTGAGACAATTATACGGAGGAGCAGATTAAAAGGAGCGATAAGCATTTATTTGTTTGACTAGAACACTTACTGGGAATAGCAGTTTTCCTCTATATGTGAACAGAGGGACCGATCATACAGTACTAGGTATTTTCAAACCCGGACATTTATCTTTCTAATGGTGTTAATAAAAGATTATCTAGATGGATTTTGATGACATTGTGCCCCTTGCGTTTTTATGTCTGGGCTCCATGATCCGATCATTGTAGTGCTGGAAATATCTCAGAAGCCGCTATATATATTATCATTACCTCTTGCTGAAAGAATAGTCTGATTTTCCTTTTTTTACCTTTTTTTGGTGGTTTTGCAATTTGATGTTTATTTTGTATGTATGTGTATTTGTCTGATGTTTGGCTGGTATTGTTTTTATCAGTTTTTAATAATTTAATAAGTATTTAATAACCATTGGATTTTAATAGAGACCAATATCTTCCTTCTTTTTGGAATATTTCCTATCATACTTAAGTCAGAACAATCTTCACAACGCTTTTTCTCGTTTTTGCTTTTGTATGTTATACCCCCTACTATGACAAACAGTCCCAGGCTGTTCAGCACGGGGGGCCGAATTCCCCTAACGAAAGGGTTAATGTCAGTGTAAACACAATTTTAGTCTGGGGAACTACAAGTCCCAGCAAGCCCAGGTTAAAAATAACAGTTTGGGCATGCTGGTGCTTGTAGAATTATAAGCACCAGCATACTCATGGTAGCCAGGGCATGCTGGCACTTAGAGTACCACAATTGCCAGCATGTCCTGATACCCAGGGCACACTGGGCCATGTAGTTCCACAAACTAAAATTTTAATAAAACACACCCCTCATTAAAGCCACATTAGTTTATAGAAAAAACTAACTAAAATGTAAATAAATCAAACACCTCTTTGTTGCCACATATTTTTATTAAAAATAATAAATCCCTATATACTTACCATATGATATCTTCATTTGTGGTCAATTCAATCTTATAAGCTTTTAATCCAGATTGCTTGACACCATAAAAAAACTCATTAACATTCCCAGGTCCTGTTCTTGTCCAAAAAATATCATCCAAGGTCCTGGAGTTGTCCATTAACAAAATGCCAAAATATATTCCAAAGGTTGTTGAAAATAATCTTCTTTTCTTTTTTCTTGAAGCCAAAATAATCCTCAGGATCCTGCTTGGCAAGAAAACAAATCACTACAGCGCAAAGCAAAACTATGATCTTCTATGGAATAACATTCCCAGGTCCTGTTCTTGTCCAAAAAATATCATCCAAGGTCCTGGAGTTGTCCATTAACAAAAGGCCAAAATATATTCCAAAGGTTGTTGAAAATAATCTTCTTTTCTTTTTTCTTGAAGCCAAAATAATCCTCAGGATCCTGCTTGGCAAGAAAACAAATCACTACAGCGCAAAGCAAAACTATGATCTTCTATGGAATAACACCCGCTGCAGAATAAATTGTTAACAGACGTGAGGTCTATTAATATGCTAGGGGGGATTCCCACGCTGTCATGGGAAACCCCCTAGCTTATAAATAGACCTTGTAAGACCTAAAAAACTTAAGTTTCTACTTTGTTCTTTGCTTTCTAGTGGCCTGCAAACATGTAGTTTTTAATACAGACAATGACATTAAAGTTATCACTATCAGTCGACACTTACACCTGACTTGTAGCTGGTACAAATGATTCGGCTACAAAAATCTAATTTAGAGAAACTCAGAATTTGATTCGGCCGCATCTATATCAGCACACCCTCTGCATGACTTTACTGTACAATGCCTATATTCATCCACCCATTCACACGATCCCACCCCCCCATTCTTCCCTTCAAGTCATAGGCAGTCGTGCCATTTGCTTCAGACATAAATTTCGTGAAATTGTGTTTATTGGTGTAAGAACTGTTTCTGAGCATGTGCAGAGCTATTTCACACAAGATATAGCACGCAAATGGACTTGTGTCCGAACATGAATCAAGCACAATATAGCTTATATGATATATGTGTTATATACACCACTATATTTTATATGCAAGTCTTTTTTTTACTCTTAGTTATGTATTTTATTTTATAATAGCGCTAGAAATGGATGCTCAAACCAAGCTTCAAGTTCCATGCATGCTCAAGGTTCCCACACATGCTTAATAGAGTGAAACAGGGGCCTCTAGTGTGTTAAGTAAATCTTATAAGTCTGTGCTACTTTCAACTGTGTATTGCTCAACTGCCTTGGTTTTAAAATATTGTTAATTCATGGTGAAAAGCTTTTTTTTTTTTTTTTTACAATTACACTTATTGCCACAATAACAAGAATTTTGCTAAATACCGGTAGGTCCCTAAAATCTTATAGAATAAAGAAATAATTGGGCAGTGGCCCCTCCTCCAAGGCAAAACTTCAACTCACCCAGCACTAGACAGATTGGGCTGGTTCATACTCTACCAGGGAAATCATGAGATTAAGATCGCCCTGTCATACTAGAAACCATCCCCAGACAGGTCATCTGTTGCCTTTATGAGAAGAGGGGGTGGGGGTGGTCACACAAACAAAGCATGCCCCTCATCCCAGAGACTCCTAGCCCTGCTCTGAAAAATGCTGGGACTCTTTCTGGCGCACATCGCTTGGAGAAGACTGTAATAAAAAGAAATTGGGATCCCTGGAGTTATAATTTTGTTGTTGATTATACCAAAGCATATAAATAAATAACTGAACCCGTCATATTTTCAAATAAACTTTAATTGAATAAAATACTCCTAAACCACTTTCTCACAAAATAAAATATTTTTATTTATCTCTTTATTCTTGATCCAATGGGAGAAAAAATCCCTATAAAAGTTGACTCAATGGCTTGCTACGAATGCCCACCTCTAAATGACTGAGACCTGGAATTGTCACTCAATCACAAGTATTTTCCCATGCTTGCTGCGTGTGATTGGATAACAAATAAGGGATGTCCCTGCCAATCCACATAACTGTCATACAGAGACTTATGTAGCAAGCATTTGCATATGCTCATTATATTACAAAGACAGGAAAGTTTTTAATTTGATTATGACAAAGAACAAAAAGACAAGAATATATTTTATGTTAAAGTGGTAATAGAGGTGTTTCAATCAGTAAATTATTTTATTAAACTTTATTTTTAATTATGTTTCTGCATGGCTTTTTGTGCTATTGTGAATCTACATATTATTGAATGCACTGGCAGCCACTGACTGAAAGGAAATGTTGGTGCTTTTATGTCAAAATCACCTGCATGCTCTTCCAGTCAATGGTTGTCAGTGTTTGGGGTTCAACAAGTGGATTCTGGAACTTGTAGTTCCAAAAGACCTGGCCTTAATTCCAGGTAAAAACAGCTGTTGATTCATCTGCTGAATGGAATGACAAGGTGCTCTATTTTCACGTCCACTTATTGTGCTGTTTTGTTCATGCTCTAATGCATACAGATGCACCCATTCAGTATCCCAACCCCAGTCAGGCCTATACCCTCAATGTTGACGCATCCAAGAGAGAAGCAAGATCCGTGTTCTCACAGACTGACGACAAAGGTGACCTTCATCCCTGCTCCTTCTTTATGAAGAGGTTCACCTCCAACTAGAACTTTATATGTGAAACATGGATAAATAGCTATTATCTTGGCCTTCACTGAGTGGAGACACCTTCCGGAGGGGGGCATTCTCCTTTTCTATTTTTACCAACTACAAGGACCTGCCGTGTTTTCAGGGGACAATGAGGTTGAACTTGCTCACCCAGTTTGACTTCATTATAACCTCCCAGCCTTGTGTCAGCAAAGTTAAGGCTAACGCACGATACCAGTTGTTCTCTCTTGATGATCCATCATGGAGGGCAAAGTCATTATGCATTCAGGATTGATTCTGGGAGCAACCTTGTCTGGGATTGCTGGACAGGATCCAGGATAAATGGGCAGCTAAGGTGCCCAAGGCACATAAAGGCAAGAGGTTCATGCCTCTCGCTGCCAGCTGCAAGTTCTGTAATGTTAGGCAGGGCATCCTGGCATCAGCAAAATCATTGATTTATTCCTTTGGGAATTTTGGTGGCCTACTATTAAGAAGGATGTTGTCTTTTTCAACCAGTCCTGTACTACCTGTATAGGCCATTCCACAGAGGCCACGGGACTATATTTATATGGATTGTATTACTGACATCATCTCCCAAGACAATACCACTATCCTTGTTGTAGTGGACTGCTTCCCCCAAACAATTCCATTTTATGGCTTTGGAAAACTGCCACCGACCTTCCAAATTGCTCAGATTTTCAACAAACTCTTCTGGCTTCACACACTTATTTTGGAGATTGTCTCTGATGGAGAGTTCAAAGTTCATAGCTATGTTTTGGAAAGCCTTTTATATGGAAATGGGAATTTCACTCCACTTCTTGTCCAGGTACTATACCCACTCAAACAGACAGATGAAGTGGGCTAAACAATCCCTCGATCATTTCTTATGCTGCTTTGTCTCAGATGCCTAGGACAATTGGTCCCAACTGCTTGCATGGGCAGAGTTCTCACTGTGTAATCTGGCGTAAGAGTCCTCAGGGGTATTCCACTTCTGCTTTATCAACAGTTTCCACCCAGGAGATTATTCTGATTGGCTTGACCATTTCAATGAAGTGCTGATTGCAAAGTAGCGAAAGTTGTGCAGTAGTCCAGGTGAGGTGACTAGCTAGATTGCTTTTCTTAGTAGATTGTTGATTACAGGAATTGTGAGAAGGTGTTTGTTGCTGTCATTGTGAATAGATTTTTGACAGCTGTTATTTGGAGCTAGTGTTGCTAATCCTCACAATAATTGTTTTCTGACAGCTGTCACCTCGAGCAAGTGTAGTGAGTCCTCATAGGCTGAAGATGGTGATAGTAAAGCAAGAAAATATTTGTGAACCAAAGTAGACTGGATGGGACAGGTTTGTATGCTACTTGAAAAACAGCCACGATTTTCCTTATGTGCAAAATAATAAACTTATTGCCACCCCTTGCATTGTAACATGGTTTGTCCAGGATCACGTTTAATCCTTTTTTTTTTGCCTGGCTCTCCTTAATGATTCAGGCCTAAAAGAGTTTATTTTGCAATATAGAAATGGTCTGGAGCCCGCATTGTAGAGACATCTGATTGCAGTGCACCACCAAGTTACATCACCTGTACCTCAACATTTTCACAGAGACTGTGTAAAAATAACCTGTATGTGCAAGGACCCCCTGGTCATTTATATCCATGCAAGGAGCTAGCCACGGTTAAGAAGAAGGCGCACTGCCTAAACTCTGCACCTCAACACTACACAAATTGACAAGGGGTTACATTTAAAATTAGGGATGTGCACCAGCGACTTTTGGTGTCTCGTGTTTTGTGTTTTGGATTCGGATTTTCGCGATGTTTTGGGTTCGGATTTGTTTCACAAAACACCTGCCGAAAGGTTTTGGTTCGGATTTAAGGTTTTGGAATCAGATTTTTTTTGAAAAAAGCATAAAAAGTTCAAAAATCAAGGTTTTGGGCTTATTTTCACTCCTACGCTATTATTAACCTCAATAACATTCAATAACAAGCATTTCCACTAATTTACAGTGTATTCTGAACACCTCACAATATAGTTATTAGTCCAAAATGTTGCAACGAGGTATCTTTCTGGAATGCGTAGTGGAGTGATCCCCACAATATAATAAGAAAACCATCAACTGGTCTTAATCGCACCAAAAAATGTACCTGGACTTCGTAGAGGAGTGGGTCACCACAATATAATTTAAAAACCCTGAACTTGTATGATTCGCACCAATAAATGTATCTGGACTGCGTAGAGGAGTGGGTCACCACAATATAATAAGAAAACCATCAACTGGTCTGAATCGCACCAAAAAATGTACCTGGACTGCGTAGAGGAGTGGGTCACCACAATATAATTTAAAAACCGTGAACTTGTATGATTCGTACCAATAAATGTATCTGGACTGCGTAGAGGAGTGGGTCACCACAATATAATAAGAAAACCATCAACTGGTCTGAATCGCACCAAAAAATGTACCTGGACTGCGTAGAGGAGTGGGTCACCACAATATAATAAGAAAACCATCAACTGTTCTTAATCGCACCAAAAAATGTACCTGGACTGCGTAGAGGAGTGGGTCACCACAATATAATTTAAAAACCCTGAACTTGTATGATTCGCACCAATAAATGTATCTGGACTGCGTAGAGGAGTGGGTCACCACAATATAATAAGAAAACCATCAACTGGTCTGAATCGCACCAAAAAATGTACCTGGACAGCGTAGAGGAGTGGGTCACCACAATATAATTTAAAAACCCTGAACTTGTATGATTCGCACCAATAAATGTATCTGGACTGCGTAGAGGAGTGGGTCACCACAATATAATAAGAAAACCATCAACTGGTCTGAATCGCACCAAAAAATGTACCTGGACTGCGTAGAGGAGTGGGTCACCACAATATAATTTAAAAACCCTGAACTTGTATGATTCGCACCAATAAATGTATCTGGACTGCGTAGAGGAGTGGGTCACCACAATATAATAAGAAAACCATCAACTGGTCTTAATCGCACCAAAAAATGTACCTGGACTGCGTAGAGGAGTGGGTCACCACAATATAATAAGAAAGCCATCAACTGGTCTTAATCGCACCAAAAAATGTACCTGTACTGCGTAGAGGAGTGGGTCACCACAATATAATAAGAAAACCATCAACTGTTCTTAATCGCACCAAAAAATGTACCTGGACTGCGTAGAGGAGTGGGTCACCACAATATAATTTAAAATCCCTGAACTTGTATGAATCGCACCAATAAATGTATCTGGACTGCGTAGAGGAGTGGTCACCACAATATAATTAATAAAAAACCCTCCACGGGTCTGAATTTCCAAAAAAAAAAATCTGGACTGTGTAGTGGGGTGGCCCCGGTACTAAATTTGATACCTAGCCCACAATACCTCCTCCAAGTGTAGTGTTTATAACATATTAACACTACACTAATTCTAGCACGTCAAACCCTCTTGTTTTAAATAATGACAGGGCATTTAACTTTTGATTTAATTTTTTGAATTTGTTGACATTTTCTTTTACTTTTTGAACATGGCAAACGACTGTTGAATGGTCACATAATGCCAAAAAAATAGTTGCAAGATGGAATTGTCCTTGGGCCCTCCCACCCACCCGTATGTTGTTGAAATAGGACATGCACACTTTAACAAACCAATCATTTCAGCGACAGGGCCTACCAAACAACTGTGGCTGAAATGATTGGTTTGTTTGGGCCCCCACACCAAAATACCAATTCATCTCTCCCTGTACAAACTAAACAGGCCCTACTGAGGAAAGATGTCGTCCTCATCCTCAACCTCTGATTCCTCTCCCCCTACAGTGTGTACTTCCTCCTCCTCACACATTATCAATTCGTCTCCGCTGGACTCCACAACCACAGGTCCCTCTGTACTATCTGGAGGGCAGTGCTGTACTTCATTGAGGAATTGATTATTCATTTTTATAAACATCATTTTTTCAACGTTCTGAGGAAGCAACCTCCTTCGCCGCTCACTGACCAGGTTCCCCGCTGCACTAAAAACTCTTTCCGAGTACACACTGGAGGGGGGACAACTCAGGTAAAATAGAGCCAGTTTGTACAGGGGCTTCCAAACTGCCTTTTTTTCCTGCCAGTAACAATATGGACTGTCTGACATGTCTATTTGGATGGTGTCAGCAAAATAATCCTCCACCATTTTTTCAATTGTGACAGCATCCCATGCAGCAACAGTAGAAATGTCTGCAATGGTTGGCAGGTCCTTCAGTCCGGACCAGATGTTATCAGTATCCCCGCCAGCGGCTCTTTTAAGAAAACTGAGCTTTTTCCTCGCAGCCATAGATGTGGAAGAAAATGAGGGTGGAGCTGTTGGCATGTCACAGTCCTCTTCAGAGGACAATCTCCTGACCAGAAGGTCTTTGCACCGCTGTAGACTTGTGTCCGCCGGAAACAGAGACACAACATACGCTTTAAACCGAGGATCGAGCACGGTGGCCAGAATGTATTCCTCTGACTTTAAAAGACTGACCACCCTCGGATCCTGGCAAAGCGTACGAAGGGCTTCATCCACAAGAGCTACATGCTTTGTTGGATCGCAATGCTTCACCAGCTCCTCCCTCACTTTCTCCAGCTGCTTCTGCAACAGTCTGATCAGGGGAATGACCTGACTCAAGCTGGCAGTGTCGGAACTGACTTCTCGTGTGGCAAGTTCAAACGGCTGGAGAACCTTGCACAACACGGAAATCAGTCTCCACTGCGCTTGACTCAGGGGCATCCCCACTCCTTTGCCTATGTCGTAGGTGGCTGTGTAGGCCTGAATGGCCTTTTGCTGCTCCTCCATCCTCTGCAGCATATAGAGGGTGGAGTTCCAGCGCGTCACAACCTCTTGTTTGAGGTGATGGCAGGGCAGGTTCATGCTTTTTTGATGTGCCTCTAGCCTGCGGTAGGCAATGGCTGAATGCCGAAAGTGTCCAGCAATTTTGCGCGCCACGCAAGCATCTCCTGCACACCCCTGTCACTCTTGAGGTAATGCTGCACCACCAAATTAATGGTGTGTGCAAAACATTGGACGTGCTGGAAATTGCCCATATTTAATGCCCGTACAATGTTACTGGCATTGTCTGACACCACAAATCCCCATGAGAGTCTAAGTGGGGTAAGCCACTGGGAGATAATTTCCCTCAGTTTCTCTAATATGTTGTCAGCGTTGTGCCTCTTATTAAAGCCTGTAATACACAATGTTGCCTGCCTTTACACGAGCAGCCATTTTGTAGATGCTGCTACTGATGCAGCTGTTGCTGTTGCTGCGGAAGGCGATGCATCTACCCAGTGGGCTGTCACAGTCATATAGTCCTTCGTTTGCCCAGAACCACTTGTCCACATGTCCGTGGTTAAGTGGACAGTGGGTACAACCGCATTTTTCAGAGCACTGAGGACACTTGATCGTACTTCTCTGTACATTTTTGGTATCGCCTGCCTAGTGAAGTGGAATCTCGAGGGGATTTGGTACCGGGGACACAATACCTCCATCAACCCTCTAAATCCCACTCCACTGATGGCGGACACCGGGCGCACGTCTAACACCAACATTGCAGTTACAGCCACAGTTATACGCTTTGCAATAGGGTGACTACTATCGTATTTTGTGGTCATGGCAAACGACTGTTGGACGGTCAATTGTTTTATGAAAGACTTAGCGGTCTTACGACTTGCCCTCTGGGAAGATGACTGACTAACAGCAGCAACAGCAGCAGTGGCAGTAGTAGGAGTACCGCTGCAGGATTCCTCGGATGAATCCCGTATTGGAGAGGACTCAGTCTGGCTGCTGACTTGGGCTGCAGGACTCAATCTGATGGAGATCGTGTAGGAAGTTGACGAGGAGGGTGTTGCTGGTGTGTATCCAACTGGACCACGGGATTTAGGTGTCCCTGTACCGATGACGGTCCTAGCCCCAGTTCCTGAACTAACCACTGAACTATGAAGGTTATTCAGGTGACGTATAAGGGAGGATGTCACAAGGTGGGCAAGATCCTTACCCCTGCTTATTTGAGCTTTACATAAGCTACATATGGCCATACATTGGTTGTCCGGATTTGGATAAAAATAACTCCAGACCGAAGAGGTGCATTTTTTGGTCTTCTGACCAGGCATGACGATGGGCTTTTTCATCCCATGGACATCAGCTGTTTCCCCCCCTGGTGCCTCATTTACAATAACCACATCACCATCCTCATCATCAAGTTCCTCCACAGCGCCAGCTACATCATCAATAGCCTCCTCCCGAGCCACCTCTTCCCGTACAGTGATGGGAAGGTCAGGCTTGACAACCACCAACACCTTGGACTCGCCTTGGGGATTTGTGATAATTTCTCTTTAGAAGGCAGAGTTGTTTGCTGTTTTGTTGCTGACAGCATAACTCTCTTCAATTTTTTTTAGGGGGGGGAGGAGGAGGAGGGCTAAGATCCTTGGGTGAAGATGGACCACTAGTCATGAACACGGGCCAGGGCCTAAGCCATTCCTTGCCACAACGTGTCGTAAATGGCATATTGCCAACTTTACGTTTCTCATCAGATGATTTTAAGTTTCTCTTTTTGCTTTTTTTTGAGAACTTGGGCTTTTTGGATTTTACATGCCCTGTACTAGGAGATTGGGCATCGGGCTTGGAAGACGACGTTGATGGCATTTCATCGTCTATGTCATGACTAGTGGCAGCAGCTTCAGCATTAGGAGGAAGTGGGTCTGGATCTTTCCGTAATTTATCCTCCAAATTTTTGGTCTCCATTATATGTAGCACAAGATACTGCAGAATGTGTGAACCTGGTAATATTGCAGACAGTACCAATGGACTTATACTGCAGGATTGGTTTTGCAAATTTTGTTGTATATAATTTTTTTTTTAATTTTTTTTTTGTATTTTTTTTTATAACTTTTTTTTAATTTTTTAAAGACTTGGGAATAATGGGGAAATAACTATGCCCTTAGAAGCACAGAGCACAGGACACAGGACCACTGGACCACTGGACTGAACAGGACACAGCACAGGACCCAGCAGCACCACTGAACTCAAAATTGACAGAGCACAGCACACAGCACCACTGGACTGATACTGCAGAACACAGCACAGCACAGCACAGAACTAAACAGCACAGCACAGAACTAAACAGCACAGCACGAGATCTACCAGGACAGAGGACCACCTAACACACCCTCCCTCTACCCTGATCAATGCCCGAGTGAAGATGGCGGCGACTAGCGGGGAATTTATAGGATCCAAGTATCGCGAGATCCGACAGCGGGATTATGACTCAGAGCCTCGGTGTCAAGTTTTCATTTGGCGCCAATACCCGGATCTGTCTCGGATCCGACTCGGATCGGAAAGGTTCGGGTGGGCTCGGATTCACAAAATCCGAGTGCGCTCATCTCTTTTAAAAATGCAACTTACGTGCAAGTCGCGTTTGGACTTGAATCAAGCTCATACTGTTTTGCCTTAACTGTGGTTTTATTGTAGGTGTGCACCCTCTTGAGCTGCATTTATTCATTATCCCCTTTTTTCACCTGCGCTTATATCATATTAAGCACCCAAGTATACTTTGAAATATTTTATTTGCTTTATTTTCAGGTTATACACCTATCTATAGATGTGTTAATGAACTATCACCCATATCAAGGGTTCTACAGTAATATCATTGAACTATGTATTAACTTTGTATGATTTGCTTCTGCATCCATGTATAAATAATTTCACTGATTACTGATCAACATCTACATTCAATTACTGATTATTTAATTCATTAAGACTTTATCAACAGACTTATAAATAATGGATTTTCAAAAGAAAATGTGTTCACTCTCCTGCCGCATTGAATATGGATGAAAATAATGGTACTTAAGAACAGTTTATTATGCTACTATACATGCTACTATACATATATTATCCCTGAAGAAGCCTAGATAATGTGAAATGCATAGGGTATTGGCATTTAACTCTTTTATGAACTCAGAACATCTGTAACAACTGTAAGAAACCAGAACACACTAGGCTGAT
The DNA here is from genome assembly GCF_038048845.1 of Mixophyes fleayi. NCBI lineage: Eukaryota > Metazoa > Chordata > Amphibia > Anura > Limnodynastidae > Mixophyes > Mixophyes fleayi. Next base: position 177,269,002 of record NC_134402.1, read on the forward strand.
ATTATGAAAATCCACTGTTTACAGTGGTATCTGGAGCCTGTGGGACATTGAGACTATCCGGAAAGTACGAGGCAGGGCCGGTCACCTTTCAACCAATGCTACACCATTTCAAAAAATCCCAGAGCAAGACTTGCTGAGAAGGGGACCAGAGACACCGTACTGGATTGTACTTTGTAAACCTTATGAAAGCCTGACTACCTGTGGCCTTTCCACTGATTATCAGATGGCTCTGCCATGATTTACAGATACTACCTCTGGACCTGGTCATCTACCAATCTCATTGGAGAGAACATTGGTATTCAACTTACCCTAGGCTTGACCTAGGACTGAGGCTAGCCACCACCAGTGGACCACTCAGAACTCATCCACTACATCTGCAGGAAGTGTCTACAGACAGCCTTCTTGCACACCCAGCTACTTCACCACTATGTCCATTGTTTCTCAGGTGATTTCCAGATGGCAATTCTGATACTCACTCAAGTGATATCCTTCTGTCATGATTTGAGTAGTTTTTTTTTAATGATCCCTTGCCTCTGTCTATAATGATCTATCTCAAAAGTGATAGAGGATAGTGGAGGCAACACTCAGGCTGAATATCAGTAGCAATAAGACACTGGAGAGATGATAAAATTGAAGGATATATTGCTTGATGACACAACAGGTATATATGCTGATGGTATAATGGCAATGGAAGAATATATATAACATGGAAAGCACACACGGCAATGGAATACAAACAGAATGCAATTCCCAATATATACTTCAGTTTGTTAGTAGCTCTGAGCAACTGTAATGGGATGAAATAGCAAATAGTCCAGACATGAAGATGGTATATTCCACATAGCAGATGGTCACAGGTATCATCATAATTCTTGGACAATATATATCAATCCCAATATGATCAAATAGAGCAGAGAGCCCTTAAACAGTCCGTTACTTAGAAGTAATTAGAAAAGCAAAGAATCCCAGCAGCGTGCCGCCCCGTAAGGCTAATATCTTCCAGCAACAATCCAACACAGAGATATCTTAAAATATAGCAAAGTTCACGAGAAGAAGTTCAATAGTAGTAAACTTAATAGCAAGCTCGCTATGGAACACAGTCACAGTAGAGTAGCGAGCAGAATCACAGGAGAGTCTTTAACGGGAGCCAGCTTGAACATACAGCACAGGTGCATAGAATCAACTTGAATATGCAGCGATCAACTCACGGAAGATGTTTCCAATCTGTAACTTGACAGCGGTAAAGTTCCACGGACAACAGAGGACTACAGGTACCAGGTGCATAGATGTAAAAGCAAAAGTTCAATCAGCAGACATCCATGATAGGAGATTCGGCATAGTAGAACTACAGGTACCAGATGCGAAGATGTCATAAGCAGAAGTCCAGCTAGCAGGTAACAGCAGCAGCAAACACTGTGCACAGCGTAGAACTACAGGTACCAAGTGCAACGATGAATTAGGTAGGTCCAGCCGGCAGGTCACAGCAACAATAGACTCAGGAGGCCCAAACAGAGGAACAGGTAATGGTAACCAGGAGCCAGGCAATCTGAGTAACACGAAGAACAGGCAATGACCCAAAGGTCATGGGTAGTTTAAATAGTACTCAGGACCAATGAGAATCAGGGAGGAGGTCCTGATCACACAACCAGCAGCACCTGTATGAAAGTAGTGTCTCTGAGTGGGAACAAGTCCAAAACATAGTTCATAAGGAAAAATTCACAATGCCGGCACCTATCTACGGGACCGGCGCGTGACAACTTCTTCCTGTGTACCAGTATGCAGTGATGCTGGCAACACCAGCTCCTGCAAACCCTCTCCTGAGCAACTGTTGCCCTCAAATCAGCTTCCTTCTTTCTCCGAATCCCCCATAGCCAGCTCTTTGCCCCTGGGGGGGAAGGGATGCTCTCAGATTAAAACTGTGTGTCTTCTAGGTTAATAGCTGCTCTTACTGTATTGCCTGGTACCCCAACTGCTAGTGGCAGCCTCCACCAATTTGATATAATCAAGAGGTTTTATCAAGTTCAGTTTGTTTCCTGTACCATGTTGCTATTCAACCAGTGAAACACTCTGTGTCACTCTCTACAGGAGAAAACGGAATAGACATGGATGCTTTCACTATCTCAGATAGAGACTCGCTTATGCAATAAAACTTCATGGGCTCCTCAGCTATCTCCAGTATTGCATATTAATCTCTCTGCTGCAGAAGTAAAAGTATCTGTAACTACGATTTGCATTATTTACTTTACAATACATAGATTTCGCCTGTACTACAGCAGCGTTCTGATGGCACCTACTGAACTGTTTGAAAACTTAGAGTGGCTCAAGTTTTCTTTGCTGGTGCAACAGGAAACTTGTGACATTACTATACTTACTTGCCTAAACTAGTTCTCAGCTTTTTGTTGTAGTGGCTGACATCTACCATAATTTTAGCTACCTGGTATCATGCTATATCTGTCTAAGAAGATGGTCTCTCTCTCTCTCTATATATATATATATATATATATATATATATATATATTGTAACAGGATAGACCGGCTATGCCACCTTGTCAGTTGTTGCTGGGAACCGGCTGGGCTTACTTTGCCACCGTTCCTTTTCGTTATCCCAAATGCGCCCTCTTGCCGCAGTAGGTGGGGCTTACAATGCCGCCACCACTGAACTCCCTTATGGCGCTGAGAACCACGTTCCTTCTGGGTAACTGTCACTGCTAGTGTACTCCTGTGCTGGTACACTTGGGCTGGTAACTCCGGACCTCTTACTGTGGATCTGGGTTGCTGTGGATGGATCCTTCCTGGCCTATCCCATATTCCCCAGTGTGAAACAATAATTTTTCTGGCTGCAAAAAGTCATATTTAGCAGCAGTATCTATCTATACAATATTTTGCATTACAAGTGCTTTGGGGTGTCCCATATTCCCCAGTGTGAAACAATAATTTTTCTGGCTTGAAAAAGTCATATTTAGCAGTAGTATCTATTGAATATTTTGCACTACAAGTGGTTTGGGCTCATTAAAATGGATTCAAAGCAGTCCACATATGAGCAGAATCAGCAAGCAGGTGCTGGCACCAGTCCTAATGGTAGTGTTCCCAGTACGACATCTGGTAAAGCCTATGTAAAAGTACATAGTCTTTTTACATCAGGGAAAAAAACACACACCAAAATTTTTTTTACCGTGTTGAAGCGAAAAAGAAGTGTAACTGAGGAAAAGTTAACTGCCGATAAAAAAAAAAATGGCCAACATGCCATTCTACACACGCAGTGGCAAAGAAAGAATGGGGCCTTCGCCTTTCTCTATTAGTGGCAGATCAAAAAATGTTACTGAGCCTTCTTCTTGTACGGCCACTCGTGACCAAGCAAGACCAAGTAATTTGGAGTCTAAAAGTTGTGCACAACTACTGTTACGCGTGAAAGCCAAGCTGCAAGAAAACAGTAAGGCATTAGAGAATAATGAATGCTGAGAATCAGAAATGACACCAATCCATGAGGAGAGTCCATCCACGAGTGGTATGTCTAATCGTGACCATTCTGATAGTGTAACCATAAAGAAGGGTCCTTTTGGCATTTCTGCTGATGTGTGCCTGAACAGCTCGAGTGTAGCCGGTGATACACCAAGTGAGGATGACACTTTGGAATTTGAAGAGGATGAGGGGGAGATTTGGGTAGACGACGAGGGCGCTGATGAGGATGCGGTTGATTGTGTAAGTTCTGCACCAGTGGCAGCATTTCTGGCACGTGAGGTTTTGGCACCAATTTGCACTTTCCAAACACAAGCAGGGATGATGCAGGTGGCAGATCACAACAGATTGACATCTGGGCTGGTTTGAAGGATTTGACAAAAAAATGTGTGACCTTGCCCATAACTCCAACCAATCCTATTATTAATATGTAAAGGATGGTGGAGGGCCTAGCAGGAATTAAACTGTATTTTTCCTAATTTGCACTAATAAGGTATGGGTGTAATATACACACAAAGACAAGTGCTCAATTGCTAAGAGTCATTGATGAAGAGGAAGACAAGCAGGCTTGTCTGTAGAATTTGCAGGCAAATTCTACTGCGTTATATAGGTAACCCCCAAAGAGAAGAGCTACATTGCTCCATTGCTAATTGTAATTGGTGAAATAGAAATAATAGGGCTGACAGTCTTGCTCTAAATCTGCAGTTACATTTTATTGTACCATAGCTCATTTAGAAACAGGAGAGGTGGCAGGGTTTAGTGCTAATCTTCCTCAAACAATACTAATTCATCCCACCATCATAGAAGTCTGTGTAGTATGATGTAATTGCCGATAATGGCCTTCCAAATGGAATTAGTAGTTAATTTTAGGGCAGAGCTGTCACGATTTTTGGCCAATTCTTTTACAGCAGAGCAAATATCAAAATACTCATCTGCATCACCACTGGGTGTCTTGGGAAAGCAAATTTTTTTACAACAAGCAGTTGCCAGAGAAACTGAAGGAGAAGACGTCCAAACAAGATGTTGATAGCTCTTGGATCCTGGCGAAGCAAATTAAGTATTTAATCTACAATTAAAATATAGTTAGCACATTTACTTTGTTTTATTTCACACGTTAAATTTCTGTAGCTCCTTGTCAAAATGTATTATTAAGGCAATTACTTAACCGTGTCTGCACTCTCTTCACAGGTGACTTCTTAGCTGGAATAAAGTACATTCCCCTCAAATGCTAGTCTTCTTGCAGCTGCTGCATTCTCCTACATGCTGTTGCAGAAACCAGAAATTGACCCTAAATTTTTTCAGGACATAAACAGCATCGCCTGCATGTCATTTTTTAAAAGTTCTGTAACACCAAGTTGATTGTGTGAGCAAAACAGGAAATGTGATGGAATTCAACCCCGCTGTAATGCTTGAACAATATTGGGGTCATAATCAGAAATGACATATCCTCAGGAGAGTCCAAGCAGGATTAGCCATGTTTCAATGACATCTCTTAGTTTTTGTAGCAGATTGTCAGCTGTATGTCTCTTAGTGAAGCCGCTGATACACAGAGCAGCGTACTTCTGAAAAATGTGATGTACCTTGGTACATGCTGCTGCTGTCCCTGCTGGTGAAGGAAAATGACCAACCCAGTGGGCTGTCACAGTCATATAATCTTTAGTTTGCCCAGTTCTGCTTGTCAACATATTTGTGGTTAAGTGTCCAGTGGGTAGAATGCCATTTTGTCGGACAATAATTAAATTTTTAGGAACTTTCCGGTAATGGAGAGTAATAGCTTTTCTAGTAAAATGGTATAGTGATGACATTTGCTAACAGGGACAGAGCACCTCAATTAAATGTCTTAATCCAACTGTATTCATAGTGGACATTGGACACAGATATAAGAATAGCATAGTACCCAGGGCGTCTGTGATCCGCTCTGCGACTAGGTGACAGGTTTCATACTTGCTTCCTCTTGCAAAGGATTGTTTAACTGTAAATTGTTGCTTCTGGGGATATTGATGATGAAGGTGTTGGGGGTGTAGATTGCAGGTGCTGGGATGTAGATGAGAGAAGGGAGGTAGATGATGCTGGACTGCTTGTTGTTATTTTTTTTAACCTAAGTTTCTGATTTTCCCAACTGCTTTCCAAGAACTCGCTGAAAAATGACGTAACATGGATGAGGATCCCAGATGGTTAAGGTCCCTACCTCTACTGAGTGTGGCTTTAAAAACGCTACAAATGGCTAGACAACTGTTTTCAGGATTTGTGTAAAAATAATTCCACACTTAAGAGGTGGATTTTTGGTCTTATGCCCAGGCATGACAATGGCCTTTTTCTTATCACCAGCAAGAACTGCAGCAATTTTTCTTTTAAAGTGTATGAAAATCATATTGTGACCTAGGAGGTGGTCAAAATTGAATGGAAATTACTGGAAATTAGTGTTAGTGAGTTCTATAATAATGTAGGTACAAAATAATACCTAAATTATGTTATTTTAGCCCAATTTTTTTTATTGTTTTTACAAATTGCAAAACAAAACCAAGCAAAACCAAAACTATAACACGCAAGGGCGGTTTTGCCAAAACTAAAACCAAAACACGACGGTAATCCAGATACAACACCAAAACCAAAACCAAAACTCGGGGGTCAGTGACCATCTCTATTAGGAACTTTGTTTGGGGGGGAAAGAAGCTGCAGTTTAAACATGCTATACTGTTTAGGTGTAAACATCAAGATGGCGTGAAACTACCCATGTCTACAAGTTATCATCGTGCAGTGCTTTTTTTTTTTATTTATGGTAATTATCACGCCAAACTTGCACCAGAGTTAAAGCTGTATATCTGAAAGTGCTTTTTAAAAAAATTCAAGGTATGCTGTTATTTTCTCTGCTTGTTTGTTTAAGATTATTATTGATAGCCTTGCTATGAGTTATTGGGTGCTGATTGATGTTACTGATCAGATGTGCTTAGCCATCTATAATCAGAGTACTACAGTGTGGCTGCATTAGCAAGTGTGTTTAGTTACAAGTGTGCTAGAATTTTCAGTTATTCTGGAGTTAAAACAAAGATAAAAAGGAGAAGAACCTGCCACCCAATACCACCGCTACAGAAGGTCATAATCCTACAGATCTGAGGTGCTTTATGTTATTTGATATTCAATTTATTGTTTGCTTAATGATTTATGACTTTCTTTGTAATGTGCTATTAGTGCGGGGTTTATTTACTTATTGAACAGATAGAGGCTGTGCCAGCCAGTGTTTATTTGTTACAAGTACATATACATAGCAAAAAATTACACAAGGCTTGAACAATTGGGGAACAGGAGGCATACAATCTACCAAGAAACACTGCTACGTGAGAACAGCATTAAGGACAACATTCAGCTTTCACTTGCAACTCCACATTTACTCCTGATGTTACCATCCCTCCCTGCCTGCAAGCATCATATCTCAAGAACTCTGTTTTGAACTCTGAACATATTTACTTTTCACCACAAGAAAATATGTTTTATTTGTCAGTTTATTTCACTGCAGGATCTCCTCTGGTTAATCAGCCTGCTGTTCTCATTGCCCAGCCATTCCCTCCCCCTGCAACTGCTGTTTCAGTCTTCCATCTACTTTATGGTATTTCAAAGCCTATTTAAATCTTTGCCTTTCATTGCAAGTATGAGAATTTGTATCTTAGGGCAAGATTTACTAAACTGTGGGTTTGAAAAAGTGGAGATGTTGCCTATAGCAGCCAATCAGATTCTAGCTGTCATTTGTTTAGTACAGTCTACAAAAGGAAAGCTAGAATCTGATTGGTTGCTATAGGCAACATCTCCACTTTTTCAAACCTTCAGTTTAGTAAATATACCCCTTAGTCTGGTTTGGATTTGGTCTGGACCTTGGTCCTCTTATCTATTTCATGACTCTGAAAGTTCTCAATTACTACTTCTCCTGTACCATTCAATACTTCCATGCTATAGACCCAAGCCTATCTCATCTATTTGCTGTTGCTTCCCCCTCCACCACATATTAACCTGTCCCAATCAAACATCCCATCCCACATTCTTCCTCTTACTCACCTTACCCTGTCCTGCACACTCTGGAATACAAGATCTGTCTGCAACAAACTCACTCCCATTCATGACCAACCTCTTCTCCCATTCCCTTGGTTTCCTGCACTCTCTCACAGGGATCTCTCCTCCCACACTCCCCATCCTGAGGACCGCCAATGTGGGGGTGTTGCTGTCCTACTGTCTTCTGGTTACACCTTCAGTATTATTCCCTCTGAACCCTCTCTCTCCTTCTCCTCCTTTGAAGTTCACTCCATCCACCTCTTCCCCCATCTCCACCTTTGTGTTTCTGTCATCTATCGCCCCCCTGGCCTCTCTTTCCAATTTCTTGACAACTTTGCCGCCTGGCTTTTCCATTTTCTCTTTTCTAATCTTTGCGCTATTATCATTGGGGATTTTAAAATCCCTACCGATTCTCCTACTTCTACCACTGCCTCGAAACTTCTAACTCTCACTTCCTCCTAAGGCCTCTCCCAATGGGCAACTTCCGCCACTCACCACGATGGTCACTCCCTGGACCTAGTGTTCAACTATCTCTGTGACATCTGCAACTTCTCCAATTCTGTCTTCCCACTCTCTGACCACAATCTCCTTACCTTTACACTCTTTACCCCTGCCCCATCTCCCACCCAAAGTCGCTGCATCCCATCAACAGAATTGACCTCATTATCTTCCCTAACATGTCCCCTTTACAACACCATACTCTCCTTTGTCCTTGATACTGTATGTAGCCCCAGCCACTCTCCTTTGTCCCTGCCAAGTTAATCCCCAACCCTGGCACTCTCCCCTTACTCATCTCCTCCAAAAGTGTTCCTGCTCCTCTGAACACCAATGGAGGAAATCCTGCTCCATTGATAAATTTATTTACTTTAGATTCATCCTTTCCTCCTATTACACTGCCTTCTTTCTTGCCAAGCAAACATAATTTCACATTCCTCATCTCTTCCCTGTTCAATAAACCCCAACACCTCTTTGCTACCATTAATTCTCAACTATATGCCTCCTCCTTCCCCATCGTCCATCACCACTTTTGACTTTGCCACCTACTTCAAAGGTATAATTGACTCTATCCAAAACGGTATCTGTTCTTGTCAGACTTGCCCCCTCCCACCTGTCCACTCTATCACTCACTATGCCACCCTTGGCTCCTACCCTCATGTAGCTGCATGAGATCCTCTCTCTTCTCTCCTCCTCTTCTTCTACAACCTGTCCTGTCGATCCTGTGCCCTCCAAGTTCCTCCACTCCCTCTCTTTCAATGTCTGTTGTCACCGTGCTCACCTCTTTAACCTCTCTCTCCACTGGTATCTTTCCCTCAGCCTTCAAGCATGCTCTTATCTCACCTATTCTCAAAAAACCCTCCCTTGACCCATCCTCCAGCTCCAACTATCGCCCCATATCTCTGCTTCCCTTTGCTTCTAAAATTCTTGAACGTCTTGTCTTCAATTGTCTAACCCACTTTCTATCTTCCCACTTTCTATCTTCCCACTCTCTTTTTGACCCTCTCCAGTCTGGATTCCGTCCCTTTCACTCAATTGAAATTGCCCTCAGTAAAGTAACAAGCGACTTACTCTCAGCCAAAGGTCACCTCTCCCTTCTCGTACTCCTGGACCTCTCTGCTGCTTGGGACACAGTCGATCATTCTTTTCTCCTCACCATCCATCTCTCCCTAGGTCTTAGCAAAACATCTCTCTGCCTCCTACATCTCTGGTCGATCTTTTAGTGTGTCTGCTTCCTCTCCCTCTTCCCCTTTCTATTGGAATCCATCAAGGCTCCATCCTTGGCACCAGGGCCACCGAGGGGGGGAGTACTAATTACCCGGTCCTGGGCATGGCAGGGAGCCTGGCATCGGGCCCTTACTGCTGACGGTTTTGTTTTTTTATTTTATTTGTTTTCTTTTGTGTTTTTCATTTTTTTTTCTATCCGTTCTCTGCCCCATTCATTGGTGGGGAGTAGGGTAGTTAAAAAAAGCCAAAACATATTCACATGATCACGGCGCCGGCGTCCCTCTTCCCTGCTCCGTTCATACTGAATGTCGGGCGTGACGTCATCAAATCACACCTGACATTCAGTCAGTGGAGCTTGCAAGCAAGTCAGAAAAAAGAAGTCAGAAGAGAAGTAAAGAGATGAAAGTAGCCAACAGAAAAGTAAAGGAACGGAGGGGAAGAGAACAGAAAAGCACAGTGTGAGGAAAAAGGTGTGGGGGGGGAAAGGCACAGTGTGAATGAAAAAAGGGGGGGAGAAAGGCACAGTGTGAATGAATAAAGGGGAGGGGGAGAAAGGCACAGTGTGAATGAATAAAGGGGAGATGGGAGGCACAGTGTGAATGAAAAAAGGGGCAGGGGAGAAAGGCACAGTGTGAATAAAAAAAGGGGGGAGAAAGGCACAGTGTAAATGAAATAGTGTGTGGGGGAGAAAGGTACAGTGTGAATGAAAAAAAGGGGGGGGACAGTGTGAATGACAAATGGGGGAAGAGAAAGGCACAGTGTGAATGAAAAAGGGAGGATAGAAAGGCACAATGTGAATGAAAAAGGGGGGAGAGTAAAGGCACAATGTAAATGAAAAAGGGGCGGAGAAATGCACAATGTGAATGAAAAAGGGGGGAGAGAAAGGAACAATGTGAAAAAGCGGGAGAGAAGGGCACAATGTGAATGAAAAAGGGGGGAGAGAAGGACACAATGTGAATGAAAAATGGGGTGAGAAAGGCACAGTGTGAATGAAAAAAGGGGGGAAAAGCACAGTGGGAATGTAAAAAAGGGGGGAGCAGCATGGCACAGTGTGATGAAGCGGAGAAAAGCAGCATTGAGGTCGCAGTGTGATAATAAGGGGGCACAGTGTGGTGATGATGAAGAGGCACAGTAATGTGTGTGTGATGGCACAGGGGCCCTGTGGCAATGTAGTATGTGTGAGGTAGGTGGTAGGCTAATTAATGGGTGCTATTATGTTTGTGCAGCGATAATTGGGCCAATTTAGTAGTGGGGACTATTAATTTAAGATGGGGTGGTTTGGGCTATTGAATGTGGGGGTGAGTTTGGGGAAAATGAGGTCTCTTTATTAAAGAATGTATGCACGGTTCTATAAAAATTGGTGCAAAAGTATCCAAAAACATATTACAGTCAATCCAGTGATCCTAGTTTAATTTCTAGAACATTGTTTATCTGCTAGGACAAAAGCATATTATACAAGAAAGATTTGTGACCTGTCTATAGAAGACCTTGGGGTAAATGTATCAAGGTGCGATTTTGCAAATCCAGCGATTTTCTCAGGAGACTTGAAACTCACTGATGTTGAAGCTGAGATTTCATGAAAAATCGCCAGAGATGTGTTTCTGTCAAAATCGCTATTTTCAAAATCGATAGAGAACAAGGTTCCGACAGGTTGCCGCTCCAGCTATACAAGTCTCAAATGTATGAAACTGCGATTAAGCTGTAAATATCGCTAGATACAACATGCTGCATCCTAGCAGCTGTTTAGTAAACACATCACTATTGCACTGTCTGCCTATACAGCCGGAGGTCCGTCAGCCGTCAAAAGTTTAAAAACAGATTAAAGTTTTGTTTTTTTCAAAAAAAGCATGGTGTCCCCCCGCCCGGCCACTATTAACCCTAATTTGCGTGGGTTAATGTAAAAAAAATAAACAGACACCATTTTGTTTTGTGGTACTACAAGTCCCAGCCAGCCCGGGCCATTGTGGGCATGCTGATTCTTGTATAACTACAAGCACTAGCATACCCATGGCAACCAGGGCTTGCTGGCACTTGGAGAACCACATGTGACAACATGCCCTGAGACCATGGCTAGCTGAGACCTGTAGTTCCACAAACAAATGTTAAAAAAGCAACCACTCCCTATTTTAAACCACCAAATTTTAATAAAAATAATAAAACTTCAATAAAAACAATACACTTGCGTACCGCCGCGGCGGCTCGCTTCCTGTCGGTCCCAACGTCCCGGCCGTCACCATGACGACCGGGACGTCATTTCCTTCCAACTCCCGACCGTTGCCAAGGCAACAGTCGGACGCTTCCTCAGCGCCGTGTCCTGGCAGCCAGGCGCGCATGCGCTCTAGGGACAATCAGGCAGATTTAGCCTGTGGCTGAATTAGCAGGCATTAGCCTGCAGGTGTGGATTTCAGGGCTAAGCCCTGATTGGTCTTGCTAGGTGCTGGCAATTAGCCTGCAAGTGTGGCCATGTCTAGGGGCAGGTTCTGATTGGTTGTGGGTTGTATTTAAGGCAATGAGGTCTGCTGCCTCATTGCCGGTTATAGCTTCTGTGCTCCAGTCTGCTGACCTGCTTGTTCCAGTTCCTGTTTCCTGTATCTACGTTTTGACTTCCCGTGTATGACCCTTGGCTTCGTATTTGACTTCGCTTGTGTTTCCTGTGACCCTGATCCTTGGCTCGTTTACCTTTTCTGCTACTTTGCCTGTGACCTCTGACCTCAGCTTGTTCATTGTTACTGTTACCTGCTGCCGACCTTTGACCTCTGCGTGGACCTGACTCTTCTTGCCTGGGTTCTCCCCAGCCGGTACACACTTCACGACCCTCTGTCAGTCTGCAGCCCAGTCTGTCCCCACCATCAGGGGCTCCAGTGAACACCTGACTGGTAGAGTAGACTCCGGGTTGTGTTGTGCCGGCTGGAGGGGTTCCTAACATTATAACCGGCCCACTCACGGAGACGAGGTTGGAATGGATGCAAGTGGATCCTCACCGTCTCCGGCACAAGCCCTAGCAGCCCATGTTGAATCCTTATATCAGATGATCCAGGGATTGGCTGAGCGTCTGTCTGTTCAAGAAGAAGCCGCAAAAGTGTCACAACCCACTCCAAGTTCCGTCTGTGAACCGAAGATGAACTTGCCGGATCGCTTCTCTGGAAATAGGTCCCTGTTTTGGAATTTCAGGGAGAGCTGCAAGCTCTATTTCCGATTGAGACCCCGCTCCTCTGGGTGAGAGCATCAAAGAGTCGGGATTATCATTTCCCTTCTACAGGGTGACCCCCAGTCCTGGGCGTTTTCCTTGCCACAGACCAGTCCTGCCATGCAGTCAGTAGACGCTTTCTTCGAGGCGTTAGGTCTATTATATGACGACCCGGACCGTATTGCCTCCGCTGAAGCTCATCTACGGGCCTTGAAACAAGGCCGGCGCTCGGCAGAGGAATACTGCGCTGAATTCCGTAGATGGTCACCTGATAGTGGATGGAATGATCCTGCCTTGCGGAGTCAGTTCCGTCTTGGCCTGTCGGAACAGGTCAAAGACTCTTTGGTGCAGTACCCATCTCCTACCTTTCTGAAAGATCTGATGCACCTCTCCATTAAAATCAACAGGAGATTTAAAGAGCGGAAAACCGAAAAGGAGACATCATCACATCTATCCGGCTTCATTCCTGTTCCCACGGAAGGTGAGGAACCCATGCAATTGGGAGCGTATCGTCTCTCCCCGGAGGAAAGAGACAAGAGAAGATCACAGGGCTTATGTCTCTATTGCGGCACAAAAGGCCACTTCTCCCGTTCCTGCCCGAATAAGCCGGGAAAAGAGCATGCCTAGGGAACGAGGGGAAAGTTCACCTAGGTCTACAGATTGTCTCCCCGAAAAACGCCTTATTGATCCCTGCACAACTCACGTTTAGTGCTCGTTCGATGGACCTGTCCGCCTTCGTTGATAGTGGAGCGCGCAGGCAACTTCCTGGACATCGGGTTCGCCCGCGCTGCTAAAATTCCGATGGTAGAACTCAAGTCCGCTATTACTGTCTGTGGCTTAGATGGAGGTCCGTTGCCTGGTGGCAAGATTTCCTGGGAGACCTCGCCACTACAATTAAAAATCGGAGCTCTCCATTCAGAGTCAATAACCTTCCTCCTTATCGATTGTTCATCAGTTCCCTTGATCTTGGGCCACTCATGGCTTTCCCGTCATAACCCTGTCATGGACTGGGTAAAAGGAGAAATTGTCCAGTGGAGCTCTTACTGTACACAGTCCTGCTTGTCACTGCCCCTGCGGGTGATTCAGTCTATTCCGGAGCAGCTTCCCTCACAATATCATGAGTTCTGGGATGTGTTCTCCAAGAAAGCTGCTGACACCTTACCACCTCACCGTGACTTCGACTGTGCCATCGAGCTTATTCCTGGTTCCAAGTTGCCTAAGGGTCGCCTGTACTCTCTCTCTGTTCCCGAGACCAAATCCATGCAGGAATACATCGATGAAAATCTGGAGAAAGGCTTTATCAGGCCATCTAAATCTCCCGTAGGAGCAGGATGCTTCTTTGTATCCAAAAAGGATGGAGGGCTAAGACCCTGTATAGATTACCGGGGATTGAATCTTATCACAATTAAGAACACCTATCCTCTCCCGCTCATTTCCGTACTTTTTGATCAATTGAGAGGGGCTACGGTCTTCACAAAAATCGACCTTCGTGGAGCGTATAATCTCATCCGTATCAAGGAAGGAGATGAGTGGAAGACGGCATTCAATTCGCACTCTGGCCACTACGAGTATCTGGTCATGCTGTTTGACCTTAGCAATGCACCTGCAGTGTTCCAGGACTTGATCAATGAAGTTCTTCGGGAATTCCTTGGTTGTTTCGTGGTCGTCTATTTAGATGATATCCTCATCTATTCCAGATCTTTGCCTGCCCATCAGACTCACGTCAAACAAGTTCTACAGAAATTACGAGAGAACCACCTGTACGCTAAGCTGGAAAAGTGTGAGTTCGAGGTGCAGAGGGTATCCTTTTTAGGCTATGTAATCTCTTCTGAGGGATTCTCCATGGATCCAGCTAAGGTCCAGGCTATTTTGGATTGGGTGCAACCCAACAATCTTAAGGCGGTGCAGAGGTTCCTGGGATTCTCCAATTATTATAGGAGATTCATTCACAACTTTGCTGACATTGTGGCTCCCATTGTCGCTCTGACCCGTAAAGGAATGGATCCAACTAATTGGTCGTCCCAAGCAGTAGCCTCATTCGAAAGCCTGAAAAAGACCTTTGTCTCCGCTCAGGTCCTTAGACATCCGGATCCAGCTAGGACATTTGTTCTTGAGGTCGACGCCTCTGACATCGGTGCCGGTGCCATCCTATCGCAGAAGGATCCTCATACTAATCGTCTGCACCCATGTGCTTATTTCTCCCGTCAGTTCTCTTCAGCGGAGGCCAACTATGATGTCGGTAATAGAGAACTATTGGCAATCAAATGGGCCTTCGAGGAGTGGCGGCATTGGTTGGAGGGTGCTTCACATCAGATCTCTGTCATTACCGATCACAAGAATTTACAATATATACAGTCAGCCAAACTTTTAAATCCCGCACAGGCCCGGTGGGCGTTATTCTTTACCCGGTTTAACTTCCTGATCACCTACCGACCAGGCTCCAAAAATGTCCGGGCAGATGCCCTTTCCAGAAGTTTCTCGGCACACCACATTCCAGTCACTATCCCAGAGCCGATTATTCCTCCTTCTGTAATCCATGCCGGGTTGACCCAAGATCTAAGTATCACACTTCAGAGATTCCAGAAATTAGCCCCTGATACTACTCCGGAGCGACGTCTCTTTGTTCCAGTCCATCTAAGGAAGGCGGTTATTGCAGAGGCGCATAATAGTAGGGTTGCGGGGCATCCTGGAATTTTCAAGACGTTAGAAATCCTTTCCCGTACAGTCTGGTGGCCATCTATGTCTGCTGACGTCAAGAGTCATGTCCTCTCATGTGAGGTTTGTGCCAGAAACAAAGTTACTAGGATCCGCCCAAAAGGCCAGTTAGTTCCTTTGGCACCACCTGCAAAACCATGGACCTACTTGTCCATGGATTTTATAGTGGATCTACCACCTTCTGCAGGACACAATACCATTTGGGTCGTGGTAGACCGGTTCAGCAAGATGTCACATTTCGTTCCCTTACCCAGACTGCCTACAGCTCGGGATTTGGCCGTCTTATTCATTCAACATATTTTCCGGCTCCATGGACTCCCTACTGACATAATTTCCGATCGGGGTTCTCAGTTCATAGTGCAATTCTGGAGATCTTTCAGTACCCTTCTCGGAATCAAGGTTAGTTTATCATCCGCATATCACCCTCAGTCAAATGGGCAAACCGAAAGAGTTAACCAGTCCTTAGAAAAGTTTTTACGATGCTACACATCAGAGTTCCATGATAATTGGTCTTCCTTGTTACCCTGGGCGGAATTTGCCTGTAACAATTCCTGTCATTCATCTACTAAAACTTCTCAGTTTTTCTGCAATTATGGTTTTCACCCCAGATCTAACTCCTTGTATTCGCTTAACCCAGTTGGTGTCCAGGAGATCCGTTCCACTGCAAGAGATCTCAGAGTTATCTGGAGGAAAGTACAGGCATCTCTGAAACAAGCTTCATTTGTCGCAAAAAAAAATTCGGATCGCCACCGTACCATCTGCTCCTTCAAGGTGGGCCAGAGAGTGTGGCTGTCTACAAAAAACATTAAACTCAGACAGCCTTGCAAAAAGTTGGGCCCCAAGTTCATCGGCCCGTTCCTTATCATCAAGCAGGTGAATTCTGTCGCATTTAGGTTAAGAATTCCGGGCTCGTTGAGAATTCCCAACACATTTCACTGTTCTCTATTGAAGCCGGTATTATATCCTACTCAAATCCAGTCTTCAAATTTGCCTGAGAGAAAATCAAACAGATCACCAAGATACGTTGTTCAGAAGATCTTGGATTCCAAAAAAGTGCAAGGTCAGGTGCACTTCCTAGTGCAGTGGAGGAATCGTGGGTTAGAAGAACGGTCTTGGATTCCACGGAGACAACTTGATGCTCCTAAACAGTTGAAGAAGTTCTTCAAAAAATTTCCAAGGAAACCGGGATGTCGGGGTTCCTTAACCCCTCCTCAAGGGGGGGTACTGTTACGCGCCACGGCGGTACTCACAGCCGCCGAGGCTCGCTTCCTGACGGTCCCAACGTCCCGGCCGTCACCATGACGACCGGGACGTCATTTTCTTCCAACTCCCGACCGTTGCCAAGGCAACGGTCGGACGCTTCCTCAGCGCCGTGTCCTGGCAGCCAGGCGCGCATGCGCTCTAGGGACAATCAGGCAGATTTAGCCTGTGGCTGAATTAGCAGGCATTAGCCTGCAGGTGTGGATTTCAGGGCTAAGCCCTGATTGGTCTTGCTAGGTGCTGGCAATTAGCCTACAAGTGTGGCCATGTCTAGGGGCAGGTTCTGATTGGTTGTGGGTTGTATTTAAGGCAATGAGGTCTGCTGCCTCATTGCCGGTTATAGCTTCTGTGCTCCAGTCTGCTGACCTGCTTGTTCCAGTTCCTGTTTTCTGTATCTACGTTTTGACTTCCCGTGAATGACCCTTGGCTTCGTATTTGACTTCGCTTGTGTTTCCTGTGACCCTGATCCTTGGCTCGTTTACCCGTTCTGCTACTTTGCCTGTGACCTCTGACCTCAGCTTGTTCATTGTTACTGTTACCTGCTGCCGACCTTTGACCTCTGCGTGGACCTGACTCTTCTTGCCTGGGTTCTCCCCAGCCGGTACACACTTCACGACCCTCTGTCAGTCTGCAGCCCAGTCTGTCCCCACCATCAGGGGCTCCAGTGAACACCTGACTGGTAGAGTAGACTCCGGGTTGTGTTGTGCCGCCTGGAGGGGTTCCTAACAACACTCCCTCATTCATACCACATAAGTTTATTAAAAAATAAGAAAACCCCAAAATACTCACCAGATTTCTTCTTCTTTCATCAGCAGCTTTTAATCCAAAAATGCTTGAAAACCATTTTCCAAATAAATTTGTAATTCTAAAGTCCAGGCTTGAACCATGTCCCAAATAAATTTGTAATTCCAAAGTGACTGGGTCTTGCTTAGTCAGGGATGGTTTGTTTTGTCTGTGGTGCTGTGGTTCACAGGTCTCAAACAGAGAGTTTAAATATTGTGACCAGCATTATGTTGTGTTGTGAATTTGTCATAAAAATTAGTTAAAAACAAGCTTTACTGAAGGGTCAGTTGCTGGTCACATGTATAGGAAGAATGGTTTAATTGCTGTTAAGCATTTGTATGGGCAGACTTCTGACAAACTAATCCTCCACGTAACAGGTACCTTTGATGTTAAATGAAAGCAGAAGGTAAGCAAGTAAACAAATGTCCTACAGATGTATGTATATAAGTGTATGAAAGAAAAATTATACAGTGTGTGTCTTGCTGCAGTTGTGGGAAAAAAGAACTGTGATTTGTGGATCACTTGTATATTTTTCTATTCCTGTCTTACTACGTGTTTGTGAGGATGAGCGCAGCAGAGAGAGAATAAAAAGTACTCCTCCTTGTTTCTGTGTGACATCTCAGCGTGTTGAAAAGCGGAAAGGGTGGCAATGAGCAGAGTGGTAATGAAGCTGCGGATTCTCTTCCTCTGTCATTCAGTGTGAAAAAGATCTTGGAGAAGGACTACGTTTAGCATGTGTGGTTGATATAAAGGAGTTTTTAAGTGTGCTTCAGAGGTTCAAGAGTAATTAAAACAGAGTGGTAACAACACATTGAATCGGCTCAGTATATAATTTAATAAGTGATATAGACTCTGTTGAGCAATGACTACTGTGTTTTAGAAGAAAAACTTAAGACTTTATGATATCATTCGTGCTCCTGCACTAACACTCCCAGATTATACCAAGCACAAACACGGCGGGCACCTGTCTACTTCCAGGTTAACTAAGTATGAGGTAGCCTTGTTAACACCTTCCAATTTCATAATCAAAAGATGTACTACATTGATCCCAACTATGTTGTTATCGCTGAGTTCAAAATGAGAGAATAGTGACAGGGTGGACATATGATGGAGAGGTAAATCTGTGCCTGTGCCCAATAGATACACTGTCAAGACTTATTACCCATTCCAAAAATTGCAATTACATTTTATTCAGCTGCTAAAGGTCTCGAGCTATGGGAATGTCCTGGTCTGTATAGACATTTTCTCAGGTTGGCTGGAGGCCTGGCCTTGTATGGCAGCAAACACAAAAACTGTAGTAAAGAAAATTTTGGTTGAAGATTATCTCGGGCGAGTTTTAACTCGCCGATGTATTAAATGGAAATTTGATGTAAAATCACCAGAGAAGTATTTCTTTCAAAATCACCATTCTCAGAATCGCTACAAATCGCAGTGCAGTCTTTACCCCACTCTAGCTATAGAAATCGCCAATTGTATGAAGAAACAATTTTGCAAACTCGCCTGAGTTTGAATTGAAAATCACCAGATACAACACGTTGTTTTCTATAGATGATAATAGCAAACACATCCCTGTTACACTGCGGGGCAATGTTAATATAACAGGAGGCACAATGGGAGTTTAAATAAACAATGTTTTTTGTTGTAGAGGGGCAAAAATGATTATGAATTTTCTTATAGTGGACAATTTATTTCAAGAATAAATTAGTGGGTCAAATTTAATTATAGTTTATAATTGTCGAAATCGTATAATTGGATGAACGAAAGTATATTGGTTAATATTGTTTTCCCGTGCGATTGCGATCCGTACGCCACGTAACACAGATCCGTATGCCACCTAACACAGCGCATGGCGCGATCGCACGGTAAAATACGCAAGCACGCACACGCACTCTAACATTTAGTTTCATATATATAAATAGATTCCATTCCACAGTGATTTATGAGCAGATAGTATTTGGTTTATTATGAGTTTATATATTTTGATTATATGTACACTTCAGTGTTATTTAAGGTTCAGGTTAAAGGAAATGGGTCATGTCAGGTATCATATTAATCTCCTTTACATCAGCAGCTGTCCGGTGCATTCGGCGAAGAGATCGCACATTGCATACTCTAGTTATTGATGTTAGGGAATAAACCTTTAATATGATGCTGACTATAAAATGCTAATAGACTAGTTGTAACTGGAGTCGTGGCGGGAACAAAGGAGCACATCCCCTGGAGAGATGACCCCCACCTTTGGATTCTTTAGTTTGAACTAGCCTATGACCTGTTTACCTTGGACCCACCCGAAGTCTGGACCTATAGAAGCAAGCCACTACATCTGCATTGTTCACTCTGTAACACTGAATGTATATATATCATAGCTGCGCTCCCACTAGTTTCAGTCTACTCTGACCACAGTATTCAAGGGTGAACTACTGTGCACTGGTACCCATGGGAGCGCAGTGCGAGCGCATGCAAACGCAGCGGTATGTATGTATCTTTTGGTATTGGCTGTACTGTACTGTATTATATAATAATAATTTATTGAATTGTTAAACTTCGCATCTGCTAAAATAAATTACTTTGTGCTTCGGAAACACAATACAATCGCCTATGCAATGCTTATTTGAAAACGATAGAATTACTTTAATATAATGTAAGGTTTTTTTTTTTAAAACAAATATTTTATTATAGTGGCTTACTATTTTATCACCAGTGGGACAATAATTATGTTTGTATGAAGTGGCAACACTTAATATTTCCAGATTGGGTCACCATTAAAATTACATACTTGTGGTACTACAACACGCTGCATTTTATAGGCGTGATTAGCAAACACATTGGTCTATGCAGGCTCCTACTGAAAAGCACAGGAGGAGTAGGCAATGACGGGCTTGGGGTAGTGCTTTTGGTGCTGCCAGCTGAAGATGATGGCACTGGTAGCCATGCCAACAATTGCCACACACTGTTAATAAATTACTGGAGAGTTCACGCACAGCCCCTGTAAGATTATTAAGTCCACTGTTCAACTGAATCAGGCTGTTATCTATTCTTCCTAAGTAGGTGGACATCCATTGCTGATTGTCCTGCATATTCTGCAGACATCGGAATCCTTTTGTCAGCTGATGTTGAATCCCACTCAGAGAGTCCTGGTGGAAGGCCCCAAATTCATCATCATCATAATTTATTTATATAGCACCACTAATTCCGCAGCGCTGTACAAAAAACTCACTCACATCAGTGCCTGCCCCATTGGAGCTTACAGTCTAAATTCACAGCATCACATGAAGGTGGTTTTAAGGAGTCATTCTCCTCTTGGGTAGCGACTGTGATTACAAATATGTGAAATGTTTGATATTAATATATTTTCATGTGCAAAAATCATTCACCAAAAAAAACAAAAAAAATCTTTTACAAATGCTCAGACTGTTTTCAATATGCAGAAAAATCAAACATTTACATGCTGCAGGATTAATGTTTAAACATAAAGGATAAACATTTGCACCATTATACAGTACTCACCAGCCTTAGGTTGAGACACAGGTCTGTTGGTGTCCCAAACGTTAATGCCCTCAAGGAGCTCAAAAGGTATGAGCTGTTTAAACTTCTCCTCGTAAGGTGTGTAGGACATCACCAAAGCAGGCCCACCACCAGTCCCTGCAGCTGCTCGTCTCTCACCAAAAAAATAAATGTTAATAAACAGATAGACAGTAAGACAAACAAGGGAAACTAAATCAAGTAAGCCAAAAAAAAAACACACAAAGCTCATTTTCCACACTCCTTAACGCAAACTAAATTTTCTCCTACACTGTCGCCTACTCTCTCTATGCTCCTTAAACCCCTATTAACTCAAATAATGAAGTACCATGCTTTTTATAATGTTAGTGAGGTCAAAATCATGCACGTTTTGTACGCAAAACTTGCAGCCAATCAGAAAGGACTATTGATTTGAAAATGGCGCATTTCAGCTAAAGATGGCCGAGTTTAAATTCGTCGCAAATCGTGAGAGATTAACAGCGATTCGCTATTTCAGACTAAAAATCGCAACTTAATACATATGGCGGCTTGGGGACTCAAATCTCTTGCGATCTGTGGCAATTTTAAATCACTAAAAAATTTACATCTTGATACATTTACCCTGAGAAAGCATATTTACACTTATTAATAAATGTGAAAACAATAAGATGATTAATATGGTTCTTTGTTCAGAAAAAAATCATGTCTTTGTTTTATTGAACATAAAGTATACTTATGATACAGGTATATTCTTCAGTATTATATTTTTACTAATACTAAGTCGAAAATTAAACATTATTGTGTTTTCATGGTTTGCATTGTGATTGTTGGTCCACATTTTTACAACAGTACCATGAGCTTTCACATTTGGAAATAAACAGATTTAATTTTCCATGCAATATCAAGATAAATTAGTTACATTGTTTTCTTCAGTAATTGCAATCAATGGTGCTCATTATTTTAGTAACAAAATGTTCCACCCCCGCTTGAACATAAATGCATTTATCAATAATTAGCTTTTGTCAACCTGCAAGTTAATTTATTCTAAATAAGCATTTCGATTTAACACATTTTCAATTTGATTTTAAAACATAGGCATGGAGGGGAAGTTACATTTTCGTTTTCTTACTGTAAAATATACTTAACATCATAACAAAATTAAAATACAATGATCTAGATATAGATTACTGTTACAACAATAAGCGTATTAAAATATTCTTTACTTTATCAGAGAGATTACATTACATTATAGTTGAAAAATAAATAAACTTATTTGAGAGTTTTGTTGCTTGCCTCCTACATAACAAGAGTTGGTTTATACAGACTTTCTTAGTGGCGGGCTTGTTAAAAACTGATAACATCTATATTTTAGATTATGCCCATTTAATATGTCATGCACATACTGGATCTCAAATGGCAAGACAGAGTTCATTGACATTGTCCAGGGAAAGGGTAAGTTCCCTATAAAAAATAATTTCCTAGTCTTGTATGAGACTTTAGGTGAGCGCACATCTGAATGTTATGGGGTAGGCAGGGCTTATAATTTCTTGTTGGTATTTGTATGTCTCCATATCTCTGTGTGCCACTAGACTTTACTGGAAACACAAACATTGGTTTGTGGATGCAGCTGAATTCACATTGGATGCTGAACAATTTATTGAAACCACAAGGATGTTGATGAACCCCCCAGGGTTGTTGAACATTCCCATTCCTGGCTTTTCCAGTGTTTCAGTTTATTGATGTCCAATGCAAATATAGCTCAACCTGATGGTTTAAACAAGAATGCTCTGGTCTTAGAGGACAGCATTATCTCTATCATTGCTTCATTTGGGGTATGCCAGCTGCCACTATACCTGTGGGAAAAAAAGAGTTATGACAGTAACCATCACCACAGGGTAACCAATAATTAATTTGACAAAGCAACCAGCTGACGCCAATGCCAAGGGACCAAGAGAGGGAGAAAGCATGCATGCAGGTGAATCCAGATGAAGTATAGGTGTCACAATGACTCTCTGTTTGGCTGTTTTTTGAATGTAGGTTTTATCTATGGAAAAACAAGACTTTTATTTATTTTCATTAATTTAATGTTAATGATGATAATTTACACTGTACTAAAGTTTAATGTTGATTCCCCTTTTGTTACATGATTATAAGTATGTGAACCTTGATGTGTACATATGTAGGAGGTTGGTGTGCCTGGTTGTGGACATTTACTGTTGTGTAATATTACTTGTGTCCATCTTCTTAATTTACACAAAAACGCAAACTGCTGTAGCTATTACTTAAGGGACAAAAAGGATAGATCCAGACAGTGTCGGACTGGGACATGAAGGGCCCACCGGGGGATGTCATGGTAGGGGCCCACCAGAGGGGGTGTGGCTGGCCACCTGAGTGTGTGACTAGAGGGTGCATGGTCAGCCCATGAGGACATGGCTAGTGCCATATTGTAGCATATAAGAATGCAGTGTATTCAAAAAGTGCACAGTCTAGGCCCCAGCCTCTAGATCAGTACAAAGTGGAAAAGTCCCCCAAAATCAGGACTTTTCCACCAGTATTAGAACAGTTGGCAGCTATTCTGCTCTCTCCTACCCGTTCTTTCAGATTTCAGTTCCTGGTGTCTTAGGCTCAGTAGTTGCTTGTATGGATCCTGGAATGTTGGGCTCCTGTTTGGGAAAAGGATAGGTACAAGAAATATGAAAAGACGAGTCATGAATGAACACTCTAGCTTCTCCTTACCAACCAGTCCAGATGTTAAATCAATAGCAACACATGGACACACACTAATGGGGATTATTATAACATTGTAAGGAAAATCTCTAGGATGAGATAAAGAAATTCTACTCAAGAGAAAGAAAATAATGGAACTGTAAAAAACTTCATAAAATCATTAAAGACACTAGTTAAAGTTCTAAAATTAAAATATGTTAATACATTAATCATTTGATTTTTACATTAGACCAATTCTATAGGAAACAAATAGAGTCCTTTTTCTTAAGACTTATCAAAACTATATGTAATAGTATTTTGGAGAAATGGAAAGTTGAACATAATGAAAGGAGTGATCCTAATGTGGTAATATGATGGACTTTGTAGTGACATTTTTACACCTCCCACTATGCATATTTCCAGTCAGACTCGCAAATAATCAGACAAATAGACACAAATGCTCAAACAGAAAGTCTCCGCATGTCTGCAGTATCATAGAAAAAACCCCACAAAAAGTGATAAGCAGTGTTTTGTTTTAATGCATAACACTAATCATTGAAAATATTTTTTATTCTTAAGTTACAATACAATACAAATTTACTGACACAACATTTTTATGTGTAAAAACAAAAGCTGAAAGTAAACAATCCCTTCCCGTTAAATGGCTCACCGTGTATGTCCCCTTACCTTCACAAAACTTTATAGCTTACTAACTTAACTAAAATAAACACACAGAGACATGTATAAGGTTGGCAAAAATGGAGGTCACAGTTTATTAATTTAAACAATCTTTAAATAACCTTTGGTGGCGGAGAAAGGGCACTGCCGGACAGCTATTAAGCTGATTCAAACCAATAAATGTGGGAACTGGCAAAACCGCCGTACATCCACTAACAGGGGATCTAATCCCAAAACTACCATGCGCTAAATTGGCGTCAGAGGGACTGTATCCCCTCTAAACTCACAATGCCCCCCACTCGCCGTCCCGGACAATGGACCCTCCTCACCAAAGGACCAAAGAGTTACTGCTACCTCGAAGGGGTCAGTGACCTGCGGCCAAACAAGCAAATGGCCGTGTGCGGCCTATTTCTACCAGCCGTGGCTCTCTGCAACTTTCTACAAAAAACTCTCCCCATGGGAATCATCTTACAGGCAAAATTGAACAAACCCAATAACGACTAAACCCGCTGCAATAAGCATGATTTGGACCCCACCACTACCGATATTGCTTCAGAAAGTTTGCTGAAGGGAAGTCTGCAGAGCCCAGCCGCCGAATCTATCTCTATGCCCAAGAATGACAAACGAACCGTAGGACCCTCGGTTTTACCCGCGGCTATGGGAACAACTAGCACTACAAACAAAGCTTGAATGGAAAAACAGCGTATCCTGACAGTCGAGCGGGCCAATAACCAGGATATCATCAAGTGCGCAATCCACTTACAACCCGTTCCCGCCTGGATGCATCGATGTAAGAATCCACTAAACTTTTCAAAGAGGGCGCATAATATTGAACAACCCATTGGTAAACAGCGATTAATGTAGTACCCGCCGCGGTGCCTAAAACCCATATAAAGATATGACTCTGGGTGAAGGGCCAACAAGCGGAAAGCCAACTCAATAACAATCTTAGCCAAAAGGGACCCCCTCCTGCATTCTTGCACGAGGGCCAGGGCGGACTCAAACGACTGGTAAGTAACTGAGCTAAGGGAGGTGTCAATCACGTCGTTCACGGATCGGCCAGTGGGGTAGGACAGGTGTTGGATCAGCCTAAACTTTCCCTCAGCCTTCTTGGGAACTACACCGACCGGGGACAACACAAGGATGGGAATAGGAGGCTGTAGAAATGGCCCAAGCATACGAATCAAACTAATTTCTTTCCCTATCTTCTCGTTTAAAACTTCAGGGAGGGCGAGTGCTGACTTAAGATTAACTGGGGCTAACGTAGTTAAGGTGCCCTGCACCAGTAATTTAAAGCCAAAATGAAAGCCATCGTGAAGCAAGACTGCAGTTTCCCGATCATGGTAAAGCCTCATTTGTCCATTTCCGCCAGATTAATTGGCAATGGGCCCTTGACGAGGAGCTGCTTTTGATGTCCCCCATTCCCCTAAAGACATTAACCTGAGCCTTCATTCAGAGTTGGGGTGTTGGCCACTACACAACGTGTTTGTATCTACACGCAGAACCTTATTGACACAAGCCGTAATTGAAGCATAGCACTTTCCTTTGGCGGAGAGGGCAGCTTGCACCCTCCCCGGCCCAGGAAACCTCTTACCTGAACCTACGTCCGCCACCTGACTACTTGGCCTCATAAATTCCAACCAATCATCTATATCCTTGGACCCTAAGGGCAATTTTTCCTGACCGCTCATTCGCTTCCTAAATAGTTTGTCATAAGCTCTCCATAAAAATGGCCCGTCTTTTACAAACATATCACTAATCACTATTGGGTAGCACAGTGGCTCAGTGGTTAGCACTTCTGCCTCACAGCGCTGGGGTAATGAGTTCAATTCCCGATCATGGCCTTATCTGTGTGGAGTTTGTATGTTCTCCCTGTGTTTGCGTGGGTTTCCTCCGGGTACTCAGGTTTCCTCCCACACTCCAAAAACATACTGGTAGGTTAATTGGCTGCTATCAAATTTGACCCAAGTCTCTCCCTTTCTCTCTGTCTGTGTGTGAGTGTGTCTACATTAGGGAATTTAGACTGTAAGCTCCAATGGGGCAGGGACTGATGTGAATGAGTTCTCTGTACAGCGCTGCGGAATTAGTGGCGCTATATAAATAAATGATGATGATGAATCAGATGCAAATATTTCCAAACCTCCGTGTGCTCACTGGGCCGAGATTCTGTGTATACTACCGCAAAAAGGCAGAAACAGTTGACCCATCTAGGAAATGAGCGATATTTGTCCTCTCACATGCCATTCCTCTCGAGCGCTGTAGCCAGGGCCTTTCTATCATCTCCAGTAAGCGCAAACATATCAACATACTTTCCTCGCCTGATCTTATCCTGCACACATGGCCTGATACCGTACGTTACTGTTATACTCTCCATCCGACCTAAATCCCCCAACCTCATGGACAGCTCCGGATCCTCCGTCTTTTAATTAGCTTCCTATTTCTATTCCCGGAGTCCGAAGACTCACCGCTAGTGGTTAAAACAGGTGAACCTAGTAGCGTGACTTGTGCATAAATAAACCTTTAGAGCACTCACCCACAGGTGCTGGAATCCCCGAACCGGAAGCCGTGTCCTCGGTTGTCCCCAGAGATGAAGTTGCCATCACCATAGCTGAGGCGATCTGCATTCCAGAGCTGGAGGGCATCGGCTCCCCGGATTCCTCTGCTTGAGCCAGCCCGATCATTTAGACGCTGTGGGGGAGGGGTAACGCACCACATCCGGGAAGGGACATTGCGACGGGTTATCAGTACCAGCATAGTGATAGTCAATAATGATATTAGCCTGTGTGCTATGTTGACTTACATATGGTCCGTATGTCGCTGCGCGGTCTGGGGAATGAACCGACTGCAACCTATATGTGCTGACTGCTGGTGGGGATAAGGTTTGGCGGTTAAGGGAAAGCCTCACAGGCGTTATCACCGCTGCCAGTAAAATGTGTAACCCGTAAGTGTCTATGACCCCCGTGTCCCGGGATTGACGCTTGCGAACAGAGAGGGGGCTCTGCGAAGTGATGTCCATACCTGGCCGAGGAATAGTCTGATAAAGTGCATGCCTGGCCATAGAGGGGTCCCTATAAAACAGTGCCTCCCATGATGAACCTCTAGTGTTTTGTGACAAGGGCGGAAGAAAAGCTGGTGAGGGTCTGGAGGGTTCGCAACATGTATCCCTAAACCAAGGGATGAAATAGGGGGTGTTATAGGAACACCATATTAATTTGAGTTCTGGTGCTTGGAGCTCCCCCTGGTGGCCAATCACGCCCATGATACCAGCTGCTCCTGGTGCTGGCAGGGGGAGTCATGCATCGAGCCTGAAAGAGGGAAGGGGATGAGATGAGACCTGGAGACGGACTACTGTCCCTTCCTGACCGCCGATGGGCACCAGAGACTGCGGGCACCCTGGCGCAGGGAAGAGCAGCTTCCTGCGCCAGTACCCACGATCTGCGAATACACGCGGCATGGCAGCTCAGTCTGAGCTGCCCTGCCACGCGCATTGCCAGACAGCCGCCTCCCGCACCCGCGATTCGGAGACCGCACAGTGTGGTGGGACAAAGGGGTAGGGTGCACACTGAGGGAAGGGGCCGAGGATGATGGCACTGACATGGAACTGGGGGCAGGATCAGCCTGGGGAGAGGGGGAAACATGGATGCTGGAGCTAGAACGGGGAGGGGAAGATCTAAGGCATGCCGCGCGGAAGGGCACTCGTTTTGGACGGGGCATGCCGAAAAAGCATAAATCAGTGCCAGCAATAAAGGGAGGATGAAAGATGGACTGGAATGAGACCAGGAAAGGGGGCACTGAGGGAACACAGGAAGAGGGGGAGAATGCAGGAAGGAGGAGGAGTGAGGAGGGAATGCAAAAACTGAGGGGGATACAGAGAGGGTGGAAACACAGAAAACCAGAAATTAAGTGAAACCAAAATATATCGCTGCAGGTTACCACAAGAGAAAACAAGACAGTAAATAATAAAAGAAGGATATAGCAGGAGGAAGAACAGTAATTCAAACGATACTAATCCCAGCTCTCTCTTGCAGGCTCTCCCACTGGATCTTGTGACTAAGAGTGACGAAAACCAGAAAGTTCTGCCACCTATATGAAACCAGGACACTCCCACAACAGCTATCATTGGTCAGGCCAGAACTGATGTTAACCCTTAAAGGTAAGTGTACGTTCAGTTGCAAACACTGTCACCATTTAAGTGTGTTCGACTAAGTGGCCTCACTTGTCAATAAAGACAAAAGTGCATACTGCAGGAGTTACCGGCTGTCCTTAATTTCCAAGGATTTTAAAGGTTTGTCCCTGGAAATGTATTGTCCCTGCAAATATCCCTGTTTTTTTAAAATTAACTAAGTCAGCAGTATGATCCCTCTTTTAAAATATACTGAGTGCAAGGACACAAACTAATACATTCATTATGCACACTGACACATCCTAATGCTTTTCTCATGCACACTAATATAATTCTCATACACACTGACTCACACCCCTACCCTCATACACATATTTGTCATACACATTCTCGCACTCTGATACACACAAACTGACTCACATCATCATCATCAATTTATATAGCGCCACCAATTCCGCAGCGCTGTACAGCGAATATTTTGTCACACACATCAGTCCTGCCTTGATATTTGCCAATATTGTCAGCCAGATTTAAAACAGCAATTTAATTAAAGGCAGATATCGGGCCTGATTCGTTAAGGATCTTAAATTAAGTAGTTTCTTATTTCAGTCTCCTGGACAAAACCATGTTACAATGCAAGGAGTGCAAATTAGTTTTCTGTTTTGCACATAAGTTGAATACTGACTGTTTTTTCATGTAGCACACAAATATCAACTTTAAATTTCAGTGTACAAATAAGCTATCAAGTATTTGTGTGCTACATGAAAAAACAGTCAGTATTTATATTATGTGCAAAATAGAAAACTAATTTGCACCCCTTGCATTGTACCATGGATTTGTCCAGGAGACTGAAATAAGAAACTTCTTAATTTAAGATCCTTAATGAATCAGGCCCATTGTCTTTAATCAAAATACCATTCTAAATTTAGCCGGCAATATTGTTGAATATCAGTGATTTGCCAGAGTTGCAATTTGATACATTTACCTAATCTTTTGCTCTTGGTCAATTTGACTGTCATTGAATATACTCAATAAACAGACAGCTTAACTTATAAGTATTAATTGATATAATGTACAGATGCTCAGGTTCGGTTTCCTGAGAACTGAACACACCCGAACTTAGCAGATCCATGTACTGAGCCGAGCGTACTTTCGCACGCCCTTGGAATTGAGAATGAGACAAAACGTCATTGTTAGGTCATCGGATCTCGATTCTCACGAGATTTGGATTCTATAAGTACCACCCTCCACGGCGATCCAGTGCCATTTCACAGAGGGACACAGAAGGGGTAGCACAGTTCTTGGCAGTCTCTAGTGCAGTTGGTCAGCGTCATAGGTAGAAAAGAAAGAGGAGGGGTAGCAGTGTTCTTCAAAGTCTCCAGTGACATTCAGGAGAGCTCCATTGCTCCATTGCTAATTGTCATTACTGAAATACAAATAATAGGGCTAGCAAGCTTGGTCTTCTAAATCTGCAGTCACATTTTACTATGTTATATAGGTACCACACAATGAGGAGAGCTCCATTGCTCCACTGCTAATTGTCATTGCTGAAATACAAATAATAGGCCTAGCAGTCTTGGTATAAATCTGCAGTTACATTTTACTGTACTATAGCTCACTCAGAAACAGGAGAGGTGTCAGGGTTCAGTGCTGAAACAGAAATAGTAGTAATAAGGCTGTCAGTGTTCTTAAAAGTCTCCAGTGATATTCTACTGTGCCAAGGGGTGGCATGTTCTTGTCACTCTCCTATCTCAGTCATGACGATACTAATCCCTCTACCTCATGTGCTGAAGTTTATGTTCAAGAGCATAGTGGTATTAAGTCAGGGAAACAAAATTGTGAATTAAAAGCTTGTACCTTTGTAAAAAAAAAAACACCTCTGTAATAAAGGTGAAAGAATACTGTAGAAAAACATAAAACTGCCTACATGCCGTTCTACCCAAAATATTTCCAAGCATACCAGCATCAGCTAGCTCCCTTCTTTAAGCTAGATCTCAACACCTGCAATCTACACTGTCATCATGTTCACCCTCATCGGTGTGTACATCATCCACAAACAATACTATTTCATCCCAGCTGGAATCCACCATCACAGAAGTCTGTGTACTTTGATGTAATTGCTGGTAATGGCCTTCCTCATGGAATTTGTAATTCATTTTATGGAAGAGCTGTCACAATTTTTGGGCAATTCTTTTAGTCCAGACCAAAAGTCACAATGTTGTGCAAACTCATCTGATTCACCACTGGGTGTCTTGGGAAAGATAAGTTTTTTTCCTAGCAGCAATTTCCAGAGAAACTGAAGTAGGAGGCGTCATTGTGTCATGTACCACTTGAGCTGTCAGCTTGCTGACCAGAAGCTCATTGCATCTCTTGAGATCTGGGACAGTTGGGAAGAAAGAAAAGACATAGCTCTTAAACCTAGGATCAAGCACAGTTGCTAAAATGTAATGATCCAATTTCAAGATGTTGATAACTCTTGGATCCTGGCGAAGCGAATAAAGTACTTAATCTACAAGTCCAACATAATTAGCGGAATTGCTTTGTTTTATTTCCTACTTCAATTTCTCTTGCTGTTTTTCAAAAAGTCTAATTAGGGGAATCACTTGACTTAAGCTAACAGTGTCTGCACTCTCTTCACAGGTGACTACTTTGAGTGGTTTCAGCACCTTGCACAACACGGAAAGTATTCTCCACTGCGCTGGACTAAACTACATTCCCCCTAAATTCTATTCTCCTTGCAGCTGCTACATTCTCCTACATGCTGTTGCAGAATCCCGAAAATTATCCTAAATATTTTGGGACACAGACACCATCTCCTGCATTTCATTGTCATTTTTTAAAAAGTTCTGTGCCACCAAGTTGATTGTGTGAACAAAATAGGGAATGTGATGGAATTCCCCCCGCTGTAATGCTCTAACAATTTTGGTGGCGTTATCAGAAACCACATTCCCTCAGGAGAGTCCAAGCAGGATAAGCCATGCTGCAATGACGTCCCTTAGTTTTCCAAACAGGTTGTCAGCGGTATTACCTCTGACCTGCGCCTTGTCTCGTCTCTGATAACCACCTCTCTCTCCTGCCTTCAAGACATCTCCTGTGCTGCTCCTCACTTATGGAATTCCCTACCACGCTCAATCAGACTTTCCCACAGCCTTCAAATCTTTAGATGCTCTTTAAAAACCCCTCCCTTATTTAGAGGTGACCTTATCCTCTGTAACACTATTCACACTATTGTATCCTCACAACTATCCCAATTCTCACTCTGAGCCACACTCACTCCTTTTGTTTCAGCTGTGCCCTCTTCCATTTAGAATGTAAGCTCTCTAAGGACCAAGGTCCTCCATACCCTTTGTTTTCATGTCTCCATTAATTTTGTCTGCCTTGTCTGTTCTTGTTTTACGTATGTCTTGATTTATGTATGTCCTTGTCTTCTGTACTGTACGGCGCTGTGGAGCACTGTTGTGCCGTACAAAACTGCGATAATGATAATAATAATAATAATAATAATAATAATAATAATATGCCTCATAGTAAAGCAGATGATACACAGTGTAGCCTACTTCAGAAAAATATAACGTATTTGGGTACATGCTGCTCCTGTCCCTGCTGGTAAAGATGTATCACCAACCCAGTTGGCTGTCACAATCATTTAATCTTTAGTTTGTCCAGTTTGCTTGTCCACATATCTGTGGTTAAGTGTATAGTGGGTAGAATGGCATTTTGTAGCCCAATAATTACATTTTTACGAACCTTCTGGTAGAGGTGAGGAATAGTTTTTCTAGTAAAATGGTGCTGGTGATGAAATTTGGTAATGGGCACATAAGACCTCAAGTAATTGTCTAACACCAGCTGCATTAATAGTGCATATTGTACGCAGATCTAATACTAGCATAGTCCCCATGGCGTCTGTGATCCGCTTTGCCACTGGGTGACAGCTTTTCTTCCTCTAGTCATTTGTTGTAAACTACCTGTAGTCTTCTTCTTGGCCTGCTTCTGGGTTGAAGATCCACCCCCAGCAGCAGGAGCAGCAGCAGTGGGCCTAATGCTCAAGGAGGAGTCCTGGATAGGGGAGGAGTCATCACGCCTTAGAAACTTCGAGGCAGGACTAACTCCGATCACTTGTGAGGATATTGATGATGAAGGTGTTGGAGGTGTAGATTGCAGGTGCTGGGATCTTGCTGAGAGGAGGGAGGTTGCTGATGCTGCACTGATTATTGTTATTTTTTAGCATAAGTTTCTGATTTTCAAAAAAGCTTTCCATGAACTTGCTTTAAATGGCGTAACATGGATGAGGATCCTTGATGGTTAAGGTCCCTACCTCTACCGACTGGGGAATTAATTTCAAATAAATCCATTGAGATATGTACAGCACAGCCCCCTTAACAATAGCAGGTCCAACAAGTGAGGAAATCAGCTCAATAAAATGCAGTGAGATATGTTCCACAGCATATCTCAGGCAGAGCATCACCTCTTGGCCAAAGTCAGTCACACACCTTTCCAACTCCCAGGGTAGCCTCTTTTATTACCTCCTAATCCTACCTTGGGAACTGCATGCCCAGGGGAGTTGCAAAAGATCTCAATTGGTGGACTTCTCACACTCTCCAGCCCCCTCCCCTACCTCCCCAGGAGTCCTCTCTCAGATGACCCCTGCTGGGTCTGGCTCCTGGCTGTCTGTAGAGCTCACTAGTGGACAATAGGGAGCAAACAGAAATAACAATGGTAGCTTAATTCACTCAACTCCTGAGTGTTCCCTGTGGAGGTGGAATTTAACCCCTGAATTACTTTTCCAAGGAGATGTTACAGTTCCATAACTGATACTTCCTGATAACAACAGGGCTAAAAAGTGCAGTCCGGGTATGGATTAGAATAAGGGGTTGTAACACTGGTTCCATACATCATGCCCGTTTCTTTACACTCCTCCCCCTACTTTTTAGTCTGTGTACCCTGTGGTGACAGAGGCTGGCTGGACAGCTCCAGGGACGTGCCGAAGCTTGGCGTCTGGTTCCTGCTGACGTGACAGGCCATCCGTGTTCCCATGATCTTTACCCTTTTTGTGAGAGATGGATTATTTATATAGTTATAGGGACAAGCTTCATCTCAGCAACCATCCATTGGTTCTTGCGGTGCGTTGTAGCTAAACGGATTATGATCTGCGACCACCGAAACCTCACGCCCATATAAGTACGCCTGCAACTTTTTGAGAGCCCAAACTCTTGCCAGGCACTCCTTTTCAATAGTGGCATATGCTATCTCGCGATCAACAAGTTTCTGGGAGAGATAGGCCACTGGGTGTTCACAACCATCCTCCCATTCTTGACTCAAGACAGCTCCTATTCTACAGCCCTAGGCATATGTTTGCACAAGGAACCACCGTCAGAAGTCAGGGGCTGCTAATACTGGTAATCGGGACAAGATATCCTTCAGCTGGGAAAAGGCCTGCTCACTATCGGGGGTCCAGTCAATTTGTCGGGAGTACTTTTTGGTCGTCAAATCAGTCAGTGGCTTGGCAATGGTGCTGTATAGGGGCACAAACTTGCGATAATACCCCGCCGTCCCAAGGAAGGCCCGTACCTGTTTTTGGTTGGTAAGGTGAGGCCAATTCAGGATGTCATCAATTTTTGCCGGGTCCGGTCGAATATTTCCTCCACAAACCCTGTGCCCGAGGTACAACACCTCTGCCATCCCCATCTGACATTTGTCTGGTTTGATAGTTAACTGCTGGCCTATGGGCACTGCCTCCCCCCCTAGGTACTTTTTGGTTGCTGCGAGAAAGTTGGGTATGGGGTTAGTTTCTGGGTCGTCCATAGGTGGGCAGCAGATTGCCACGGCTCCTATTTCCCTGGTGACGTACACTTTTAACCTATTAATGTGATAGGTACACACCCACTTCCCTGTTCGATCTAGTGCAGTAATGCAATCTTCCCGACCCTGTCTGTCCACTACGGTATAGGGCGCTGCCCAGGTCACCTGTAACTTGTGCTTTCTGTCAGGTACTAGCACCATCACATTCTGTCCAAATTCTAACTCCCTTTCTCGAGCCCCCAGGTTGTAATACTGGTAGTGTCGTTCCTGCGCCCCCAAAGTATGGTCATGAGTGAGCTGCATCAACCTCTGCAGTCTATGCCTCATTTGTACCACATATTCCAAGACTGGAACCTCAGGTTTCTGGTATGACCCTTCCCAGCTTTCCCGGACTATGTTGAGAGATCCCCATACCCTTCGAGCATATAATAACTCAAAAGGAGAGAACTTGGTAGAATCCTGCGACAATTCGCTGTACGCGAATAATAGCTGCTGCAATGACTTCTTCAAGTCTCTCCCCTCCAACTCAGCATATGCCCGCAGCAACTGCTTAAGGATCCCATTAAATTTCTAGCAGACCGTAATTCTGGGGATGGTAGGGTTTTGTGCGGAAGGGATGGACCCCAAATTTGTCCCATACTGTCTGCAGCAATTCCCCTTGAAATTGCGTCCCTTGGATGGTGACTACTTCTTGAGGGAATCCTACATGGCTAATGATATCCATGAGAGCCTGTGCAATATGTTCAACATCTATGGATGCTAGTGCCACTGCCTCGGGATATCTAGCCGCGTAGTCAACTACGGTCAGGATGTACTTCTTCCCTGTTCGGCTAGGTTTCTTAAAAGGTCCTATAATTTCCATGGCTGCCCTCCTAAATGGATCACCTATGATGGGCATTGACTGTAGAGGGAGTCGACGTGGGGGTCCCCCGAGATGTTGGCAGACATCACATGAGCACCTATAGTGTTTGGCCTCCTGGTTAGAAGAAATGTTGTAGCAACCGGGCATGGGTTTTACAAAGCCCCTAAGTGGCCAGCTAGGGGTATGTCATGGGCTAGTGCTAGTAACCAGCGACGGTACTGCTGGGGAACAATCAGCTGTTTCCTAGCCACTCCTGGCTATAGAGGGTCAGCTTTGGCAGGCACCAGGTACAACCTCCCTTCTTCCCACATGATGCTTTCCTCCTGAGATCCCCAATCTGTCCTTTCTGCTGCACTGCGGAGACCACCTAAGGATGGGTCAGTCCGTTGGGCTTCACTAAATGCAGTCCTATCTACCTCCCCCAGATTCATGTCAATGTAAGGTAAGTTTGGTACAGCGTTACTCACCGACAGTGGTTCAGGTGGTGTGGCAGTTGACCCAACAGGGACTTCTGGTGCTGGTATTGGTGGGTCCTTGGATGCTGTCTCCAAAGCCCGTGCTCGACTCCATGTGATAGCTCCCGGCAAAGGTTTTGAGGTTCGCTGGCAAACAGTAGTGTCTAGGTCCAGGCCAGGGGTCAAAAGGTCAAAGGCAATACGGCAGTGTTGAAGTCCAAGCAAGGGGGTCAGGGTCGCAGGAAAATCAGCAGCGTCTAATTCAAGCAGGGGGTCAAGGTTACAGGCAATCAAGCAGTGTCAAAATCAAGGCAAAAGTCTGCAACAGAAGAGAGGGAATATCAGGAACAGCAACACAGCAGGAAAGTTTACTAAGTAGCAGGGACTATAGCTGGCAGGGAGGCTTTGCCCCTTCCTGCCTAATATACTGGTGTGAACCAATGAAAAACGTTTGGCCAAAGGAGGAGTAATTAGTCACCTGGCTATTTCTTAATTTGCGCACGCGCCCGGCCTTCCTTGGTGCCGGTGTGCGGCGTTAGAAACTGAGAGCGTCCCGACTGTTGCCTTGGCAATGGCCGGGACAAACCGGAAGTGCCGTCCCAGTCGTCATGATGACTGCTGGGGTAGAGAGTCGCGGCGGTGCCCGGAGCCGCCAAGACTCATGACAGGGATATTCACAGCACGGTCTCCTTAACAATAGCAGGTCCAACAAGTGAGGAAATCAGTTCAAATAAATCCAGTGAGATATGTTCCACAGTGCATCTCAGGCAGAGCATCACCTCTTCTCCAAAGTCAGTCACACACATCTCCAGCTCCCAGGGTAGCCTCTTTGATCACCTCCTAATCCCACCTTGGAAACTGCCTGCTCAGGGAAGTTGCAAAAGTATTGGATTGGTGGGCCTCTCACACTATCCAGCACCCTCCCCAGGTGTTCACCCTCAGGTGACCCCTGTTGGGTCCAGCTCCTGGCTGTCTGTAGAGTTCACTAGTGGACAATAGTGAGCAAACAGAAATAACTATGGTAGCTTAATTCACTCAACTCATGAGTGTTCCCTGTGGTGGTGGAATTCAACCCCTGAAGTATTTTCCAAGGAGATTTTACATTTCCATAACTGACACTTTCCTGATAACAACAGGGCTAAAAAGTGCAGTCTGGGTATGGATTAGAATAAGGGGTTGTAACACTAGTTATATACACCATGCCAGCTTCTTTACAGTCACCTTAAAAAATCATATCAATAATATCCTTAGGATTGTCCTCTGCCCTGGCTATATTTTGCTTATATAGTATTACTGTTATATTCAGACATTAAAACATTGGATGATTCTTTGCATTTCTCATTGCACATTCACTCTCATACACACTGACACACATTCTCTCACTCATACAGTCATACACACATACGCTTATTTTCCTGCAGTGCTGCCTCCAGCTTCCTCAATGGCATTATGGGTAGTGGGCATGTCTGTGCTTTGATTGATTGGCTGACACAGTCTCTCAGCCAGAGTACAGCTGTTCTGATTGACTGTGTCAGTCATTCAGCCAATCAGAGTGGTGCAGAGATAGTGAGTAGTTCCTACAGGAGCAGGAAACTCCTCTGCATTACCTAGAAGCACAGGCTGCTACTACACTGCTCCATCTGTAAGGGCCCTGGTGATCGCATTTCAGCCCCGCCCCCTATTGAAAGGGTGCGGGGCCATCAGACATCAGCAATTCAGCGTTTACTATAACAAATAACTAGGAAAGTAAAGGAATGAACCCTTGAGATCTCAGACACACTAGGTGGTGTATGTATCAAGGTCCGATTTTTTCAGGGTTTTAAAATCACGGCCGCGATTTTAGTCCCCAAGTCGCCAGATGTATTAAACTGCGATTTTTACTCTGATCTTAAAAAACGCTAGTCATCTCTGGCGAGTTGCTGTGATGCCAAACACTCCCGTGTTTAGCTAACTCTCCTGTGTTTAGCTAACTCTCCTGTGTTTCCTAACTGTGAGATTAGTAAACACATCACTGTTACACTGTCTGTCTATACAGCCGGAGCCATGACTGTCAAAAGTTTAAAAATAGAGAAATGTGCTTTTGGACATTTCAAGCAGGGACTGTTGGAATTACAAATGGATGTTGGGACATGGTTTATAAGCATTTTTGGATTAAAAGCTGCTGACAAAAGAAGAAGAAATATTATTGGTAAGTATATTGGGGTTTTCTTATTTTTTAATAAATATGGTATGAATGAGGGTGTTAAGTGTATTTATTGGGGTTTTATTATTTTTATTAAAATGTTGTGGTTTTAAAGAGGGAGTTGTGGCTTACTTAACATTTTGTTTTGTGGTACTACAGGTCTCAGCCAGCCATGGGTGTCAGGGCATGTTGGCACTTGTGGTTCTCTAAGTGCCAGCATGCCCTGCCTGCCATGGGTATGCTGGTGCTTGTAGTTATATACAAGCATCAGCATGCCCAAGCTGTTTAGGGCACCCTGGCATGGCTGGGACTTGTAGTTTCACAAAACAAAACGTTAAATATGCCACAACTCCCTGTTTAAAACCATAACATTTTGGGGTTTTTTTAACATAATTTTCGCCGTTATTACCCTACTACCTATATCCCACGGGGGTAGGAAGAGCCCTAGTGCTTTCAGCACTGGGCTGGTTATTCCAGGAGGGGGACCTGCTCATTTTTTTCCGGCGGACCCCACTCCCTAGGGAATCCAGCCCAGCGGGGAACAGCCTGGGGTTGGTTTGTCATTATAGCAGGGGTACTCCTGCCGCCTGTCCCCCTACTATAGTGCCACCCACCCCAGGCAGGTTTGTCTAGTGCTGGTTGAAAGAAAATCGAGGGGACCCCACACAAATTTTTCACAGATTTTCAGGCAACCAGCAGTAGGCTGGCAGCACTAGGTTTAATAGTGCTCGGGCGGGGGGACCCCACGCTTTTTTTTTTTTTTTAACATTTATCTATCTTTAAACTTTTGACAGCCGCGGGGACTTGTGGCTGTATAGGCAGACAGTGTAACAGTGATGTGTTTACTAATCACATAGCTAGGATGCAGCGTGTTGTATTTAGGGATTTTTAAAGCAAACAGGAGAGTTTGCTTTATCACAGCTTCATGCATTTGAGATTTGTATAGCTAGAGTGGAAAACAGTTGGGACTTTGATCTCTATCGATTTTGGAAATAGCGATTTTGACAGAAACACATCTCTGGCAATTTTACATCAATTTCACTTTAATACATCTGCGAGACGAAAAACCAGTGAGAAAATAGCTGGATTTTCAAAATCGGAGTTTAATACATTTACCATTAGAACTTGCAGGTCTTTGGTCTTGGGGACTATCCCAATTATGCCCCTTGTGGTTATAGTTTGTTCTCAGAAGCAGAACTCTATCTACAATTTTAAGTCCCTCTACTTAATTTACACAGATTCATGTGTGAATGTGTGGATATGGTTGATATAAAAATAGTGTCCCATACGGTTCTTTCATAAAAAAAGAACAATATTTTCAAGTCCCAGACCTGGTCAACATGAAACATTTCTTTCACTCAACACATTCAACTACTTTTCTCAATTCAAATAACCATTCATGTGCAACCACCTCTTCAATTGCAATGTAGTACACATTTCTATTAAATAACAATAATATCCAATATAGACTAATATTCAATAAAGACTAATTCAACATAAATTTTTATCAGAATACAACTTAACGGTAAAGTAAATTGATACATTTTTACCTCAACTTGGATCTGGAGAGTAAAGACAGAGAATGGTCAAATGTAGTTGGCTCTGGTAGTAAAAGGGAATCACAGGTCAGATCCTAGGTACAAAATCCGAATTAGTGATTTCTGGTGATTTTCCCTTACCTGCCTGGCAATACACCCAGAAAGGTTCCCAGTTTTATTATCTCTACTTTTCCAGATATTTAAATCCCACTGCTGCCACCAAGATAGCCTATTCTTTGTTTTCTGTGCACTAGGTCACATATCAAATTAAGCACAAACCAACTACATAATTTCTTACAGAACCAAGTAACAATTTTATCATACCACTAACATAATTTTTTTCTTTTGCATTTCTTTTTTGTTCCTTCAAGGACAATTTAAAAATCATATACATAAAACTATCAAGCTTACAAAAGCATGTCTATTAGGTCCTACTTGCACACTATAGTATTTTTCTAGTGTTATACGCAAGTAATAGTCTGGAAATATTCTGGTTAATTTAATATTGTTGTTTATTTCTCTTTTTAGGGCCTCCCTGAGCCCTGCATAAGCTTTTACAACATGAGCAGAGGTTATCACCTATAGCAACCACCTTTCCCATAAAGATGGATATTCTCACAGGTACTCGGATGCCCCCAGGACTTACACTCAGAGTAGTAAAAGCATATAAGGAAGGGACAGGTAGTGAGTATTAGGAGGCTGGAGCGCAACTCTAGGGGTGAGAGCGAGAAGTAACACAAGTAAGGTCAGAAGCAAACAATGAGAGTGAAAGTTCAGGATGGAGTCAGAGTCAGGCAACAAACAAGAATAGTCCAGGTAGAAAGCCAAATGGCCAGGTAAATCATAAACCAGCAGGATATCAAACTCCTAGCAGGCACAGTAATTACAGGACAAAAGCACTATAACCAGCAGGGAGGCTAAGTCCTGATTGCATTTTAAACAATGGAGGACTAATCAGAAGGGGGAAGAGGTCACACCCCCAAGAAGATTACAGAAGACAGTCTCTATGACGCACCCCGGCTGCCTGTCAAATGGCTGAGGCAGGTGAATAAAGAAGCATCCTGGCTACCTAGGCAACAGTTGGGACGTAGAGGGGAAGAAGTGGCTTCATGGTTGCCTAGGCAACAGCCGGGATGGAAGTATAAGCCGCTGCAGCAGCTCAAGTAAAGTTTGGGCCATCACAGCTAGCGCTGCAGTTCATAACATAAATTGAGAAAACTACAGTGGCCTTTTCCACTGAATGTCATGAAGTTTTGTGTATTTCTTCATGGGACTTATGAAGCCAACTCCTGATTTGGTGCTTGCTGTAGTGTATTTAATGTAACATTTAATTAAGTAAGGATTATCTTATTTTATAACTGTGTAAGAATAGTAAACTTGTGTAAGATGTTCATATTTGTTTTGTTTGAGATTAATGCAGGATATCAAGGTCACTTACTATATAATTTTTCTAAAAAATGCCATGCAGCAATTTTATTTCATTTATATGACATTTTTTAGAGATGTGCCAGTTCTGCTTAGGATGCAGTTTTCCTCTAGAAGGAAGAAGGCATTGTTTTTTTCAATAATCTTTTACATGCTTTTAGTCTTTTGGGGGCTCTGAGAACCTTAAAAGTAATAGAATTTTGAATATGAGCAAAGAAGCCATTACAGCATGTACGAGAAGATTTAATAGGTGTCATAATTTATCATGTATACCGAAAAGTGCTTCTTAATTAAGTGCGTACGTTAATGAATTTTTTAATTTGATCCCTGTAAGTACCTTGCTATACTAATTGCAATATTCTACACATTAGTCATCCGCTGTTGCCCTTGGCTGTTTTCTATCCGGAGAGAGGTAGACTGTGCTTTTCAGTTAAACTTAATTTAACTCGTTGTGGATTACATGGTCTTTTCATATGTTTTTGGTGCTTTTAGTGCTAATGATACACACACACATTGTATTTATTGTTCACCCAAAGATGTGAGTGTGCTATAAATTAAGGAATATTGCTTCACAACACAGCATGTTCCATTTAATATTTACAAACACAGTATGATAATAAATAATAAGATCCATGCAAACATAATGATTTTGTTACCATTCTAACAAGCTCTGTTTGCTCATTGCTGCATAAAAGCTGATTTACATGATTTTTTCTTGATCCATTTTGTGGTTTGTATTTGTGAATTGACTGTGTGTTTTTTTTTTTGTTTTACTTATTTCTATGCTGATTTTTATAATCATTAGAGACTTGGAGCCAAAGTGGCCAACAATGGGAACAACAGAGGTGCAGATGAAACTTGAAACTTTGAATACCATGGTGCAATGTAATAAAAAAGCAGCCATACATTTTGTTAACAACCCAAGAAAACAACTCAAAAGAAATCATTTATTTAAATCCATGACATACAGTATTTTAAATGCATTCAAGAACATTCTCACTGCGTGCAAAGCATTTAACAATGCAGAAAAATCACAGGAAAAATGTAATTCTGTTAAAAAGTCTTTGAAGAACTTGAAAGCACTGCTTATTTGAATAGAAATAATAATAATAATAATAATAATAATAATAATAATAGTAATAATAAAAATAATAATAATAATATTAATATTAATCTTTATTTATATAGCTCCAACAGATTATGCAGCACTTTCCAGAACATGTTTAGGTATCCACATAGTCCTAGTTTTAGAAGGGATTCAGTATCACAGATGTTAGAAAAGGCAGGACCATTATGAATACATTGCACACAATCATGTACTTTAGAGCTGTAAAGAATGACCATAAGAGGTGGAACATGAGTGCTCAGTGGCGGGCAAGTGTAGGTAGAGTTCATTAAGGGTTTTTTACATGGCCTTATGCCTTTTAGTAGTCAAATCTCTTATGGGTTCTGGAGGGCTGGCGCAACGATATACTCAAAAGGAGGCATAGGTAAAGAGGCGTATAAGAATTTTTCGAATTGGCTAGCAGGGTACTGCCTATTCGCTGCGTGTTATCTTGACACAAGACCTGATGCTATCATAGACGTTTGGAAATACCTACATATGATAAACGAAATGTTCATTTGTAACCGTCCTGGGACTTGGCGTATCTATGATGAGCGATTTAGGGAGAAGTTTCAGAGATGGGGCACTCCCCATTTTTCCAAAAATAGATGCTTTGACTTCAATAACTCCTCCTGCAGAAGGAGAGACATATGTAAATACCGTCACACATGTTCAAACTGCCGCAGGGCTCTTTCAAAGAATACACAAAGAATACCCCAGGCACCGTCAGAGGACACGGTGGTACAGAAGGCGATAAGGCCCATTTCCCCATCAGCTTACCCATACTCTATAGGCGGCTCGTCCTTTATCCCGATGTGTCTCAGGTCTCCTTCCTCCGTGAAGGTTTTTGTGTTGGTTTCCATCTCCCCATTGATTGTGGGGTGGTTGTGACCGACGCAAAGAATCTTCGTTCCGTGTATCTGCAATCTGGCAGAAAAGATTCAAAAGTAGGTGGGTCTGGGACACATGGTGGGACCATTCCCCTCTCCACCTATACCTAATTTTGTAATTTCGCCAGTCGAAATTCATGGGCTTCAAAATAGAGGGTGGCTACTACATAGATAGGTGTCTTCCCATGGGCTATTCAGTCTCGTTCTCATACTTCAAGGCCTTCAGCTCCTTACTTCATTGGTGTGTGCAGGCAGGAACAGGCCACCATGGTATAGCCCACTGTCAAGACGATTTCCTATCCATATTCCTGCCCCATTCTTCTTGCTGCACTGACACTCTTTCTGCCACCCAATCTCTATTTCACGTCATGGGTGTCTCAGTTGCCCAAGATAAAATGGAAGGCCCGGTCACCTGCCTTTCCTTTTTAGGCATTGAAATAGATACAGTAAGTGGTTTGTGCCATTTGCTCCTGGGCAATATTAGCATATTAGAGTCCCTGATAATGGAACCTTTATCTTCCCCCTCTAGTACATTGTGTACTAGATGGGGAATCAAGTACACAATGTACTTGTACTTGTACGCAAGTTCAATCACTTCTTGGCTCTTTCAACTTTTCCTGCCGGATTATACCTATAGGTTGAGGGTTTTGTCGGAAGTTCCAGTTAGCCACAGCGGATCTTTGCAGTTCTCATGCACAAATACACTTGAGCGAAGAGATTAAAGGGGACTTGCAGATCTGGATGTGTTTCCTTCAGTCCTTTTATGGAATTCGGATATGGCCTAACTCCCAAATTTCTAACAAAACTCCGGACTTGCAGACTGATGCCTTTGGATCTAACTGTTTCGGTTTCTTTTCTTTAAAGGGGAGTGGTGTGCCGCCCCTTGGCCACAATCATAGCGGATCAATGGTTTTGTTCATAACCTATTTACTGTAGAATTGTTCCCCATGGTAGTAGCCATGGAATTGAGGGCCTCCCGTCTGCACGGCAGGAACGTGGTGTTTTGGTGCGATAACCTTGGTGTGGTTCAGGCTATTAACCACCAGAGTGCCTGCTCCCACCCAGCAGTTAACTTGCTGCAGGTTCTGGTTTTGAGGTGCCTGGATTTAGACATCAATTTTCGTGCTTGCCACGTTCCTGGTGCGAATAGTGAGTTCGCTGACGCAATTTCTCGATTCAATTGGCGGCGCTTTTAAACACTAGCCCCGCATGCGCAACTAACTGGATTAACCTGCCCCCCTTATGTTTGGCAGATGATCGAGCAGGAATAAGGGGTCTCTCTCCTCAAACCTAGTTTGATTGCTAGGCCATCTGTTTGTTAAAGTGTTTATTTACCTGTTATTTGAAGAGTCCAATTAATTGCTTATGGAAGTGTCTCATTAATTGTCCAGCAACCTGCTTAAGGAATTGTCTATAGGTGTGCAAGTAAATATGTTAATTTATTGGAATATAACCTTGTTCCATTCAGACCATTATTGTTACTCTTCTGTAAAGCATTCCATTTTGTAATAATAAAATCTTCAGTATTAATTTAGTAATCTCTCAGAGATCTGCGAAACATTGCAATTAATTCATGACAGGTACATAAACAAATGCAAAAGCAGAATTTTTTCCAACATCATTTTTCAATATTCTATGTATATGCACACTCATTAAATACCATACTTTATGCAAGCATTAAACGCTGGCAGGTCAGCTTACTCCAATATAGCTATATTGTACACAATACTCTCCTTTGTGTATATGCTGACACAAAGTGATTTATTGTTTGTTTTTGAGCTCCGGACACCATCTTTCTTTTGCTTGCACATACACATTGGTCTCGGTTGTCCTTGCCTGCCGTCTCAAATGATTTCATTGACTTGTACACATTTCATTAATTTAAAGAAGTGCACCCTCTTCTCTTTCACTAACTTCTAGTTGTTTTTTTTTCTGGGAGTTAATCAGGTGCTGCATGCTTTAGGTAATGGAGATTCAGGGAAGGCTTTATATGTGACACCCTGAATATATTTGTTTCACTGGCTAAGGAGGACTCACCTACAGGAGATGCCTTGTGCTTACCCCAATATAGCTAGCTATATTGTGCAAATTCTCCTTTATGTATATGTTCGTAAGAACAGCGGCCATCAGGCCCTATCCCCGGTGACACTGGTGTCCGCATTGTTGGTGGGGCGTGGCCAATGAA
Organism: Mixophyes fleayi; assembly: GCF_038048845.1. Classification (NCBI taxonomy): domain Eukaryota; kingdom Metazoa; phylum Chordata; class Amphibia; order Anura; family Limnodynastidae; genus Mixophyes; species Mixophyes fleayi. The sequence goes on from NC_134402.1 coordinate 177,313,615, forward strand.
CGATGGGAATGTGGTCAATGGGGCAAAAGCACCAGTGATGTGAAAATTAGGTGGGAACCAGAGTCTTTAAAGACTTAGGAGGGGGCAGCCATGATTAGCCGGGACCTGAGCAGATGGGTAGTCCTGGGTCCCTGGAAAATGAGGGGGGGGGGGGGGTGGCAGGTGTCATGAGACTCAAATAATGCAAGGACCTCTGAAAGGGGACAGTGCCTCCTGCAGAAATGGCCCAGGAATGGCAAGTGAAGTGGGGGGTGGGAATGCGGAAGGTGTCGCAAGGCAACATTTAAGAGCCTAGTGAGGGCAAGCAAAGAGCCCCCAAGTTAGAAAAAGACCCATTAAGAGAGGCTATGCAAGAAGAGGGATCCCCACTTTTAGGTGTACATCATGAGTGGCACCAGTGGAGTGGAGAGCATGAGAGGAAGCAGCCCTACACGAGAGTGACCCCTGGATGACAGTGGACAAGTGGGAAAGAGTTCCCTATTGCAGCAGAAAGGTAGAGCCTTTGGATGAGAAGCTGCTTTAAAAGTGTGCCAGAAAGGCATGGTTGGATGGCAGCCAGATACCTTGGAGAGGGGTGAGTGAGCTGCAACTGCCGCAGAAAAACATTTGTATGACAACAGGAAGTGAAGAGAGCTCCTGGACATAATCCAGAGGAGTGTCCACAACCAGGTAGAGAGTTCATGGACAGATGCCCTGTGAGACTGAGTTATGTGTTCCTAAGCATGAGAGAGGGTGCCATGTGTAGAAGTATGATTGGACACTGCAGTCAGGGGAGTACTGTGAATCAGTGTGTTACTACTAGAGATGGGCGGGCTCAGTTCCCCGAGAACCGAACCCACCTGAACTTTGCCTATCCGAGGTACTCTCCTGTCCGTTCGGAATCTAAATCGAGGCAAAACGTCATCGTGACGTAGTCGGATCTCAGAGCTCGGTTCTCGCGATGTTTTGAAAAGCATACCCACCTCCACAGCAATCCATCGCCATTTGACAGAGGGAGAGAGCAGGGTTAGGTCACAGGCTGTATTAGAGCAGGGACAGAGCAATAATTGTACACCTTATTCTTTGTATTAATATTTCAATACTAATCTATTCAATTCTATTATTATTACCAATTCTATTAGCAATTGTTAGAGCAGGAAGAGAGGAGCATAGAGGAGGCTTTTTCCCCCCAATATTTTGCACTACAAGTGCTTTGGGGTGTCCCATATTCCCCAGTGTGAAACAATAATTTTTCTGGCTGCCAAAAGTCATATTTAGCAGTATCTAGCTATACAATATTTTGCACTACGAGTGCTTTGGGGTGTCCCATATTCCCCAGTGTGAAACAATAATTTTACTAACTGTAAAAAGTCGTATCTAGCAGCAGTATCTATTGAATATTTTGCACTACAAGTGTTTTGGGCTCATTAAAATGGATTCAAAGCAGTCCACATATGAGCAGAATCAACAAGCTCGCACTGATGGTAGTCTACTCTGTACGTCATCTTGTAAAACCTATGTAAAAGTACATAGTCTTTTTACATCAGGGAAAAAAACACAGCCCAAAAAAATAAGTATACTTATAAGTATAAGTATAAATGTAGGGTTCAATCTACCCCCAAATAGGAAAGGGACTTGGGGCATTTCTATATCACATACAGTCTTGAAAGGCTGCTGTTTTGGCAATTGCTCAATAAGGGTAGGGTGTCATACACAGACTGACCAAACTGGCTTTGTCCATTTCTATTAATATTGTACAGTCTAAAACAGCTGAATTTTTTAGTATTTTCTACAAGTGGAGGGGGGCCTATAGAGACAGAAACCAAACTGCCTTTGTCCATTTCTTTAGATATTTAACTATAAGTGTAGGGTGTAATATACACCAAAAAGACGATGGCTGCATTGCCAATATGCATAGATGGAGAGGAAGACAATCTGGTTTGTGTGTAGACTTAATAACGGCCTACCAGGAATTAAACTGTTTTTTTCATAATTATATAGCTTTACAATTACACTACTTATCCAAGAAACAGGTGGAGCCCTAAATTCGGTTATTTTATGCACAAAAACATTGATTTTTAAACAAAATTGCAAAACCTAATGGTCCGATGAGGTAAAAAGATCAAAGGGAGAAGAAATGTGCATTTAATCCTGCCTCATTCAGATGCAAGGGGTGATTGATGCTGAATAAGTCAGCCAGTGGCTAGAGAGATGCACTGTGATAGCTAGCATTAGGGTCACCAGGAGGTGTAGGCAACTCGAAATTGCTTGCTGGTGTCATCCTGACAAGAATGCCTGCTGTTGTTGTGATGGGAACAATAAAGCACCGTTTGATTTCAAGCAAGAAGCTGTTGGTGTCTGAAGTCTATGGGGTGTCGTTACAAGGTGTCAGAAGTTCTACAGTATAAATATAGAGTTAATAAATTATCAAAAAAGTTTAATACAAGTTTAACACAAGAATTGCTGTTCAGTGCAATAAAAGATTAGCATTTGATATACCAGCAGCACAACAGTACATGCAAATGAATAACTTATCCTTGATAAAACAATATTACTACTTTTTCAAAGCAATTGCTTTGAAAAAGTCTGCTTCAGACAGACGAAACGCGTAATACCTCTACCTTACTTGAAAGATCCGAGAGACCTACCTGTGCTACCAGTGTTATTGGATTGCAAGGACTTTGCGAAGCTAGGAACTCCCCTACACGTTACACTGTGTCTGGATGATAATCTTAGGATGCGCACCCAATTTGAATGCTTGTTTGCCGTCTACACGGAACATCGCTGTTTGAGCACGTATACAGAGAAATCGTGAGTTACATATACTCCAACATTGCTCTGCATTATTCCCTAGATTGTTTTCCCTATCTGACTTGGAGCCTCTGGACATACCATCATTGGGAATCATTTCCCTTAGTACTGTACATTGAGGTCTGGATCTAATACATCGATTAACCTTATATTGGTATTGGTATATATTCAATTGTCCCATGTATGGGATTATTATGTATGTTTTTATAGTTCTTTATCATCAATTCTACGTTATTTTTAGGAGTGATTATCCACACATCTTGCTATTATAATTTATTCTGATTGCGGTTTTTCAATAAACATATATGTATACTTATGCTGGCTGGGATTTTGAAGTACGTCTATAGACATTCATCTCTATGCCATTAGTCCCACAGTGACTTTACTTATATTTACATATTTCACAGATATCAATTGTGTTTATTTATTTCTCTGGTGATTATCTGTGCTGTTTGTCGTTTCTCTATATTTATCTACTGTGGACTTGACCTTACCCATTTCCAGCTGCACTTTTCTCCAGATACTTTTATTAATCAATTTTTACATATTAGAGCGCCTGATATCATTTGATTTTTAGGGCTGTTGTTCAGGTGTGTTTAACGAGACACGGTAAAAAGGTGACCTGAAAACAAAGGTTCTGTTCGAAGGGTGAACAGCAAAGCTTACTGATAGTTAGTATCTGTAAGTGGTGCGATCGGACCGCATGGTTGATTGTGCAGCCGTGATTGTGACTTAGAAGATGTGGGAGGAAATACGTTGCAACCACTGATATTCATAATAAGTATCGGGTGCTAACAGTTGTAAAGTACTCAAACTAGGAAAGGCAGGGTTTTGCGAAGTTGGTACTTGTCTGATCCCAGTTGTCTTAGGTTGTTTCTCGATTGAGTACGTTGACAATCGCGTGTTTTTGTTCAGTGGTACTCAGTGAAGTGGAGTTGAGGGGACGTACCTGTGGAAATCGTCCACGGCCAAGAAGAGATGGCCAATTGTGTGCTGCCTAAGGAATGGCTGGTTGTTGCGGAAAAGTATGTTATGCATAATAAATATGGTGGGTACGCAATGGCGTACTGCGACAAATGAGTCTAGATGACCCGATTGTGTGTGAAACCTTTCCCAAACATAGGTAGTTTTGAGTCAGAGCTGTTAAATAATGTTAGAGATTCAGTGCGGTTGATTAAATCAACAAATATGAGAATTGAACATGATGACTGTTTAAAACTGTGACAACGAGAAGAGTAAACGTGGCAAGGGAGGGCGTGCTCAGCAGAAATAGGTGTGGCACAAAGCGCGCGCACAACTTAAGTGAGCGTTGCAAAGCGTGGAGAACTGAGCGCATGCGCGCCCTCGCCGCCAAGTGCGGTTGGGGTGGTAAGTACAGCCGATACCAAAAATGTTAAAAATGTAATGAGTAATGTGTAATGTGTATGATGTATTAAGTTATGATGAGAGTAATGTTTCAGAAGAAAAAAATGTACCCACCGTCATTTCAGCCATTGCAAATACCAATAACATACAAGAGGCACATACGGACAAGGAAAGGGAACAGTTCCACCAGCAGGGGCAGCGGCTGAAATCGGTGAGAATAATATAGAAATTAATAAAAAGGGGGACATTCATTATTCTGCAACAGCAATTTCAGCAACTAGTTCAGAATATAGTGATTTGGTAGGTTTACATCCTGTCCGCGTAACAGCAGTTCCCAATGGAAAGGCGAACAAAAATGGTGTAGCTCCCATAAAACATGTAGCAATGCATTTTCCATGGACTAGGACTGAACTGTTTTCAATTATGTCTGATTTCCCTGATCCTAGAAAAGATTTGGCCAAGTGTCAGAAATTTATTACACATTTACGTAATGCACATGATCCTACTAATAAAGATTGGCGAGTGGTGTTTAGGGCCTGTCTTCCTCTCGATACTGATATACAAAAGTTCATTTAGGATTGTATGTTGGAGGAGGATAAATCCTTAACCGAGGATGATAATCAGGAAAATATTAGACATATAATTTCACAGTTGGCCATATATTTTCCAGTGATAGTGGACTGGAGAATTTTTTTTCACTATCAAACAAAAAGGTAGTGAGATTACAGCTGTCTATTTCGCTAGGGCTCTGGCAGCCATGACTAAGTACACAGGGATACCAGGTATAAAGGAAAACGTGGAACATAGGGAAGTAACTGTTGTAGTACTAATGGATGGTCTCAGGGAGGATCTAAAGACCAGGATACAAACATTGTTGCCTTATTGGAGAGGTCTCACGGTAAATGAAATTAGAGAGTCTGCCCTGGAACATGATAAAAACATATGTAAAAAGGAAAAAGCGCAGAGTGATAGGCTAATGATGGTGAGTATCCAGGCTTTAGAAAGATTACATTCACAACCTCCGATTTATAAAAACCACTATAAGGGACGAAAGAAACAAAAATCTTTGAAGTGTTTTAACTGCCTTAAGGAGGGACACTTGAGGAAAGATTGCAAAGATAATATTAGAGCGAAAGCTAGAAAATTAGGACCAGGCAAGGCAAATGCTAATCAATGGTAAGTATCAGTGTGCAGGTTTAGAAAGAAATTGAGTAAGAAAATATATTTTGTTGTTAGTGCTTGATTGTTTTATGTTGTCTTGTGTTTGCTTTCCTGATCGCTTGTAAGGAATGAAAATGTTTGTTCCCTTTGTTGTTTAAAAATAACTATCTTGTCTTTTCTTTTTCATAGATAAGGATAAACAAAAGAAATATAGGCTTAGTGATTAAGGGGGTGGGATAGAGAAGTGGAAAAATTACTCTTGAAAGACAAATTGACAATGGATTATTATAACACTTTCTGTTTTAGGCTACAGTGGCTCATGATAATTTGTTTGGCTGAGAGTCATTTTTCAAAATGAAGTATGTACATACTTTGATCTAAATGTCGTTTTATGTATTTCAGATAGAAACACATGTGAGATAGTAAGTATGAGTCACCAAGGGTTAATTTTTCACTTCTCTATTATAAGCCAGGAAGTCTGTCACAAAGGTATATAGTTATGGTAATACTGAGTTAAATATGAGCTAACGACGGACGACACTGGATTGCATGGTTGACGTAAGACCCCCTAGTTAAGTATGGGGAGGGGTCATAGTTTAGCAAATAGCTAAGGGGATTAGTGGAATAAAATAGAGCCATTTTCCCATAGTGTCCAATCCAGCTGTCATGTTTGCTGTAAAATCTCCATTTCTGCTTTTCTGTTTGTTTTCAAATCCTTGTAGTCTTATTATTCGTTGTTCTCCTATTCTTCATTCTTTACATCTCTGTTAGTACCTCACTCTTTTCTTGTATAGAGATACAAAAAGACGTAAACACGGTCTCATTTATGGGGCTAAGACATTTGTGACATCAGACCCTAGAAAATGTAAAATGTTCATGTTTTATATTTTTTCACTGTTTTTTCACTGTTAGACAGACATGTACTGGATATTGTTATATTTGAAGAAAGTGTTGTAGAGATAGACCCCTTTGCCCTTCTCACTTAGCCAAGTAGCTGAACGTGTGGGATTGAAAATGGCATGTGAGTTGGCAGAGGGAAAATCAATTGATAAACGTTGGTCTTCAGCATTTTTCTAGTCTAGGGGGCGACGTTGAGGTGACTGAAAAACTTTTATATAGCAATGGTAGTACATGAGTAGAACATTACTTGGAGGACTTGTGACAGTGACACTTTTACCAACTGAAGTAGCTGCTAGTAAAGTCCACACTTACACACACAACTGTACATGGCTGTCACACCAGGGCGGACATGGCTGTCAAATAGACAGCAGGGTTTTATGTGACAGCTAACAAATCTATGTTTTGTTTTGTTTTTCGTTGTATTGTTTTCAACTGTGTACACACACACACACACGCATGCACACACATGTTAGTTAATATATGATTATTTGCGTTACCTGAAGAATTTCTCCAGGTAAAACAAATCCACGTCATGCAATTACCACCTTGCAGGATCCTCAAATATCGATGAAATATATTTGGGTAAAGGTGTATTGAAATGTTTCTAATGTATTTCTAATGTATTACTGTGTCATACTCAGGGCTTTTGTTATTCAATGTGATAGCCCTAGAGTTATAAAAGGTGATAGGGGTATTCATGGTATTGATAATGTGTAATGTATGAGCAGTGATAACAAATTACATACTTTTTGATTAGCCACAAACCAGTGTGAAAATAAAGTAACGGTACTAGCTAGAATGAATTGAATAGAATGAGGGTTGGAACTTGATTGAAGTGGCTGGTAGCTGTGGCCACTAGTCCTCCCCACTATCAAGATTACACCTGAACTGCCTCTTAACCTGTTGTCTTTTGAAATGTTTTTGACTTTTTCTTGCGATGAGTTTGTAATGAAGAGACTATTCTAGACCTCGAGAGGAAAAGTAATTAGTGAGACAGCAACCGAGAACGTTCGAAACACTGTCTCCTGAGGTGTTACACTAACTGTCAGGATGTTGGACCGGGAGAGTAAGTTGTGGAACTGTAATTTCCTATGCTCAGGTTGTTTGACAGACAGGTACCAAGTGTTGACGACCAGCATCACGTCTTTAGGGGTAGCAGCGAGACACTAGTACCCATTTCACCCACTGCAGAGGAGCCAACACCCAGAGAAGGTTCCAATTACACTCGTGAATCTGTTCTGGGAGGCCCCGTTTGCAGTTAGTAGCACCTGAGCCAAGGATCTTGTAAAGACAGTTGTTCAGCATGAAGTGGTAGTTTTTCCTGTTCTGTGTTTCTCTCATCTCATTCTCTTTTCAGGACAGTCAATTTGTCAGGATCTGCCTGTAGCTTATGCATTACATGCTGCTTTGCCTGGCAGCTCCTACCTTTTGTCCTTATTATTTTTGCAGCAGTACCTCTGATACATCTGCTGCCAAGCCTGCCGCCCAGTCCGGGCATGCTGCCAAGTCTGTCGCCCAGTCCGGGCCTGCTGCCATGTCTGTCGCCCAGTCCGGGCCTGCTGCCAAGTCTGTCGCCCAGCCCGGGCCTGCTACCAAGTCCGAACCATCCGTTGCCGTGGGTGCCAAGTCTGAGCTGTCACCTACCTTTGAGGGGCACCTTTCTCAATTTAGTGCTCTACTGAGGTTTTGTGCTTCTTATTTCCCCTCAGTACCTAGCCTTGTCAGTGACCCAAGGAGGCAAGTTTTGTTTTTGTTAACAAATTTTAGAGGAGAGGCTATGGAATGGGCAAACCCTTTGATTGAGTCTGATCACCCCATCCTGTCTGACTTACAACTATTTGTTGAGGCTGTGATCAACAAGTTTTCACCAACACCACCCGCTATGCCATCTTGCGGGGCCTCTAAATTATCAGCAGTACCACCCATCTCACCTAGCCAAGAGATACTTTTGTGCTCCTCCCCGTTGGCGCAGATCCCAACTCCGAGGAAGTCCCGTAAGAGAGGAGGATGTTAGAAGAGAGGTGGTTCTGCAGTACCTGAACTGGCAGCTGGCATGGTCTCTTTTGCATTTCCGCCCATGGACGAGGACTTTTCTGCCGGGCCCCCTATTGTTGACTATAATTCCGATGAATTTAGACAGTTTTGGTAATCAGGCGTCTAGAATCCGCCCTAGGAGGGGGGGGGGTACTGTCAGGATCTGCCTGTAGCTTATGCATTACATGCTGCTTTGCCTGGCAGCTCCTGCCTTTTGTCCTTATTATTATTGCAGCAGTAATTCTGATTACCAGAGGAGCTGCTATTGTGCCTTTCTTGTTTGCTTTAGGGGTTAACCTGTTCACCAATTATCCCATGCACCTGCGTGTGTTCTCATTCCCCCTATATATACCTGTCTCTCCCAGCATTCATTGCTTGTTATTGATGTTACACTTCCTCCTGTTGTGCTCCTGGATTTATGCTGTTGAGATCTATCTCAACATGCATTCTGCTGACCTGTTGCATCTGTGAACCTGGGACTTATCTGTGCATTTCCCTGTACTTGCTGCCTGGAATCATTCCTCACCTCCCATTTACCTGCAACTGCTGTATATCTGGTAATTTCTGCAAGCTGATTATTACATCATCTTTACATACTCTCCAGCAATAAACATTGTATGTTTTTTCACCATATCCATGGCTCCTTGGCTGTATTCCTACATTGATTCATGACACAATTCTTTCGATAGTAGACAGGTGACAGAGGCTGGTTCAGGTAGTGATATTGAGGAGTTGGGGATGAAGGAGTAGTTGGTAGCACAATCGGTCCAGCTAATTGCTCTATTCAATTCAGGAGTAAAGGAAAATTTGGAAACCTCGGAGCTTGGAGAAAAGTGCGAGGGGCTATTGTCTGAGGAGTAAGTACGTTGACCCCATAGTTGAAGAGAGGTACATCCAGCTATGCCAGTCCAGTAATATTCGGACTTGACCAGGCATCCTTGAGAATGATTATCATTCTTGGGTGGGTAAGGTTTTAGACCAAAATAAGTGCTGGATATGCTCTCACGTGCCTCTGAGATAATATTGACTAGGACTAGTTCTCTTTCCACTAAATATTCCTGAGATACCCGAATTATGGTGTGGGAGGTCACTAGGGGAAAGGTAAGACAGCTAGGTCCCTTAGTTTGGAGTATCCCAATATTTGGCAAACTGATCACTGTTACAAGAAAACTTGAGTATTGGGAGACTGGGAAGAATGAACAGACAATAGCCCGCCCCACAAGTGTTGAAGAAAGGAAATGTTGATATTATTGGAATGTATATTTTAACTTAAGTTGATGACGTTATTGGTGAACATGCAGTGTTTAAATGTTGTCTGAGCTTAAAGACATGAAGAACTGTAGTAGAATATTCTATATTGTTGATACATGTTCTATCGTACACTGTACCCTTCCAAATAATGTATTACATGTTTTATTTCATCCTTGAAGGGCATACAAAAGGTTATCTCCAAGCTCCAGAGGTATACGTTCTATAGTAAAAGTAAAATTGTTTCTAGGATTATGACTCTCTTTTATGGTAACCTGTCTGGGATCTACAGACAGCATGGTCATACACCAAGGGGGACTTACATTACAGAGCAATGAAACGTGATACTGAGATCCTGCATGTAAAATTTTTAAGGTGTTAGTTAATTGTACTATCAAAGGGTGGAACTGTCGAAGTTGTATAATTGGATGAACAAAAGTATATCGATTAATATTGTTTTACTGTTTGATTGTGATCAGTACGCCACGTAACACGTGGCATGGCGAGATCGCACGATAAAATACGTATACGCATACACTCGCACCCTCACATTCATTTATTTATATATTTCATATTTATAATGGTTCCATTCCACAGTGATTTATGAGCAGATGGTATTTAGTTTATAGTTATATATATTAAGGTTATATGTGCACTTTAGTGATATCTAAGGTTCAGGCTACAGGAAACATGTCATGTTTAGTATCATTTTAATCCTCTATTTGTCCACAGTTGACCGGTTCATTCACTGAAGGGATCGCACATTGCATACTATAGTTAGCAATGTTAGGGAATAAATGTTTAAAGTGTTACTGACTGTGTATTGTAAATAGACTAGCTTAAACTGGTTTCTGGGCGGGAGAATCATCTGGAATGTTGACCCCCACCCTTGGAAAGGGTTGTTTGAACTGGCCTATGACCTGCATTACACTGGACTCTCCTGAAGCCTGGACCTATAGAAGCAAGCCAGATCATCTGTATTGTTTTCTCTGTAACACTGAGTGTATATAATACAGCTTTGCTGGGACCAACTTCAGTCATCTCTGACCACAGTCTTCTGGGCGTGGCGGTATGTATGTTTTTGGTATCGGCTGTACTGTATTATAATTATGTATTGAACTGCTAAAACTTTTACTTCTGCTAAATAAATTGTTTGTGCTTTGGAAACACAAGAAATCGCTTAGACAATGCTTATTAAAAAATGATAGAATTACTTTAATAGTTTGGAGGCAGCACTAGCATCACATTGGTAATAGAGAATGTTTACATTGTTGTGGTTCAACAAGCTGTTCCTCCACCTTGACAAGCTGCAACCTCATCCTCATCCTGCTGATCCTTGAACTATACCTCACCCACCTCCTCTTTCTTTTCCTCCACATGTAGACTTCATGTAGACCTTTTACACATTTAGATGTTAGATTTGCAAATGATATGTGATCACTTTTGTCCTTTCCAGCTTGCTATGTACATATGCATGTTGCCTCAGTGTTCTGGTTCATCTTGGTCACTTTCTTGACATCTGCATTATGATGACTTCTGGCTCGTGATCCCTTGCTCTGCATTACGGTGATCTCTGTCTCTTGATCCCTCTCTTTGCATCTACATGGATACTGGTTCCTGGCTCTGACTTCTGATTACAGTGATTTATGACATACTCGGCTTGGTTTACAAGTATCTCCATCTGCAACACAATACTCACAGGTAGGTCTACTACAGTTACATACAATTTTATTTACTCTTTGTTTAGTATTTATTTTATCCACACTGAGGGGCTCTCAGTAGTGTCGCTGTTCTTTCTGAGTGTTCAACTGTTTCTGCTTTTTGGACTTTGTTACCATTAGCCTGTCTGCTTACTTGCCTCAAGTGATCATCATTTATACTAGAGACTGTTTGTTATTGTAAATCATCATCAGAGATACTTCTGCATTTTCAGTAACTAATTTCCAGTAACATTCCAATCGAATCCCCCCACCTATATCTCCAACCTCATATCTACCTGCACTCCGTTCCACCTCCTCCGCTCTTCTGGTAACTGCTACCTCACTATTTAACTGATTACCTCTTCTCACTCCTGCCTCCAGGACTTTGCCTGGGCTGATCCCCAGCTGTGGAACAATCACCCACACCCTAGCAGGATAGCCTCCACTCTCAAAGACTTCAAACATGCCCTTAAGACACATTTCTTTATTCAAGCCTATCAGCCTTCCTCCTATCTTATGTTATTACAAAATAAGTAATTGTCCAACTCAATTGCTGTGGTTTCAAAGCACAATAACTATTTATTAAGCTGCAAGGGGATCACATACTCAAAACAGATTTTAAAAGAATCCTCAGCTGCAGGAAAAAGAGAAAAATTAACGGAACAAAATATCACCAAAACTAGCAAGCATGGCTAGTCTAGCAGAGGAGCTTCTCTTGGATAATCTGCCATCTAACTGGTCAGAGTATTACAATATATTCACAGAGATAGGTTCATAAATTTTATTACAGCCAACATCAGGTTTCAGGTACCTAGGTTATACAAGCACAATGGTCATTGCTACAATGTAGAATTTAGGATAAGACTTAGTGAGTTTAGCACAGACACGGACAATGAGAACTGTTTTCTAACCAATATAATGTTGAATTTAGAATAGTGAGAGGCAATAAACAATGTTTAACATCCCAAGGTAATGTTGAATCTTGGCAAAGACTCAGTAAATTAATATTGGTACAGCTTAAATATATCTAATGTATAAACTTAGTATTGCATTGGCATTGATTGTTCTTGAGTAAAACTCCCTTCAATGGGAGAGCAACTCTCATTATCATCAGACCTCTTTGATTAATGGAAACCCTACCATTCACAAATGCCTTGGCGTATCCTACAACACAATGAGTCTCTGTAGGAATATGATGGAACAATTATATTAAAACAACAAGCAATGCGGTTACATCTTACCTTTACGAAGCAACTACACGCAACTGCATTTGCAGTGACATGCAAGCACTAGTCTCAAATTGCACACAGGGAAAACAATTTCTAAGCAATTTGGATTGATTGATTTGAATAATATTTTAATTTGTCTTTAACAGTGTGTTCCCCTTTCCTTTACGATGTAAGCTCTCCTGAGCAAAGCCCTCTTTCCTCTTGTTCTTCTTCTACTATTCTTCAACTGTTCCATCACCCTTTGTACCTCTTGGCCTACTTCCCTACTAGCCCTAGATTTTCTTCAGCTCAGGCCTACTTCACGGAAGTCATTACCATCAATCTCACTCACTGTGCCATAAATTGATCTGCATTATAATGCTATCATCAACATCATCAACATTTATTTATATAGTGCCACTGATTCCGCAGCGCGCGAATCATTCACATCAGTCCCTGCCCCATTGGAGCTTACACTCTAAATTACCTAACATATACACACACACACACACACACACACACACACACACACGGGTCAATTTTTCTGATAGTAGCCAATTAACCCACTAGTATGTTTTTTGGAGTGTGGGAGGAAACTGGAGCACCCAGAAGAAACCAACGCAAACACGGGGAGAACATTCAAACTCCACACAGATAAGGCCATGGTCAGGAATTGAACTCATGACCCCAGCGCAGTGAGGCAGAAGTGCTAACCACTTAGCCACCGTGCTGCCCCAATATATTATTTGTTTGTTCAGTATGTCTGGTCTTTGTATTTTGTTTTTCATGTATCATGTAATGCGTTAGGAATCATTGCATCCTGTATATGTCATGTATGGCGCTACATTCCTTTTGTAGGGCCTTATAAATAAAAGATAATAATAACAGTAACTATCTACTGCAAGAGATTTTCTGCTTCACCATGTATCGCCATGTTATCCTGCATATAATTTTGCCAGTTCAGTACTGTGACTTTCGTTATTGCCTGTCTGTTGCTTAGTTTCAATAAACCATCTTTTATTGCAACACAACTTCATTCTTCCTGCCAATATATTCCTATCACACATCAGTCACCTCCATCACCTCCTCCCCCCACTGATTTTCTACCTCCTCCTCCTCCTGCTCTGCATCCTCCTATCTCCACCTCCTTATCCTCAGCTGCTTCTGGCTCTATATCCAACGGCTCCAGATCCAGTTCCCATGCACATTGTCTAAGTAAGTGCTCTGTGTAACATAGTGTAGAAACATATCCAAAATGTTATAAGCTATATAGGCGCTAGAAGTGCTCAACCCGTGATAATATCCACACAATCCGCAGTAGGCAGCTCCCAAATCAGATGACACCTGTTTGCAAGTTTCACACTTACAATCCAAAACAAAGAAAAAGGAGCGCCACATATAGTGTAATTCAATTCAAACAAATAACAATATAAAAATTGGTGCCAATTATGCCCTTACCAAATACAGCAGTAATATAAGCTTATCTGAGGAATATATGGATGCGATGAGAGTATTCTGTTGTTCCTTCTTAACATCCAATGAGTATGTCCTAACCAGAACTGCAACTCAGAAAGTGGACACAATAGTGTAGTGTGTTTAAACATAGATGGATAATCTCAATAACACTTAGGCTGATATCAACAGAAGAAATTTAATACAAAAGTACTTAAAAACATTTAAAATCAGCATGAAGCAAAATAATGCTGTTACATGAAAAATGAAATAAATCAGCTTATCTGTCCTCCTCCATACAACGGGATGAAAAGTCCAAATTGTAAACAGAGCTCCCGGCCGGATAAGCATGTCCCACTCCAAGTCCCGATGTGAGGCAGATCAGTGACGCAATCCCTGACGTGTTTCGTCTCTATTAAGACTTTTTCAAGGGGTCATATCCAGTCTCTGTCACTTCATAGAAATAAATAGTGGAGCCCTTAATTCCAAAACCAATCGCGTCCAAACACTCCCGTCTTTGTTACATGCATTGCAACGCATCAAATATGTATTTCTGTAAACCACGATACCACACTTCCCGTAGGGAAATTCCCGTCTCCACATACATACATTAATTCAGATTATTGGGCTAGAAGTAAATCACCAGTAAGACATATACAGTCTAAGATAAATCATATACTAAGCCCGTAAGCAACTTATATAACGGGCGCCATATTTAGGAAGTATATAATATAGAAACATTTTGTTGTCTTATGTCCGGTGGTAGTCATAATTGTGATTACCACAATTCCGACAATGAATATAGTGACAAAATAATGCCGATTACAATAATCCTGATATGGAGGAAATCCAGACTTACCATAAAACAGACACATAACATGGCCGACACACCTCTTATACATTCTGACTACAGAAAATGCCGGCACTTGCAATTGACGTCACTTAAAATGGCGACAGTGAGATTTACAGTGCTCTCCACATAAGTCTACACAACAAAATCCACTTTTTAGCAAGCCAAATGTTCATTCTATTGCAAATATAGTAGAGGTATGTGCCAAATTATATGCCAATTGTTGCTGTGACAATGCATTTGGCAGAGAAGTGAGGAGCCATGTTTGCAGACAGCATTATCATCTCAATAGTAACAAACACATTATAATAATAATAATAATAATAATAATAATAATAATAATACCATGTTTCACCAATAGGGCTCTATGTCCACTATTACATGCAAGCCATAATTACTGGGATCAAATTATACATATATGACCAATCATGTTACGTGGTAATAAAAAAAGTTATTCCATCACATACTTACCTAATAGCCACTTCTGTTCACTCCTTGAGTAATTTTTGCCAAATACCTGATTCTTGGATTATTATGAAGGAGTCACATCTAATCTAATTTTGACAAATTACTATTATTCTAGCAAACACCACCCCAGGAGTGCCAGACTGGGCTGGTTGTCTAACGGTAGTTGGGTTGCCCATTTTCTTTTTGTGGGCCTGATCCTCCGAGGAGCTCAATCCCCATGCTGAAAAAGTTGGGGCTAGTTCACATCATGACAAAGGGAGCACACGCTGTGGGTTTTCCTGTTACAGTGCTATCAGTCCAGTCTGCCAAAACCTGAAGCAGGTTACTGTTTTTGCATGTGAACCCCATGCCCATTGTCCCCCTGAATAAGCAGTAACCATCCTAGGTGCTTTTTATTGATTTTGGGTATGGGGCACACACACACACTTATATATATTATATAATATGTATATATATATATATATATATATATATATATATATATATATATATACATATATATATTTATATATTTATATTTGCTCATTATTTTAAAACAATAAAAATATATAAATATATGTTTATGCTAATCTTATTATCAGCATGTATCCTTGCATCAGTTGTTCGGGATCGGCAAAAGATATGCCTCCTAAGAATCATATCTAGAAATGTGCCCAAGTCTAACTAGGACACATCACCAGTGGGTGTGCTACACTTACTTACACACCCTTACTGTACTGAACGTGCACATGCACACCGCTGACCCACCTGTCGTCTGTAAAGCATGTTCCGTAATGATGCCACATTTTGTGAGGCATGTGCTGTGTAGCATAGTGCACTTTACATGCTGCAAATGGACCATACTAGCCAATATTGAGTTTTTGTCCTTCAGGAGGGGGGCATGGTAGGAGAGCGGGAGGGGGCTGGCCATGACAAACGCGTCATTTTGGCCCCATCTCCTTGACTAAAGCATCATTTTGTCGGGACCTAGCTGGCCCAAAATGACGTGATTCACAATGAATTGAGGCTCCCATTCTGCCCACTTCACTAAGAAGTGGGTAGGATGTGGGAAAATTGCCTGCTTTCAAAAAAGTCCAGGAGATCTGCCTGGAATTCAGGTGTTTCCGGGACATTCCTGGGAGAGTGGGCAAGTATGAAATGGACCAACTCTAAATAAGGCCAAATGTGATAAACAACAGACGAAATACTGCAAAATATACATGGGGCTAGATTTACTATCAGGCGTGTTTGTAAACCCGCTGACTTTCGGCGGGTTTGGCGGCGGTTTAGCCATCGCCGGATTTACTAAGGCTAAACCCGCCGTCCAAACGACCAGAAAAGATGTTTTCAAACCCGCCTCTGTATAAAGCGCCATGACGGTTTCAACAATGTTCAACATACAAACAGACGGATTTACTATTAGGGGGTTTATAAAGCCGCCGGAAAACCGCCATTCAAAAGACCAAAATGAAAGCGCTGCTTGTGAGCGGCGTGATGGTTCAAACAGTGTGCTGTTTCAGGTATATTGCCAATCAGACCATAAGAGAAAGGCCTATTTCATGTCCAATGACCCATTAGGACTGTGTATACAAAATGGGCAAAGTGTCATGAAATTTCAGGCTACTGTTATTTTTTTTTTGCATTATTTTTTCACCCAGTATGATTGCATATTAAAATCTCATTTCACCTTTTCTTTTCTAGTTGTTTTTTACTTTCCGAAAATCCCCTAGAATACTGTTGCCTCAAAGAAACTAGGATGGGAATTGTTGCATTACATAGTTAACCCTTATTTTAATGCTAATGCAATCCACATGTGAAAAATGTTTTTTTCTGCCTGAAGCAATCACAGACAATCACCGTCTATTGCCCACCAGTTAATCATGATGCTTACAAAAAGGGCCCCTCATTATTTGGCAGGTGTGGGTTTGTTGGAGAATGGCTTTTGCAGGTAATGTGGTGCATTCTTGCCAGTGTATGTTTGCAGCTTTTTACCTGATGGAGGCAGAAAGGCGCCAGGAGGAGGAGGATGAACAGCAGTTGGCATCTGTTCCGCGGAGCCTGCAAAGAGCCCGCACTCCACGTGCATTTCCAGTGCGTTTGAATCTGGAGTCTTTGGCTGATGTGGAGGTAGTACAAATGTTTCGCCTCAATCGTACTAACCTCATGGCACTGTATGAGCAAGTGAAGGATGATTTGGAGCCTACAACCAGCCGCTCTAATGCAGTGTCAGGACTACACAAACTACTGTGTGCAGTTCACTTTTTGGCAACAGGTTCCTTTCAATCTGTGTCCTCCAGAGTGATTGGCATAACGCAGCCGACATTTTCAAGGCATTTTGGACAGGTCTTAGGTGCCCTTAAAAAAGTGTGCCCTAGGTATATCAGCTTACCCAGCCAGGAGTCACACTGGCATGAGCTCAAGGGAGCTTTCTATAGGGTCGCAGGTATCCCTAATGTAATGGGTGCAATAGATTGCACTCATATTGCCCTGAGACCACCTCACCACAGGGCAGATGTTTTTGTTAATCGCCATCATTACCACTCCCTGAATGTGCAGGTTGTGTGCGATGCTAACCAGCGTATATTGAGTATTGTTGCAGGCTATCCTGGGTCATGTCATGATGTCTTTATCCTGAGACAGTCTACCCTTTATGCCAAATTTGAAAGTGGTGAAATGCCGGAGGGATGGCTTTTGGGTATGTACTTTGCATGTTTTATATATCCCTTATCCTTGCTCAAATGGACTCACATATGCTAACTGCTGTACAACATGCTCAAATTTATTGCAGGAGATTCAGGATATGGGTGTCGCTCCTGGCTCATGACTCCTCTGCTGCATCCTCAGACTCCTGCACAGCACCAATACAATGAGGCACACATAACCACTAGAGGTATCATAGAATGTACGTTTGGACTCTTGAAAACCAGGTTCAGGTGCCTTGATAAATCTGGTGGGGTGCTTATGTATGTACCTGAAAAGGTATCTGAGATTGTCCAGGCTTGCTGTCTGCTGCATAACC
Organism: Mixophyes fleayi; assembly: GCF_038048845.1. Taxonomy (NCBI): domain Eukaryota; kingdom Metazoa; phylum Chordata; class Amphibia; order Anura; family Limnodynastidae; genus Mixophyes; species Mixophyes fleayi. The sequence goes on from NC_134402.1 coordinate 177,331,789, forward strand.
TGGCTTTACATCAACTTACCCCACCGATTATTGCAGTAGACAGTGAAGAAGAAGGGGTACGTGTCACATCTGGTGATGTGCAGAGCACAGAGGGCGGAAGGGAGATTAGAGACCGTCTCATTACAAACTACTTTACGTGTAAGTACATAGTATGATAAACATTTATTGCTCTAAAATGTGTTTTATGTGAGTGTAATGTTTGTTTTGTAGTTAAAATGTTTTGTAAATTTGAACCTTTAAAAAGAGGATAGTGTGTACTCCTCATGTGGTAAATATGAACATCCCTGGAATGTGACAGTCAGAGGTCAATGTTTAAGTGAAATTAGTGCATAGTTTTTAAAAAATCAGTATACTCTTGTTTAATGTGCAGAAAAGAAAGACTGACACAATAGAAATTTAACTGCATTTATTGCAGAACACAATAAATAATAACGTATAATGGTTATAGAAACTTTAGAAAACATTAAGCAATAAGAAACATTGTACTAGCGACGCCTTTTTGCAGGCATATCGCTATGCTTGGTGCCACTCTCTCCCCTCCCTCGCCCACCCCTGGTGCGAGCACCTCTCCTTGGAGGAGTACTCTGTAGAGATGTGGTAGGCGTACTAGCGGCACTGGTGGTGGCTGAAGACATAGGTGCCGGTAAACGGGCTACAATTTCAGAATGTAGTTGCCCTGCCAGCTGGGTGACATTGGCATTCCCCTCACGTACTGTGGAATGTAAGGCCTCCACAGCCCCAGTCATTTGTGCCAGCTGCACATTAGTTTGTTCCAAAGCAGTTGCCAGACGGTTGATTCCAGCAGGGAGTTGACTATTTGAGCGGTGTATCCGCCTCAAATGGGCCGCAATTTGTGACATGTGTCTCGTTTGGCTGTCCATAAACTGACACTGTTGTGCCTGGAAATTTGCAATGGATTGGGCCATTTCTCGCCCTGTATCCATCCGAGGAGCTGCAGCTTGTTGCTCAGATGACTGTTCCGCAGGGGCAGTTGCTTGTTCCTGGCGCATAGACACGGGGACATCTACCATCTCTAAAGTGATGACTGTGTCTTCCTGTGTGTCGTCAGAAGGTGACATCTGCGCAGACTGGCGCTGGCCTTGCAGAGATGATGAGGTTCCTGTGGTGAAATAACCAAGGTAAGTATATAGGAACTAACATGTTTGTCAATTGAATTCTGGACACTGTACCAAAAACAAAAACCTTTAACAACTAAATAATGGTTAACAATGTCTACCTTCCAGATTAGTTGTCCTCTTGCGACCTGCTGAAGGATGCTCCACATATGTTTTAGGAGTAAAATCTCATTTTGCCTATGCGTTACAGTGAAGGGATCTAAATGTAAATAATTTAAAATGCAAACATTGAGGGTGCTTGTAGCAAAATGCTGCAAGGCCGTGCTTTGGGGTAAGCAAATACTATTTTACTTCTCCCTCTGTGTAGTACATGATGGGGAACATAGACTAAACTCCATGTTTGAAAAGGTGGAGATGTTGACTATAGCAAACAATCAGATTTTAGCTGACATTTTGCAGAATGGCCAAAAAAAAAAAAAAAATGGAATCTGATAGGTTGCTATAGGCAACATCTCAAGGTTTCCAAACCCTCAGTTTAGTAAATCTAGCCCTATGTTCTCATTGGAAAACATATAAAAATCACTAAATATAACATGGACAGCAACATTTGCACAGAAAAACATCTAACTCCATTATTTCTTCCCCAAACAGAGAGCACGCACCTGCTTGCTCTTCAGAGCCTGAATCTCTCGCTGAAGGTGGAGGTGTAGACCTCAGACTGGGAGTTACCTGCGTTCCTGGCGAATCTGGATGTATTAGAAAAAGCATACAATGTATTTGCAGCAAAAAGCAATTTACAAATATACTGTTTATTTCAAAAATGTGTTTGCGAATAAAAAAATTGTTTTTATGAGAAAAAAACATCCTTTATAAACTAATAGCGTTAAAAATACACTTTGAAAAACTAAAAAAAATGCAAAACAAATAAAGAAAAACTTTTCCAAAGAGAAAAGCATTTAAAAAAAGAGAAAAGCAGTTTAAAAAAGAGAAAAGCATTTAAAAAAAGAGAAAAGCAGTTTAAAAAAGAGAAAAGCATTTAAAAAAAAGAGAAAAGCAGTTTAAAAAAGAGAAAAGCATTTAAAAAAAGAGAAAAGCAGTTTAAAAAAGAGAAAACCATTTAAAAAAAGAGAAAAGCAGTTTAAAAAAGAGAAAAGCAGTTTAAAAACTGTTAGGGTAAAAAAAACAAATCACTCACCAACTACTTGGCCAAAAGAGGGCGAATCTGTGTCCTGCACATTTATGCCCTCTACAATTTCAGCCGGCATTATCTGGCGCAGCTCCTCCTCAATGTGGTGTACTCCATACGAAGTGGGGGGCCACCACCCGTGCGCCTTGTAGACCTCCTTTCCTGGGCCATCTTCTCTTTAAGCCTCCTCTTAATATCAGAGAAGCGCTTGCGGCAGTGCGCCACTGACCGCTTCAGTGGGCCCACTGCGTTCACGGCATCACAGACACGCCCCCACAATTGGTGACGCCGCCTTAGAGGAGTCCGGGCTGCCAGGTTGCCTAGGATGACATCGTAGCAGGGAATGATATTGTGCACCAACACACAATTCTCATCATGTGAGAAGCGCACATTCCTCCCTGTCTTGGTCTTCCTGCCCTGTCCTGTCTCCTCAACCTCTCCCTCTCCCTCCTCTGACCCCTCAACCTCCATCTCCCTCTCCTCAGCCTGTTCTCCCCTCCTATCTCTGGACATAATGACAAATAAATGCCAAACACAGAAAACACAGAAAGACTTACAAACACAAAGGACAAACTACACTAAATACAGACACACTCTCCAGACAGGCACACACAAGTAACACAGACAAAGGACAAGTCAAATACAAAAAATACAAGACAGAAAATAAAAGAGAAAATAAATGTACAAAACAGAAAAATACCACAGGACTACTCACACTTCAATCAGATATCGCTCCACCAATCCACCAAACTCCAACTCTCACCAACTCTCACAAAGCACAAACCAACTAACTCCTCTCTCAAAACTCCTCAAAACCCTATCAGAGAAAAAAGTGTCAGGCCAGTGGTTTATATAGGGCTTGTGATGTCAAATCTCCTGACTTTGAAAATAGCCAATAGCAACAGGCCAGGAGACAAGTGTAATTTTTAAAAAAACCGCCTTTACACGAAAGCGCCGTCATTTAAAGCAAAAGCGCCATGTTCTATTCAAAGCCGCCGCCGGCTTTGAGCATTACATCCCGCCGTGACATCGCCGGCGGCTTCAAATTGAAGCTGAAATGCGCCCATTAGTAAATCCGGCTGTTTGCAATGCAAACCCGCCGGAAAACCGCTGCGATGCATGGCAGCGTCAAGGCGCCATGCATCACGCCTGTTAGTAAATCTAGCCCATGGTGTTCTCTATTTTTGCCACATATGTTGACTCCCAATTAAATACACAAAAATCGCAAAAAGTTATGATGATATGATATTTCCTTGAACTATATGCTAGATTTATGTTTGCATGTATGTTAAAATGCATGTAATTAAAAATATAGACATTGAAGCATAAGTGCGCTGATGCACATTTGCACATATGCAAATAGGCAACTTTTACTTTCAACTCTGAATTGGCCCCAATGCAAATTACCTGAATCAGCTTCAGAAGCAAGCCATATGTATCCCTATCTTTATGTATCCCTATGTCACAGGCAGAGCCGGATTTAGACCTCATGGTGCCCTAGGCAAGATATTGGTTTTGGCCCAGCCCCCTCCCATGCCCCCCCAACACCCGCTCCCACGCCCCCCCAGCCCCCCCACGCCCCTCCAGCCCCCTCCCCCCGCCTCCCTCAAACAATCCATAGCATTAAATTGTTTTTAACATAGCATATACTCCTATAGTTAAGTAGAAGGGTAAACTATGTGCCGCCGCACATCACGCTGCTCCTCCTGCATCACCATGCGGCCCCTCATTATTGTCCCTCTCATCACACTGTGCCCTCCTTTATCATTACACTGCATCACACGGTGGTCCCAGCAGTTAAACAATAATGACCATGGACCCCATATTTTGTCAAAGGATCTAGCAGAATTTTGAATTATGCTGGTCATATACTCCATACGATGAATATTAAGCTCAGTGGTTGAAGTGGAAGTTTAGAAGTGGCGGTATGAAAAATGTAATGAGAATGTAAACAAGTGAATGGAATTTTATTATTTTACAATGAAGGCAGTACGAGAAGTAGCGGTATAGCCTACTACTATATACAAATAAAAAACAAAAAGTTGCGCAGAATCTCCTAATATTTATTCGATAGATCAATAAGGATAAATAAAACATATAAAATAAGTGCACAATATGTAATGCAAAAAAAGATCAATTGAATAGATGTTCAAGCCACAGTTTAACCACAGGTGTTGATACAGATATTATAATATAATTTTATACTCATAAATACCCCTTAAGCCTGAGATGGTAATTGCTATATAATATGATATTATCCAGCTGATGTACTAATGTTATAATATCAAAATGAATTGACATATATAACAGGGATATCCCTCCTGGATATTTAAACGGTCATACATGCGTCTTTTTGATATAAAATCCACAAGAAATATAGACAGTGGTCCAGTAATGGAAGATCATATATAAATATATATTTTTATGTAGTCCAGAGTAAAGTTAGATATCTTCGAATCCAAATCCTTCAAGGTTATGTATCAAATATCTTAATTTGTATATCACAAGTATATTTGTAATGTCCGTATTGAATCAATTGCCTGAGGCTCATCACGGACTAGACACATGTAAAACAACTTCTTACCGCCTGAGCGGCTAATAAATGGTTGAATCAAATACCTCCGATGGATTTGCCTCCAGAAATAATCATATTTAAAACCAATCCAATGTTTGAGGCTAATATCGGATTCGGCACGTAATAGACAACTTCTTACCGGCTAAGCGGCTATAAGGTAATTGAAGCACGTACCTCCGATCGTTCTGCCTTCAAAGTTGGTGAAGATAATCTTTTATCCGGAAAAGAAATAGAAAGGTATACCTTCTTACCGTATAAACGGTTGTTGAAAGCGTGTTACATCCAGTCTTCGGTGCGCACCAATTCAAACGTCCGGATAGAAAGCAGTAATCTTAGATAAAAGTTCCATTTGAATAGTAAGGTGATATCTTATGGATGTTCAAATTGCAAACTCTTGCGCCTGAAGGTTTGAACAAGACCATAGATTTCAATGATTGGCAATCATGATTTAGTATGAAGTTAATATAATTATAAAGTTGACGTCATTTCCATTGTATTTTATATCTGATTTTGTTGAAAGTAAGTTTTGATAAAAATATAAAAATAGAAACAGAATTAAAATATAGCTATTTATTTTATTTTATTTAGATTATTTATACATTTTGACATTCTGTATATATTTCTTGAGGATTTATATAATCATGCATATATACAAATTCATTACATTATTTTATTATTATAAATTTTTTTAATTATTGTATGTTTATTTATTTGAATTTTATAGTATAATTTTATATATGTATATTTGGATTTTCTACCCACTTTATAATATGTTATAAGAGTACAATTTGATCAATTTATAGATGTTTATTTGCCCACTTTTATATAAAGGATCAGTTCAAGTTTATTGCTGAAACAGTTCCACTTGTATTTGCCTGTTATCCATACACATGTTTCCAATCAAGGTTAACGAGACATTTCCTCTTTAAAAGGCAGCTCCCTAGTTAGAGATTTACTGCTTGAGAAAGTCTGTTTTACAGACGAAACGCGTCGCTTGCTCTGTCTGCTGCCTATCATTTAGATCAAATTGTTATAAGATATCACCTTACTATTCAAATGGAACTTTTATCTAAGATTACTGCTTTCTATCCGGACGTTTGAATTGGTGCGCACCGAAGACTGGATGTAACACGCTTTCAACAACCGTTTATACGGTAAGAAGGTATACCTTTCTATTTCTTTTCCGGATAAAAGATTATCTTCACCAACTTTGAAGGCAGAACGATCGGAGGTACGTGCTTCAATTACCTTATAGCCGCTTAGCCGGTAAGAAGTTGTCTATTACGTGCCGAATCCGATATTAGCCTCAAACATTGGATTGGTTTTAAATATGATTATTTCTGGAGGCAAATCCATCGGAGGTATTTGATTCAACCATTTATTAGCCGCTCAGGCGGTAAGAAGTTGTTTTACATGTGTCTAGTCCGTGATGAGCCTCAGGCAATTGATTCAATACGGACATTACAAATATACTTGTGATATACAAATTAAGATATTTGATACATAACCTTGAAGGATTTGGATTCGAAGATATCTAACTTTACTCTGGACTACATAAAAATATATATTTATATATGATCTTCCATTACTGGACCACTGTCTATATTTCTTGTGGATTTTATATCAAAAAGACGCATGTATGACCGTTTAAATATCCAGGAGGGATATCCCTGTTATATATGTCAATTCATTTTGATATTATAACATTAGTACATCAGCTGGATAATATCATATTATATAGCAATTACCATCTCAGGCTTAAGGGGTATTTATGAGTATAAAATTATATTATAATATCTGTATCAACACCTGTGGTTAAACTGTGGCTTGAACATCTATTCAATTGATCTTTTTTTGCATTACATATTGTGCACTTATTTTATATGTTTTATTTATCCTTATTGATCTATCAAATAAATATTAGGAGATTCTGCGCAACTTTTTGTTTTTTATTTGTTATATCCTTATAGAGGTTTAACACTGCCTCTTTTTTAGTTGCTGCATTTGATACCTAAATGTTTTTTTATATATATATTCTCTTAATTTTTGTTTATTAGTGCCAGAGAAATAAGGTTTTTCTACTACTATATACACCCCACTTCCACCACTGCTTACCTTTCAATTCGCACAAATTGTACTTTATCTTTAACTAAACTTAGGTATTAATCATAATTAATATGTCAAGAAACTGCAGTTCATGGTTAGCAAGCCCAGTAATAAAAAAACAGCAGTCTCCTATCCCTACCACGTCACAGCCCGTCCGCCACTACAGTTACTGACTGCAGCCCTCTACCTACAGAAACATGAAAAAGCGCTGGAATGCAATAATCATGTTAATATGTCAGTCTTCTGCATGAATCCCATAGTGCAACATTTAAACAAGTCAGACCTCCTCATAATATAAATCCCACCAGATTCAGGATAGTTGGCAGACTGCCCTGCTCTCTCCTACCTGTTCTCGTCACTTTCACGGCTTGTTGCCGCTGGTGTCTTTAGATCAACTGCTGCTTGTCTGGATCCTAGAATGTTTGAGGCCCTATTTGGAAAAAAAAAATGGGTACACGAAATTTAGTAAATTACAGCCAGCCCCAGTGTTAAATCAATATAGCACCCACATTTTATAAGTAGACTTCCCTCCAACCAAAACATTAAATTAATAGCATACACATTTAATAAATAAACTTATTTCCCTCCAACCAGCTCCAACATTAAATTAATAGTGTTACCATTTAAAAAATAAACTTATTTCCCTCCCACAAAAAGCCCCTCATACACACACATCATATAAATACACTGGCCCCTCACATACACACATAATATACATACACTGGCCCCTCACACACACATATTATATTAATATAAAGGGTGCCGCTTTTCATTTTGAGGTAAGAGGTGTCAGGATTGAGGCAGCGGGTCATGTGAGGGAATAGATAATGAGCACGTGTCATGGGGAATATCAAAGAAAGGCTGGTGAGTGTTGTAAGGGTATTGTTGGCTGCGGAGGGGCCGTGTGGGGAACAGACTTATAACTCAAATGCCCTCCTCTGCCCAGCACCTTCACACATGCCCCCTCTCTGCCCAGCAGCTTTAGCCACACATGCCACCCCTATGCCCTGCAGCTTCCATCACACATGCCCCCCCTGTGCCCTGTAGCTTCCATCACACATGCCCCCCTTGTGCCAGAGCAGCTTCCATCACACATGCCCCCTCTCTGCCCAGCACCTTTAGCCACACATGCCCCCCTATGCCCTGCAGCCTCCATCACACATGCTCCCCTGTGCCCTGCATCTTCCATCACATATGCGCCCCCTGTAGCTTCCATCACACATGCGCTCCCTGTGCCAGAGCATCTTCCATCACACATGCCCCCTGTGCCAGAGCATCCTCCATCCCACATACCCCCTGTGCCCTGCATCTTCCATCATACATGCCCCCTGTGCCCTGCATCTTCCATCATACATGACCTCTTTGTGCCCTGCAGACACACAAACACACATATATACACACACATACACACACACACATACTTCTTACCATTTTTTTTACAGGAACCGAAAGAAGTGATGAAGCTCCTGTACCATGTGACCGCTGCGACCACATGACCCTGTGATGTTATATTGAGGTGCCTACAGTTACAGTGCCACTACAGCTTCTGCCTTCTAGCTATATCACCAGCCCCTCACCCAATTCGCGAGTCGGGGGAGGGGGCGAATTTTTTTTTCTCCCTGTTTTGTCCCTCCCATCTGGGCCCCCAGAGAGCCGCTAGACCCTAGACAGGTGCCTAGGTTGCCTAGCGGTAAATCCGGCCCTGGAGCTGTGTCATAGAGAGGAAGGGACATAGGCCAGCATGCTGTCTGACTCAGAAGCCAAATGAAGCATCTGCATACAGTGCAGACTGTTTATAGATGCTCTCTCATGCAAAGGAAACAATTTATTTTATTAACACATACATAGGGGGGAATTCAATTGGCCGCGTTACTGTAAAAAGTAACACAGCCTCCACACTATTACCGATATTACGGTAATAGTGCGCATAATTACCATTAATATGGTAATGTTAACGCCGGCTTTTTGCTCACTGCTCCCTGAGCCCCAAGCAGAAATCTGTATTGAAAGTACCGTATTAACGGTAATAGGTTTACCAAGGCAGTATTCTGGGGGGAATTGAATCCCCCCAAAGTGTACAGGGTACAGTTCAGTTTATTTTGTCTGCCATAGATAGTCTTTGTATTTGTCCTTTCTGTGTTCCTGTTCCCACCATTTAGTCCTGTTTTCTTTACTCTTGCCTTACGTGTCCATTGCCCAGTGCATCCGGATCTCTTTGCCCACCTTTGCTAGTTTCTTGAGTCAATAGAGCTCTATGAAGCTGGAAGTATTGTAATACTCTTCTGTGAGCTGCTGCAGTACTGTAGAGAATATTAGCTCATCCGAGATTGTGCCCCTCCCACACACACACAACCTTTTGCTAGATGGTATATATACAGGGCCGGTGCTAGGGTCCATGGCGCCCTAGGCAAAATCGGCGCCCTCTCCCCCCCCGCAAAAATCGGCGCCCTCCCCCCTCCTCCCCCCTCACCCCGTCTTTTCTTACCTTGTCTCACCACCGCCGCCTCTCTGCTCCATCTCCTCCCCTCCACTCCACTCACTGACACTAGTGAGTGGAGGGGAGGAGACGGAGCAGAGAGGCGGCGGTGGTGAGCAAAAGCCTCTTCCCCCCCTCCCCATGCATCTGAATGCTGTGAGGCGGCCGTGACAGGTATGGTCAGCGGTCGCCGCACAGTTTTAAAATTAATTTCCAGTTCTGTGGCGCCCTCCAGGCACCCTCCAGAGCCCGGCGCCCTAGGCAAGTGCCTAACCTTGCCTAATGGGAGCGCCGGGCCTGTATATATACACATTCGTGCATACACACAAACACAATGCCAGGGCATTTTGTCACTGATTTTGTCACTTTGGCTAATACATTTTCCATTAATTTCAATGAGAAGTGCTGCTGACAAGTTCGCATTTGCAATTAAGTGAATTACATAAAATATGTTTAAGTAATCTAAAAACCCTCTGGCTAGTCTGTACTAATAAAATAGTGATCCTTAATTGTGTCACATGCCAGATCTGGGAAATTAATAGCAACAGCAGCTCATCACACACTTCCTGAAAGTGAGATTCTTCATGTATTGGTGACTGTCACCTGTTTCTCAGCAGATTTTGAAAAGCCTTGCCTTCAGCAGGCCTCACTCTTGGATAAAATGAATCATGACACCTATCGTAGTATATTATAGGAGGTTGCTGAAATGTTGAAATGTGTAAACTTTTACACTATTTAAACAAAATCACTGACCAATGACACCCTGAGGGTGGATCTTTTCCTCATACATATGCATGCATTTATTCTTAAATACAACATTTTCATGCTGATTAAGAGAATATTCTGTAGTTAGATAATAGTGTTTAAGAACATGTATTTTCCATTTGTTATCTGGTTAAATAATTACTAGAAACTATACTGAATGTTGTTACTTTTACTTAATATGTAAAGAGTTGGTTCTGTTTAGCAAATGCATAAGCTGCTAGTTATGGTATTTGGCATTTAAGAATGATTCATTTGATGTAATAATAACACCCAGCATTATGGATGTTTGATATAATAAGTATATAACATGCAGAGAAAAAAAATTTCAACAATAATCAATATGACATTGTAATTAGTAATTATGATAATACATTTGACACTTCAACATTTATCAGGGAGATTGGACAGTGTATTCTTGGTTTGAAATAGGTCTGATTTTGGTTTCCTGTTATTTTAACTATGTTAATAAAATAAACTACATGAGAATAGTAATGTTTTAGGAAATATATGTAAAGTAAAAGGGGTAATGTTCTTTCTGATATTTCCCTCTTGCTTGTACAGATGCTTTTTACATACATTACTGTAATATAAATAGCATACAAAATGTGCATATTTATATACAATTTCTTCAATGTGCCTTTATTTATGCATGCTAAAGTTGTTCATCTATCAATATTAAAGCAGTCCCTGTCCTCTTTTCAATAACATATGCCAATGCCTACTTTAGCTCTTAAAAGCCAATTCCCTCCTGCTGTTTTTGAGCACCAGTAGTCCCTAAGCAGTGATTAGTAGATTTCGTGCGTCACGGGGATTGACTCCAATCACTTTCACCCTGCAAATTGCTGAACTTCTATGCAGCAGCACATAGTGGGCTTTGTGACTTGGGCCTTGTCTACATCATTAAAATACAGAGAATTAAAGCGATTGTTTGTATGGCAACATCTACATCTTCATTGGAGGCTAATTATTGTTTCCCTCAGGTTGCTGCATAAAGAACACTTAAGGGTAATCACCGGCTAACTGCAAAGGGAGTGTTTTGAAACATTTTACCAAGTCAACTGACAACAGCTTGAAGTAATATTAGCCTTGTTACATCAAGACAAGGGCTCTTCACACAAAGGAGCTAGCGCCATTCAATAAATCAATGCAACATTCTTGAAAGCTATCAGTTCTGAGTCATTAATTTTTGCTCGGTTTTTGATAGCTATATAAAATGCTACTTCAAGTTAAACTGCAAAAGACAACGCCACAAGAAAATAAATTAAATGTTCGAGGCATTAACCATTATTTCTTGCTGATATCCTTAAGTGCCAGGTTTGCCCTTAAAGTATTACTGAGCAATTTCTTTAACAAGAGAAGGGTTAATTCTGAAAACATGGATGTCTTTGTGAGTTAAGATGAAATCAAACAATGCTTACAAATGGATATAAATCAATATATATGGTAAAATATGTGAAGTTATATAAAGAGGAACATAAGTTTGGCAAAATATAATTTTATTTGCAACATTTAAAAGCTATTTTGGAAAGAAAAAAAGCTATAGTTTTGTATATAGTAGCAGGGGCAAATATAAGATTTCTAGAGGTGGGGGTTCCACGCCATGCCATCAGATTGGGCATGACCACATTGCTAGTCTGCTCTCAAGCCCTCTAACATCTCATCCAAATAGATGGACAATGCTGTGTGTGCTACTCTTAGGTGCACACTGCTCCTCCTTCACAACCAGAGCAGTGTGAAGAGAGATATATCACCTAAGTGTCTTTGCAGTGAATGAGACAGTAACCCCAAATCAGGACAATTCTACCAGAACCAGGACAGTTGACAGACTGCTCTGCTCTCCTACACGCTCTTGTATTTTTCACTACCTGAAGCTGTTGATCGTATATTAAGCTAATTGATGCTTGTCTGGATCTTGGATTATGGGGGCCCTATTTGGAAAAAACTATAGGTACATGAAATATAGAAAGCCTTGTAAATGCAGAATTAAATAATAAACACCCATGTTTAAGAATTCGGCTTCCTTCCCTGCAAACAGCACAACATAATATTAATAGCATTCACTTTTAATAAATAAACCTGTTTTCTCCCAAACAGCCCCAACATTAAATTATTAGTATTCACAATGAAAAAATAGAGCTATTTTCCCCTATCTGCTCCAACATTAAATTAATAATATTCACATTTATTACATAAAGATACAAATACTAAAAATACTATCCACAAGCACTCCCAGTCTTTGTAGTTGTTGCCTACTCACTATAAGGATGCCATTCCACCCAAATGAAACAATATATTACATACAGAGGTATAGGCGCAAACTCACATATATATTAGAACAAGTTACTTAGAATAAGTAACCCAACCAATACATTAATAGTTCCCCTTACCATCCTCTCATCACACTTACACTTACATTGAAAGCATTCTTCCCCTGAAACTTACCTTCTGCCCTGCAGCTCTGTAACTTGCTGCGGATGCCGATTTCAGTCTTAACAAATGCTGTCAGTGCTTGGGAAGAGAAGGGCAGGCACACAGCAGTGGAGATAGCGGAGGACAGAATCACAACAATTGGCGGTCACCTGCTGTAAGGTTACAGTTAGGGTGACTATTGTGCTTGATTGTTGTGAGGTATGGAGTGTATTTACGGCAGACACCATTTCTTCCACCTAATGAGCCTAGAAATAAAGTTATACTTATCTGTCCATAACCATGAAGCGCTGTTTCTGTTAGATTACTGTGGTGCAATGGTCCAGGAGTTGTTCTCCATAGATGTTAGTGTGTGTGGAATTGAGTCGGTGATGAAACCATGGTCTGTAGAAGGTGGATAAGCTGAGGTAGGTGGTTCCTGGTATGGAGGGCTAGGGGTAGGAGTGAAAGGGTCCTACTGCCCACCTTTTCTCATCGCTCTACCTTTTTCCTATCACCTCACTTAGCAGAATACCAAATTCCACTCATTCCTACACTTTGGCATATTTTCGTTTGTTATTTTTTTGTACTGTTTGTAACCATAATAAGTGCTCACTCCTATACACACAATACTACCCATTGCAATTATCTCATGAACCTTAACTTATCTACCTGCTGTAAGGTGGTTGGCCCTGGGGGAGACACCAGTTGCCAGGAAGTATACAGTGCGCGCCTGAATAGATATTTCCTTGAGAGAAGGTCAGTGGTGTTACTCATCTTTTTGGTAGTATGTATGTATCTATGTATGTATGTATGTATGTATGTATGTATGTATGTATGTATTGTAACAAAAGGAGGCATTTAGCTGCCAATATGCAGAGAAAGCAGGGAAGTAGAGTAAAACATTTGTGCAGTAATGCACCTAGATTGAATGTAAAGACCTATGTATGAAAAGCAATAGTTTAAATTTGGTTTAACTTACATGACTTGAAATCCTTCCTCTCAGCAAACAGACAGGGTGTGTCTGTTTGAATTAAAGAGCCAGTGATGGGTGTTTCCTTTTAAAGAGAAGGTAGGTGTGTAACCTGTCCATCAAGCTAAGGCTGGGGGAGGAGTATCAGGTATAAAAGCTTGTTTATATCATTTGTGCATGGAGACCAACGCTGGGTGAGCTGGCTGGTCCTGAGAGAGCGCTGGACTATGTATAGCTAATATTTAGGGTCTCCATGATTGCTGTGCAAGTATACGGTGTCAAAACATTTACCATCCTGACAATAAAGCACCATAAAAAGGAAGAAGTTGTTCGCGTGTGCTTCTGCAGTAGCGGGCTTTTGCCACAGTATGTATGTATGTATGCATTGATATGTTTACTTGCATTGCAGCACACAAAATAAAGCGCTGTCTTACATGACCAATAGACTGGACAGAAAAGAAAGGTTATTCACTCAAGTACAATAGGAAAGAGCATTCAGCATGGTAGTACTGTTACTATTCTTCATTACAAATGGACCTCAAAGTGTAAATTAATTGGCCACCATTAGTAGTTGATAAGGGCAATATAAGGTATATGTATTTGACCTTCTCAGAAATGGGTTTGGGTTTTGGTTTTGGCAACCGATTATTATTAGTGCTAACTGCACTCTAGAGAGGTTTTCAAACATTTTGTGATCTTCCCCCTTTTCTGTGTCTATGTCTAAGTGACTGTACATATGTTTTAATGTAGTATTTAAGATACAACAAGTGCTGTTTTTTATTTACTACAGTTGAGTTGTTGAATTTCAAGTGGATACTGGTAAAACAGAGGTTATGTTGGGTGGTCCCTCACATCATGTGTGTAACATGGGTGTGGAACTTGATGGAAGTTTATCTCTTACCCAGTTCGCTACCATTGAATAAAAGTTTATATTGCGGCCTGTTTTATGCTTTCATATAACCTATTGTTTAATCCTCATTCTAACACCCAATGGAAATAGCAAAAATCAAGCAACTTATATCTCCAGATGAACAGCCCACCATATGTCACACATTTGAATCCTCTTGGCTAGATAACTATAATACTCTGTATTCAGGTCTACCAGAGATGAACCTGCACCAACAGAAATACTTCAGAAGGTTGCTATTTATCTACTATGTAATACAAATATTCACACATTTCATTCATTCTTTTGGGGCAATAATTTTTTCTGTACCCAGAATTCACCTAAAATCATTTGGTGCTTGGGCTTCTTCTTACTCTCAGAATGTGTAACTCATTTCCCATTTCAATTTTGAAGGCACTATTACTAAATAGTTAAATGCAGATATCACCTTATTATCAATGTGTGTGCATGAAATTAAAAGTATCTGGAAACTTTATTGCTTTGCAGATATTTAATTAGTGACACAATCGCCAAGTCTCTTAAAGACCCAGAGATATTTTTCAAGGTGTCCCCTAGCATTAGTGCATGTGGAAAACCACACATCAAACCACCAATTGTTATATTGCCCCCCACCCCTTCCCCTTAGAAGACTGACCTGATGCTGTGCAGCACTGGCCCGGAAGATAGCTTATGGTGAAACCAGATGTTTTCATCCAGTTTTACCATTTGGATCTGCCTAAATCGTATGTGTATTACCACTTCTCCCTTGCAACACTATAAACAATACCTTTAATAACTTCTTATTTTTAAAATATCTTAAAACACAATTTTTATATTACTAGGATACTGTACTTTTCATATTATAACAATATTTTTGCATATATTTCTATTATATATTTTAGAGATGTGCACCGGCGACTTTTGGTGTCTCGTGTTTTGTGTTTTGGATTCGGATTTTTTTTGAAAAAAGCATAAAAAGTTCAAAAATCAAGTTTTTGGGCTTATTTTCACTCCTACGCTATTATTAACCTCAATAACATTCAATAACAAGCATTTCCACTAATTTACTATGTATTCTGAACACCTTACAATATAGTTATTAGTCCAAAACGTTGCAACGAGGTATCTTTCTGGACTGCGTAGTGGAGTGGTCCCCACAATATAATAAGAAAACCATCAACTGGTCTTAATCGCACCAAAAAATGTACCTGGACTGCGTAGAGGAGTGGGTCACCACAATGTACCTGGACTGCGTAGAGGAGTGGGTCACCACAATATAAATTAAAAACCCTGAACTTGTATGATTCGCACCAATAATGTACATGGACTGCGTAGAGGAGTGGGTCACCACAATATATATAATAAGAAAACCATCAACTGGTATGAAATCGCACCGAATAATGTACCTGGACTGCGTAGAGGAGTGGGTCACCACAATATAAATTAAAAACCCTGAACTTGTATGATTCGCACCAATAATGTACCTGGACTGCGTAGAGGAGTGGGTCACCACAATATATATAATAAGAAAACCATCAACTGGTATGAATCGCACCGAATAATGTACCTGGACTGCATAGAGGAGTGGGTCACCACAATATAAATTAAAAACCCTGAACTTGTATGATTCGCACCAATAATGTACCTGGACTGCGTAGAGGAGTGGGTCACCACAATATATATAATAAGAAAACCATCAACTGGTATGAATCGCACCGAATAATGTACCTGGACTGTGTAGAGTAGTGGGTCACCACAATATAAATTAAAAACCCTGAACTTGTATGATTCGCACCAATAATGTACCTTGACTGCGTAGAGGAGCGGGTCACCACAATATATATAATAAGAAAACCATCAACTGGTATGAATCGCACCGAATAATGTACCTGGACTGCGTAGAGGCGTGGGTCACCACAATATAAATTAAAAACCCTGAACTTGTATGATTCGCACCAATAATGTACCTGGACTGCGTAGAGGAGTGAGTCACCACAATATATATAATAAGAAAACCATCAACTGGTAGGAATCGCACCGAAAAATGTACCTGGACTGCGTAGAGGAGTGGGTCACCATAATATAAATTAAAAACCCTGAACTTGTATGATTCGCACCAATAATGTACCTGGACTGCGTAGAGGAGTGAGTCACCACAATATATATAATAAGAAAACCATCAACTGGTATGATTCGCACCAATAATGTACCTGGACTGCGAAGAGGAGTGGGTCACCACAATATATATAATAAGAAAACCATCAACTGGTATGAATCGCACCGAATAATGTACCTGGACTGCGTAGAGGAGTGGGTCACCACAATATAAATTAAAAACCCTGAACTTGTATGATTCGCACCAATAATGTACCTGGACTGCGTAGAGGAGTGGGTCACCACAATATATATAATAAGAAAACCATCAACTGGTATGAATCGCACCGAATAATGTACCTGGACTGCGTAGAGGAGTGGGTCACCACAATATGAATTAAAAACCCTGAACTTGTATGATTCGCACCAATAATGTACCTGGACTGTGTAGAGGAGTGGGTCACCACAATATATATAACAAGAAAACCATCAACTGGTATGAATCGCACCGATTAATGTACCTGGACTGCGTAGAGGAGTGGGTCACCACAATATAAATTAAAAACCCTGAACTTGTATGATTCGCACCAATAATGTACCTGGACTGCGTAGAGGAGTGGGTCACCACAATATATATAATAAGAAAACCATCAACTGGTATGAATCGCACCGAATAATGTACCTGGACTGCGTAGAGGAGTGGGTCACCACAATATAAATTAAAAACCCTGAACTTGTATGATTCGCACCGAATAATGTATCTGGACTGCGTAGAGGAGTGGGTCACCACAATATATATAATAAGAAAACCATCAACTGGTATGAATTGCACCGAATAATGTACCTGGACTGCGTAGAGGAGTGGGTCACCACAATATAAATTAAAAACCCTGAACTTGTATGATTCGCACCAATAATGTACCTGGACTGCGTAGAGGAGTGGGTCACCACAATATATATAATAAGAAAACCATCAACTGGTATGAATCGCACCGAATAATGTACCTGGACTGCGTAGAGGAGTGATTCACCACAATATAAATTAAAAACCCTGAACTTGTATGATTCGCACCAATAATGTACCTGGACTGCGTAGAGGAGTGGGTCACCACAATATAAATTAAAAACCCTGAACTTGTATGATTCGCACCAATAATGTTCCTGGACTGTGTAGAGGAGTGGGTCACCACAATATATATAATAAGAAAACCATCAACTGGTATGAATCGCACCGAATAATGTACCTGGACTGAGTTGAGGAGTGGGTCACCACAATATATATAATAAGAAAACCATCAACTGGTATGAATCGCACCGAATAATGTACCTGGACTGCGTAGAGGAGTGGGTCACCACAATATAAATTAAAAACCCTGAACTTGTATGATTCGCACCAATAATGTACCTGGACTGCGTAGAGGAGTGGGTCACCACAATATATATAATAAGAAAACCATCAACTGGTATGAATCGCACCGAATAATGTACCTGGACTGCGTAGAGGAGTGGGTCACCACAATATAAATTAAAAAACCTGAACTTGTATGATTCGCACCAATAATGTACCTGGACTGCGTAGAGGAGTGGGTCACCACAATATATATAATAAGAAAACCATCAACTGGTATGAATCGCACCGAATAATGTACCTGGACTGCGTAGAGGAGTGGGTCACCACAATATAAATTAAAAACCCTGAACTTGTATGATTCGCACCAATAATGTAACTGGACTGCGTAGAGGAGTGGGTCACCACAATATAAATTAAAAACCCTGAACTTGTATGATTCGCACCAATAATGTACCTGGACTGCGTAGAGGAGTGGGTCACCACAATAAATATAATAAGAAAACCATCAACTGGTATGAATCGCACCGAATAATGTACCTGGACTGCGTAGAGGAGTGGGTCACCACAATATAAATTAAAAACCCTGAACTTGTATGATTCGCACAAATAATGTACCTGGACTGCGTAGAGGAGTGGGTCACCACAATATATATAATAAGAAAACCATCAACTGGTATGAATCGCAACGAATAATGTACCTGGACTGCGTAGAGGAGTGGGTCGCCACAATATAAATTAAAAAACCTGAACTTGTATGATTCGCACCAATAATGTACCTGGACTGCGTAGAGGAGTGGGTCACCACAATATATATAATAAGAAAACCATCAACTGGTATGAATCGCACCGAATAATGTACCTGGACTGCGTAGAGGAGTGGGTCACCACAATATAAATTAAAAACCCTGAACTTGTATGATTCGCACCAATAATGTACCTGGACTGCGTAGAGGAGTGGTTCACTACAATATATATAATAAGAAAACCATCAACTGGCATGAATCGCACCGAATAATGTATCTGGACTGCGTAGAGGAGTGGGTCACCACAATATAAATTAAAAACCATGAACTTGTATGATTCGCACCAATAATGTACCTGGACTGCGTAGAGGAGTGGGTCACCACAATATATATAATAAGAAAACCATCAACTGGTATGAATCGCACCGAATAATGTACCTGGACTGCGTAGAGGAGTGGGTCACCACAATATAAATTAAAAAACCTGAACTTGTATGATTCGCACCAATAATGTACCTGGACTGCGTAGAGGAGTGGGTCACCACAATATATATAATAAGAAAACCATCAACTGGTATGAATCGCACCGAATAATGTACCTGGACTGCGTAGAGGAGTGGGTCACCACAATATAAATTAAAAACCCTGAACTTGTATGATTCGCACCAATAATGTAACTGGACTGCGTAGAGGAGTGGGTCACCACAATATAAATTAAAAACCCTGAACTTGTATGATTCGCACCAATAATGTACCTGGACTGCGTAGAGGAGTGGGTCACCACAATAAATATAATAAGAAAACCATCAACTGGTATGAATCGCACCGAATAATGTACCTGGACTGCGTAGAGGAGTGGGTCACCACAATATAAATTAAAAACCCTGAACTTGTATGATTCGCACAAATAATGTACCTGGACTGCGTAGAGGAGTGGGTCACCACAATATATATAATAAGAAAACCATCAACTGGTATGAATCGCAACGAATAATGTACCTGGACTGCGTAGAGGAGTGGGTCGCCACAATATAAATTAAAAAACCTGAACTTGTATGATTCGCACCAATAATGTACCTGGACTGCGTAGAGGAGTGGGTCACCACAATATATATAATAAGAAAACCATCAACTGGTATGAATCGCACCGAATAATGTACCTGGACTGCGTAGAGGAGTGGGTCACCACAATATAAATTAAAAACCCTGAACTTGTATGATTCGCACCAATAATGTAACTGGACTGCGTAGAGGAGTGGGTCACCACAATATAAATTAAAAACCCTGAACTTGTATGATTCGCACCAATAATGTACCTGGACTGCGTAGAGGAGTGGGTCACCACAATAAATATAATAAGAAAACCATCAACTGGTATGAATCGCACCGAATAATGTACCTGGACTGCGTAGAGGAGTGGGTCACCACAATATAAATTAAAAACCCTGAACTTGTATGATTCGCACAAATAATGTACCTGGACTGCGTAGAGGAGTGGGTCACCACAATATATATAATAAGAAAACCATCAACTGGTATGAATCGCAACGAATAATGTACCTGGACTGCGTAGAGGAGTGGGTCGCCACAATATAAATTAAAAAACCTGAACTTGTATGATTCGCACCAATAATGTACCTGGACTGCGTAGAGGAGTGGGTCACCACAATATATATAATAAGAAAACCATCAACTGGTATGAATCGCACCGAATAATGTACCTGGACTGCGTAGAGGAGTGGGTCACCACAATATAAATTAAAAACCCTGAACTTGTATGATTCGCACCAATAATGTACCTGGACTGCGTAGAGGAGTGGTTCACTACAATATATATAATAAGAAAACCATCAACTGGCATGAATCGCACCGAATAATGTATCTGGACTGCGTAGAGGAGTGGGTCACCACAATATAAATTAAAAACCATGAACTTGTATGATTCGCACCAATAATGTACCTGGACTGCGTAGAGGAGTGGGTCACCACAATATATATAATAAGAAAACCATCAACTGGTATGAATCGCACCGAATAATGTACCTGGACTGCGTAGAGGAGTGGGTCACCACAATATAAATTAAAAAACCTGAACTTGTATGATTCGCACCAATAATGTACCTGGACTGCGTAGAGGAGTGGGTCACCACAATATATATAATAAGAAAACCATCAACTGGTATGAATCGCACCGAATAATGTACCTGGACTGCGTAGAGGAGTGGGTCACCACAATATAAATTAAAAACCCTGAACTTGTATGATTCGCACCAATAATGTAACTGGACTGCGTAGAGGAGTGGGTCACCACAATATAAATTAAAAACCCTGAACTTGTATGATTCGCACCAATAATGTACCTGGACTGCGTAGAGGAGTGGGTCACCACAATAAATATAATAAGAAAACCATCAACTGGTATGAATCGCACCGAATAATGTACCTGGACTGCGTAGAGGAGTGGGTCACCACAATATAAATTAAAAACCCTGAACTTGTATGATTCGCACAAATAATGTACCTGGACTGCGTAGAGGAGTGGGTCACCACAATATATATAATAAGAAAACCATCAACTGGTATGAATCGCAACGAATAATGTACCTGGACTGCGTAGAGGAGTGGGTCGCCACAATATAAATTAAAAAACCTGAACTTGTATGATTCGCACCAATAATGTACCTGGACTGCGTAGAGGAGTGGGTCACCACAATATATATAATAAGAAAACCATCAACTGGTATGAATCGCACCGAATAATGTACCTGGACTGCGTAGAGGAGTGGGTCACCACAATATAAATTAAAAACCCTGAACTTGTATGATTCGCACCAATAATGTACCTGGACTGCGTAGAGGAGTGGGTCACCACAATATATATAATAAGAAAACCATCAACTGGTATGAATCGCACCGAATAATGTACCTGGACTGCGTAGAGGAGTGGGTCACCACAATATAAATTAAAAACCCTGAACTTGTATGATTCGCACCAATAATGTACCTGGACTGCGTAGAGGAGTGGTTCACTACAATATATATAATAAGAAAACCATCAACTGGTATGAATCGCACCGAATAATGTATCTGGACTGCGTAGAGGAGTGGGTCACCACAATATAAATTAAAAACCATGAACTTGTATGATTCGCACCAATAATGTACCTGGACTGCGTAGAGGAGTGGGTCACCACAATATATATAATAAGAAAACCATCAACTGGTATGAATCGCACCGAATAATGTACCTGGACTGCGTAGAGGAGTGGGTCACCACTATATAAATTAAAAACCCTGAACTTGTATGATTCGCACCAATAATGTACCTGGACTGCGTAAAGGAGTAGGTCACCACAATATTAATTAAAAACCCTGAACTTGTATGATTCGCACCAATAAATGTATCTGGACTGTGTAAAGGAGTGGTCACCACAATATAATTAAAAAACCCTCCACGGGTCTGAATTCCCAAAAAAAAGGTTCTGGACTGCATAGTGGAGTGGCCCCGGTACCCAATTTGGTACCGGGGCCACAATACCTCCTCCAACCATGGTACAGAGCATTCATCATTGAGATCTTGTCAAGTATGTTAAAGACAGACAGGGTCGAAGTGTTATTGGTTGACTTTGTAAACCAAAAAACTGTCCCTGTTGCACATAGTCGTGCAATGAAGACTGACTTTTTCATTTAAAGGCACCATCTTTCAAGTGTAGTGTTTGTAAGTCATATTATACTTTTGGTAAAATTTGTTTAATTTGTTCCTCTTTATGGTAACTACTAATAGAATTAAAGTATTAAATAGAAGCGGCAGTTCCTCTTTATGGGAATTAGTAATAGAATTAAAGTATTAAATACAATTAAAGTATTAAATAGAGTGGTATAGAGTGGTAGTGTGGTATAGAGTGGTCCGCACAATATAATAATAAAACCCTCAACTGGTCAGAATTCCACCAAACAAGTATCTGGACTGCGTATTGGGGTAGCCCCGGTACCCAATTTGATACCGGGGCCACAATAAAATAAATACACCCATAACTGGTCAGCATTCCACCAAACAAGTATCTGGACTGCGTAGTGGGGTGGCCCCGGTACCCAATTTGATACCGGGACCACAATAAAATAAATACACCCTCAACTGGTCAGAATTCCACCAAACAAGTATCTAGACTGCGTAGTGGGGTGGCCCCGGTACACAATTTTTTACCGGGGCCACAATATTATTAAAAAACCCTACACGGGTCTGAATTCCACCCAAAAAGTTTATGGACTGCGTACTGTAGTGTTCCCCACAATATTATTTAAAAATTTTGCTGCAACAGTAAACGTTGTTTAATATCTGATACACCTCTATCTGGACTGCATAGTGGAGTGGCCCCGGTACCCAATTTGGTACCGGGGCCACAATACCTCCTCCAACCATGGTACAGAGCATTTATCATTGAGATCTTATCAAGTATGTTAAAGACAGACAGGGTCGAAGTGTTATTGGTTGACTTTGTAAACCAAAAAACTGTCCCTGTTGCACATAGTCGTGCAATGAAGACTGACTTTTTCATTTAAAGGCACCATCTTTCAAGTGTAGTGTTTGTAAGTCATATTATTCTTTTGGTAAAATTTGTTTAATTTGTTCCTCTTTATGGTAACTACTAATAGAATTAAAGTATTAAATAGAAGCGGCAGTTCCTCTTTATGGGAATTAGTAATAGAATTAAAGTATTAAATAGAATTAAAGTATTAAATAGAGTGGTATAGAGTGGTAGTGTGGTATAGAGTGGTCCCCACAATATAATAATAAAACCCTCAACTGGTCAGAATTCCACCAAACAAGTATCTGGACTGCGTATTGGGGTGGCCCCAGTACCCAATTTGATACCGGGGCCACAATAAAATAAATACACCCATAACTGGTCAGAATTCCACCAAACAAGTATCTGGACTGCGTAGTGGGGTGGCCCCGGTACCCAATTTGATACCGGGGCCACAATAAAATAAATACACCCTCAACTGGTCAGAATTCCACCAAACAAGTATCTGGACTGCGTAGTGGGGTGGCCCCCACACCCAATTTGATACCGGGGCCACAATACCTCCTCCAAGTTCCAAGTGTAGTGTTTATAACATCTTAACACTACACTTATTCTAGCACGTCAAAACCTCTTGTTTTAAATAATGACAGGGCATTTAACTTTTGATTTAATTGATTGAAAATGTTGGCATTTTCTTTTACTTTTTGAACATGGCAAACGACTGTTGAATGGTCACATAATGCCAAAAAAATAGTTGCAAGATGGAATTGTCCTTGGGCCCTCCCACCCACCCTTATGTTGTTGAAATAGGACATGCACACTTTAACAAACCAATCATTTCAGCGACAGGGCCTACCAAACAACTGTGGCTGAAATGATTGGTTTGTTTGGGCCCCCACACCAATAAAACAATTCATCTCTCCCTGTACAAAATAAACAGGCTCTATTGAGGAAAGATGTCGTCCTCATCCTCAACCTCTGATTCCTCTCCCCCTACAGTGTGTACTCCCTCCTCCTCACACATTATCAATTCGTCCCCGCTGGACTCCACAACCACAGGTCCCTCTGTACTGTCTGGAGAGCAGTGCTGTACTTCATTGAGGAATTGATTATTCATTTTTATAAACATCATTTTTGAGGAAGCAACCTCCTTCGCCGCTCACTGACCAGGTTCCCCGCTGCACTAAAAGTTCTTTCCGAGTACACACTGGAGGGGGGACAACTCAGTTAAAAAATAGAGCCAGTTTGTACAGGGGCTTCCAAACTGCCTTTTGGAGTTCTACCACGTCACTACCTCTAGTTAATTTAGATTGCAAGGCTTGTAAATATAAATACTTTGAAGATAAAAAAAGCAGGCTGCACAGACTGTGGAGCTAGAAAGTGAAATTAAATGGACCACGTTACTTTGGTGGCTATCTATGCCCCCCCCCCCCCCCCACCCTACACTTGTAGTTGAATATAAATAAAGCAGCCTGGATAGACTGTAGAACTAGAAATTCAAATATACAAAGAAATGGACAAAGGCAGTTTGATATCTGTCTGCATCAGATCCCCTCTCCACTAGGAGTAAAACAGACAACTATTCAGCTGTTATATAATCTAGAATATAAATAGAAATTGAGAAAGGCAATTTGGTATCTGTCTGCATCATAATCATCAACATTCTCCTCAGCGCCAGCTACATCAATATCCTCCTCCCGGTGTACAACATTCACACCTTCATTAGCCAAATCTGTAACTGGACTGTGGGTGATCCTTCCAGCATATGCAGAGGGCGTGCTGCAAATGCTGGATGGAGTCACCTCTTCCTGTACAGTGATGGGAAGGTCAGGGTTCACAACCAACAACACCCTTGGACTCGCCTTGAGGATGTGTGATGTCATCTGTTTAGAAGGCAGAGTTCTTTGCTGTTTTGTTGTTGTTGCTGACAGCATAATTCTCTTAAATTTTTTGTAGGGGGGGAGGAGGAGGGCTTAGATCCTTGGGTGAAGCTGGACCACTAGTCATGAACACGGGCCAGGGCCTAAGCCGTTCCTTGCCACTACATGTCGTGAATGGCATATTGCCAACTTTACGTTTCTCCTCAGATGATTTTAAGTTTCTCTTTTTGCTATTTTTTGAGAACTTGGGCTTTTTGGATTTTACATGCCCTGTACTAGGAGATTGGGCATCGGGCTTGCCAGACGACGTTGATGGCATTTCATCGTCTATGTCATGACTAGTGGCAGCAGCTTCAGCATTAGGAGGAAGTGGGTCTTGATCTTTCCCTACTTTATCCTCCAAATTTTGGTTTTCCATTATATGTAGCACAAGAGAGCGTACCCCTAAGCCACACACACTCAGCAAAGCCTTTAAAAAATTATATGCAGCACAGGAGAGTAGCACTGGACTTATACTGCTGAATCAGTGAACTTTGTAATAGCAGTACCACTGGACTTATACACTGCTGAATCAGTGAACTTTGTAATATCAGTACCACTGGACTTATACTGCTGAATCAGTGAACTTTGTAATAGCAGTACCACTGGACTTATACACTGCTGAATCAGTGAACTTTGTAATAGCAGTACCACTGGACTTATACTGCTGAATCAGTGAACTTTGTAATAGCAGTACCACTGGACTTATACACTGCTGAATCAGTGAACTTTGTAATAGCAGTACCACTGAACTTATACACTGCTGAATCAGTGAACTTTGTAATAGCAGTACCACTGGACTTATACTGCTGAATCAGTGAACTTTGTAATAGCAGTACCACTGGACTTATACACTGCTGAATCAGTGATCTTTGTAATATCAGTACCACTGGACTTATACTGCTAAATCAGTGAACTTTGTAATATATCAGTACCACTGGACTTATACTGCTGAATCAGTGAACTTTGTAATATCAGTACCACTGAACTTATACTGCTGAATCAGTGAACTTTGTAATAGCAGTACCACTGGACTTATACTGCTGAATCAGTGAACTTGGTAATATTGCAATACCAATGGGCTTATACTGCAGGATTGGTTTTGCAAATTTTGTTGTAATTAATTTTTTTTTTAATTTTTTTTTGTATTTTTTTTTTATAACTTTTTTTATTTTTTAAAACACTTGGGAATAATGGGGAAATAACTATGCCCTTAGAAGCACAGAGCACAGGACACAGCACCACTGGACTGAACAGGACACAGCACAGGACCCAGCAGCACCACTGAACTCAAAATTGACAGAGCACAGCACCACTGTACTTTTACTGTTGAATGTGTGAACTTGGTAATATTGCAGTACCAATGGGCTTATACTGCAGGATTGGTTTTGCAAATTTTGTTGTAATTAATTTTTTTTGTAATTATTTTTTTGTATTTTTTTTTATAACTTTTTTTTATTTTTTAAAACACTTGGGAATAATGGGGAAATAACTATGCCCTTAGAAGCACAGAGTACAGGACACAGCACCACTGGACTGAACAGGACACAGCACAGGACCCAGCAGCACCACTGAACTCAAAATTGACAGAGCACAGCACACAGCACCACTGAACTGATACTGCAGAACACAGCACAGCACAGCACAGCACAGCACAGAACTAAACAGCACAGCACAGAACTAAACAGCACAGCACGAAATCTACCAGGACAGAGGACCACCTAACACACCCTCCCTCTACCCTGTTTAATGCCCGAGTGAAGATGGCGGCGACTAGCAGGGAATTTATAGGATCCGAGTATCGCGAGATCCGACAGCGGGATTATGACTCGGAGCCTCGGTTTCAAGTTTTCAATTGGCGCCAATACCCGGATCTGTCTCGGATCCGACCCGGATCGGAAAGGTTCGGGTGGGCTCGGATTCACAAAATCCGAGTGCGCTCATCTCTAATATATTTCCCTATTCCCTCCAACTTTATTGAACTGCAAAATGTCAACATGTTAAAAAAAATTATTTTATCTTGTCATTTCGTAAATATATAAATATGTAAATACATGTAATTTATTGCTGTGGTAAATTTGGCAAATATTTATTTAATAATTAAAAATATAATCCAAAACGTTGTTACTCTTAACTAAACTCATGCTTTGTTCAAATAGAATTCTGATCTGGTTTAAATTAGATCAATGTTATTAAAAAGAAAATTAATTTACATTACTTAGCATATTCAATGTCTAAAATGTAGCAGGTTATTATAAATATTAATGCAGGGATAATAAATATGTTAACATCAAAAAAAAATTACAATGTACATACATATGCCAAATAATAATTACATATAAATACATATATAATTCATTAAAATACCATGGCAGCTTTTGAATAAGGTCTGCATTATTCATGTTAATGAAGTGTAGATAACTCAAAGTATCAAACAAAGAAATTAGGAGTATGTTAAATAAAAATGGAAATTAACAGATTATTTTACTATAAATTGCAATTATGGTACCCATATGCTAATATATGGCATCAGGGCAGATCTGTGATAAGCATAGTATTGTAACCTGATTAGCGTCTAAAGGAAAAAAAAAAAGATAAAATCATGAAGTAGAATACTTGGATTAAAAACGAATGACTGCATAAACCCACTGTCACTAATGACAGATTATTCACAAGTGACACATTATTCAGTGGTAGTTTTAAACAGATATATAAAATCAATAGTTTTAAACAAGTTAGATGTAAGAACTGTGTCTCAACTAAAGGTGTGGCTTTACGCCACAATCTTCCATCAGCAGTATGACAGGAGTCTCGCATTACTTGAGGGATCCTATTGGGGGACCATGATCCCTCTACTATCAAACTTTCAGGGCTAGATTTACTAAGCTGCGGGTTTGAAAAAGTGGGGATGTTGCCTATAGCAACCAATCAGATTCTAGCTATCATTTTGTAGAAGGTACTAAATAAATGAAAGCTAGAATCTGATTGGTTGCTATAAGCAACATCCCCACTTTTTCAAACCCTCAGCTTAGTAAATCTAGCCCTCAGTCTTGCTTGCCTGCATTTCCCTTGTCAGATCATGATACTGTCACATGCCGACCTGTGCACAGTAACATAATCACAAGAATGGACATACTGCTGTGAATATTCAGATGATTGGTACATCTTGACAAACAGATGAAGAATAAAATAAGGTGCATAGACCCTAGTCAAACTAACTTAGAAAAGTTAAAAGTGAGCAAAATAACGTTCCATATTCTCCAGAAACAGTGTATTATTTTCTTATTTTTGTTAAAACGTATGCACTGTGAAGGAAGTAGGCAAATACTTTAATAAGAACTCTGTGAAACCTGACTTCAAAAGCTTGTTCACAAATACCCTAGGAGCTAGATGTTGTAGTCTTCATCTTCAGCAGCCCCCTTGTACATACAGCAAACAGATCCACCAGTATTTTGTGGTCCCTATGACTTATTACGCAATAAATACCTGGGGGGTATATTTACTGAACTGCAGGTTTGAAAAAAATGGAGATGTTACACTAGCAACCAATCAGATTCTAGTTATCATTTATTTAGTACATTCTACAAAATGACAGCTAGAATCTTGGTTGCTATAGGCAACATCTCCACTTTTTGAAACCCGCAGTTTAGTAAATCTATTCCTTAGAGTCTATTACTCCCTGCACGGGCTGCATCAGATGGGTGTCAGAACTAATTCTGAGTGTCCAAAGTGTAAGGGGACACCTGCTGACTTGTGTATCTGGTATCGGAGTGGATTTACTACTGGGTAGAAATGCAACCAGATACGTTACAAACCTTCTGGTATTGGCTAAGGTTACTATAGCCCAGAGGTGGATGGCCAGTGAGGGACCTAGTTTTGCTACCTGGGTGGCTTTGGTGAACAAGGCTGCGTGACATGAGCGGTTCACCTACAAGTCCAGAAAAAATACGACTAAGTACTACAAGGTCTGGTCTCGAGTGAAGTCGAAATATGCCATGAGATCTCTCTCCTTCTACATTTTTCACTTATATAAACATACTCCCTGTGTATATGCATCTATTGGATGCCTGGATACTAGGATCGGGGGTCAAAGAGTTTGGTGGGGGTGGGAGGGGATGCTACATCTGTTAGGCCCAAAGTTACGTTGGACATTTACTGGAACTGTATGTTGCTTATATGCCTAATATTTTATATACATTTCTTGTGCAGGATTATATATTCAACAAACATGGAACTGAGTGTTAAGTTGTTTTGTATTGTACTGTCTGAAAATCTAAATAATAATAATTGATTTACAATAAAAACAGTTAAAATATCAAATTAAGCATGAACATGTTTCATTAAGTTAGCTATGTGCAAACCAATGTAAACATGATGAAACAGACACAAACATAATCAAAATTGTGCAACTTTTGCAGATTTAGCTTGATTTTTTTCTACAATTCAAGAAGTTATGTCAAATTTTTATAATTTTTGGCAATGATTCTACGTGCAGTTTTGAGGAACAATTTGCAACTGGTCTCAGTGAAAAAAGACTGCATTGTGAAAGAACTACTCAGAGTACAGGTAATTAAATACATATACCTTTAATAAGAAGCAAAATGAAACACACTTTTTTAACAATGGGTTAATAAAATGTGTTTTATCTACCAGTTACTTCAAAAGCCTCCTAAAACCTCTTTCCTACTCATAATGGTTTAATTATTCTATTAACTACATGTGTTACCAGTCTATAGAAAATATGCTGAACTACAATGATTTTGATACAGGTAGTATAACAAGTCTTATCCAAAGATCGACTCCCCCCTCTTCTGAATTACCATGATATTGAAATGTTGCTATATTAGATAGATTACTGTGTAACTGGTACTACTTCCTAGACTTTTATAAGGAGTGGTGCTGTGTGAGCAATAGAAGGCAGGCCAAGTGTAGTGCCCCAGGGTTTGATAAATGTGTATGGTCCCTTTAAAAAAGGTCTGTGCAAGTTCAGGAAGCTAGTACCCTGGAATTTCCCTGCTCCTGCTGCATTAAGAATGTCGTTGACATAGAGTTGACTCATGGATGTGATCCCTGCATCTCGCCATCGGGGAAATTGCTGCAATTTATACTACTGAGGAAGGGCAGAACTAACTCAGAGTGGAGTATCAGGGTCCATCCGAAAAGTGTCCATCATGCCCTGAACCGCATTCCATATCAATAAGGCCTGCATAAGTAGAGGATGGACCAGCCCCTGACACTCTGGTACCCAACAAGGCCTGGACAGGTGGATGCTCAAAATCAGTCCATCTGGCTAAATAAATGACAAGGACAGCCAGTGGGGAAGCCCCCAACCATGCCCTCAGATGCGCCAATTGTGCAGCTAGATAATAGGCCCGAAGGTCCGGAAGAGCAACCTGATTCTCACCCACTTTCCCACCCCCCTAGACCAGTGAGGACAGGAATTTGTTAATCTTGGAGAAAAGCTATCTCAAGAGATATACCGGAGAGTGGTGCAGTGGGTACAGGAATTTTGCCTGGAGTACCATTTTTATTAGATTAACTCTATCCGACATGGACAGGGTGCAATTTTGTCCAAGTATTTTGTCCAAGTAGAAGTCTTGGCCTGAAGATAATTAATCACGGGATCAATATTCAGTTATATGTAGTCAGCAACCGAATTTAAGTATCCATTGGAGAGAATGGTGTCAACAGAACACGCCGGAAGCCCCTCAGAGATGGAGAATATATTAAACTTGGACCAATTTATCCTCAGGCCTGATAAATCATCAAATTCCTCCACCAAACACAACAGAATATCCTCGGATATCCTCCTTGAGAGATAGCTAACCTCTGTGACCAATGGAGCCAGTCTAATAGAACTCAGAGCCAGTCTATGCGGAAGCATGTGTTATGGGAGCAGGAATAACAAAAAAAGTCTGGCTGGTGGGGAAGCGGGCCCTCCATATATCCACCAAACCCTTATCCGCTATTAACCTAGCAAAGAGGGGGTCTCCCTCCACCTGTCAGCACCGGCATCCATAACTGCGTTAAAGCCCCCCATACATACCACCGGAGCATGAGGGGAGAGTGCAATAAACTCGGAGGCCTGCTTAAGTACCTCGGAACTGAAAGGAGGAGAGACATAGATGGCCAAGAATGTAACTGGTGAGTTATCTATTAGGGTTCGGAGAAATACATAACGACCATAGGGGTCCTATTGTACCTGCTCCAACACAAATCGCAAATTTCCCCTCACCATTACTGTAACCCCCCGTGAATGTGTCAAATAAACTGAATGGTAAGCCCAGCCAACCGATGATTTCTTAAGGGCCAGAACTCTTCCCCCCCCCACCGGACGAGTCTCCACCAAGTCCGCTATATCAGGATTATATTTTTTTAGCTGCGCAAGGACCAAGGACCTTTTTATGTGATCATTAAGACCCCTTACATTCCATGAGAGAAATCTCAGTCCCTCAACCCTTACTCCTCTCGAACCCATGGGTCATAATGTAACCGTAAGCAGAGGGCTACCTGCATAGACCCAATTGGACACATATAGCAAAGACAAAAACAGTTATAACTAATGCATCTCAAGAAAACACATGGTAGCGAATTAAGATACTCAAAAACTGTACGTTGCATAAAAAGAAAACATGTCAAAACATTTGTGTATTGAAAAACAAAAAGGAATGCAGCATAGTAACAGATAGGAACATTGGAACAGCGCCTAACACTCTAACCCCTAACCACTCCCCATCCCGTATACCTAGCACAAAACAGTGGTATACTTAATCCTGTAACTAACCCTTACTTAACCTACCTAACTAACCAAGAGCTATTCTACTTCTAACTTGTAGCAGGAGGCTCTCCGAAAATATTATCCCCACACACTGTAAGCAAACATTTGCATAGATCTATCGTTCCCTAGAAATCAGTCCTTAATCTAAGACCGACAGTCTGCACTGTATTACAGCATTGGAACTAGGTGGAGTCCGTCATTATCTCGCCTGTGAGCCACTCGAGGTCTGCCGTCCAGCCAATCCGAGGCCTCTCGGATTGGCTGGAAGAAGAAATGCGTGTGACCATCTGCCACCACTCTCAGCCGCGCAGAGAACAGCATTGCATATGGTAACTGAAGGTCCCGGAGTCTACGCTTCACCTGAGCAAATTGGGCTGTGCTCTCTTGAACTTCAAAGGCAAAGTCAGGGAAGACCGAGACAATGTGTTTGTCTATTTAAGAGGGCCCTTGGTCCGAGCCAAGCGAAGCACAGCATCTCTGTCCCGATAATGTAACATCTTGGCTATGAATGTGCGGGCCGGAGCCCCAGGCTGTGAGGCCTGTGAAGGAAGGTGATGAGCTTGCTCTACTGCAAATTGTGTAATGAAGGCTTCCTTGCCAAAGTCCTTTATCAACCAGGATTCCAGTAAAACCTCTGGACTAGAGCCCTCCACTCTCTCGGTTAGACCCACAAAATGTAAATTGCTGTGGCGTAGGCACCCTTCAAGGTCTGACTTAATTAACTATCCCAGGTTACTGGTGAGCTGGATAGAGTATGGCGTGTTCAATTGAATGCGAAAGACCATACCTCCGAGGGAGCGGACTCCTCCACTCCGGCAGCAGGTCAAGATGGGCACTTCCCACCTCAGAAGGAGCCATTGGGAGTAGACTGGGGTGACAACAGACAAGAGCCCCAGGCAGAGAGATGGTTCGCCGGCAGCTAGGTCCCGCACAACACCGCTTAGTGAGCAATAGCAGAAGAGAGGGCAGCTCAGGACCAGAGACCCTCGGAGATGGCAGGGGACGGTGAACGCTGCAGACAGAGCTCTACAGCAGCCGACGGTCTCTTCACAGGTAGGACTTCAATGCAGGTAACCCGGTCACAGGTCCAGTGTGGACAAGAGCATATAATAGGGCATTTCTATATGAAATTAGCCAGTCTCAAAGTGTGAAGCAGGATAAAAACCAGGATTTTGGTAGGAGAGCAAGCGCCATGCGACTCCATGACTGGTCAATCCACGTCCCATTTTAATGGTTTTTAATATTAAATGGTAAACATCCAAGATGAAGAGTGAAATTTGAATTTTAAACACTGTAGATTTTGCTGTCTATGAGAAAATGGAGGATCAATTGTATACCACCATTACTGCGCTTCGTTTCCCCAGAATGTAAATTGTGATCAATATACTTTTTAGCCCTATTGTCCACCCAAAGGTCCTCACACACACAGTCATTATATATTAATTAGTGCATATACTGAGAGTGATTATCTGCAAGTAAGGGGTCAACCTTGGTACAATAACCATGCTAAATAAATTTGAGATCAAATACAATTTTCTTGCTAATTAAATCATAATGAATTAGTTTCCTTTCAGGAGATGATTTGTGTGAACCTGGACTCTGTAGATAATGTGGAATCACCATTGGTAGTGGGTCAGACACAAAGATGGGAGTAAAGCCTTTGCAGCATAGGGGCCAACCCGCATCAGTAGCTAATAGAATGCTTGTATAATGTTGCATTTGTACCACATTTTTGATGCATGTCTCATCTGCCGTACTATGACTTGTTAATCACTTATTGAAAATGTCATTATTGCTGTTTGTGTTTTTGTATTAATACACCTAATGCATATTATTATCCTGCTATTTAACTAGTTGTGAAAGTATATTTCCACATTCACAGAACTGAATGTAAATAACCTGAGGGTACCCCATTATTGTGGCATTTGGTGGTAGATAGTGGTATCTCCCTGTCATTGTGAAGCAAACTGAGTCGAGCTGCAGGGAAACATGAAGTGCATTCTGGGGCTCTGTAACACCAACCATTCACAGTATAGCTTGTAACTTAGCTCTTTTCTGTGGCACTTGTAACCAGTACTTGAGAGCCACAGAACATGTGTCACAGATTCTACGTGGCAGGCAGATAATTGAATATTTGTATATAAAATTCAAAGTCTAATAGTAGGGAATTTGTAGCTACTAATATCTGCCGATTGATATATATGGTGATCCATGTACTTCTGGTGCGGAGATATATAGTCTCATCATTAGTCCGTGTATTTCCAAAATCAATCTCCCTTAAAATAGCTGTCCATGATTAGGAAGAGTTAACACTTGTAAACCAGTTTCATAGACATATCTTTAAAAACAGCAGAGTGATAGAAGAAGTCTAATATCCTATCATATCATTCATATATATATATATATATATATATATATATATATATATATATATTTATTTTCAAGCTGGGTTTAAGGCACACTAGTGTTATTCTTGTAACGTGTTTCACTGCTGGTATGCACATTGATTAGAAAGTAGAAGAATAATAGCTCTCTTGTTTGTTATTATAGTAAGTTCTGTGATGTATCAAAAATTATCAATCAAAATATACATAGATTGGTAAAACATTAGGACCTTCAAAATAATTGTTATCAAATCAATACATTGTAATGGATAAATATTTCAATAGAGAAAAATATAAAGAAAGATTCAAAAGATATTGAAATATCCAGTGGTTATAACTGCATTAACCACAGCAGCTAGAATCAGAGGATCTTCATTAAACAGTGTTGAAGTATTTTTGTTTCAATTCTACAATTCAATGGTAAGGGCTTTTGAGAATAAACAATTTTATCCCAAAATACCATCTATGTTGATTAAATTAATGTAGTCATTAGAATTTTAACATATCAGTACTAACAGCAAGAGTGAATAGAACAATATAGTATGTAGAAGATTGTATGCTTACACACTTTAATTACCTTAAATGTATAAAAATAATCATAGTATTATAACAAATATTGTAATTTGAACATCATCTTATTTCTGAGCTTTGCAAAATAATACAGAAAGGAAAACTATTGTAGAAAATAAAACAAAACTGATAGAAATGTTTAAATAAACAGAAAATCTTTTATTTGCCAATTATTTGTAACAGGAGCAAGGTAGTATAATTACTTCACCAATAAGAATTCCAGCAGAATTTTTAAGGTTTTAGGGAGTGATCAGATTAATCTAAATATTCTATCATTATTACTACATCAAGAGCATAAACAAATCTAGTTCCAAAGATTCATTAAGACATCTAGATAAAGTGTTTGTAATTGATCCAAAATACTTCTCTTAAATTAAGTTTATTAAATCTGTCGCCACGTTGGGCTGTTGAACGGATGTATTCTAAAACCATAAGAGAGATATGTTTCAGGCCTCTTCATATTTGTCCACAAAGTAGCGTGTGAACACTGTAGTCTCTTTTTCTTTTTAAAATATTACAACTGTGTTCCATAAAATGGGTCTTAAGCTTACAAGTAGTATATAAAATATATGGAAAGCCACACGAACACTAAGACGTTTTACAAATAATCATGTGTTTTATTGGGAATATATTTTTTGTATTAAAAGAATTAAAATGAGTTCTTCTGTTTCGAAAAAAACTACAAGTGGTACATCTATAAGCACCACATTTAAAGCACCCTAATATAATATAGGGTAACCAGCTATTTGTAACTGCTTTTTTTTTAGGGAAAATAATCTCATATCTTTAAAATGGCCGGGAGCCAAAAATTTACCAAGATTTCTAGACTTTCAAAAGATCCAAATCGAAATTCGAACAGGACTTTAATGCAAACAAATATGATGGTTCTTTTTAATGATCTTTATAATAAGTTGTGAAGAGTTATTAAAATAAAATATTATATAAATTGATACCACTCTGTTTAATTATCTTAATGTAACAAGCTGTCTATATTTATGGTTAGCGTATTATTGAGAGAGTTATGCAGCAATAATTTAGGACATTTTTTCACTTTAAATGCTTCCAATAGGTCTGTAAGCTATTTCAATATGTCTGTAAGCTATTCCAATTGGTCTGTAAGCTTTTTCATAAATTGAGTTTTCAGAGAGCAATTTTAACTTATCCTTCTAAGTTGTCAAGCAGGGATATTTTAATTAAACTATTGCAGTGGCAGCTATAGAAGTGTACATAGTTATTGAAATGGACTTTCTTTTTATAAGTGGAAGTCTTAGTCTCATTATCCATAAATGTGAGGGTGATTTTCAGGAAGTTAATGGCTGCAGGATAAAAGTTCATGTAAAGGTTGAGATTTTAAGGGTTGTTATTAATATGAAGAAACAAATTGTGAAATAGAAGTAGGGTCACCCTTCCAAATTAAAAGAAATTGCCTATATATATCCCATGGATGTCAAGGTTCACCACAAATTTGCCATGCCAAAAAAACTTGGTTCAAAATGTCTCATCTAGAGATTGGTGAAACTCAGGGCAAACCTGGTCCCCATAGCTGTGTAGAGAACGCAATATATGACAGAATGAAGGCATTATGGTCCTCTGAGGTTGCATTTTTGGCATCTAAATAAGTTTCTAAACAGTTCCTAGACTGTGTCTTAGATTTGTAAAATATGTACACCAAAGCTGTATTATAGTTTATAACATTGTCATTTTACTTTAAATTTGGCATGTTTGGGATCTATTTTACATTATTGACTTCAACAATTTGGATACATTTATTGCCAAAATTTTGATCAGTACTGGGTCTATTTTCTAATAACAGGCCTTCTAGAATCTCAATACATTGTTATCTAAAACAAAAAGGCTTCCCTCTATTTTACTAATTTTCTTTTCTTTTATGATAGAAACATCCCTTGCGGCACAAATTCCTTACATAATGATTAAATTCCAGATATAATTTTAAAATTGGTTTACAAGCTGGAGCTAATTTTAATCCTTTCCTGAGTAACTTGATTTCAGTTTCAGTTAAATTCTTTGAGAAGAGATTTTATTGTAGTTTTGCACATTATGCTATTAGCCCTTTGCCCTTCTCTTTTGCCCCTACATCTGTATCTCTTGCATCAATGTATATGTTATACATACAAATAGGAGTATTTGCACATAATAAAAAGTGCTGCAGGGGCCACATTGTTTTCCATTATGTAATTCATCTCCAGACATATGTTTATGTACCAACATTAGTGTCACTACTATGCCAGTTTGCATAGCATAGCCTTCAGGAAATCACTCTGTGCATGGTCAGAAAAGTAAGTGCAAACATATGCACCTGTGCAGATTTGCGTGATTCTTGCACTTACGCCCACTGGAAAAGCAGGATTGGGGAGGGAAGGGGCATTCTACCATATGCTGTGCACAGTAAGGGCGTGTTTTCACAATTACGAATAGATGCAGTCTAGGACACAGACACATATATGCCTTTGTAAACCATTATTTGTGAGTGGTCAAGGGCAGGTGCAAAAAGCAGATGGTAATGATTGGGGTCGTCAGCATAAGTGAACCGCTTGTGATTGTTTGCTTGTGATGTTTGGAACTGATGTTGATAGATTCTTTCTTCATTCACATGCATATAATATGTTAGGAAGAGCTGTTGTTAGCTACTAACCAATAGAAACTAGCTTTTGTCAGAGCATGAGAAAGCAGCTATGATTAGTTAGAAGCTCTAAATTAGAGCCCATGTGGGGTCTAACTGCAATGAACTACATATATACAATGGGACGCTGTCATATCAGTGTACAACTTCCTGCACTTTGATGGGTGGATTACTCCAGCCATCCACTTATCAGGGGCTAGGGACCCCCTAACACTGTGAATGGTCAGTGTGCTAGCAGCCATCTACCCAGTAACTGTGCAGTTAACCAATTGAAACAGCTGGGGAGCATTCTCTGCCGGCCTCATAGCTAGCAGCAATGATTAAGAGTATGCAGCCACAGGCAGCCTGTCCCAAGATTGTACTAGCCTGGGAGGCAGATGCCGTCCTATCTCCAGGTCAGCTCTTCCGTCACCGCAATCACTTCACTCTTTGCTGAGTGCTTTTTATAAAAAATGTTCACAAGGAAAACAAATGTTTCTAAGAATAGTAAAATTACAGCAATTATATTTACAGGGCCTGATTAAGGGTTCCATCTACCCTAGACTAATACACTGGTAGCAACCACCCCACCACAACCACCGATGTTTGCGCTCATTCAGCAACAAATCTGTAATTATGTGTCTAAATTTACTACAGCTTCAATTATTGATTGACGAAACAAAATGTATTTTGAAGACAGTAGAAGTGGCTGTATGACATACCACCGTATACCAGCCCATTTTAACCACTGTATATGTAATGCCTGCAGGGGAATGGAACATACGCACACAGAATGTCTTACCTTATAAAAGATGGACCACCCACCATCCTAGCCTCTCTCTGTCTCAGCACCGCCTTCATTGCGGATCTGACTCCAGGTTCCTACATGGTAGCACACTCATGAAGGCAGACAGGTGGCATAGAAAGCAACAATCACAGCATACACTGTATTGTGGCCAGCGACCACCTCACCAATGGTCACAGGCCTACCTTTACAAACCTGGAAACTGACCAATCCAGCTTCTGCCTATCTGTGTCCTCCAGTACTCAGCCACTGCGCAGGCCTCCACCTGACGCCTAAACCCTGGCCTTTAAGCCTGCCTCTCTTGGGGCTCAGGACCCACCCCCCAGATAATTCAACACCCAACCCCCCAGCCAATTCATCACCCTCCCACCCCAGTCAATTCATCACCCTCCTCAGCTATCAACAGCCAGTGGCCAATTAAGGACCCACCCCACTAGCCATTTCATCATCACACGCACACCCCCAGCCATCAGCCCCCTTCACAATTTATCACCTCCCTCTTCCTCCCGATATTGAAGCAGTAGGTTAAACTTAACTTCCTCTCTTCTGGTCCTGCTACTCTGCTTTTTCAGCCTCCAGAAATGCACTATAGAAATCTTTATTTTTTCTGTTGACTGGAAGCCAGGAGCATATGCGCTTGCTGTTAGCTGCCCTGTCAGTGAGGGTGCGGTCTGTACTTAGTCTGGTTTCATGAGATTTGGCAATCTAACAAGACCAAACTAAGAGAACCGCATCCACATTGATAGGGCAGCTAACAGCTTCGGAATTGCTGTTAGCTGCCACACTGCAAAGTGACAGTCGGGGTTGTCCCCTTGAGACCAGGGACCACCAACATTAAAGAAAAGACAAAATAAAATTCACTTGATTAAATTAAAATTCTGCCAGCGCTGTGGACCCCAGCACCCAGGGCCTATTGGTTGATCAGGCCCTGTGAGTTTATTTAGAAAGTATAATAAAATTGATTTGCATAAAGCAAACATAAGGCATTTTTGGGGGAATATTAAATTAGCAATGAACATCACGGCTACGCACGGCTGCGCATTTTTTATGTTAAGACAGTACAACAACATCGCAGATTTCCCTTCTCGACCCTATGGGGACGGGGACGAAAGGAAAGCTGCAATGTTGCGGTAACGCTGAGTGCCTCTGGAACAGGCACAAAGGCACTCCGCGCATAAATTAATATGCCCTTTAGTATTTGTCTAAATATATTCCTGTATTTTTACCTTCACTCAACATGGTAGGGAGCATGTTTTTTTGTTTTGTTTTGGTTTTTTTTCTTCTGTTTAACCAAACCCTTTCCTGTTGTTTATCAATTGAATGATTTTCAAGCAACAAAAATATATATATATATTTTTAGATTCCAGGTCATAGAACACAACAGTTCAAGTCCATATTGGTTGGAACTCCAGCTTCCAAAGTAATTAGTCCATCCTTTGCATGATTCTACAGCTACTGTGCAGTTCAGAGACTTTCCATTTTTGCCATTTAAATTCATTTGTCAGACAGTCATGAAAGGAATATTAAGATGAAAACACAGTGGATTAAAGGACAGTGGCAAAGTACAGGGAATTGGTGAAGTCATTCACTTTCCCACAGGGAACACAGCCCTGTCTCTTCTCATAGTCACTGACATGTAGCAAGGGGCAAGCTTTGTTTTGGGCAACACAAGAACAAAAATATAGTTTTCAAAAGGAACGATGACTGAAACATCTTTTACATTTTTCTAAGCAAGCATCCAATGCGGATTGCCATGATAACTAAATTATTAACTGTGTATTTCATGATGTTAGTGACAATATGTTAATGTGATTTTTCAAGTCCTCCTGCAGTGAACAGATGGCTCCTTTTACTTTACTTTCCACATCAAGTGTGATTATTTCTTGGTGCCAAAAGCCACCTGCCGCTCTCTGGTCTCCAGTCTAATTTTTTATGTTGGTAAAACACAGCAGGACTTGTTATCAGTCGGATGGCATCTTAATAAGAGTAGACATGCCAACATATTGACAAGATGTTCAAGGGGAAAATTTGCCCTCTTTTTGCTCACCCCAAAAATGTTAGTTTAGATACCCCCTGTTCTTAGCATTAATGAAATACGGGGGGAAAATTGTGCCCATGTTCTCTCAGCATGCTGGAGTTCAATCTCTGGCAAGATACCAAGTTGCAGAGCTAGCCTCTTTTTGTTTCCACACAGAGCACCTCACTTAGGGCTCTGATCTTTCGTCCTGCATAATGATAATTAGCTGTAGTATATTCAAAAGTCAAATGTAAGCATGAATACATTAACATTGAGCTCAGTGCAGAGATTATTCTCATTGCTAAAAATGACAAAGAAGGGCACAGAAACTTACACAAAAACTAGCTTACAGAATGTTTATCTTAACTATGTTTAAAGCAGTATAGAAAAACAAATGTTATGCCTGCCTGGGGTGTACTGTACACACGCATGCATGCAAACGCACACACGCACATATGTATATATTTGTATATATATATATATATATATATATATATATATATATATATCCACATCAGTGTGTTTCTTTTTTAGTTATATTTTTATAGTTTATCTTATGCTACTGGTTTGCTTTCACATGTGCGGTAAATATGAACATTTTCTATAGGCAGCTACAGCAAGAGAGCATTTTCTGTCATGCTTTAAATTTGCCTAATTTTTGGTACATTAAGTCTTTCTGCTGCCAGAGGGAAAATGGGAAATGCCCTATCACGCCCCTACATGCTTTTAAAAGTAAAACACACTAGCAGTATAGATGTCTTAATTGCTTATTTTCTTTATACTTGTTGACATTCACAATGTACACCCGGACTCGCTAGCATTGCTCTTTTAATACCAGCATTGTGACTGTCGGCATTGTGACTGTCGACATTGTGAATGTCGATAATCACACTGTGGATATTTTTAACCTGTCACCAAAATGGAAATGTCAGCATTTAGCCTGCCAACATTTTCATGTCGACAGGATAACTGCCAACATTTCCAGTGTCTGAATTACGTACCCAACCATGTGAGAACTGCAACATGGGTGTTAAATATAATATGTGACAACAAAAATTTGAAAACTATCAATATAATCATTTGTGAAATTGTAATTTCAAACAGCTATAATTTAATACAAAATAACCCAGTTTCGCTGGTACTTGATAAGGCCACTGGTACTACATAAGGCCCCAATCGGTGACCAGTATACAATGCAGAACCAAATCTGGTTATCAGCAAATAGTAAATGCAGAGCCCCTTCTACTAGCCAGAATACAAAACAGGTACATTTTTCAAGTTTGTCTGCCAAGGAGACCCTATTCTAGTGATAAGTGTATCATTCTGGAGGCAAATATACAAAGGAGACTTCATTCTGGACTCAAGTTTTCAATACAGAACCTATTCCCTGTTGAATAGTGCATGAGTCAGAACCCATTCTTTGGTGGCTAGTGTACATCATAGACCCATTTTCTGGTGACTAGTATACAACTCGGATTTCATTCTCTGGTGAATAGAAAATAATATAGGCCCAGTGCTCTAGTTTCCTACATTACAAACCCCAACCTCTGGGGCTTTCCGTTTGCCAGAGCTTTTATCAGCCAAAGCCCTTATATTAAAGCTCACTTTCCTCTCTTGTGATAAACTCTGAATGGTGGCCAGAATTCACAGTATCCTATTGTTGGTTGGGTCAATATAATATGGAGTGTAGAATATCATGTGATACTGACCATCAACCACCACTGACCATAGGCATTGGCATAATTGTCCTGCAGACTTTGGAGCCCAAACATGAATATAAGGTCCTTTGCATTTGCCCCATATTTTCTCCCCATGGTGTCAAGATGCTCACTTCTCACCTGAATAAAGATTATCTCTTGAGAATATTGTAAATACAGTGACAAAAATCTTTTACTTCCCATCAATAAAGATGAGTAGTTTTTTCTGCTTCATAAAATTGAACTGTGGTTTCTCTCCTACTGTGGCTTGCCTGTTTCAAATAAATGGGAAGTTTATGTGAGAGGCACAAAACTGATGTGTATTTGAAAAATTCTGATTGCTCATGAATAATCCCTTTGTTTCTGATGTGGGAAAGAAATTGCTTTCTTATTTAAATCCCTTACTCTCACAAAATTCTTTCCTAAACAACAGGTTGTATTACAAATTCTGTCTATGAAGGATTGGCAAGCTCAGAACAAATTCAGTGTCACAACCAGTAGGGTCCGAAGAGTACCTGTACAGTCTGCTCACGTTGGCAATACCTCCTAGAAGGCGCAGAGTCTAATGGAGTGGGAGATTTTTGCCAGAGGCTACTGCAATGGCGCTTGGTCTTCGCAGCTCCCTGACTACAGGTCGCGGTTCTCCTAGGAGGTGATGAGCGACACTGTAAAGAGAACCAGGACTATAACTGAAGATGCTTCGGATGAGGAGTACCAGGTTGGCTGAGAGATTAGTAGACAGTAGAGCAGTCTGCTGATTAACACAGGAGGCTGGTA
Source organism: Mixophyes fleayi (assembly GCF_038048845.1). Taxonomy (NCBI): domain Eukaryota; kingdom Metazoa; phylum Chordata; class Amphibia; order Anura; family Limnodynastidae; genus Mixophyes; species Mixophyes fleayi. Next base: position 177,374,519 of record NC_134402.1, read on the forward strand.
GCGATGATAGCAATAACCGGCAGAGCATTTACCACAAGGATAGTGGAGTAGACACAGAGGCTGTGATGATATGCTGATTGATGTGCTGGAGACTTCGGAGAACAGGTAGCAATAATCTGCAAAGCATTACCACAGGATAGTGAAGTAGACACAGAGGCTGTGATGATCTATGGATAGATGTGCTGGAGACTCAGAGAACAGGTAGCAATAATCTGCATAGCGTTACCACAGGATAATGGAGTAGTCATAGAGGATGTGATGATCTGCGTATAGATGTGATGGAGACTTCAGAGAACAGGTAGCCATAATCTGCAGAGCATTACCACAGGGTAGTGGAGTAGTCACGGAAGCTGTGATGATCTGTGGATAGATGTGCTGGAGACTATAAAGAACAGGTAGCAAAAATCTGCATAGCGTTACTACAGGGTAGTGGAGTAGTCACAGAGGCTGTGATGATCTGCGGATAGATGTGCTGGAGACTCAGAGAACAGACAGCAAACATGAGCCAGGTACCAGGATATCTGAACAGGAGAGAAGACCTGAAGATCTGGCAACTTGGTAGAGAAGCAGGTGCTTTAAATAGACAGAGCTGACAGACAATTAGCCAATCAAGAGAATGCATGAAGTATTGAGCAGACCAGGTGTGTGCCTGCTCAGTTCAGCCCTGCAAGTGAATGCAGAAAGTGGGAAACAGATGAGAACAGTGATCATAATGCAGATTTAACTGGTGCAATGTGCGACATTCAGGAAAGAAATTGATAATTATAACTAACATAAGTGTTGAGCTGCTAAACATGTTTTATATTAATATAATATAAACTTTGTTAGTCAAATGTCCCTTGAATGTGTTGATGATGAACCTGCTGAGAAAAGATGCATGGATAATGACATTACATTTACAGATTAGAGATGCTCTAAAGTTTCGAAGCAGTCAAAATGTGATCTAATTTCATCAGTTTGAAGGCCTTGAATATGTTCATATTATGATTGTACATAGAACCCAATTTGAACTGGCCTGCTATAGCTGTTCACAGTTCACATTAGAGGTTCGCCATTCATGGTGAGATTATCCATTCACATTTGAGTTTGCTGTTTGAGGTTTGAGTTTGTGGTTCAAGTTCGCCTTTTGCACTAAAATTTGTGTTTTTAAATATTTTTATTTTAAAACACTAATAATTTGAAATAATAATAAAGAAGTATTTTAATTTTTTTTAATGCAGTAATGCAGTTTGAAGGTTGCTGTTTGTATTTGAGGCTTGATATTTGTAAACATTTGTGTGAAATGGCTTGATCATATTTGAAAAAACCTCGAACATGTCCGAACTGCTTCAAACATAGTCAAACCTGTTTGACTTTCTTGACTTTTCAGTTTATCAAAAACTCAAGAACTTCCAGTGAATTTTCTAAATTTTCTATCAATCTTGTATACCGGTTTAATAATTGACCCACGGCTGGTTTGAGCATTTCTGATACATATTTTATGTTAATAAGAAAGATAGAAAAGCATGTTTACAAAACGGCATTGGCCAGCAATAATCAATCATGGAACACCTCTGTTTTACCATTGTTTCCTATGAAAGCTGGTTCAACAGTAATGATAAGACAAGGCCCCAACAAAGACTGTTAATTTGAATAGCAGTTGATAACTTTTACCTTTAATATTATTTCACTTACCAAGAGATTTTACCACTGTAAAATAACGACACAAAATACTTGTTTGGTGAATGAAAAGTCATAAATTTTATTGAAATATTAAATTTAATTGAAATGGTGACAAAGTATCAGTATAACCAATCAGCGTTCAGCCATAACCATAAACCGTAAACTTTGAACAAAATAATAGGAAACTTCTAGGCGGTAGAGAACAACTCTACATCATTTTGGCTCATTGGCTGAGGATGCCCGACCAAGCGGTACTTCATAACTCCCCAAAGGGTAGTCTAACTAATTGCCCATCCCTGTTAAGGAAGTGTGCCCAACATGCGACTTGAATGTGCCATTATGGCAGCTTATTGGACTGCTTTCTGCCACAGCTAGGTTCCCCCACCCCAGGAACCTAAGCCCGCCAATAAAGTGACCTCTCACAGCCGAACCAGAGAACAAAACATTTGCTCCACAAAATAAGCAACACCAACATCAGACAAATGCACGCCATCTGCCCTATAGAAATGTGTGAAATGGTACTTAATGTTCGTGTTACTGATAACTTTGCTCCCAAAACTTATGAATAATTTTCTCACGGTTCTATTAACTAGATAGAACGAGCCTTGTCAATATGAGCCTGATTATCGGCTCCTCTCCAATTAATTCTAGGGGGTAAATGTATCATCCTTTCTGCAAATCACCAGAAATCTGTGACTTTGCAGTCAAAATTTAAAGCAGCAATGGCTTGTAAAGGCAAATTTGCCTTTACAAGCCATCGCCGTTTTAAATTTTCACTGCAAAGTCGCCGAATAATGGGCCACACCATGATGCTCAAAACAAGCGATAATGCACCAATGAAGAAAACTACTAAAACATTTAAAAAAGGAACATGACACTGAACTTCCCATAGGCATGCATTTGTTAACATAATAGCCACAAGATAAACTAAATCCCATATATCCCATATATCTAATTGAAGAATGCTACAATGGCAAAAGTCTAAAAGCTGACTCTATATCAAGTTTTGCCAGCAACGATAAATTTGAACTCTGCAATCGCATCACTCACAGACATACCAGGAGGATGTGACAAATTTTGAATTAGTCTAACTTTTCCCAGTTCGTTTTTTGGAACAACACTTACAGGTGAAACAACTAAATCTTGTAAAGGAGGGGAAGAAAAATGGCCACACATTCTGCCTAAGCACACTTCCTTATCCACTTTCTCCTATAAAATTAACGGTATTCCCCGTGCGGATATCAATATTTTTGGGTGAACTAACATGCTCTGTCCCACTAACTGGCAATTTAAATCCATTAACGAAACAATCCCATAGAAATGTTGCAGCTTGCCTATTGGGATACAAACCTAACCATTTCCTAAGTTGAGACAATTTTATTGGGGAAAAAGCTTTAGCGAGCAGGAGTCCCTGCACTGGGTCATTCGTTAGGGCCTGAGCCACTCCTCTTATTGTAGTCTCTCTGGGGATGCCCTCTCCCACACATGGAACAGGCATGTTTAAATCTACAGGATGCGCCTCTGTCACAGTGATCTCCGTTATAGGCAAAGCATTTGCCTTGAAAGGACGACCCATATCTAACAGGGTTTTGCCTCTTTCTTGTCATACATCATCACCACTATTCTGCCGAGGGTGCCTTCTCCAAAGCCCTGGCATGGAGGCGGGAACCATTCAACTTTTTCTCCAGCAGTCGGATCAATTTCTTATTCTTACTTCTGGATCTCATGGGAACAATACTTTCATAAGAAGAACCCCACTCTGTACTAACACCAGAAACATCACTGACATGCTCACCAACTGCAACAGACTCTCTGCGACCATCACCAAAAACTTGAGACACCGCCCCTTGAGCCAACGTGATGTAATCAATAATGCATTGGGTTCTCACAAATTCATCCCAGCAATTATAGTCTGACCCGATTGCTGGGCTGAGAGGGGAAAAACGGAAGTAGCCAAGTGGGAAGCAACCAGAGGAGCCACCAGGGTGGACGCACAACACAGACCAGGACCTGCTCCATCAGGAACCACTGGCACGTTGCTATTGGCCATTGACCTAGAGGGCAAGAAGCTCGATACCTGAGTTAAATCAGTCCTCACTGAGACTAAAGAGGACATTGCTGACGAAAGAGGGGCAAATGGCAAGATATTACAACCATACCCTCCACTAACTGTAGTGAAATTTGTGCACTGAATTGAGGTAGAGCTGGTGCCCAATGATCCACAAGGGTTTTGTAATGCATCAGCATTTGGAAAAAGAGTGCCTTGAAATGTAGAATTACCAAAAGACGGGCCATAAGGGTTAAAATGGAAATAAGTATATTCATACGGGCTCTCTGTATGAAAATACATCCAGTAGGACCTTTTATTATATATTACAACTTTACAATCCAGCACAGTTCTCTTTATTATTATTATTACCATTTATTTATATAGCGCCACTAATTTGCAGCGCTGTACAGAGAACTCACTCACATCATTCCCTGCCCCATTGGAGCTTACAGTTGAAATTCCCTAACACACACACTAGGGTCAATTTGTTAGCAGCCAATTAACCTACCAGTATGTTTTTGGAGTGTGGGAGAAAACCAGAGCACCCTGAGGAAACCCACGCAAACACGGGGAGAACATACAAACTCCTCACAGATAAGGCCATGGTCAGGAATTGAACTCATGACCCCAGTGCTGTAAGGCTTAGCCACCAGTCATCAATGATAACTGCACTTCAACAAACCCCATTCAAAACTTTCAATTCCTCAGTCTGGGAACAGTCTCCAACAAAGAACTCAAGCTGCAGCAAGACCAAATCTCCAGAGTTCTCATGGCTGGTCCAAACAGTATGGCACTCAATCCAGTCAATACACAAAAGGGGCCTTTGCCTGCACAATGCTCTCCCCTGTTTATGGGATAAGAAAAATGGGGACTAGCAGGCTGCTCTTTTAAAGTAAATCCGATAAAACATTCAACCATAAACTCCAACCGCTTATAAACTCTTGTAACATGCCAAATGTTGGTTTGATCTGTGAGACTAATCTCAGAAGGCTAAAGGCTTTCCAGCAACTGCAAACTATCGTCTTTTACAAAAACTAGAACTTAATATGGTACTTTAGGGGGGGAGGCACGTGTTATTGTGGCCTTCATTCCACGTTCTGATCTTATTTACACTAGGTTAGAGTCATGGATAAGCATATCCTCTCCATAGAGGAGCCCCTCAGAACCTGTCATGTCCTTGATATCTAATGCCTCTTCAGTGGGCTTGAAGGACTTTGTTAGGTCCTCTTATCTGCTTATCTGTCGCTGAAGCTCAGCCCCCTCCTCTGTGTTGACTGAAGGTGCAACTTTCCCCCTGCTCCTGTTATCCCCTACCTTGAGTGGCAGCTGCTAGGGAGTACTATCCACTCTTGAGTAATTGTCAGCATAAAGCACACTTCAAACACTGTGGTCTCCTCAGCTTCCTTTTGATGTGATCCTTTAAGATCAACTTTCATGGATTCAGAGTTATTTTGGGGAGCCAAAACTGGCCATAACCTATTGAATCTATGGTGCTACTAATCTACAAGCATTTGTAAACTCAAACATAGAAGCATATTAGCTAATCTATTAGTCTTTACACTTTTCACTTAACTATGTCTACCTTGAATATAATTTAAATACTCAATGAATGTATTTTTAATTAACCAAACACTTTTTACATTTTACATTTTTTACATTTAAATTGCAATTTATTTTTTCATAAACTGAATTGTGGCAGGTTAACTGACCACACAATGTAAGTTGAAATATATCAGAACAAAATAAATTTGCTTCTATCTTTGTGATGTTTTAACTTGTTGATTTAGGCAGCTAAATTAAGTTAATATTAAGAAATGGTAAAAAAACAAAACTTCATTTTATTTCAAATATTTAACATTTTTTTTTAAATATTTTTAAGAAATTGATTTTCTGTCCCATGTGTAGGAAGAAGCACATTGTAAGTTGTATAAGATAATTCTATAAGAAGGTTGTTTATTGAACAGAAGTTGTTATGTGTCAATCGGCGATTAAATTTTTGGCAATCAAATGCACCACTGCATATGTCTTTGTTTTCTTGTTATAAAAATTAGTTATGTTGCAGAGGAAGGGGGTAGAAGGGGAAAAAAACTTTCTTGAGAAAGTGAAATATGCTACTCAAATTGGAAAAATTGAATATTTGATGAAAAACAAAAACTAGTATTAACAATTATTCTTGTTCAAGTTTTGCTGATACCATAAGAAAACTAAAGTGTTCTACTGCATAACATATAACAGAATCAAAATAGTAGATGTTGTCTTCAAAAGGCCATCTAACATGAACTCTTTTTCTTTTAATACTGAAAGATTGGTATGTTTTTAACAAGAATCTCATATTTCCAGGGGATTCTCTTATAACTCAATGCTACATTTGCAAAATTAATTTGCAGGGGAGACTGCTATAGCTGTCACAGCAAAAACAAGTCCCTCAAATGGAAACATTTGTTTTTTGCTTGTGTTACAGCTATAATCTAATCTTTTAGTCTGAGCCAGTCAGTCACCAAGCTCCTCTGTGGTCATGCGATGGCAGAGGAAGAAGTGAGTTGGGGTTTTATCATATGAACATCACAAAGGCTCTCTGCTCACTAGATCATTTGTCAAGTGACTGTGGTTACCATGGTAATGACAGGACATTTAGCAATCTGTAAATTATTAAAACCCTAAGGAAAATTATCAACGTCATGGGACTTCTTACAGGTAACCAGAGTGATTTATGTTAACAAGTAATTGTAAAAATAAGGTGTGCACCTTTAGTAATACATAGGAAACAATATTACATTGGGTTAACCAATAGAAATATGGGGTAGAGAATAACGTTGTGTGGTAAAACAACAGTTTTCTACAACCTCATAAAAACTTTTAAGCTAGTGAGCCAACTGTGCCCTGTCACGTCCAACTTCACCTATACATAATTCAGTCGGTTATTGTCCTTGTGCCACGCCTCTTCTCCTGTTCGGCGCTCCTGGAGTCTTCTTGGCGGGGGCGCTCACAGCCCTTACAAGGGCTCCCTGTCGCTTCTGCCATGTCTCTGGCGCTGGACGCCGCTGGACATCCTCTTTGTTCCTCTCCGCTGACGGACTGCACAAATGGAGGCGCCCGGCGGCTCATAAAGTCGCGGGCGCGCTAACGTCATCAGCCTTCGTAACAAGCCCTGATTGGATTCCTGCGCCAATAGTTGAAATGGCCAGAGGCGAGCCAGGATTGGCTCACCGGTCCGGCCACTGATTGGGCAGCAGCGGGAAGCAAACAGGGCTCAATTGCCTGCTGTCACCGGGCAGTAGTCTTCTATCTTCGCCCTCTTCAGGGGCCGCTGGAACACGGGGCTCTCCTCCACACTTGACCGGACTAGAACTGTAGTGCTGGACTGGACTGGAGCCAGAGTGCTGACTGTGTTGTTTGGACAGAATTAAATGAGAAGACTGCAGACTGCTATAAACCAGGTTGGCATCTGAGGAATCAATGTTACACTGGCAACAAGTTAAAGCTCCAGAAAGTCATGTTATAGGGACTGCTATCCCCTGATTGCAGGTTGTGGTCAGCTGAGTTGAAGCAGCACTCTGACTGGCTGAGAGGTGATAGGTGACTGAATCCAAGATGGCAGGCACTGGTTTTGGAGGGAACTCTGGAGTGGAGTCAGACTGGGTAGCACTATGCAGGGGAGCCTGAGACCAGCAAAACCTGTGGACTGCAGTGACAACTAAGAAAGACAGCAAAGCGATAAGTAACAGGACCTGAGAGTTCGGTGTATGACACTGTTTAGAGATCAGTGTGGATTCCGTAAAGATAGATATGTGGTTTGTCCATGATGGGCAAATTTAAGACTTCAACTTGCACTGGATAATTTTGCTCACTTTAAGGAATGCCCCGGCTGACATAGCACACCATCCGTAGCTTTCCATCCTGTTCATTATATAGGATTCCTCCTAGTCCCCTGAAAGGAGCATCATCATGCATTACATAGAGAAGTGTTGTATCAGCATAGGCCAAGACTGGGACCTGAGATAAACATCTCTACTCAGCCCTCTGAATTGCTATTTATCGTATTTTTTGCTCCATAAGACGCACCTGACCATAAGAAGCACCTCGTTTTTAGAGGAGGAAAACAGGAAAAAAAATATTCTAAACCAAATCTGCAGGCACTCTTTTTTGCAGTCATATAGGGTGTATGGGATGGGCACACAAAAAAAGGGGGGGGATTAGGGAACAAATGGATATAACATGAATGGTAAATGATTCCTGTGGGTAGTATACAGAGTGATTAGTAACCCAAACAATATCAATGACACTATCAATAATATATCATCTGTGAAGAGCATAAACCATTATAGGATCATGTCTCATGTATTAGAGCAATACCATTAACCAAAACATGAAGAAGATGTGAATAATACTTGCTCATATGGTATTATAGCAATGTTGCCATAATTCGAGGGGGTGACAAACAAAAAGAATTGCTACTTGCAATCCCAACTTAACCTGTATGGATCCTCACATAAACAGTTCAGTATAATATAGTCAGTGGTCCTTAGTGTTAAATATCCAGATTGTTTACTTTCTACAAATGATGCCAATGTTTTATCCATATATTCTCATGTACTGTCTTGCTCCACAATGTGTCACCGCGATATGCCTCTAATACCCGCTAATTCTATTCCTCCTTCTCCTCCTCACCGAGATGTTGTATACATAGGAAAAAAATAGAAAGGGGTATCCTGTGGTGTAATAACGTAGGCTCTTTATTATTAAAAATGAATATAAAATGAAACACTCACATTTAGCATCTAACAGATGTGCATATGAAGGTTTCTTTGGCCCCTATTCCTAAGCCATGCGATGGTGCCCCGTAGCTATCACTCAATCACGATAAGCAGGACCAAGCTTCAGATTGCCCGGGGAATCTCCGCGGTGTCCGAGGGGCGTGGCCTATTTCATGTATGCCTCCAATTGGTCCCAACGTGTTTTGTCACTGGGAGTGACTCTTTTTTGCAGTTTTCGCTCCATAAGACGCACACACTTTTTCCCACACTTTTTTTGGGGGGAAAAGTGCGTCTTATGGAGCGAAAAATACGGTATATGTAAATGTTCACTGTCCTCCAAACAGTTCATTCACACAGCAAAATGTTTTTTTCCCCACTTTCTTCATGGATTTCATATCCCTAGTTGGGAGATATAGGTGATTCAGATCAGTAAGTGGCTTAGAAACCTTCAAGAGTTGGGCATAAATCTTCTGTAGCATCCACAGAGTGCCAAGAGAGACTAGAGTTGCTTTAACTTCATGGGTCGAGGCCACTCCAACACCATTTCCACTTTATTCAAGACTGACTATATGCCCAAGATATTTTACAGACATTTTACAGAACTTACATTTGTTTAGCGATAGCTTCAGCTCATCTAGCCACTCCAACACTTTGAAAAGCCGGCCATTGTGCTCTTGAAATCTTCTGAACTGTGTACTGATCTGGTATTGTTCTCTTATTCAGTGTTCACAATTATGACTAACATTTTCTATAGGTGTTGTCTGACATCATCCCAGTCCACTGGAACTTGTCACTGGGAACACTCCCTGAAGGGCTTGCCATCAAAGAGTCGGGTGTGATGTTTGAACTCATGAGCCTGGCTTAATCCCCAATCCCCTAGTGAGAAGGCTTCAGTACATTGCATTATTTCTGCATTAATTTGTCTACTTTCCTAAACAGAAATATCACTCCCCACAAAACATAACTCAAAACTTCTAGAGTGCATCACACCCCCTCTTTGAGCCATCTCCTTCTCATTCTTCCTATAGGCTACCAGACAGCCTGGTTGGATTGATAACAAACCTTAAGTAGTCTAATTCCTCAACTCCTTTGCAACCACTGGACTAATTTGTTAATTATGTGGGCATTTGTGCATATAATGATGGGCATTTCACAGGAATCATTCTCAACTTCTGGGCATGTCATTGCCAATATTCACAGCTCACAATCTACTCCCACTACATCTCTCACAAACATCATTCTGACCATGATATAGCCAAAGTAAGGGTTGCTCAATCCCCAGCTGATGATTCCATATAAAGCTTCTATGGGCACATTGCATAGGTTCTTCCCGTACCACCCCTCATAGATGATGGTCACCTGAGAGCCACTATAAAATAAGGCCATACATGAATTTCCATTCAGGCAAATAGGAACATGTAGAGCAGAACACACTCTAGGATTCTACTCCATCCGGCATAAGATTTCCCAACTGTTTAGACCTCTATCCGTGTGGAGATTCCTTGTACCCCTCTCCTGTTTCCTAACAGCTTGTTGTTCTGTATAGAAGGGGATGGTGATCCCCTTGGGTCCCACCCTTTCGGGCACTGGCGAAACAAATGCCCTAGTCTACAGGATACAAAACAGCCTTTGAATCCTCAATCTCTTTTATTTACCTTCCCACAATTCATTCTTTAGGGGTTCTTGTAAACAGATGCTTCATCTTATCCACTCTGGAATTTGAATTTCCTCCTCTTTCTTTACTGCTAGAAGTAGAGCGATTTGCCTCATTTGTTCTTTTGACTCGATCATGGACTTTTCTTGCCTGACTTCATGCACTAGTTGTGTATAATGCAACTTCTGGCTGCCTGCAAGATCATTAGTTCAAAATGTGTTTTGTTACAAGTGTACTAAGATTAATATAGCATAAATCGAGGTTTATGCTATATCATAACTATATATATATTATATATATACATACAGAGAGATAGAGAGATATCGTTCTCAGGATGTCTCTATTCTTGTGCCTCTCAGCTGTCTTTACATGAAATCTCTCTCTGTCTCTCTCTGTCCCTCTTTCTCTCATCCCTCAGTGACAGGCAGCAACACTTCTCCATGACAGTCTGACAAATTCCCCCACTCCTACTGGAAGAGTTATTCCTTTTTCCAACTACCAGAGAAGCTCCTCCCTATCAGCACCTTCCTTCTTTCTGCTGTTCTCGCTTGGGTCTTAATGCCAACGGCAAGCTTGTTTTTTTTTCTCTAAATAAGAACATTTTTGTTTACATTTTGTAAGGTTATACATCTTAACTAAACATTCTAATTAACCTACAATACAGTGTCATGAAAATTAACATATATCAAATTAGTGATTCAAACAAAAAAAATAATAATAGCATTTTAGTATTTTAATATAAACGTTTATGAGTAATTGTTGAGTATAGGATATAATTGAGTAGCTAGTTAGCGGTTGGGTACTTATTTAAAGAGGGTCTATTTCTTGTAGCATCTGAACTACGTATGGAAAAGTCCACCAGTCATACCAATTTTTTTTGTATTTGATGATTAGATTACGTCGGATATATATAAATCTTTTGTGACCTACAGTTTTATTAACAAGAGTTGACAAATTTTATTCAATGTGAAAACTTCAGGGGACATTGTTTTCCTGGCAATTATTACTTTTGCCAACATAAATAATGTGGTGATTAGTTGTTTAATGAGTTTATGTATCGTTTTCTCTAAGTCTAGTCCAAAGAAACAGAGTCTAGGATTAAGTAATGTAATCCCCACTGCAAGCTGCATTGCATATTCCATAACCCTCTCCCAGAAGCAAGAAACCTTTGGACATCCCGACAACATATGCCAAGAATCCCCTCTCAGATTTCCACATTTAAGACAGAGCTTTTCATGATTACCGCTAAATTTAAATAATCGTAGAGGGGTAAGATAAGCTCTATGTAGAAGAAAAACTTGGATCTGCCTAAATATTTCAGTAGCAGACAATACTAGCAATATGTTACTTTTTTGATATATCTGTGGATGGATAATACGGAGAAATATCTTGCAGTTGTTGGCCTGCTTTACAATATGTTGGATGTCAAATGGTCCCTTAGAAGAGGTTTTCCTGCTCAATCTTTCATGTTCCTGACATGTTTTTGTGTGTTTGTGCTTATGTTTTATGTAGATTTTATATTTTATATTTTGGCTTGGAAGGGTGTTTAAAAAAATAGGTTTGGTGTAACTACTTCTAATGACTTGAACAAAACCAAAAGGGGATAATTTCACTTTTTTGTAAGAAATAATACCCCAAATTAAAAGTTAATGCATAACCTTTAACGATTAATACATAACCCTTAACACAGGTTTAGAAAAACAGAAATAAATAATTCATGCTCTCCCAAGAAATAATAAGATAATATGGGCCTTTATTAACAGACAATTAATGAACATTTGGGCTACAAATATGCTTTAATAAATTTAAAGTCTCTGGTCCAGCAAGCTGTTTTAATGCATGTTAGAATTGGAGTGATACATGGATGGAAGAATAAAATATTTGAACATACTGGATATCATCCAGAAATCAACATTGAGAGTTCAACTTCTTCTCCCCCTGAATATACTGTAGGTGTTTGTGGTAAACGAGAAAAGAGAAAATATAACCCCCTCCAGACAGTGTTTCCTTTCGATATCGCACAATGTAGTTGACCTCAATGGATAACCTCTTCAAAAAGAAGGTACAGGGCTTGAAGGATGTACTTGTAATCAGTGTAGGAGAGCATAGCTCCTGCTCCACTCTTGGACGCATCAACTTGGACACTTGGAGGGACAAGATACTGGAGAATGGGTGGTGAGGAGAATAGACAGTTCAAGATGTTTCAAGGTGTCAAAAGCCTGTTGTTACTTTGAAATCCATGAGTGCTTGGGAGTACCAAGTTTGGTCAGGACAGTTATGGGGCTAAAATTTCTAGAGGAATTCTGGATAAAATATTTGTAGTAGTTGCTGAACTATATAAACATCTGGATTGCCTTGACCCCTCTGTGCACCAGTCAATAAAGCACAGCAGAGAGCTTCTCCAGTTCCATTTATATGCCCTGAAGTAATGTGTTCCACAAGCTCACACTGGACTAGTCAAAAGAACACTTCTTCATCGATTATACAGAAGCCTCTGAAATTCCGCTCTCACATGTTGTACCTCAAGCTCGCTGAAGAAAATGAAGATATCCAGGTAGCTGAGGACTGATGCCTCAAAAGGCAAATCACATATGCTTGGCATGACCAGGCATTTGTAATGGTCATACTTTGTTGTCGCGTGGTAGTGTCTTTGCCTACTTATTGTCAAAGACCCTGCTGTGAAAAGTTGGCACTCCTCAGGGAGCCCTTGTTGTATGCACTTAGTCTCCTCTCTTTGGGTAGTAGCACATACAGATGTCATCAGTTATCATCTGACATGACTCTTCCCACTCCTGTATATGTTTTGCCCTCCAATTGATCAATGGGCTGTGCATCTTGGACCAGGTTTAACCTAGGACAATTAGACTCTTTGGAAAATCAGCTTCCAGTGACTGGAATCAACACACATTAGCACACAGATAGTTTTGTGGGCTACCGACACTGATGTTATGGATCTGTCATCCACAGCTTCTATGGCGACATAGGTATTGGACGTATCCTGCAGTGTCTTGTGTAGTAGAGTAGAAGAGACCTACACCTGCGCACGTATTGTCAGATCCGCTCCTTGTTGAATTCGGGAGTATGCAGAGCTGATTTAAGTGCATTTTTAAACAAACGAACGTTGTGCTCAGAGTGTGTGACTTGATGGATCAGGCCCCTTTTCTTTAACCCCTTTGCCACTGAGGTTTTTCTCCTGTGTTGAGCCTACTTTGGCAGTTGTGGGCTGTTCACGAGAGAAAATATCATTCATTTGTTTATACCTCCTGATACAACAAAGATAATATAGAGAAAATGGCCAAAAAAGTATTTTTTTTTATTTCAAATCGTAAGAAAGTAAACTAAAAGCAAATTTGTTTTGTTTTTTTTCTAACCAACACTAAGAAATACTAAAATCTATTGACCTTTCCAAACAGCAAAAAGCAAAATTCTAGATGTTAGTTTTCAAAATAAAATCTGCACTGGAAAATGAAATTGAATTTTTTTGCCCATTTTGCGCTATCTTTAATGAAACACACAAAATGTGTAGGAATAATATTTTTGAAAACTAGACAACATACTGCATCAAATGAAAGGACTTCTGAGTTTATTTAGATAGAGGAGATTTGGGCATTAAAACCCCCATCACTAGACTTCTTAGTGCCTTCTGTAACGTACTAATGTGTAAACATGCCTTTTGTTTGTGCAATATGCCTCCAGGCCATTGAATCTATAGACAGGCAGCAGACATCCCACTAAGTTGCATCCTGCTGAGCAGACATGCTGGAGTCATACACGACAGGGTTCCTGCAAGTGAGCTGAGGACCAGTTAAGTCTGAGGGCAGCCCCTGGTAAGTAAGAATGTGAGAGGGGTTTAAAACAGCACAGATTAAGGGCAGTGGTGTTCTCTCATCAGGCAGTGCTGACTAGGAGTCTCTACTCCTGTCAGACTGGTGCTTGTGTGGACATGGAAATCTCCACGGCTATGCTTTCTGTGTGGACCTGCAAAACACCAGGAGGATATTGAGCACAGTCAGTACCACTCACTTGGTTAGATGAGTTAAGAATTTGGCTCAGCAGCCAGGATTGTGCATCAAAGTGAGACAAAGCCATTGGTGAGGTATAGGAGTGTGTAATTTGCATCTTGATGAATCCCTCATATTGTTGAATTTGTTGCTATTATTTTGTGTGCTGTGTGTAAATGTAATGTTTGCCACCAGTGTCCTAATAAAACTATAGGTCTATGGTGAAGTTTTCATGCATAGCAGTCTCTATTTCTCATGGAACGTTATGTGCTCACAAATACTCACCTGCTCCAAAGATTTAAGTACAATCTTTTAGGTTTATTATTGGTCTGATTCACATAAAGATAAATAAGATACTACCAGTACAAGGGCAATGAAACAGTAACTCCACAAAGTAGGAAAAGCAAGATGCACTTTTGTCAGTGGTATACAAAGTATGTGTCCCACCCAGACCTTCCTTTGAACTTACCAGGGTCAGACACATGGTCCTGGATATTCCCAGCAGGACTGTTGGGCAGAGATCTCCCAGTAACAGCTGATACTCACTGCTACTGCTGGGCCCTATGATGGGGGTCTGTCCTTTAAAGATTTGGTCACATATCGTTGCCGTTGGTCTCTGTCTCCCTTTCTAACTGGAGGTAGTTAAACTTAGTGCACCTATTAGGTCTCAGATATTCAGTCTGAGTTTACACTTGTTAAAATGACCATTTGGCACTTGATACTTGGATCCTCTAGCTTCTGTGTACCCTCAATATTTACCTCTGTTCCATCTCCAGTGTACCCGGAGAGCTGCAACCTGAATGTTGCTTGCAACAAAGACCATAACTCCTTGCAGGGGCCTATGATGAAAACCCACACTATGTTAGACTCGACACCTCCATGGGGCATATGACTGACAGCACAGTGGAGAACACCAGCCAAATTCATGGTGACAGCTTACAAGGAAGAACGGTAACAAGAAGAGGTCAGCACATGTGGCTATCAAGAAGAACTATAACAAGCAAAGGTTGATCCAGCAACACACAGGGTAGTTAGTAACTAGCAGGGCTTGAGGCAGGCGACAGGCAAATAGAATGGTGAAACGAGAGCAGGATTGTTATTGATCAGACAGATACTTAATTCAGGGCACAGATACCTAGGCCAGCAAATGCTACAACAGGTGTCGAACAATGGCAAAGACAGCCCTATTAACACCCAGTAACCAATCCCAGCATAAAATCAGTACAGACCTTACAGACTGATGAGAAAGGTGCAAAATGGGGAATGTAAGAACAATCAATTGAAATGAGCTGCAATACAAGAGAACGCCTAAGACTGTCACTGCTTACCTTATATAATCATCCATAATCATAGACTTCAAAGAAAGAGGGAACCCCCAAGCACTAGAAGAACAGCTGCTGCGTCAGAATACGAGGCACCACCTCCTTGTCAAGATACTCAAAATAATTAACAAAATTTGCTATCAGTGCTAATCACTAACATGAGAGCAAATGAGAAATCACAATGCAGAAGGAACATGTACTGACTACCAAGTAAAAACAAAATATTAGCAGTTAACCATGCATCGTGAGACAATTTAATAAAAGCAGTCTTATAAGTGTCCAAATGTAAATGATCCTAAATCAACCAATATGTGGGGGTTGTATGCCTCAGGTTCTAAATGATGAATATTTGTCTCCAACCCAAAATAAGAGGAGAAAAGCATATATCGTGAAGTACAGTGGTGAAAATAAATAATAATGATGTACTCAATTGCACTCAATATTTTATCTTATGATAGTGTAGGATCAACCGTCAAAGTATCCACTTCCTCTCTGGATCACCGGAAGGGCCTCTTCCATGTAGTTATCCAACATTCAAATGTAGTAAACAAAAAATAACACATAGTGAAGTACTGTGATGGTGTCTTCAAAATCCACAAATTACCATGGAATAATTTAAAATGTATAAATACACATTTCTAGATACTGTAATAGTATAATTACAGACCATGAATTTCAAGTGAATGCTAATAAATGTGTAAATATATAATACTAAAAACTATGTAAAATGTACTTTAATATTAAGTCAATATGCATTAAAACATGTGAAAAAAAGTAAAATAATTTCGAACATATGTCCCCCAACTAGGATTTTAGGACTCCTGCCAAAAACAAACAGTCAATAGGCAAGACAACAATGTCCAGATGTTAAAGCTCGGGTTTTTCAGGTTCTTGGCTTGTCAATTCGCATGCACTTGCAACAAAGAGTCCATTCCTATAGGTAACTGATGCATTTAGACTGAATTAAAGTCTTTCTCAAGGCCTTAAGTATTAATGTGCAACACAGGAATTGCAGCTATAATAAACTGAAGTAATGGTGGCTAAGTGGTTAGCACTTCTCCCTTACAGCACTGGGATCATGAGTTCAAATCCCGACCATGGCCTTATCTGTGAGGGGTTTGTATGTTCTCCCCGTGTTTGCGTGGGTTTCCTCCGGGTGCTCCAGTTTCCTCCCACACTCCAAAAACATACTGGTAGATTAATTGGCTGCTAACAAATTGACCCTAGTCTGTGTGTCTGTCTGTGTGTTAGGGAATTTAGACTGTAAGCTCCAATGGGTCAGGTACTGATGTGAGTGAGTTCTCTGTACAGTGCTGTGGAATTAGTGGCGCTATAAAAAATAAATGGTAATAATAATAAACGGACATGAAACTGGATTTCCATTGTTTTCAAAGTGTGAAAACACTTTAAAATGCACTTTACAAATGTAAATATCTACATTTTCCATGTTTTTGGGTTATTCATGTTATTTATGCTTCCTAGTGTGGGCAAGCCTATACCACTAACAAGAACCAATATGCCCACAAGAAAATTAAAGTACAAATACCAATGTTTATAAAATAATTGCATTAATACTATAAGTTCCACCATGTTCACAAAGAAAGTAAAAGTTTTCGTTTTACATTCAAGAAGAAAATATGTCCCTTCATGCTACAGTACATTTCTACATTCTTGGCAGATTCTTGGAAGCATATTTGGTAGTTCATATGCCATTCTACATCTTTTCAGATCACAATCATTCCAAAAGCAACAGACCGTGATATTTCAAAGCACTGAGTTATTATTGCAGTAGGAAGAACATGCTGAAAGAGGACATCTGCTATTAGGAAGAATAATTTTAGTTCTACGCTAATATCTAAATTCTGTATATACATTGGTGGGCTAACCACATATGTTAATGCTAATAGAGAACAAATCTACAATGGCAGTACCTTATGAAAAATCCATTTATAGCAAGAAAATTGTATGCATACATAACATCGCACTGACGCTAAAACGTGTGCTTTTTTTTCTCTTTAATAATTCTTTTCCTTATGTCTTCTTATTATGATATTTTATGGAATCATATGCCAGTGGAAATGTTATATAATTATAATTTAACATTTCAAGTTATAGATAGCTAATAATTTAACTAATTGCCTTCCATCCACAATTTTAAAATGACAGAGCAGTGTATTCTTTATTCCTATAAGTTGTTTTAAAATGGTGGCAGCGCTCTTCTAACCACTTACACCACTTGTCCTGGCTGATCCAGAGAGGGTGCCAGAAACCATCTCATATGATTTCTGGAACCTTTATTGCAGCACTAAGGGCTGATTCAATTTTCCGCAAGGTGCTGTACTAGCCTTGTGCACTGTGTTTACGTGCGCATTACCGGCAGTTACGTTAATGAAAAAATTGCTCTTTTTTTCTCCCACCTCTTTGAGCATGAACAAAAATGATCTAAGATCATTACCAAAGCATCACATGCATCAAATGTTATGGCAGCAATTCGCTGCTAATTGAATCGGTCTCATAGCATTCAAAGTCAGCACTGCTCCATCAGTTGAAGAGGAAACTATTTGAAGTGACTGCAGTGATGTCACAAAGACTTCTCCCAGCAGAGGGCAGTCCAAGGGTACTACAGATATTTTGCTTGAAAGCACTATTAGATCCATGTAAACTAGATCTGATTGAAGCAGTTCTATTAGATCCTGTTTACTCTGAATTATTTAGTGCTGGTGCAATGGAAGGCCCATCAAACAAACCAGAGCCTCCGAACTTAAACTAAAAACAATAAACAAACCCACATACTTTCATTTATAGACCTATTACCCCTTTTTGTTATATACCCAACATATATTTGGTATCAATGTATTTGGGATAGCTAGCTGTAATAAATACATATACACTGGTATTGCATTATAACAATTACAAAAACCAGAATGTTTGAAAGTGTATTCACCCTAATTTTTGGCTGTATGATTTTTCCCTAGGGAAATTATGTACTTATAATTAGAAGGACATTATGGGGTTGGTTGTTCCAGGGATTTTATCGGACTGTCATTTTTGGCATCAGGAAGGTTATTTGTTTCCCAAGTGAGGCATCTATCACACTGGGGTTTTTCTTTTCCCATCCCCTGTACCATCTCAATTAGACTTTAAGAAATGTTGACCTTGATGGACCTGTGTCTTGTTTCAACCTTATCTTACCTTATCTAAAGGATGCACCCAAATCTAAAAATTGCCATGATCAAGAAGGTCGGAAACCCTCCAGTCAAGAAAGTGTCAAATGAGTATTGCATATTGTCTTATGAAACCCACTAGTGGCTATAATATAAATACAATTAACATTCAATATGCACTTGTCTTGACTACAAGAAGTTGCCAATTTGCAAAAAAGGTTCTGTGTGAATGAAGTACTCTAAGGGCCTTATGTTGAGTTGGATGCAAGTGCTTTTTTGCAAAAAAAAAAAACAACATCATATTTTACCACTGTGCATGCCCACACAAAAAGGGGAAAGTGCAAGTCCCTTTAGAGACTCAAGCTTATCTTACAATTACTACCCTGTAAGTTTTGATAGATGGCACACGGGAGGGAAGTGGCAGCAAGCATAGGCCAAGTACATTAAAGTCATATTCACATACTTGCTACATATGTAGAGATTGAGACAGCTGCAGATATGCCTGTTAGGGGGCAAATCATTTACTGGTGCAAGATACGTGCTGTTGATGATCATTAGCATGGACCTTGCAAGTGCTACCAACATTAGTGCTCCTAGCCTAGACTGGTAGCAGCATTTTCGGAGTAGGGAGGGGGGACAGTGTGACAGCTCTAAACTGCTTAACTGCCTGGGCATGCTGACACTTGTAGAATGAAAAGTGCTAGCATATGCAGGGCAGCTAGAGCATGCTGGCACTTGTAGAACCTCAAGCGCCAGCTTGCCCTGGCATCCAGGGCTCACTGGGACCTGTAGTTCATCTGTAAATATTCATTGCAATATACACAGTGACAGAGTACTTTACTAAACAATTACTCCTCAACACAAACCCTCTTTTACCCATTTACTACTCACCTAAATCACTGGAGGGTCCCCTTCATTCTTCCAGAGAATGTACAACGAGAAACTGCTACTTTCGAAGCCGAAAATCTAATAATAGGCTAAGCCAGTGGATTCCAAACTTTTTCAGTTCAAGGCACCCTTAGGGTCGCCAAAATTTTTTGAAGCACTACACATTTAAAATGGTTTAAAATATTAAAAATACAATCATCTCTTAATATTTATATTAGATACATACAAAGAACACAGCTAGTTCATAATTGCATGGTGCAGAAAGTCCAAATTCAGAGTAACAACAATAAGATACTGGATAATCTTTCACTGCTGCTGATAGTTCGCGCGGGTGACTCCTCTGTGCTGCGCTATGCAATGGATGTCTGGTGTGATGATGTCACCCCCGACATTCACTGCGAGCACCGCACGGAGGAGGAGACCAGGGAGGGAGCCGAAGCGCCAGCAGACGTGACCGCAACGTAAGTATTTTCTTTTTTTTTTTTTTTTGCAGGATATTTTTTTCATTAACAGCGCTGCCCCCTTGCCACAACCGCTGGGCCACATTTACAGGCCGTGGGTTGGACAACCCTGATCTACACAATGCTTATTACATCTACAGTATGTTGTGCCCATGGATTCTGAACCAGCTTCTGCTGCTGTTGAAAGAGAGACAACTGAGCTGGCTCAGTCTGAAGCTACTCCTCCCCCAACACCAAACCCTGTTATAGCAATGATAGCGATTATGGATGATTTTCCACTTTATACAAAGACAATTCATTGATGGCCAAAATAGGGAAGTGCAGCAAATTAATACCCAAATAAAATGGGGCTTAACATACCAGAGATTACAAACTAATGCCTGGATCGGATGTAGTAGAAGTGGCTGGGGCATGACAGTGCTTAACAGCATCTGTAAGGGAACTAAATGCTAATTGTGCAGGAGCAGTTTCCCAAATACGACATAATTTATAGACATGCATATTTCCACTGGCAGCACCCTAGCAACATCAGTCTCAGCTACTCTTCCTAGAAGAGGTGACAGAGGTAGAGGCCAAAGCACATGCCTCCAAAGTGAACCATCCTCTAACAAAGTAAAGATAAATAGTTTATTATACGTGCAAACTAAATTTAGTATTTTTCGGTATTCTTTAGTGCGCTGTTAATAGGTAAAATGGTTTTTGAACACTGCTTACATGTGAAGTATTGTTGAATTATTGATTCTGTTTGCTGCCTCCCACCTGTGTGTTATCCACATCACTTTAAGGTAACAGGACCTCTGCTTACTCACTGTCTGCTGCATTATAAAGATAATAAGCAGTGTCTGCTGCAACACAAGATAATAAGAAAATCGAACATCCGTGGCTAAACACTTCTTCACAACTCACGACAGTAATCCACAATATTTAACTGCTTTTGGCATGGAAAAAATTAGCCTAGGCATCAGAGGTGGAGATATGAAACAAACCCTGCTAAGACAAGCAAAAATAATATTCCTGCTGGATACAATACATCCGCGAGGTCTAAATGACAACAATAATTACACAGTTTTTCTTTAAACAAGTAATTTATTTATTTAGAAATTGATTAAACAGTTGAAATGATACCACAAACTAATTGTCATATACAGATCATAGTTGCTCCTCTTATAACTTTTCTCACTGTCACTTTTTGTTTTATTGATATTTAAGTATCATCTTTCTTATTATAAGGCACAATATTAGTTTCACTTTTGTTATTATCACCTAATAATGCACATATTATCCAGACCTATTGTCTTTCACAGACCTTTAATAAAGTTCACCTTGTAGGTTTCTACATGTCGTTTTAAGATTTATTTTTCACCATGGATCAACTCCATAATATTAGGAGGTTTTGTACTACATATGTTTATATATTTTCATCTACACTATCATAAATATTTTTTATCTGATTTTGACTCTGATATTAATTTTCTCCTGGCTATTTCTAATTATTACATCACAGTACTAACCAATATGAATTACTGTCTATGCAATTATTGAACCCCAGAGTCTATTGCCTTATGTTCCCTTACACATGATAATATTCCTCTTCTTGGAAGAATTAAGTCAATCGTAATTCTCATATGTAATGGATTTTCCTTGTTTTTAACTATGCGATCATAGTATATATACATACACTTAACAAATGACACCCTTTGATTTTTATTTACATCCTTTTGATTTGCTAATCAGCGACTTCTGCCTCCTCCGTAACGCTATATACATGTAAGCACATGCCGATTTTCTTGAAGTGAAGATTGGAATCCACATTAATATATAAATTATGTGCAATCAGAAGGGATAGAAGCGGTTATTCGAACGATAATATACATTTATTGAATAGTTACTAATCTGCTTCATTTGTAATTAACAAGATAACGATAATTCTGAATGATATCAGTATCATTAATTTGCCGTTATCAGTACGGGGCTGGAACTTGTCCGGAGATGTGATTGACACACAACGTTAACTATTAAGATTACTAAAAGAGGAGCCTTGTGATGATCACAGACTTGACTGGTGATCCGGCCCTCCTATTGAAATTACAGTTCCACTCCTGGATTGGTTGCTAGCATTGACATCATCGGTTTCTCCCCTTCATTGTCAATACACTTCATACATGACAGTATTCTTTATCCTGAAAAGGATCAAGTCAATCGTAACTTTTATATGTATTGGATCTCCTTTTTTATTCAATTACATGATAACAGTACACGTATAAACTTCCGTTTATTTAATTACATGATCACAGTGCACATATAAATATTTGCTAAATGACACCTTTTGATTTTTATTCACATTCTTTGACTTGAAAATCACTGACTTCTGCCTCCTCCGCCACGTTACATATATATATATATAAGAGTATCAATGACAAAATGAGGGGAGGAGCCTGGAACTTCGGCATCTCCTTGAATTTCACAATAATATACAAATTATGTGCAATCAGAAGTAATCTAAATGGTGATGTGCAGGATATTACATATTTACTGAACAGATACCACCAGTCTTGCTTGGAATCAATAAGATAATGATAATTCCAAGTGAGATGAGTATAACCAATTTGCCGACATTAGAACGGGGCTGGAACCTATCCAGAGATGTAAGTGACACATATTGTCAACCAATAAGATTACTAAAGGAGCAGCTTTGTGACGACCATAGACTTGATTGGTGATCCGACCCTTCTATTGAAATGATAGTCCCACTCCTGGATTGGCTGCTAGCAATGATGTCATCGGATTTTCCCCTACACTGACAGTATTTAAGAGCTGTTAGTGCAGTTCTCAGCTTGCCACGATTAAGCCCGGTCAGCGAAACGCACGTCGGCATTCCGCTGGATGCACTGACTCTCTTGATTATTAATAGGCATAAGATAATGGACTAATTGAGATCTGCTCTAATAAGGCCAGATATAGTAGAGCATTTCACTAGGTAGTCAGCAAGACATTTTCCCTAATTATCACTGCTCAGCCTACCTGACTATAATTAGATCTCTAGGATCCTGAAATTCTTCGCTTTAGCATCAGCTAATTTGGATCCTATTAATCACAGGTTATGCCGTATTACTTACAGTGCGCAGCATAATATGTGCATAGAGATTAGGGGCATCACCTAATCAGTCCATCATCACTTGGCCCGATTATATACATAGATATTATAGAGGATCAGAAGTGTATCCAGCTAGTTTTTATTCAGCATTGCTTTTTATGGATATATATCTTTTTGATATTTTGCTGTTTTAAACATAATCAATAAAAGTTACATTTTAATTTTTGTTATATTATCCACTTATATACTAATCCAGCAAGCCACTGTGCACCTAATTTACCCTTATCTGCCCTCTTTTTTCAAACATGCATTATAAAGAAGCCAGATTGTGTAAGACAGTAATAAGTATTATAACTGCAATCTTTGCACAAGCTCTGAATCTGATCTTCAATAGTCCAAAAGTATGAACAGATTTGGCAGATATATGTATGCAACAGTCCGGTGCCAAATTGGTCACAGGCCTTTCGGGAATTTTCCCTCTGGCTGCCAGATGTTTTTCTTTTTCTTTTTATAAGTAAAAGCGGTTTTATTTGTGGGGGTTCAGGGGCAGTAACGGATAATAATGATTGTAGCACACAAATACTTGATAACTTATTTGTACACTGACATTTAAAGTTGATATTTGTGTGCTACATGAAAAAACAGTCAGTATTTAACTTATGTGCAAAACAGAATACTAATTTGCATCCCTTGCATTGTAACATGGTTTTGTCCAGGAGACTGAAATAAGAAGTTTCTCAAGTTAAGATCCTTAATGAATCAGGCCCTAGGACATTAACGGAGACATTCTAGATATGTGAATCCAGGAGAGGCAAAACAAATGCCCAGAAACCTCTAACCTCACAAGGGAAAAACATACCTTCCTGACCCCATATATAGAAAATATTATTTCCCTGGGGTAAATGTATCAAGCTGCGATTTTTTTCCGAAATTTAAAATTGCTGCAAATCGCTAAAGATAAACAGCAAATTGAGTCCCCAAGTCTTCATATGAATTAAGTAGCAATTTTTAGTCTGATCTTCAAAATCTTTTGCGATTTGCGGAAATTTAAACCCATACTCCTCTCTGATTGGTTGAAAATTTTACATGCAATACATTATAAAAAGCAAGCTACTTACTTATTGGAGGTGATAGGGTTTTTAGGAGCACAGAGAGAGCAGGTGAAAGTGTAGGAGAGAGATTAGTTGTGTTAAGGAATGTGGAAAGTGAGCTTTGTGTATTTTCTTCATTATTATTTTATTTAGTTGCATTTGTTTGTCTTATTGTCCGTGTGTTGATTAATATTTAATTTTGGGTGAGGTTTTTTGGTGAGGTTTACTGTATTTCCCCTGTCCTTAGTTTGTGAGTGTATTTGTTTGTTGTTTGGTATTTCCCATGTTTTATTTGTCGATCTCTTTGTTTTTTGTTTGTCTTTCCCCTGTGTTTTATCTGACAGGATGGTGAGAGACAGGAGAGGTGAGGAGGCTAGGCTAGGGAGAGTGGGGAGGAGGAAAGAGAGGAACTAGGAGGTGAGGAGGAGCAGGAGGCAGGCCCTTCTGTGGGCAAAACTAATGTGCAGTATAGTTTCCAGGAAAATTGTGCATACACAATTTACTACCTGTGTATGAGAGGATTTGGGGGAGCCTTGCTGCAAAGACCACATGTAAGAAGCAGCTGTGGTCACAATTATGTGATGCTGTTAATACGCCCTATATAAGCACACCATAGAAAATTGTTGCAAACGCATCAGCGATATAAAGCACAGAGTGAAGGAGAAGATGGCAGAGGAGAGGCGAACAGCTGAAGGGACTGGAGGTGGGCCTGCTCTTGTCATACTCTACACAAGTTAAAAGAAGGAGTTCAAGCAGCTCCTCGAGGGATTTAATGTGTGGAACTCCGGCAGACCTGTGTCTCAACCAAAGGCTGGTGAGTACTGTGTAATGGTGCAAGGTGTTTATCCTTTATGTGCAAACAGTAATCCAGCAGCATGTAAAATGTTTGATTTTTCTGCACATTACAAACAGAAGTCTGAACACTTTTTTTTAGGGTGAATATTTTTCGCCCTAGAAAAAATATTTTGGGGTGAAAAATGTTATTAATCATTTACTTGTAATGACAAGCACCTGTAACTGCTTTTTATCTTATATTGATTATTAATGGGGCTTTTTACATTTTCTAAGGAGAATCACAAGGCGTCAGGGAGGCCACACCTGAAAGAGACAGTGCAGACGTGGAGTCAGACGACTTCATAATCTTACAACCCGTCGGCACCCAGTCAACCTCAACCTGCTCCTGTCCCCAATTTGGATGAATCAATTTGACAGTTTAGCAGGGAACAGGAGAATTTAAATTCAACCAGGACTCCCTTTTTTGATTTAACAACACAGTCAGTTAATAAATTGTTTCTTTACGCACACTGATATTGTTTACTTGGGTAATCTGGGTACATTTGTTTTTATCATTAAGTAGTGCCTAAATGGATATTTAAACAAACATACATATACCCATAAAATAAGGTTTATTGTGTTTGTGTATGATGTTTGTTATAAGATCCTGTGTTCTGCAATAATAATGATAAATTGCCTTTGATCGTATTAATAATTAATCTCACTAATTATTGGAATATAACACAATTTGCCTATTTTAGTCACGTCAAATAATACGCACCCGTGACATCTCAGATGTACTTTAGAGACATTTTTTTCACACAACCTTTAGAGCTTTTGCCTTGTACCATGCAAACCATGAACAAGGTATCCCAGGTTATGCTTGCGCATCCCAAATAGAAATCCATAGGAGCGACTTATGCAATCCCTATGTTTGACAAGGCTATACAAATACCGCCTAAGTATTACACATCTATTGACCTCCACATCAGATAGGCCACCATTATGTGTTAATCGCTAAATAAATACCAATCTATCATTTAAAAAAAAGTGCCCTAAATAGCGGCACTGTATTATACAGCAGCTGCTGCGCTGTCAAAGAAGCATCCACGGCGGTGCTGTATTGTATACAGCACCACTGCGGACGCTTCTTTGACAGCGCCGTGGCTGCTGTACAGTACAGTACTGCCGAAATGGAGCTGCTGCGCATGTGCAGCTCTCATTTTTGTTTTTTTTTGGGGGCGGTGGAGGGGAAACCCCCCCTTAAAAATCCTCCATGCACCCCTGAAGAGTATGTGTTTAAGTGATAGATAATGAAAGATTAAATGAGAGAGAGAGGAAGAAATGAGTGATATAGGAACGTTGCCTAGTGCATGTGTGTAACATGTGGCGAGACCTAAAGGATAATACAGGCCAAGCATAGAGAGAGAAAAAGAGATGGGGTGGAAGGAAGATAGAGTCCATTGTAATGTAAATAGTAAGCACTCCTTTGTAAAGCATGTGTGAAAAGGTTACTTAAAGATACAGAAAGTTATTAGAAATAGATATAAACTTTACATATATGTGCAAGCAAAGTATATTATACGTTGCAGGCAGAATACATATAAGGTAAATAAACATATAAAGATTTAGAGGAAAGTTAATAGAAATTCATGCAAGCAAGGAATGTTAATAGAAATAGATGGACATATAAGCATACTTGCCACCTCTCCCTGAATGTCAGGGAGACTCCCTGAATAGGGGTGATCTCCCTCACTCCCTGAAGAGTCTGGCAGTTTCCCTGATGTTGAGCCAATACAAGACGTGGTTGGCTTCGCCATCTGTGGCATGGTGACACAGTTCAGAAATTATGTCCTATGTCCATGTATTGATGCCTATGCAGGTGGACATTTTCATGGAGACCAAGATTTAATCACAGACTGACAGATAAGACAACATGACTTCAGTAATGGAGACATAAATGTAAAAGACACTTCAGACTCTAGAGATTCATCAGCTGCTTTTCTTTAATGCATAGTTGCCTTTTGGAATGATCAGGAGATTTCTGGGAGACCTTCCGGGCTCCCGGGAGAGCAGGGCAACCTCCCGGTTCTCACCACCCGAAATAGATAAGTTGCGGGGACGAGGCATAATGATCAAATATTGTGCCATCTTAGCCCCGCCCTCTGCTATAAATGGCAAAAATTGTGACAATTATTTAGGGGGTGGGACCAAAATGATGCGATTCGTTAAGCCATGCCCCCACACACCCACCTCCCCTGGGATCTCCCTGAAGCCAACAAGGAAAAGTTGGCAAGTATGCATATAAGATGTAGGTAGAGATAGAGACAGATAGGGTATAAGCTTACTGTGGAGTGTGTGTTCTGTAGGCTTCCAGTTGTGTATGTGGTATGGTCAAAAGAAAACTGTTTTGTCTGCTTCAGTGGCTTATAAACCTTTACCCTGAATGCATTGCTTCAGGTGGGGGTTGTTAGCTTTGCTACACCTACCACAACAGGACACTTCCTGCAATGATGACTCACTTCTCTGTGTTTAACTTCCTGTCTTGTGAGCACATGTTTTTCCTTTGTTTGAACTAGAGATGGGTGGGCTCGGTTCCCCGAGATCTGAACCCACCCCAACTTTGCCTATCTGAGTACCGAGCCGAGCAGGTTCAGTACTCTCTTGCCGTTCGGCATTGAAATCTAGACAAAACATCATTGTGACATATTCGTATTTCAGAACTCGGTTCTTGCAAGATTTGAGAAGCATAATTACCCGCCTCCACAGCAATCCATCGCCATTTGACAGATGGAGAGAGCAGGGTTAGGTCACAGGCTGTATTAGAGCAGGGACAGAGCAATAATTGTACACCTTATTCTTTGTATTATTAGTTAATTTCTAATCTATTCAATTCTATTATTAATACCAATTCTATTAGCAATTGTTAGAGCAGGAAGAGAGGAGGATAGAGGAGGCTTTTTTTCAATTGTTTGCACTACAAGTGCTTTGGGGTGTCCCATATTCCCCAGTGTGAAACACTAATTTTTCTGGCTGTCAAAAGTCATATTTGTCAGCAGTATCTAATACAATATTTTGCACTACAAGTGCTTTGGGGTGTCCCATATTCCCCAGTGTGTTACAGTAATTTTTCTGGCTGTCAAAAGTCATATTTATCAGCAGTATTTATACAATTGTTTGCACTACAAGTGCTTTGGGCTCATTAAAATGGATTCAAGGCAGTCCACATATGAGCAGAATCAGCAAGCAGGTGCTGGCACCAGTCCTGATGGTAGTGTTCCCAGTACGTCATCTGGTAAAGCCTATGTAAAAGTACATAGTCTTTTTAAATCAGGGAAAAAAACACGCACAAATTTTTTTTTTACCGTGTTGAAGCGAAAAAGAAGTGTAACTGAGGAAAAGTTAACTGCCGATAAAAAAAAAATTGCCAACATGCCATTCTACACACGCAGTGGCAAAGAAAGAATGAGGCTTTCGCCTTTCTCTATTAGTGGCAGATCAAAAAATGTTACTGAGCCTTCTTCTTGTACGGTCTCTCCTGACCAAGCAAGACCAAGTAATTTGGAGTCTAAAAGTGGTGCACAACTACTGTTACGCGGGAAAGCCGAGCTGCAAGAAAACAGTAAGGCATTACAGGATAATGTATGCTCTGAATCAGAAATGACACCAATCACTGTGGAGAGTCCATCCACCAGTGGTATGTCTAATCGTGAGCATTCTGTTTGTGTACCCATAAAGAAGTGCCCCTTCGGCAGTTGTGCTGATGTGTGCCTGAACAGCCCAAGTATAGCCGGTGATACACCAATTGAGGATGCCACTTTGAAATTAGAAGAAGATGAGGGGGAGATTTGTGTAGGCGACAAGGGCGCTAATGATGATGTTGATGATTATGATACAGACAGATACCAAATTGCTTTCTCAACTTCTATTTATATTCTAGATTATATAACAGCTGAATAATTTTTTATTTTGCTCCTAGTGGAGAGGGGATCTGATGCAGACAGATACCAAACTGCCTTTGTCCATTTCTTTTTATATTGTACAGTCTGTAACGACTGAATTTTTTAGTATTTTCTACAAGTGGAGGGGGGCCTATAGAGACAGAAACCAAACTGCCTTTGTCCATTTCTTTAGATATTTAACTATAAGTGTAGGGTGTAATATACACCCAAAGATGATGGCTGCATTGCCAATAATAATAAGTTTACCCCAGTCCGGAAGGCACAAGGCTGTCCAGGAAAGCAGACAGAGTCCAGGGATCAAATAGAGACCAGACAAACAAATCCAAATAGCCAGGCAGAGATCAAGCAAATAGACAAGGTCCAGAAGTCTGTCCAAAAGGTCAGGGCAACAAGCAAAACAGCGTGGTCCAAGGTACAGGCAAATGATTCGGGGTCTCAGGCAAGCAGGCAAGGTCCAAAGTACAGGCAGGGGTCATACACAGAAGTTCAGTCCAGCAGGTATATACGAAATAGCACAGGAGCAGGTTAGCAGCAGCCAGGAACAAATGGATAAACTGCACAGAGCACAGCTAGAGACAGGTACTTAAACCAGTGCAACAGGTGCAGTTCTAATTAGCATCAGACAAGGAGATTAACTCCTTCAGGCATATTGCAGAGTTCAGGAGCAGGACAGCAGCACCTCTGATGGATTATAGGTACTGCTACCAGATACAAAACAAAGGCAGTCATAACATAGCCCCTCCTTTAAGGAGCAAATTCCAGACGCTCCATACATGCTCCCTTCAGGTTTTTCTCCTCTTCTTTTTCTTTTTACAAGATCTGCCTGGAGACACAATTCGGCTCTTCTCTAATGGAGTACAGAGAAGACCCAATTCTTCAGAAGCAGAAGAATTGGCAAGTTCGTCCACTAACTCTCTAGTATCCTCCACAAATTCACTTTCAGAGACTGAGTCCCAGCCTAGAGTCGGGATAGGACCTTTTATTTTATCACCAGATGATGATATGCCCAAAAAGCCAGTCACCAAGGTTGGTGTTTGTTGTGACTGAAGTAGCAAAGCAAGGGTTTTTCCATTCTTGTTAACCTTCTCCCTAGATGACCTAGACTGTCTGATGGAAGACACATTCATAGAGGTCTTATGGACAAGTGCAGGAACTGACGCACAGGCTGGAATGGGAACAGAAAAATCGTGATCAGATGACTTGACTGTGGATGGAGTGTACTTCTGACAAACAGCATTAACAAAGATCATGGTATTATGAATAATGGGGTCATGGGAATTTAGTAATGAGAAGGCCCAGTTTTGTGGCTCCCCTCTAAAACACATAATAATTGAACCCACTTGGTTAAATTGGTCAAAAAAATAATCCGGATATTCTTGAAACTGTTTCATGGAAAGTTTGAGTACCATAACAAACTGTTTGATGTCTCCATCAAAGAAGACTGGAGGAGGATCTGATGACTCAGAAGAGGCTTTTGGGCGTTCAGGCTCAATAGCAGTCTCTGGAGATTAACCAGCTTGTGCAGCAGTCTCTGGAGAGTCCTCAACTGGAACGGCAGAGCAGGAGTCCCCAACTGGGACGGCAAGTTGGGCACACTTGACGGGAAGCCCGGACTGGGCACAGCACTCTGACTGGATTGCACTGTGAGATGCCTCAGAGCAGACAGCACTGCGAGATGCCTCAGAGCAGACAGCACTGCGAGATGCCTCAGAGGAGACAGCACTGTGAGATGCCTCAGAGCAGACAGCACTGTGAGATGCCTCAGAGCAGACAGCACTGTGAGATGCCTCAGAGCAGACAGCACTGTGAGATGCCTCAATGCAGATAGTACCAAGTGGTAACTCGGGCTGGACCGCATGGACAGGCAACTCGGGCTGGACCGCATGGACAGGCAACTCGGGCTGGACTGCATGGACAGGCAACTCGGGCTGAACCACATGGACAGGGATCTCGGGCTGAACCGCATGGACAGGCAACTCGGGCTGAACCGTATGGACAGGGATCTCGGGCTGAACCGCATGGACAGGCAACTCGGGCTGAACCGTATGGACAGGCAACTCGGGCTGAACCGCAAGGACAGGCAACTCGGGCTGAACCGCATGGACAGGCAACTCGGGAGGGGATTGGGGGGACAGGGCCCTCTCTGGAATGGGCTGGAGGGACAGGGCCCTCTCTGGAACGGGCTGAAGGGAAAGGGCCCTCTCTGGAACGGGCTGGAGGGACAGTGCCATCTCTGGAACGGGCTGGAGGGACAGGGCCCTCTCTGGAGCAGACTGTAAGGGCAGTGCCCTCTCTGGAGCAGACTGTAAGGGCAGCGCCCTCTCTGGAGCAGACTGTAAGGGCAGCGCCCCCTCTGGAGCTGAAGACTCGGGAGTAGAGGCAGCGGCTGCAGACCCGGGAGTAGAGGCAGCGGCTGAAGACCCGGGAGTAGAGGCAGCGGCTGAAGACCTGGGAGTAGAGGCAGCGGACTCAGGACCGGACACAGCGGACTCAGGACCGGACACAGCAGACTCAGGACCGGACACAGCGGCAGGAGATTCAGTGCTGGTGGTAGCTGGAACTGGCACCGCAGGACAGGCGGCAACTGGAACTGGCACCGCAGGAAAGGTGGCAACTGGAACTGGCACCGCAGGACAGCCGGCAACTGGAACTGGCACCGCAGGACAGGCAGCAACTGGAACTGGCACCGCAGGACAGACGGCAACTGGAACTGGCAGATTAGGCTGAAACTAAAGCAACAGGAAGTGACGTGCAGAACAATCCAGGGTCTGGAGAGGAGCACACTGAAGGCTGCTCCATAGGATGTTCTGGTCTGCGGAGCGGGCAGCTTTGTAAGAAATGTTCGCCACTGGCACAGTAGAGGCATAGTTTACCAATCCTTCTGCGCCATCGTTCCTCCTCAGTGAGAGGGGGATGCAGGTAGCTTGGTCGTTTAGAATCCCTAATGGTAGGGACCGCTGGCATTACCATAGATACAGCACCAATGTCAGAAAAAGTTCTGGGAGGATTCTCTGCGGTCTGCATGCTTTCATTAAAGGAGTTTGTTGCTTTAAAATCAGAATTAGTGTTGAAACCACTTATCACAGCAGCAGGAAGAGTTTTAAGCAGCTCTTGGAGTAAAGTGGATAGTTGTATGATTTGGTAGCGGAGCTGAACAATGTCCATTTGCAGCATTTGTAATTGTGGATTTACAGACATGTCTAATAGCCAAACACAGAGTTCAATGCAAACACACTAGGCAGAGGGTGTGCAATCAGCAGGCCCAGATTGTATGGCAGTTCATCATGTTATGAATCCCAGTGCATTCACAAAGTGCAACGGAAGTGTAAGGCAAAGTGTCTTTATTCAGGTAAATATAGTAACATAGATAACTAAAATCCACAGAAAACAGGTTCCAAAAGAGACTGTATAGTAAAATGGCAGGAACAAGTATAATAAGTTTACCCCAGTCCGGAAGGCACAAGGCTGTCCAGGAAAGCAGACATAGTCCAGGGATCAAATAGAGACCAGACAAACAAATCCAAATAGCCAGGCAGAGATCAAGCAAATAGACGAGGTCCAGAAGTCTGTCCAAAAGGTCAGAGCAACAAGCAAAACAGCGTGGTCCAAGGTACAGGCAAATGATTTGGGGTCTCAGGCAAGCAGGCAAGGTCCAAGGTACAGGCAGGGGTCATACACAGAAGTTCAGTCCAGCAGGTATATACCAAATAGCACTGAAGCAGGTTATCAGCAGCCAGGAACAAATGGATGAACTGCACAGAGGACAGCTAGAGACAGGTACTTAAACCAGTGCAACAGGTGCAGTTCTAATTAGCATCAGACAAGGAGATTAACTCCTCCAGGCATATTGCAGAGTTCAGGAGCAGGACAGCAGCACCTCTGATGGATTATAGGTACTGCTGCCAGATACAAAACAAAGGCAGTCATAACATCCTGCTTGGACTCTCCTGAGGATATGTGATTTCTGCTAACGCCACCAATATTATCAGAGCATTACAGTTGGGGGGGATTCCATCGAGTAGGTTGTGTATTGGAGAGCTCTTGCAAAGCCAAATCAGCTTCTGTTTGATCCATCAAGGATGGAGGATCCTGGGGGAGGCGAGGAAGAGAGCCCCCAGGGCTCCCAGGCCTAGTGCCTCCAGAAGGCCCAGCTTAGATCCAGGGTCTGGAGTGGGTTCTACTCCCAGTCAGCCTACTACCAACTTGACTGGGAGTATGGAATGCCCTAGCCTCACAAAATAAGCAGATCCCCAGGCAGAATTTCCCTGCATGAAGCCGAATGCAGGGATCCCGTGCGGCCTGTCTGTGACAAAAGTTCCGCTATGCACCGTGTCCCCAATAAATCAACTGGAGGACAGTGAGTCAGAAGTACCTGTGCACCTAAACATGGTAGCTTTAGCCAAGGCTGGACTGAATGAGGACTTAACTGCCCCAGTGATGAAACAACTGGGGAGGGATGGCTCCGGGGCATCTGTGAAGAGCAACAGAGAAGCCCCGACTAGACTTGTGCCGGGAGATGTGAACTTAGCCTCAGTGACGGTACAACTGGAGGCAAACGTGGCATGTGTGCTGGTGAAACCAAACAAGGCACCCCCGGCAGATATGGGGGAGTCCCTAGTGGAGACACAACTGGGGGCCAACAAGGAAAGTATGACCATAGAAGACAGTGTGGCGGTCGTTAAAATAGGTGAGAGGACCCAAAAGGAGGCAGCAGTTTCTGTGGTTAGCGGTGCGGTGGCTGGTACAGGAAAGGCGGATGTTGACCCAGGAGAAGTCGGCTTACCTGACTCTGATGAAGGGGAGACGGAGGAACCTGCCCTAAAGGCACGGCTGGAGCAGCTTTCTTTGGAAATTCCTAAATTGAAAAGACAAATCGCAGAATTGAAGAAGAAAAGTAACCGTGCGTTTAGTACAGAACACGCTGTTATGCGCTTAGAAATTGAGGAGTTGAACGCTATCCTCCTAGATAAGGATGAATCGATGCAGCTACTTACGATTAAGCTACAGGAGATGGAGCAAGCGACCTGTTCGGGAACGGAGGTTTCTGCTAACATTGACAGCTCTGAGCGCTTGCGGCAAACCTTCCCACAGACCATTCTAACAGCGTACCTGATAATCACCTGTATAACAGCATAAGGCAGCAGGAGGGGGAGCCGCCAGTGAGGGAGCCCGTGGGGTCTGCAGGTGGTGTGGGGGGGGACGCCGGTCAAGCTGCGGTTCCCGTGGTGGACTCGGAGTCTCCATCTCCCGCGTCACTTCCGGTTTTGGCCGATGGTTCTGGTGCGGGCCTCCTGAGGCAGGCATTGGCATCTGATCCTATTGGCTCCCTTTCTCTGGAAACAGGTAACGGTGATAAATATGGAACTGATCCAAAGACTGGGTGTGATGATACCAGGATGTTAGGGTAGGAACCCAGAAGAAAGTCCTGGTATCAAGGGGTTCAGGATCACACAGGCAAAGAAAAGGTGTGGATACAACGGTATCTTTATTACAGCTAACTGCAAACAATAGCTTATATATATATCAAACCATAATTCAAACAACACCCAGTGTTCACCAAACTTCAACTATCCCCCAGTAACACCCCAGTGTTCAATAACCCCAAATTGTTTATAACGAAAATAGGTTTTCTTTACCAGTCCAAGTTATAGGGGAAGGATGATGTCCGTGATTAATAGAATAAGCCAGGCAGAGCAAACAAGTCTGCAAGTCCAGGAAAAGCTTGTAATCCAATAGCCACAATACTCCCAGGTAAAATCCTCAGCACACGGGCAGCAGCCGAAACTCCAACGCCAGTAGCTTCTAGAAGCAAAAATCCCACACACCCAGAAGTCTCTCCTGCAGGTCTTCTTAAAGGGACAACATTTCCCATGTGTGGAATCCCTCCCTGCAGGGTTATCCACAGGTCACAGATGCTGGGATTGGCTGGGAGGTATGAGTGGGATGGAGATGGGAGTGGAGAGCTGTCCTTCCCTCATGGCTTTCCCTCCTGCTGTTTTGGAGACTAGGAGTCTGACACAGTTCCAGGGGGAACAATAGCTGCTCCAACCAGTTGCTGATTGACTTATTCCTGGTTAAGTAAGAGAGCCTCCCTGTTTTAACCCCTTCCAGTCATTTGTGATGTCAGAGGGGCTCCAGCTACTCTCAGCTTCCTGTCTGTAAGAGGGAGGTGATGCCTTGGTCAGGAAACAGTACATCCACCATGTTGTAATCCGATATAATGTTCAGATGAATACATGTAACCCACCTGGCTTTATTTAAGAATAATATGGTTAACTTAAGTCCATCTCATAGGTTTTTATACACACTTAGATTATGTAACAAATGAGGTTAATAAATTAAAGCAACCCAATGTTCAACTAAGCACAAGCAACTTTCATTCTAAGTGTTTAAAATGACAGATGGGAAAAATGATGGCTGTCAGACCCACCGCGTCACATATACCTCCCCCTTCTTAAATCAGGGCAGAGGGACTGGTCTCTTTAGCGGGACCAGGAGGGATGCCTCGGCCAGGTGGGTTTTAGGGTGTCTCTGTCCATTGTCCTTTTTGACCAATATCCTGGGGTGGACATATCCCTGGATCTGGTGGGCGTTTATTTAACAATCCACAATCTCTCAATGTTCTCGCACTGTCCCATAATTTGAGTTCAGTCTTCCTCCCTGGGTGATGCAATCTCCCAACCACATAGAATAGGCAGAATATTAAAGCATCCAAATAAGTTTGATAATACCACTTGGGGTTTACCACTTTATTTCCATCCAGCTGCATGCATCCATCTTTTTGCAAAGTTTCCCCCTCCCCCACATCAATCTCCATAGTGGGCACTAACACCTTCGCCTCTGGCGCATCAGGGTAGTGAGTCTCTCCTTCCTCCCCCACTTCCATAAGTGAAAGCTGCAAAAGTGTAGGTTCAGTTTGAGGATCCACGATATCCAATGAAGATGTTGGATCTGTAACTGCATCCTTGTTATCCCAGGTACTTCCAGCAAACTCCTGTATTGGGTCACTGGAGTAATTTTCCATGATTGGGTTGCACAGGGGTAATAACCTGGAGTGTCCAGCTAAATTGACTGGTAACAGCTGGGATCCCCACTTCTTTTTCCTGCTTCCTTTCTGTTTACTGGACAAAGGACATGATAAGCAGGGTTTAACAGAACTTTTCCTTGGTGGCTTTTTGCCACTGTTATTTTTAGCCTTTGACATTCTGATCTCTGGAGAGTCTGTAGGTTGGAGATTAATAGGGCTCAATTGATGTTTCAGAAGTACTAAGCAAAGCATATTACTGTTTTCTCCATTTACCTCTTCAGCCTTCCCTTGTATGTCAGCAGTGTTAATTATCTTTGAAGAAGTACTTACAGTTCGGTTAATGTGTTTTCCTGGAGAAGGAAAATCTCCTGGGTGGTAATCCAGGAGTCCAGTTCCCTGATCATCTTCATCTTCAAACACCTTTTGCACAGTTCCTGTAAGGACACCCCATTCTATTCCACTCAGGGTAATTTTCAGAACTGTGAGGTCTTCTAAAGGAGAGGCATGTGACTCTCCAGAATCCTTAACATGGCCACTTCCAATTATCACTTCTTTTTCCTTCCAATTGTCCTTTGTTGTAGGGACTAACTGATTATCACTCTTTGTGTTCTCCTTTTTGACCCATGACATAACAATTCCTTTTTCCTCTCCTTTTAATTCTGTCATATAATCTGTAATCATGATTTCTGCTGAGATCATATGTTGAGCAGGCTTATCTTTCTCTTCTGTCACAAACGGGTACAGCTGTACATCCTTTGCATCGGAGAGCACACATGCGCTATCCTGCATTACTTCAATGGGTAACACATTTTCAGACACAACAGGGGTGAATAACTGGCCTTTTCTGCAATTCTGTGCTGACTCATACACAGTCTCAGGTGCCAGTAGCTCTGGCAGACTATCAAAAGATGCTACATGGTACTGGTACTTACATGGTAGTTCTGTTCCACCCAAGTCACCAAATAGGAGGATCTCTGCTAGTACTTTCTGAGTACTCAGAGGTACAACATCCTCACCAAACAGTTCTTCTCCAGCCTCCCCCAAGATAGTAGCTTGGGCAGCTGTCTATAAACCAGTGGGATTGACCTCCCCCTGTTGGTTACGGTGGTCAGCGGGAGCAGAAGAGCAGTTGTAGGTTATAATACTCTTCCTTAAACAGGAGGGCAAAAACATTTCTCGATAAGTGCTTGTCCCAAGGGTGCTGTCTTGGGAGTACCCTTGATCACGCAGCATAAAATCACTGTCCTCCAAATCAGCAAAAGGAAACAGGTAGCACAAATTCTCGTGTGGCTTTGGACTAATGCCCCTCAATGTTTCTGTTCTTTGGTTGGCTTCCCCCTGATTACCAGATTGAGAAACCCTTTTTTTAGTATGTGACAAAAGAGATTGTAATTGGCATTTCTCAGTATTTATTCGATAACACTGATCCTGCCACATTTCAGTGTCAGTGAGTCCTTGTAGCCATACCTGGTCCTCTGCTTCTTCAAAACTCTGTTGCAGACATTGCATTTGTCCCCAGAGAGGTATGTGGGGACCTAAAGTGAGCATCCATTTCCTATAGACACTAAAGGCATTGATGGGATTCTCCTGATCCTTTAAA
Organism: Mixophyes fleayi; assembly: GCF_038048845.1. Classification (NCBI taxonomy): domain Eukaryota; kingdom Metazoa; phylum Chordata; class Amphibia; order Anura; family Limnodynastidae; genus Mixophyes; species Mixophyes fleayi. The sequence continues at coordinate 177,412,023 of NC_134402.1, forward strand.
AGACGTTGGAGGATATCCTTATGCGTGCAGTACAGGTACGGTACACCTCTAATCTGACATTCTACAATCAATTCCTCCATGCTCATTGTTTCCAGTGGGTCTGTGGAATCCTCTAATGGTGATGATTCAAGGATTAAATTTGTGGGGGGCTCCTCAAGCATCTGCCTAGGTTCCAGCAGCCTATTTTGGTCCTTGCTTCCATCTATCTTGGTTGCCAAGCACATATCATACAGGTACTGCTGAATATGGTTGTAACTAGATTTTCCCCTAGCCAGATCCTGCATAGTACAAATAACTTCATTTGTAAAATCATCCCATCCTGGTTCATCCCGAAATTTCCAAGCACTCGCTTCCTCTTTCAACATTAGGAACACATCCAACAGGTTCTCCAATTTCTCCTGTAGACTGGCTCCTTTCCACGTAATAATCTTTGGGCACTCCTCATCCCAATAATCCAAAATGTGCTGCATTGTGGTGGGGTGGTGCAACACATCCATATCTCCATCCTGCAGACACTCCCACAGTCCTTCATCCCAGTACTTTCTCCTGGTTTTACTGGACTGTATCATCCCTTCCTTTGGGAACTTTTTCAACAATGGGCTGTGATCTGCTCTCCTCTTCCCAGAGCTCACACCCATTTTACTTCCAGGGGTCACCTCACTGTGATTTCCCCTCCTTGAGACACGGTTCCATCTTCCGTTCTCCACTGGCGGGGTTTGCCTCCCCTTATCAAATTGGCACATAGGCAGCATCTTCCCTTGCCTCTTGCTTTTGGTACTTGCAACTGTCTTTGGCAAGCTGGACATTATAGCAACTGGTTAACTACTGAGTTTGGTATTGAAGGTGGTGTTGGTAAGCTATTGCACCTTTACTTTGCAAAGCCTTGGGTGTATCACGATACAACCCCCTGCACTCTACCTGAACATCAGGACTGTGTGATCCACCAATTGTGATGATACCAGGATGTTAGGGTAGGAACCCAGAAGAAAGTCCTGGTATCAAGGGTTTCAGGCTCACACAGGCAAAGAAAAGGTGTGGATACAACGGTATCTTTATTACAGCTAACTGCAAACAATAGCTTATATATATATCAAACCATAATTCAAACAACACCCAGTGTTCACCAAACTTCAACCATCCCCCAGTAACACCCCAGTGTTCAATAACCCCAAATTGTTTATAACGAAAATAGGTTTTCTTTACCAGTCCAAGTTATAGGGGAAGGATGATGTCCGTGAATTAATAGAATAAGCCAGGCAGAGCAAACAAGTCTGCAAGTCCAGGAAAAGCTTGTAATCCAATAGCCACAATACTCCAAGGTAAAATTCTCAGCACACGGGCAGCAGCCGAAACTCCAACGCCAGTAGCTTCTAGAAGCAAAAATCCCACACACCCAGAAGTCTCTCCTGCAGGTCTTCTTAAAGGGACAACATTTCCCATGTGTGGAATCCCTCCCTGCAGGGTTATCCACAGGTCACAGATGCTGGGATTGGCTGGGAGGTATGAGTGGGATGGAGATGGGAGTGGAGAGCTGTCATTCCCTCATGGCTTTCCCTCCTGCTGTTTTGGAGACTAGGAGTCTGACACAGTTCCAGGGGGAACAATAGCTGCTCCAACCAGTTGCTGATTGACTTATTCCTGGTTAAGTAAGAGAGCCTCCCTGTTTTAACCCCTTCCAGTCATTTGTGATGTCAGAGGGGCTCCAGCTACTCTCAGCTTCCTGTCTGTAAGAGGGAGGTGATGCCTTGGTCAGGAAACAGTACATCCACCATGTTGTAATCCGATATAATGTTCAGATGAATACATGTAACCCACCTGGCTTTATTTAAGAATAATATGGTTAACTTAAGTCCATCTCATAGGTTTTTATACACACTTAGATTATGTAACAAATGAGGTTAATAAATTAAAGCAACCCAATGTTCAACTAAGCACAAGCAACTTTTATTCTAAGTGTTTAAAATGACAGATGGGGAAAATGATGGCTGTCAGACCCACCGCGTCACACTGGGCTAGTCCCGGTGACAAGCATTTTACAAAACAAGCTGAAAGTAATATGTTGTCTTGTGATATAGGCGAGTATAATGTGAACACTGCACCATCTCCATCAAAGGCTGGTAATGTTACTTTTATGCAGGGATCAGAGGCAGCCACCCCTAGCAGCTTAGTCCCTGTATGCTCCCCGTATGTAAGCTCAGGCGGGCTCAACATGGGTTCTGAATCGGTGGTGTGTGCAGGTAGTTCTATTGATGTTGGAAGGTCCCTAAGTCAGGCCCAGGTTAGAATCATTGACTCCATATACGGGCCCTTGCAGATAACCGAAAGGGTGAAAAAAGCAGCCGTCTTAATAGACAAAGTAACTAGGAGAAATGCGGAGTTGGCTGGTAATCCTGGTGTTTGGGATAGGCAGCCTGGTTCCGGGGCTATCAGCAATCAATGGGGGAAGGGTCTTAGTGGGTCTATAATGGGTAATCAGGCTGAGGTGGTAAGAGATGGTCCTGTTTTGTCCAATGCTGGGCCTGTTGGTAATATAGGTGATGCCCAGGGCAGTTCGGTGCATTTAAACCCTGGGGTACAGGGCTCTGCTAAGAAATCTGTCCCGGGTACATCCTCCTATGCAAACATTGTGTCTGGTACAGGCCAGAGGTTGGTGGGCCCGCCTCCGGGGGGTTCGCCTCCTAGAGGTCAACCCCTTAAGCGTAGGAATGTTGTGCAGCTTAAATTCATTGGTGACAATCCCCCGAACAGAGCTGACTTCTTGAAGGGATTTCTAGACTCCTTTGGGTTCATGCCCGTGGATCTCTTTTCTAGCATCCACCCCATCGAAGCGTCTGAGTATGACGTTAGCTTCATTTCATATCAGGGCTTGCAGGCGTTCTGGAATCGGTGGGGTGGGTGTAGGGGACGAGATCCGTGGGTAAATTTCAGAGCCATAGCCATAACAAGGCAAGAAAGGTCAAAGTTAATTCTAGTCAGGAATGAGTTGATCCCTGTGGCCGACTTGGCCTTCTGGTTAAAATGGTACGTGGGTCTAGTGTCCCCGCTGATAAAAGTACCGGACCCGAGCTATGGCATCTGGGGACACTGGGCATAAATCCCGTTCATGTGGACAAATTAGATGCAACCTTTGTGGAATAATTGGGCACTCATTTAGTAAGTGTCCACATGCTTCCCACAACACGGAAATACCAGACGAGGATATGGTTCAAGCAGCCGTAAGGATGGAAGGAGAGCAAGGGGGTAGGTGCTCCGCAGTAGTTCCTAAGGCGGTGCCGTTCCTGTTTCTGAGGTAGTTGCACAGTCTAGTAACCCAGTAGAGTCCCTGGTGGTGCCCATTTTAGACAATGTCTGGGAAAAGCAGAGGAAGAAGGGCAAAAAGAAAACTAAAATAAACGGGTAAAGACGTTGTCCTGTCTAACAACTTTCAATTTCTTTCAAGTGAGGAGGAAGTAGATGAGGGCGAGGTGGTAAGGACTGAGGGTGGGGATCTAGTCTTGAGGTTAAAAACAGATAGGAATAGGAGAAAGCCCAGCGTTCTATCTCTCAGTGAGGCGGCAACCTATTGCAAACCTAGAGACAAATCAAGGATCCCTGGGGCTTTTCTGAAGAAGCAGGTAGTTTCTGGGGGTCCCCCTTCGGTGGAGGATCTAGCTCCTCCCCCTTTCCCGGACCCTTCTCCTCTTCCCACCCCTCCTGTCCCTGTTCCTGATTCCTCAGGAAATCCCAGGCCTTTCCCTGCCCCTATCCCTCTCCCTCGCCCTGTCCCTTCCCAGATTCCTGAACCTAACCTTACCCATCCCCCTGCCCCCCCATGTTCCCCCTTCCGGTTCTCCCTCTGCTCTCCCTCCTGATCCCCCTCCTATCCTGGGACCTTGTTCTGGAATGCAGCCCTTTAGTAGTCCCTCGGTCCCGTGTAAATCTGAAGTCACTTTTGGAGAGGTGGCGGGTGGTCCTCCGGGAGGGGGAGGTTTTACCCGCCGGTATAAGTTGTAAGTGATATGGTTCCTCCGATGAGGACTCTGTTAAACCGGTGAAAAAGAAGTGAGCTGATTCCTACCTTCTATAGCTCTAAGAGATGGCTTCCCAGCCCATTAGATTTGCCAGATTTGGGTCAGTTGGCTGACCTTCACAAAGCCAAGAGGGAGTGGAGGTGCGGGCCCCCCTACTGGTCTCTTGTGGCTGAATCGTACGGTGGGGTGGCGGTCCTTTTTACCGGCATGATAACCATACAGCGAGTCAAAGAACTAGAGGTAGGTAGGTGCATGGTCCTGGATGTCAATCTGAGGGGGTACGAACTGAGGTTGATCAATGTCTATGGTCCCCAAACAAGGTGGGGTAGGAAGTGTCTTTTCGGTGCGTTAAAGCCCTACCTTTTTTAAGCCCGGCAGATAGTCTTTGGTGGTGATTTTAACACCGTCATTAGGACCAAAGACAGGGGAGGTTCAAGGACTTCTCTGGGCTATGACTCCTCTTTTCTAGTTAGCATGATTAGGCAGGCTGGTCTGGTAGATGCACATATTCGCCATTTCCCGGACCACATGGAGGTAGCTGTAGGTCTAGGATAGATAGGTTTTTTGTTAAAGAGAGCTCAAAAACCTTGGCTCTGGAGATGAGGCCAGTAGAGTTCTCTGATCACGTTTACCTCTCTGTGTCCTTGAATGCCTCGGAGACTCTTCGGTAAGGGTAGGGGCCGCTGGTGCCTGAACTCTAAGCTCCTTGATGAGGAGGTGATAAGACAGTCCTTTATGGACTTCTTTGAATCCCAGGAAACTGTTTTGGAGGCAGGTTGGAGTAGGTCCGAATGGTGGGAGATGCTGAAGAAGAGGACCCAGAGCTTTTTCCATGGCCTAGTAGCTAGAAATAACTTGTTAAAAGAAAGTACCTACATGGCACTGAGAAGAAAACTTGGATTCTTGATTTCTGGCCAGGGGGATAGTGGGGACTTCCCCCGGGTGAAGGCTCAGATGAGAGAGATACAATATGACTGGTATGCTTCCTTGATTCTGGAGAGGGACTATGAGAAGTACCATTCGCTCTACCCCTTCCAGAGCTGTAGGAACTCTGTAGATATTAAGGAGGTGAGAGGTTTGCGTAATGCTGAGGGTGTCCTTAGGGAGGATAAGGAGGGCATCCTTGGTGTAGTGCGGTCTTTCTACTCTGATCTCTTATCAGAGAAGTCACTTGACAAAGAGAAGATGGACCGGTTTTTGAGGGAAACTCCTGGCCTTGGAGATTTTAGCGGCCTGCTTGAGTCCTTGGGCAATGAAATAACGGTGGATGAGGTCAGGATGGCGATAGATGGTTTATCTATCAAGAAAGCCTCAGGCCCAGATGGCCTTACATCTAAGTTCTTTAAAATCTTTGGGGACATCCTGACCCCGCATCTCGTGGAGGTCTTTAATAAGAGCCTGGGCAGAGGTTTATTACCTCCCTCCATGAGGGTCTCTGCCCTTATCTTGTTGTCCAAGGGGAAAGATCAGTTGTGTATTGAGAACTGGTGCTCCATCGCTCTTCTCAATACTGACAGGAAGATTCTGGTGAAGGTACTTTTTAATAGAGTGATGCAGGTTTCCGGCCGGTTACTCTCTTCCTCTCAGCACTGCACTGTGAAGGGTCGAAGCACTTTCAGTGCTGTCCTGGTGGTGCTGGAGGCCTTTGAGCGGTGTCGTGCGGAGAGGTGGGGGAGGTACCTTTTAGCATTAGATCAGTCGAAGGCCTTTGATAGGGTGAATCATGAGTACCTTTGGGCTCTGCTTCTGTGGTATGGTCTTCCAATTCGGGTTGTGAATTGGCTCCGCACTATTTATAGGCAAGCCGAGAGCTTCCCTCTTGTGAATGGTTGGGTGGGTCCATCCTTTGAGGTCAGCTCTGGAGTAAGACAGGGTTGTCCCCTGAGCCCCCTTCTATATGTGTTTGCCATAGATTTCTTCGTCAGAAGGGTTGGTGGCAGCTCGTTGGGAGGAGTGCTGTTGGGTCCGGAGTGTCTTTTGAAGGTAGTGGCCTACGCTGACGATGTTACTGTTGTCTTGTCGAGTTCCGCAGAAGCTGAGGAGGTAACAACTCTGGTCTGCGGGTATTCCGAGGCCAGTGGCTCGTTAGTAAACCAGGAAAAGAGTAACTTTTCTGGATGGGGGAGGAGGGTTGTGAATTCAACCTTCCAGACAGTCTTCTCCGGGCTAGTGAGAAGATCAAAATTTTAGGGATTCATTTCGGCCCTGGCGATTATGCCAAGCAAAATTGGGAGTTAAGGCTGGAGGAAGCTTCCCGGAAGGTAGAGAGCTGGAAGAGGTGGAAACATTCTCTTCGGGAAAGAGTGGACCTGGTCAAGACCTTCCTGATCCCGGTATTCCTGTATATCAGCTATGTGTGCCTTTTGCCAGAGTCTTTATGGTCTAGGGTTTATGCAGTTTTCTTCCAGTTACTCCGTGGAGGGCGGTATTTATAGGTTCCAAAACTCCAGAGATCCGAGATGCTGCGTTTTGGAATCTGAAAAAGCGCGAAAGTACAGAGCCGACTCGGCTCGATACTTGGATCCCCTAAGTTCGGGTGTGTTCGGTTTCTGAGGAACCTAGCCTGAACATCTCTAATTCAAACATTTTTTAAAGTGTTCTCTTGGTCTCTGTGTCTTGGACTCCGTGAAATAACAGTACCAGAGTCAATTAGCTTTAACATCTGTCTGAGCTGTTCTAAATCGGTCTTTAAAAAATGCATGACTTTGGTAGCACCATTACTTAAAGTTTTGTTAAAGCTCAAATTAAAAGTCACATAAAATTAAGTTCACTAGATAGGAATAAGTCCATTTTGTCTGCTTATAACATGATTGCTTCTACAAGGGCACAGAATTTAAGCATTCAGCACTTGTTTCACATTATGATAATGATGAGAAAGCACACAAAAGATTTTGCAACTTATCTCATTTTAAACAGTTTCCTTGTTGTGTAAATTGCTGCATTGTCTTCAATCATCTGACACTAGTTAACTTCCTTTACAGAATCCTATGGGAATTGACAATGACTGCCTAGGATCATTACAAGCATATCTATTTAGCTTTATTTTAACATTCTAGATACACCTCTATCCAGTATTCTGAAATCTGTCTTTGAACACTAAGGGCCTGATTTTGAGTTAGGAGCAAAGCAAAGAAAAGGAATAACTTTGAACGTGTACAAACCATGTTACAATGCAAGGGGTGCAGACTAGTTCTCTGTTTTGCCCATAAGTTAAATACTGACTGTTTTTTCATCTAGCACACAAATATCAACTTTAAATTTCAGTGTACAAATAAGCTATCAAGTATTTGTGTGCTACATGAAAAAACAGTCAGTATTTAACTTATGTGCAAAACAGAAAACTCATTTGCACCCCTTGCATTGTAACATGGTTTTGTCCAGGAGACTGAAATAAGAAGTTTCTTCAGTTAAGATCCTTAATGAATCAGGCCCAAGGTTATTAAACATGAATGGCCTTCACCCACAATGATCCATTCTGTACAGGTACAACCACTGATTGGTCCACAACTGAGACGAACTTCCATGTCTGAGTCTATAAAATTACAGAGGACTTCCTAGGATTCTTTACCTTTTCCAGACTCTCCCTGTTCGTGTCCCATCACTCTTTCTGAAAGATCTCCAGACAAGCATCTCACAATTTATATGGTCCGGCCATCGTCCTAGAGTTCGTCTCAAAGTTCTCTTTCGTCACGCGTGCCTCCATAAATACTACCTGGCGTCACATCTTACCCAAGCCGTTCTTTCTCATTCTCCCCCCCAAACTAGGCTTTGGGTTGACACAGAGGCTGACCTCCTCCAGATGCTATCTCCCAGTATTTTGTTCTGGCTAGACCCTAAGGACCTTCCTCCCCTGCTCTCCCTCCCTCCTACAGTTCGTTTCTCTATTGAAATATGGAGATATAGCACCCGCACTTTTAAACTCTTGTCTAATCCCAAGCGAATGTTCCCTCTATGGCATAACCCCTCTTTCCCCCCAGGGGTCAACCCGAAATCTTTCTCCCAATGGACAAAACAGAATATTTTGTTTCTTTCCGATATTGTCCCAATGGGTTTTTTTCCAACCTTTGCTGATCTTCGTAAGCGTTTTCATCTCTCGTCCTCCGTGTTTTACCAATATCTTTAAATTCGTCACATTTTCACCTCCTTAATAGACCCTCGTGCTCCTCACAATCGCTCACCCCTAGAAACCTTCTGTAAAAACAAAACGTCTTCTAAAGGCTTGATATCTACTTTCTATTCTCTACTATTGAATCATAATCTGCCTGACAAGGAGACTCATGAGCTCCGCTGGGAGGAGGAGATGGCCGAGTCTCTGGATCCTGAGGAATGGACTGAGATACGCGAGGCTGTCGCCAAATCCTCCATCTGTACAAATATAAAAGAAAACTCCTACAAACTTTTGTTCCGGTGGTATTTAGTCCCATCCAGACTGAAAACAATCTATCCGGCTACTTCGGACCTCTGCTGGCGCAACTGTGGCCAGCGTGGCTCCCTGTCCCACATCTGGTGGAGCTGCCCGAAAATCATCCCCTTCTGGAAGGAGGTAGCTGACCTTATTTATAAAGTGTCTAATCTAAGATCTCCATTCCATCTTTCATACTTTCTCCTGCCTCGACTTCCCCCTGAATCCCACAAAATTATGTGGCTACTCCCGGGCCATATCCTGACCGCAGCCAGATGCTTAATAGCCAAGAAATGAAAACAATCAAAGAGCCCCTCTGTTTCGGAACTAATTCAAAGTGTTTGGCAAATACACAACCTAGAGCACATGACTAGTGTAGTTAATGATCGCCCTTACAAATTTCTCTCCACATGGCACAGGTGGCAAGATTACTTCTCTGCTACACCTTCCCCTTCTTAAAGAATGAAAACAACGTTACCCTAGTAATTGTCGGTGCCGAGTCTTGCTAGGTTCTCCTTCCCCTTCCTTCTTCTTCTTTGCTCTTCCCCTTACTAACATTCCTTTCTCCCCCCCCCTCCAAACTGTCTCCCCTCCATGTTCCACTTCCACTATTTCCTCTCCCTTTCCCCCTCTCCAGTTTCCCCTCACGGTACTCTGGATATCTCATAACCATATCTCTTTTGATTCTCGTTTATCTGCATATTACTAATCTTGCGGACCACTACGTTTGTGGTGACCCTGAGTTATAGGTCTCACCTATTTTGCAAACTCTTGTTGTTAATATTGTTATGAATTGTCTGAGCATAACAAACTCTGTACCGTTCATATTTTTTTCTGTTGTTTTCGACAAAAATCTGAATAAAAATATATTTAAAAAAAAAAAAATTACAGAGGAGCCTGTCTGGCACTGAGGGATGTAAGAAGATGGTGGATGAGGAGCAGGTGTTGGTGGGGGTGCGAGAAGAAGAGGTAAAATTCGTAGAAGTAGTGGAGGGGGATGGAGAATAAGAAGAAATACAATTAATGGGTGTGAAAAGAACAAAGGCAGTGAGCCCAACAGAGGTGGAGATTATGGTAAAAGTACTAGACCAGTACGACTGCCAAAAGAGAAAATACCAAAGAGTTAATACCAGAAAGGAACTAATAATGCAGAAATTACTAAAACAAATTAAGGAGAAACTTGGAAATAAAAAAAAAAAATGTCAAGTACAAAAGCATTAGTCAGATCTAAAAAATAAAGAACAACGGAGACAGATGCAAATTCGTAAAAGCATTAAAAAAAGTGAGTTTGACTGCTTGAAGGATTTGTAAGTGAAGTTGTAGAGGAACGACTGACAATAGTATATAGCATATTAAAAATGTTGTATTATTTCCAGAAAGAAGAAGGCACAAGGACATGTGCTGCTGTTAGGCTGCTGGCCCTGATCATCAAACTACAGAACTAGATGACGGAGATCTTCGCCTATAGCAGCCGCCTTTCCCTTAGAGCTTGACGCGCTCACTGGTACTCGGATCACGAGCAAAAGGGTCACGAGCAAAACAGGCAGAGTCCAATAATCCAAGCAAGGGTCATACACAGGGAATCAAACAGAGTATCCACAGGACAGGGAGTAGCAAATAGGAGCAGGTCAGCAAGACTGGGCAAAAAAGCTATAACCGGCAGTGAGGCTGCAGACCTCACTGCCCTAAATACACCAGTCAGCCAATCACAGCCTAGCTCTGAAATTACACATAGGCCCCTGCTAATTAATACATTAAACCTAAATAGCCTACAAGCTATTACTTAGCTTTGTGCACGCGCCCGGCTGTCCTCTGTTGCCGGGATGCGGCGCTACAGTGATAAGCGTCCGGCCGTTGCAAGGCAACGGTCGGGTGCTAGGCGGAAATGACGTCCCGGTCATCAAGGTGACGGCCGGGACACCAGGGGGCGCAGGAAGCGAGCCACGACGGCTGTGAGTACCACCGCGGCTCGTGACAGCTGCATAGGTATCAAAAATGTTAAAGCTGAACATGTACTTATTAAAGCTGAAGAAATAGATACCAAATTTGAAGAAAAAAAGCTGTATTAAAAGAAGGTATTTGAAGTCACATGTGGAAACTGTAAAATGCTTTGGCGAGAAACGTATACCGTTATAATAACCACAATGGCGCCTGTTTTACAGAACCTATGGAGGTAAAGGGCACCTTTGCAGAGATGACCACAAGATAAAGTTATTATGAGCAGTGTAGAGGGTGAGCACATTGGGAATTTTCTTGGTGTTGGTAAAGAACTAAACTTTATTACAGATATATAAGTTAAATGCTAATTCTTTTTTTCCTTTTCTTGTTGATACCATCGTCATATCGGACGAAAGTTATGAGAGAGAAAAGAATGTTGGTAGTCCCTTGCAGAATGTGGTAGAGAAGGTGAAAAAGCTTGACAAATATTTTAAAGAATTGAGGACAAACATCAATGGCGTAAAAAAAAAAAGGCTAGAAAAAAACTTCATGGAGATGTTTCAGCTCTTTTCAGAAGCTTATGCCACAAAGCAGTAGGCACTTTCAGTATTAAAAAGTAATTTTTTTTAGTAATAATAAAAATATGTTTAAACAATTTATTTTTTTATTTTTTATTTTTCACATGTTCTTTTTTGAAGCAATAAATCTGTTGGATATACAATGTTTGGTTTATACTGTGTATTTTACAAATATATGCATTAACAAGTAAATAATGGTATGATCATAAAACATCTTAAATGTACAAGTAAAGGATTTTACAAAACACAGATGCAAGATGGAGAACAATTTACACACATATGTACTAATATGCAACCAGACATATATATAATACACATCTATAGGAAACACAAACACATGTTATATAATGTTATATAATGTATATATGTTATATAAAAAATGTATTTCATTATGCAGGCAGACAAAGGTTTATAATTAAATTGGCAGACATAAGCTATACGCATTAATGCAATAGACACCTGCTATTGCTTTACCGCTAAAAGCACCTAATTACAAAATGAGTAACGTGCGGACACCACTTCACGTGGAACTGGTACAGGCATCGGACATTAACATACACACGTCCCCAAAGGATTCGCAGCTCGAAGAACTATCGACACTTGGTTGTGGATTGATTGGAAAATTATACACATTACATGATCGTTAGGTGGATTGGATGGAAAATATTAAACAGAACGACCAACCAAATTAACCGACAATCGACACTTTGGCACGACTTTTGACCATCTTGTCACTAACCCGACTTCCGACCAAACAGTCGTATGCTGGCTGATTTGCTCGATTAATGGACAAAAACGCTCCTGTGTGTACCTAGCCTAAAAGCACAACAAGCTTATAGTAATCTTTTAAAAATGGAAGCTTCTAATTAGATTTTGAAAAGCTTTCATACAAAGCTAATCTATGAAACAAAGTTTAAGATGTGTGTATGTGACTTAGGGTGGGGCATGCACCTGCAGTGAGTATTTTCTGATAATTACCATGATGATAAGTGTGTGGTCCAGGGCTATATATGCAGATACTGATCATAAATTATGTATTCCAATTGCATCTTTTTAATAAATGAATAGTAAGCAAATAAAGTAGGTCACAAAAATCAGTCTATGACTTGGTTTATGGGATGAACTTTCACAGAAAAATGTTAGTGTATAGTGAAAAAAGTCTGAATTAATTTCTAAGTAAGCACTACTTTTTGACATTCAAAGAGATGCTCACTTTCTTTCAAAGCCCATTTGGTAAAATTCTGTAATTAGCAACAGTGGAGTAACAACATATGTGATAACTTACACTTTTATGATAGCACTAATAATATCTTTATTTCAATTACTATGAAAACACTTTCCATGTTGGATCTGACAGCCTTAAAGTTATTCCACACTGTTTCTAGTGCATTTAGTGAAACAAATGAGGCACACTTGTAAAATAGAGTTACCAAACATTCAATGCAATGCGATATCTTGATTCAGCTCTTATTACAGTCTAATAGTTCTATATTTGCCTATTCACATTGCATATACAGTACTTTCCCCAACTGCTAAAAATCAACTGAATTATGAGATTTGAAGTTGAGAGTGATTAATGATACACAAAATGGATATTGTTGGTCAATAATTAACATTGATTCATTATTATATTCTCATTTCTAAAATTGTAGTTTTACATATATTGTATGTAGTTTGAGTGCATTTCCCAGAATTTTTGTTCATTTGTAGTTATAATTTGTTTTGTCTGTTTTGTCTGGTTGCTTTTTCATTTAAGTCATTCTATATAATGACATATGATTTAGAATAGACTAATGCATATGAAAATTAGATATAGCAATAGATTATCTGTTGTAGAAATGAAAGTACCTACTCATCTCAAGACACAATAAAACATTATTACAGTAAAATGATTTCTTTAAACATTATAATTTATGGATTATTCAAACCTTCAATATATATTGTATGAAACATATAAAAGGCAGCGTAGCCACATTAACAATGAAATTGATAAATGGGTATAATTTGTTAATCCTACACAATATTAAAATAGTAATTTATATATTATATAGTTTTTGATCATTACTATTATGGCCAACTAGGAAATCCGTTGATTGGGTTAACTTATTTATCATCATATGTTGGTTTAATAGTAAGTGCCTGAGTTTTAAATGTGTTATTTTTTCCATTTTGTTTAAAAAAGAAATCTCTGATTCAATATACAGCATTACAGCAATATACATGTATTTTTTTTTTGTTAACTTTAGGAATTATGTCATGCTGGCAATTTTATGATGTGTACATTATTTTAGTGGGTTTGTTCGGCACGTTTCTCTCTCCTCTCCTGCCTTTGCTGATTGTCCTACATTACTTTGAGGATGATGGGTACAGGGGGCCAAGTAAAGTTATACCAAGATCAATTTACTGCTTTCACTGCACACTCCTCAAAACAGGAGGCTGTATGTGATGAACTCGTTATACGATGACAATGTCGGAGGTGCACCACATGAAGTTGGGGAAAGGGGATAAAGAATTGGTGGCACTGTCCATAGGTATGACCATAAGGTAATATATAGTTATGTATATTGTTATGTATTTTACAAGGAACTATCTTTGGGCATTGTTTGCAGCCTGTATAAACCAGCTGCCCTGGACAGAATATTCCTTAGTTTAGTTTGCTCTTGCTAGCTTTGGCTAATGCAATATTCTTATCATATATTGATTATTCTGTTACTATTATGGCCAACTAGGAAATCCGTTGATTGGGTTAACTTATTTATCATCATATGTTGGTTTAATAGTAAGTGCCTGAGTTTTAAATGTGTTATTTTTTCCATTTTGTTTAAAAAAGAAATCTCTGATTCAATATACAGCATTACAGCAATATACATGTATTTTTTTTTTGTTAACTTTAGGAATTATGTCATGCTGGCAATTTTATGATGTGTACATTATTTTAGTGGGTTTGTTCGGCACGTTTCTCTCTCCTCTCCTGCCTTTGCTGATTGTCCTACATTACTTTGAGGATGATGGGTACAGGGGGCCAAGTAAAGTTATACCAAGATCAATTTACTGCTTTCACTGCACACTCCTCAAAACAGGAGGCTGTATGTGATGAACTCGTTATACGATGACAATGTCGGAGGTGCACCACATGAAGTTGGGGAAAGGGGATAAAGAATTGGTGGCACTGTCCATAGGTATGACCATAAGGTAATATATAGTTATGTATATTGTTATGTATTTTACAAGGAACTATCTTTGGGCATTGTTTGCAGCCTGTATAAACCAGCTGCCCTGGACAGAATATTCCTTAGTTTAGTTTGCTCTTGCTAGCTTTGGCTAATGCAATATTCTTATCATATATTGATTATTCTGTTATCAGCCAAACCAGATCGCCTTGACTGTGAGAGGTATCTGAACTTGTTTTTTGACCATATAACTTTGAAGCAAAACACTCTGTCATATACCTTCTCATACATTAGTATTTATAGTCCCTTCACCATCACGTCTGTGTCATTTCCTGTTTTTCTTTTGCATTATAATATATGAATAGATACCTTTGTTGCTTCAGATGATTTGCTTCATCTGTACTCAGTATTGTAACTACCATTGTGGCCTCTCTTAAGGCTGCTATTGGCCCAGATGGTGAGGGTGAGCCCAGTAATATGTGGTTTATTTGCTTTGAATTTCCCCTCAATGCTCTTCTGAGCATGCATGGGGGCTGGAGTATACAAGGTGGACATCGTTTGGGTTTTCAGTAAAACTGTGATGGAGCTGAAAGATTAAATACCACTGTACATGCGTTTGCCCCCACATATGTTCAAAGGAGCAGAGCAGGAGTGTTTAAAGTAGAGTGTAGCTAACCATCGCTGGAATCTCCAACCAAAAATACATTTTGTCATGGGGCCCTTTGAGAGGAGGTTTATGCTCCTAGCTGTAAACCAGATAGTACTGCATTCTGATTCTATAGTGATATCACTGTTAACATTACCTAATACTAAAGTAATGTGGCTCAAAAGAGTCCAGAGAAATAATAATTACAATTATTATTATTATTATTATTATTAATAATAATAATAATAATAATAATAATAATAATAGTAATAATAATAATAATACATTTATAAAGCACTTATATCTTAATCTGTGATGGACATTGAGGGGATCATGACAAAAATAAATTACATACAATCAAAGATGCACCAAAGTCAGTGCAATTGCACAAAATTGAAAATGTTACTGTCCAAAAAAACCTAATGAAATGTTCCCTTAAATCAGTTAGTAGAACTTTAATTTCAGCTGCTCTTTCCCAAATAGAAGCATGGATCAATGCCATACTGTTAAATATGTTCAAGCAAACATTTGGTATCCTTGTCCTGGATGCAGATTCGATTTTTTTTTGCAGATATAAAGCACTTTGTGGCTTATTTTAGTGCTGAGCCATGTAAAAAACAACTGACCTGTATCTAAGAATGTGCCTTTATCACATTTCGAAAGTGCAATAATTCATTTTTTTCAAATAATTACCTTGTTTAATTATAATGCAGCATTTCCTAATTTCCTTGGTTTAGCCCATATGTATGACAGATTTTGATCCGTTTTTTCTGTTCTTGGCTAAGCTTGTCCCCAGCCCACATATTCTGGTCCAAATGTTACTTAATATTATTATTATTATTATTATATTATGCATCACAGTGCCGCAGCACCGGACTATGAGTACAACAGCATGCATAAAACAGGGACGTACAGGGCAAACAAAATAAATGTAGAGGAGAAAACAAAGGTTAGGGAGAACCCTGCTCATGAGAGAACTTGGAGGAGTGAGCCTGGCTCAGTGTATATTGTGACAATAATGATTGTGTACCAGTGTGAACAGCATAGGGGGAGTAGAGAAGGACTAGAGTAAGCTCTAGTAAAGAGGTGGTTTTCAGAGAGTGTTTAAAGATCTGAAGTCTGGGGGAGAGTCTGATCAGGAGTGGTAGGTGGATGGTGGCACAGAAGAAATTTTGTAGATAGAATGTGAGGTGATTATCAGAGAGGAGGTGAGGTGGCGTGAGGCAGCAATGTGGTACAAGGTTAGCGTAACTGTCTCACTGTTCTAGGGTCATGGTCACGGTGGCTCCCAGCACCTGATGGCTACGCCCTCTTTGTTGGTGAGGCGGAGCAGGGTACAAAAATTAATAAAAAAAAATTCTCAGGTGATCGCAGCTTTGGCGCCACTCTGCCCTCCTCTCTGCTCTGCTCGCACTGATTGTCGGGCATAACATCATCATACAATGAGGAGCCAGCAAGCAAGGAGGAATACAGAAGACAAGAAGAGAAGAAAAGAGAAGAAAAAAGTCAATAGAAAGGTAAGTAAAGGAACGAAGGAAAGGGGGGCGGGGATCAGCATAGCACAGTGTGATTGAAGGGGGCCAGGAGAAGGGGGAGGAGAAACTGCATGACACAGTGTGATTTAAGGGGCAAGGAGAAGGGGGATAGCAGATTGGCAAAGTGTGATTTAAGATGGCCAGTAGAAGGGGGGGCACAATGGCACAGTCTAATTGAAGTGGGGCAGGAGAAGGGGGGAGTAGCAGAGCACAGTGTGATTGAAGGGGGCCAGGAGAAGGAGGGGGGAAGCAGCATGGCACAGTGTGATTGAAGGGGGCCAGGAGAAGGCGAAGCTGCATGGCACAGTGTGGTTTAAGGACTTCTGTCCCCTTCACTCAACTGAAACTGCTTTTAATAAAGTAACTTATGACTTACTCTCAGCTAAGTCCAAAGGTCACTTCTCCCCTCTGATACTCCTTGACCTCCTGCTTTTGACACCGTCGATCATTCACTTCTCCTCACCACATTTCACTCCCTAGGTCTTCGCGAAACAAGCTCTTTCCTGGTTTGCCTCCTACCTCTCTGGCTGCTCTTTTAGCGTGTCTGCTTCTGATTTCTCCCCCCTTCCCCTTTCTATTGGAGTTCCACAAGGCTCTGTCCTTGGCCCTTTGCTCTACACTCTCTACACCACCTCTCTCAGTGAACTCATTCAATCATTTTGCCTCGAATACCACTTATATCCTGATGACACGCAAATCTATCTTTCCTCCCCTGACCTCTCTCCCGCCGCCTTAAGTCAGGTACCTAGCTGTCTTTTTGCTGTAACTACCTGTATGTCATGACGCTTCCAGATAATCAACATCTCCAAATCCAAGTTCATCATCTTTCGTCTTGCCAATGTTGCTATCCCTCCCAATATCTCCCTCTTTGTTGACAATATCATTCCTTCTCCTGTCATCCAAGCCCACTGCCTTGGAGTCACCCTTGACTCAGCTTTACCCCTCACCAAATCCTGCCTGCGTAACATTATGAAAATCTTTCCCTTCCTCTCTCAGGAAGCAACCAAAAATGCTGTTCCTTTCAATCACCATTTCTTGTCTCAACTATTGCAACCTTCTTCTCACTGGCCTTCCTCTGTCTCGCATTTATGACCTTCAATCCATACAGAATGCTGTGGCTAGGCTAATTTTCCTCTCCCACAGCACCTCTTCTGCTTCTCCTGTGCGTAAAGCCCTTCATTGGCTCCCTATCCATTTCAGAAGTCAGTTCAAACTCCTTACCCTTAATTACAAAGCCCTTACCAACACTTCTCCCACTTACATCTGTGACCTTGTCTGGAGGTACAAACCCACCAGGCCACTCCGATCCACTTCTGACCTTCGCCTTAATTCACCTCTCATTACCTCCTCCCATGCTCGCCTTCAAGACTTCTGCCATGCTGCCCCTAATCTTGGGAATTCCCTACTCTATCTCACTCGACTCTCCCCCAACCTTCAAATGCTCACTCAAAACCGACCTTTTCAAGCTTGCCTATCCGACCACCTCCTAACCCTTCTATCCATCACCTCCTCTTCCTCGCATGCCATCTTCATTTTCTCCCAGTTGGTCCTACTGTCTCTCACCACCCCTCCCTTTAGAATGTAAGCACTCGCGGGCAGGGTCCTCTCTACCTGTTGTCCACATCTATCTGTCTGCTGTCCCTCGTATGTCCTGTCATGTCTTTAGCTGCACTTTGTGTAACTCCCCATAGCATTACTCACACTCATCTGTGCTACTTACATGTATTACCTCATCTATTTGTTTTCTTGCTTCTGTATTCTTCGATGCGGAACCTGTGGCGCCTTATAAATAAATAAAAACTTATAATAATGGTGAGGGAGATTTGTGGTGCGGTGTGACACTGGAAAGAGGGGAAATGATAAGCTCTGCTTTGGACATGTTGAACTTGGACATCCATGTGAAAATAAAAGATAGTTTAGGATGTGCAAAAGGAGGAGACACTAAATAAATGGTTGGATAGGCAGGAAGTGAACCAGTAAAGAACTATGTCATGAAGGTTTATGTAGTGAAGAATTGCAGGAGGAGAGGGTTATGTTGAAGGCAGAAATGTAGCATGGATTCATGGTGACAGGGGTAAACGGGCAGTATTAAAAGATGAAAATGAATTTATAGCAAAGAATAGCAAGCAACGGGTCAGTTTGGTATGCTGTGGTTGAGGTTTTGAATCACAGCGACATTATGTGGTAACTGAAGCTGCTTTGTCTAGTGCTGAAGTGAATTTGCTATTGTAAAAAGAGAGAGTCAGGACAAGGCAGGATAGTGTAGTTTTTAGGAGAGAAGAATAGTTTTAGTTTTGGGTCAAGGGCATTTACTGTAGGTGTCACTGTGGAATATCCATCACAGTGGGTGATGCAGTGTCCAGCACAATGGGTGGGAGATGAAGTCGATTGGTTGAGACCAAAAGAAAAGTAAGTAAAAGAAGATTTGTTGCAACAAACACAGTAGGATTGTCAATGTTGAAAGTAAATAAACATTATAGGAAATATCTGAGCTAGACAACAAAGTTGTCAATGCATTTTGATACTGGCCTTGGAAAGTGACAACTGATTGCAACACGAAGGTTTAGCTTGTCATTATATATATGTTTAGAAACATATATATATAATGACAACCTCTTTATGAATAATATAATCCTTTTAAATTACATATAAATAATATCATTATAGTTTGATGTGTTTTTAATAGAGATTTGCGCTGACCCCCATGTTTTGGTTTTGAATGTGGTTTTGGTTCTAAAACATCTTCGTGTTTTGGTTTTGTTACAGGTTTTCCACAAAAATCCTGAATAATTTAGGATTTTTGTTTTGGATCTGGGTTCATTTAAAAATTGTGAAAATCTGTAAAATTGTGTAATTTTGAGATGTTGTTGCTCCTATATTCCTATTTATAGCATTAACATTCATTTACATTCTATTTTCTAATGATCTCTTCATAACTGTCCAAATTTGCACTAAGTTTGGCCAAAGTCTGCAGCGAGCTGGCTGGCTCAAATTAGTGACAGAGTAGTGGCAAAAATACATGGCAGTTTACTAAAAGATACAATACTCATTTTTGTTTTGATTTTCTTTTAAATCAATTCCATACCTCATATTATAAGTCAATGTTTTGGTCCTACATTTGGACCTTTGCCAAGACAACCACATAGAACAACAGCAAAGACAGATACTTTTAAAAAATGTAGTTACTTGACTTTTTATGCAATCCCAGATTGTCTTCAGTTGCAGCTCATGATTCATCAAAAGGTAATAATCTGCATATTATTGCAAAATATATGAGGCAATGGCTCACTGGTATTATGCATGATGCACTCTAAACAATATACATTCCACCCTAAAACACATAAACCGGAAGTGCCAAAACTGGACTTACCAAAATCGGAAATAAACAAACAGGTTCTCACTATAACAACTAAACACAGCGATTCCTATGTGAGTCACTGGGACACCTGTGTATTCCTCATGAGTAGCTAAGACATGTACCAAGGAAATGCAATAACTCCACCGCCTAATGCACACTATTACGGTATTCATTCCAGCTTGAAACGCTTTAACCAGAAGTGCAATTACGCACTTCCGGTATGTCGAAGTCAGCAAATTGGATAAAGTCATTTCAATTAAAGTCGAGCAAACTTGGTTGTCTTTGTCTGAAAAGATGCGTACGGTACGCCACGACGTACAAGGGCACGCTACGGCGTGAAAGGGCGTACGCAGCTACTACACGTGGCAGCAACAGTATTTGGTCTTTTACCATACATTCGCACTAACACGCATACTTATAAAATAGTACACATTAATGGTAGTTGCAACACATAGTCAGTTATGTCGAAATATAGTAGTATTTATGTTTTATATTAAAGTTACATGCATATTAGTGAAATATACGGAACAGGTTGAAGGAATCATATCATATATGGTATCATAATAAACCTCTTTACATTTGACACTGTTTGGTTCACTCTGCGAAGGAATCGCAGAGTGCATACACAAGTTATGAATGATAGGAAATTATGAACTACTTAAGACTAAGGAATCTTGGCGGGAAGAGCCGAGCATACCCCCTGGAGAGATGACCCCCTCCTTTGGATTCCTTAGGATGAACTAGCCAATGATTGACAACCCCTTGGACCTTCCTGATACCTGGACCAATAGAAGCAGCTATACCATCTTCATTGTATTACTGTATTTCTGTGTGCATATAAGCAGCAGCTTCACATCTAGTGTTCAGACATCTTGTCCCCAGACTTCAGGATTGAATGACTGCACACTGGATCCAGAGCGCCTGCGATAAGTAACGGCTGTATTTATTATCACTTCGCTTGAACATATTATTCTACTATTTGCGAATAAATCTTTGTGCGTTGGAAACACAAATCGAGGTTCGACAATCGTTATTGGTTAGCGACAATACGCACATAAAAATTTGGGGGCTCATGAGCTTTGAAGGTTTCGTTGCCGATGATACGCAAGACCAATGGATTTCGGTTCCTCAACAAAATGTGGAGACGCGTCATAAACGGGTAAGAACGCAATGTGTTCAAAACCTGAATTTTACTCTGTGTTGTGAAACCGAATGTCCGTTTTGCATTGTCTAGGGCACGCTAACTAGAACCTAGGGACAAAAGAGAAAACTGTTTCTTTTTACTGTCATTGTGTGTTTTAACTGTATTGCATTGCTTAGCGTATGTGTATTTCCTGCTGTGCGTACGCAAACTTCCGTTAGATTTTCCACGTGGTTAAACAATCGTCTTGATAGTTATTATATGTGCATAGTATAACTACTTGTGAAAACCTCTGAGACATTATTACTGTTGTTGGGAACTTTTGATTTTCTGTGCAGAAAAGGTGTATAGTGTGTGTTTTTCTAACGTAGATACACTGTTTACTATTCATTGTGCTCAGTTGCTGTCTGACGAGGCGAATTGCCCAACTGAAGGACGGTATACAGGGCAGGTTGTCACTCACCGGACTGTGAGTGCTTCTTCCCGGACTATTAGGAACCGTGGACGTCCTCTATCCTGAGGGACTGCGCATGCGCAGCCCTTTCCAAACCTTCAGTGTATGTTCCTTTAACTTAATTGGCAGATCAGGCAACCTCCCTATATTAAGCACCTGTGGTCAACACCACGTTGCCTGATCTTGGAGTCTCATTCCCCATGAGTCTCTGAAGGTGTTCCTGTGTTTCCTGTTTATTCAGCCCTGCTGATTCTGTGGTTTCCAAACCACTTCTACCTCTGTGGTTTCCAAACCACTTCTGCTACTGTGGTTCCCATACCACTTCTACCATCTACTGTATCATCGTGACTGTGAGCTGATTCCTATCCGCTGCCTCCGTGCACTACAGTCTTCTAATCACTTCAACTCTACCAGGTATCATTGGGACTGTTAGCTGATGCCTATCCGCTGCCTCCGTGCATTACAGGCTTCAACCACATCCACTCACCTGTTCATGATTGTGACTGCCAGCTGATTCCTATCCGCTGCCTCCGTGCACTACAGGCTTCAACCTGCTACTCGTCTGTGTTTCATCATCGTGACTGTTTGGCTGATTCCTATCCGCTGCCTCCGTGCACTACAGTCTTCAACCTGCAACTCGTCTGTGTTTCATCGTGACTGTTTAGCTGATTCCTATCCGCTGCCTCTGTGCGCTTCAGTCTTCAGTCCTTGTCTACTCTACCGTGTTTCCTTGAGTCTGCTGCCACTATTGCTACCCGCTACTCTCCGTGATCATCTGTTCCAGTTCAACTCTGCTCCGGTGTCCCATCGTTACTGCACCTGCTGGTTGCTATTGGTTACCTCCGTGTTCCCGCAGAGACCCGCTGCTGTTACTTCTCAGCGCTACTCATCCATCTACTGCTGATCCGCTCTCCACGCCTTCCTGTGTTCCCTGCTGGTCTACCTACCTGTGCGCTGCACCTGCTAGACCCCTGCTTCACCCATCCAGGGACTTGTATCCTGCTGGCCTCCTGCCCTTCAGGTATCTCTGCACTCCTGTCTGACTGCCTTCTCCTGAACCACGGTATGCATACTTCCCATTGACTGTGCTGTGTATTGCATACCTTGCTGGACTGTGTTGGTTCTCCTCTGGAGTGTACTATCCGCTGAGTCTATTGCCATCATTGACTGTGTTATCTTATGCCGGATTACTTCAAGAGACTTTCTATATTGGCAGTGTTGTTCAGTCATTTATACATTTATATTGTGCATATTACTGTGGATCAAAGTCAAGGTGCCCGTGTATATATTGTGTTGCTGTCTCTCCCCGTGCACCTCCTCACATATATATTCAGTAGTACAACTTGCTAGTGGCAGACCACTGACTCCTGTTTACAGTTTCACCTGTTCCAGTATCCTCTCACATAGCAGTGGTACAACTTGCTAACGCAGACCACTGACTCCCCGGATACCTCCACTTGGATTCCATTCCTTCACTCTGACAGCGGTACAACTTGCTATCCGCAGACCGCTGACTCTCATCACCTCCTCGTTTCTGTTGGACATTCCTCCTCACTATAGCAGTGGTACAACTTGCTACCGCAGACCACTGACTACCTTCACATGTCCTTTGTCCATACAGTTCCTCGTGTATTACTACCTCCATATTGCCAGTGCTGCTAGTCATAGACTTTCCTGAGCATCTCATCATCTGCTATTTCCTGTTCCGTGATCACCCTGCTACCAGAGTACCATATTACCACCTATACTGCTCTGGTAAGCCTATCACCTGGTGATCCCTGGGTAAAGACTCCTAGTGCCCGCGACAGTAAGATCAGGCCATGACAGACCCAGATACGGAACCTACTGCTAAAGAGATGCTGCAGCATCTGGTCAGCCGTGTGGAGCAACAGGATGCTCGCCAACAGCTGTTACTTCAATGTTACCAATCGTTAACCTCCCAAGGAACATCTGGACAGACTGTTACAGCTAGTATTGAAGCTCCTGTGCTTTCCTCCGTTTCCCCAGTGCCATCCCAGGTGTCTACAGCTCCTACGCTTCACCTGCCTACTCCGTCAAAATATGACGGGGACCCCAAAACTTGTAGAGGTTTCCTTAACCAATGTTCAGTCCATTTTGAACTCCAACCTCAAAATTTTTCTACCCATCGTTCCAGAGTGGCCTATCTTATCTCATTGTTTTCTGGACAAGCCCTGGCTTGGGCCTCCCCTCTGTGGGAAAGAAACGATCCAATTCTACAAGATAGTGCCAAATTCATTTCCACGTTCCGAAGTGTGTTCGATGAACCAGGTCGTGTGACCTCCGCTGCTTCCAGCATTCTTCGTTTGCGACAAGGCTCCCATACAGTAGGACAGTATGTCATTCAATTTAGGATCTTAGCCTCTGAACTTCAGTGGAACACTGAAGCATTAGTTGCCGCCTTCTGGCAGGGGCTCTCCGATAAAATTAAAGATGCACTGACTACCCAAGAGCTTCCTTCGTCACTAGAAGATTTGATCTCTCTTTGCCATCGTGTAGACATGAGATTTCGTGAAAGAGAATCTGAGAAAACAACTTCTGCTAAAGCACCTCTTCGTTTAAACCCTCAATTTCGTCCAGTTTCACCTTCTGTGATTCCCATGGAGATAGGACGTTCCAAATTATCTTTAGAAGAGAGGAAACGAAGAGTAAAGAATAGACTCTGTATCTATTGTGCTGATTCCACACATATGCTCAGTTCTTGCCCTAAGAAATCGGGAAATGCCAGGCCCTAACTAGTTCTGGAGAGGTGAAGTTAGGGTCCCTGGAGTCCTCTCCATTGTCTATGAAATCTAAAGTCTGCGCTTTCGATGTTACGATTTCCTTTGCTACCAAATCCTTTGAGTCACAGGCATTGATTGATTCCGGAGCAGCAGGAAATTTCATTTCTAAATCACTAGTGAATCAATGGTCCCTACCAGTGATCACTTTAAAAACACCCATTACTGTGACGGCTATAGATGGATCACGTCTCATCAATGGTCTCATCACCCAGAGTACGTCTCCAGTAACCCTTCAGATTGGTGTACTACACCATGAAGAAATTTCGTTTTTAATTCTTCCTGTTACGACAAGTCCGATTGTCTTAGGCCTTCCATGGCTTCAATGTCACTCTCCCCAGATTGACTGGCGCACCCCTCAAGTTACGTCTTGGGGGCCTGAATGTCACCATCGTTGTCTCTCTCAAGTTATTCCTCTTAAAGTACAGCAATCTTCCATCTCATCTTCCTCCCCGGGACTCCCTCCTCAGTATGCTTCATTTGCCGATGTGTTTGATAAAGCTCAGTCTGAACGTCTTCCTCCTCATCGTTCTTGGGATTGTCCGATCGATCTTCTACCTGGCAAGACTCCTCCCAGGGGTCGGGTCTATCCTCTCTCGTTACCTGAAACTCAAGCCACATCTGAGTACATACAGGAGAATCTCCAGCGTGGGTTCATTCGACCTTCCACCTCTCCCGCTGGAGCTGGGTTCTTCTTCGTCAAAAAGAAGGATGGATCATTACGCCCTTGTATAGATTTTCGTGGACTCAACGCCATTACTATCAAGAATCGGTATCCCATTCCGCTGATCACTGAGCTATTTGATCGCATCAAGGGAGCTCGGATATTTACTAAGTTGGATCTTCGTGGTGCCTACAATTTAATTAGAATCCGTTCCGGTGACGAATGGAAGACCGCGTTTAACACCAGAGATGGGCATTACGAATATTTAGTAATGCCCTTCGGGCTGTGTAATGCCCCCGCGGTTTTCCAGGGTTTCATCAATGAGATCTTTCGGGACTTATTATATGTATGTGTCGTTGTCTACCTGGACGACATATTGATCTTCTCACAGGACCTGCCTTCTCATCACCAACATGTGGCAGAGGTCCTCTCCAGACTACGGAAAAACTCGTTGTTCTGTAAATTGGAAAAATGTTCATTCGAGTTACCCCAGATTCCATTCTTGGGGTATATAGTTTCCGGAGTTGGCCTGAAGATGGATCCAGACAAAGTAAATGCTGTACTACATTGGCCTCAGCCAACTACTCTTCGTGCCATCCAGCGTTTTTTAGGTTTTGCCAATTACTATAGACGCTTCATTCAAGACTTCTCATCCATTGCATCTCCCATTGTGGCCTTAACTCGGAAAGGGGCTAATACTAAGCAATGGTCATCTGAGGCTCTCCAAGCCTTTCAAATCCTCAAAGAGTCCTTCTCGTCTGCTCCCATTCTGCGACAACCTGATGTGACACTCCCCTTCTTCCTAGAAGTAGATGCCTCTAATGTGGGCTTAGGAGCTATTCTCTCCCAACGCTCGGAGCAACAAAAATTACATCCTTGTGCCTTCTACTCTCGGGGTCTTCTGCCCGCAGAGAAAAACTATACTATCGGGGACAAGGAATTGCTGGCCATCAAAGCTGCATTAGAGGAATGGAGATACTTGTTGGAAGGAGCTCGCCATCCGGTGACGATCTTCACGGATCATAAGAACTTGTCATATTTGCAATCTGCTCAATGCTTGAACCCTCGTCAAGCAAGATGGTCTCTTTTCTTTTCCCGTTTTGAATTAATTATAACCTTCAAACCAGCTGCTAAGAACAAGAAAGCTGACGCTCTATCTCGAGCTTTTGTGACGTCCTCTGATGTAGAAGAGGTTCCCAACCATGCTATTCTAGACCCCAAATGTATTTCTCTGGCTGCTTCATCCACCAAAATGCTACCATTTGGGAAGACCCTCGTGCCTCCTACTCTGAGGAGGAAAATCCTTTCGTGGTTTCATGCCTCTCGTTTTTCTGGACACGCCGGTGAACATAAGACCTTTGAGATTCTCTCTCGTAGTTACTGGTGGCCTTCAATGAGGAGAGACGTCAAAGAGTTTATTGCTTCCTGTGATTTATGTTCTCAGTTCAAATCCTCCCGCAGAACTCCAGCAGGGTTGCTGCGACCACTACCCATTCCGTCCAAGCCTTGGACCCATATTAGTATGGATTTCGTTACTGATTTGCCACCAAGTAAGAATCACAATACTATTTGGGTAGTGGTAGACAGATTTTCGAAGATGGCTCATTTCGTCCCTCTGTCCGGTTTACCTTCCTCGTCTACTCTGGCTGAACATTTCATTAAAGAAATCTTCCGCATCCATGGATGTCCGTCTGAGATTGTGTCAGATAGAGGAGTACAATTCGTTTCCAGATTCTGGCGGGCCCTTTGTAAAACCTTGGGCATACGATTAGCACTCTCATCGTCTTACCATCCGCAATCTAACGGACAAACGGAACGAGTCAATCAAGATCTTGAGACTTTTATTAGGATGTTCTCTTCAGCCAACCAAGACAACTGGGTAGAATTGCTCCCTTGGGCTGAATTCGCCCATAACAACATGTACCATGAGTCATCATCCAAAACTCCATTCTTTGTGGTCTACGGTCACCATCCGTCTTTTCCGGAATTTCCTGCCCTCCCGCCCACCCAAGTTCCTGCTGTGGAGACTGCTTGTCAGACCTTCAAAAATATCTGGTCTCAGGTCAAAACCTGTTTAAAGAAGACATCTAACAAATATAAGTCTTTCGCAGATAAGAAGAGGCGGGCTATTCCACCACTAAAAATTGGAGATCGGGTTTGGTTATCTACCAAAAATATTCGTTTGAAGGTTCCATCTATGAAATTCGCCCCTCGTTTTATTGGTCCATATAGGATCATTCAAGTTATCAATCCAGTATGTGTTAAACTTCTTCTTCCTAAGAATCTTCGGATTTCCAATGCCTTCCATGTGTCCTTACTCAAACCTCTTATTATCAATCGTTTCTCGACTCCTCCCTCAGCACCGCAGCCAGTTCAAGTTCATCAGGAGGAGGATTTCGAGATTACTGAGGTATTGGATGCAAAAATTTCGCGAGGAGTCCTCCGTTTCCTCGTTCATTGGAAGGGCTTTGGTCCTGAAGAGCGTTCATGGATCAAAGCTGAAGATCTTAATGCTCCTGCCCTTCTGAAGAAGTTTTATTCCAAAAATCCGGACAAGCCCGGTTCCAGGCGTTCTGTGCCCACCTTTAAAAGGGGGGGTACTGTCACTCACCGGACTGTGAGTGCTTCTTCCCGGACTATTAGGAACCGTGGACGTCCTCTATCCTGAGGGACTGCGCATGCGCAGCCCTTTCCAAACCTTCAGTGTATGTTCCTTTAACTTAATTGGCAGATCAGGCAACCTCCCTATATTAAGCACCTGTGGTCAACACCACGTTGCCTGATCTTGGAGTCTCATTCCCCATGAGTCTCTGAAGGTGTTCCTGTGTTTCCTGTTTATTCAGCCCTGCTGATTCTGTGGTTTCCAAACCACTTCTACCTCTGTGGTTTCCAAACCACTTCTGCTACTGTGGTTCCCATACCACTTCTACCATCTACTGTATCATCGTGACTGTGAGCTGATTCCTATCCGCTGCCTCCGTGCACTACAGTCTTCTAATCACTTCAACTCTACCAGGTATCATTGGGACTGTTAGCTGATGCCTATCCGCTGCCTCCGTGCATTACAGGCTTCAACCACATCCACTCACCTGTTCATGATTGTGACTGCCAGCTGATTCCTATCCGCTGCCTCCGTGCACTACAGGCTTCAACCTGCTACTCGTCTGTGTTTCATCATCGTGACTGTTTGGCTGATTCCTATCCGCTGCCTCCGTGCACTACAGTCTTCAACCTGCAACTCGTCTGTGTTTCATCGTGACTGTTTAGCTGATTCCTATCCGCTGCCTCTGTGCGCTTCAGTCTTCAGTCCTTGTCTACTCTACCGTGTTTCCTTGAGTCTGCTGCCACTATTGCTACCCGCTACTCTCCGTGATCATCTGTTCCAGTTCAACTCTGCTCCGGTGTCCCATCGTTACTGCACCTGCTGGTTGCTATTGGTTACCTCCGTGTTCCCGCAGAGACCCGCTGCTGTTACTTCTCAGCGCTACTCATCCATCTACTGCTGATCCACTCTCCACGCCTTCCTGTGTTCCCTGCTGGTCTACCTACCTGTGCGCTGCACCTGCTAGACCCCTGCTTCACCCATCCAGGGACTTGTATCCTGCTGGCCTCCTGCCCTTCAGGTATCTCTGCACTCCTGTCTGACTGCCTTCTCCTGAACCACGGTATGCATACTTCCCATTGACTGTGCTGTGTATTGCATACCTTGCTGGACTGTGTTGGTTCTCCTCTGGAGTGTACTATCCGCTGAGTCTATTGCCATCATTGACTGTGTTATCTTATGCCGGATTACTTCAAGAGACTTTCTATATTGGCAGTGTTGTTCAGTCATTTATACATTTATATTGTGCATATTACTGTGGATCAAAGTCAAGGTGCCCGTGTATATATTGTGTTGCTGTCTCTCCCCGTGCACCTCCTCACATATATATTCAGTAGTACAACTTGCTAGTGGCAGACCACTGACTCCTGTTTACAGTTTCACCTGTTCCAGTATCCTCTCACATAGCAGTGGTACAACTTGCTAACGCAGACCACTGACTCCCCGGATACCTCCACTTGGATTCCATTCCTTCACTCTGACAGCGGTACAACTTGCTATCCGCAGACCGCTGACTCTCATCACCTCCTCGTTTCTGTTGGACATTCCTCCTCACTATAGCAGTGGTACAACTTGCTACCGCAGACCACTGACTACCTTCACATGTCCTTTGTCCATACAGTTCCTCGTGTATTACTACCTCCATATTGCCAGTGCTGCTAGTCATAGACTTTCCTGAGCATCTCATCATCTGCTATTTCCTGTTCCGTGATCACCCTGCTACCAGAGTACCATATTACCACCTATACTGCTCTGGTAAGCCTATCACCTGGTGATCCCTGGGTAAAGACTCCTAGTGCCCGCGACACAGGTATACCGAATGCGAAAACCGGGTTTTCGCAAAGCGCTACCAATAGATCGCAAGGTTTGCTAATAATTAGTATTGGTAGGCAGTGCGATCTAACCGCACCATTTATGCGAATTGGTGAAGCAGCTAGGAGGAATTATACTGGAAAGGCAGGTTGATTTTATCAACCTGTGCTCCCAGCGATAATAAACTCAAGAGGAATTTGAGATAGCCGGGCTATTGAGGAACTATTTCTGTGTTAGGGATTCTTGTTCGGAACAAGAGAAAGCGAGTGGACGCAGCTATTTGGAAATACGTTAACAAGGGCATTAGAGATCTCTAGCAGTGATTGTAGCAACAGGGTTGAAATTGTTGGGTGGAAAGAACAGAGCATTGCGGTGTGTCTGTGTTCCGTGTAGATTGGGGTTGTTCAACATGGGTGCTAAGCATACGCTAGAGATGGTCAGTGTACTGCCTAAGGAAGGTCCTATTGGTTCAGCGAGATTTCTCATGTGTACAAAATATGGTGTATACGCAACTGCGTATTGCGACACGTGGGTCAAGATAACCAAAGATTGTGATAGGCCTTTCCCAACAATAGGAAGTTTTAATGCAGAGGTACTAAATACTGTAAAAGATAAAGTATGGTTGATTAAGTCAACGAAAAAGAGAAATAGAAATAATGATTGTTTAAAATTGTGGCAAATGGAAGGTAACACGTGGCAGAGCAGCGAATGCACAGCGGAAGTAGGCGTGGCGAAAAGCATGCGCACGGCGGAAGTAGCTGTTGAGAAGCGTGGCGAACGCAGCGCAAGCGCGCCCCCGCCACCTTATGTGGCGGGAGCGATAAGTACAGCCGTTATTAAAACTGAAAAAAGGAAAATTGCTAAATTATATCCTGTTCTAAGCCAGTTTAAAAAAAGTGTATCAGAAGATGAAGATGAACCCACTGTGATTTCGGCCATTGCTCATGCTGTTAATATGCTAGAGGTTCAACGTAAGTATGGGAAAGGAGCAATGGCTGAGATAGGTGAGAGTAGTGTGATCACTAGGAGTGATAGCGTTCTAAATCTTGAAACAGCAGATCCGGTAGGGACTTCTGAAACCAGTGAACCAGTGGGCGCATAAACAGTCCGCACAATATCAGTTCCCAATGGGAAACCGGATAAGGATGGTGTAGTTCCTTTAAGAAATGTTACAATGCATTGTCCCTGGACTAGATCAGAATTACGTTCCATTATGACTGAATTCCCAGATCCTAGAAAAGAGTTGGCAAAGTGTCAGAAATTTGTTAAAGACTTAGAAAATGCACACAAACCAACCGATAAGGATTGGCGTGTAGTGTTGAGGGCGTGTCTTCCTCCCCATACTGACATACAAAAATGTATTAAAGATTGTGTGTTGGATGAAGATGACACCTTGACTGATGAGATTAACCAAGAAAATATAGAACAAATTGTCAAATATTTAGCCATCTATTTTCCAGTAGTAGTAAATTGGAGTAAGATTTTCACCATAAAACAAAAGGATAGTGAAACAGCCTCAGATTACTTTGCTAGAGCTATAGCAGCGATAACACCGTTTACTGGGATATCCAACATAGGTGAGGACCCACATCACAGAGGGTAGCTGTAGGAGTATTGATGGATGGCCTTAGAGAAAATTTAAAGACGAGAGTACAAACCACATTACCTAATTGGAGAGGCATCACAGTAGATTGTCTCAGGGAGTCTGCTGTGGAGCATGACAACAACCTTTTTAGGAAGAAGGAAGAGAAAAGTGATAGGTTAATGACGGTAAGTATACAGGCTCTAGAGGGGATGCATACACGACCACCAGCATACAACCCATATAACAAGAAACCTACAGTGATCAGATGTTTCAGGTGTAACGAAGAAGGCCATTTTGCAAGAGATTGTAAAAAAGCAAGACAGGATACACATATGGATAGGGAATCATATAGGTATCCTCCACGGAGAAACACACATAGGCAAGAGAACACACAGTTACCTGCACATGTTATAGCAGCAAATGCTGCGCGGGAAAGCAATAGTCAGTGCTAGGGGTCAGGTTATACCTGTAATCTAAAGCCAGTGAGGTTAACTGAGAGTCAGAGTGAAGAACCAACAATGATAGTTGACATAGCTGGTAGGAAACAAACCTTTCTTGTAGATACAGGGGCGGCCCGATCTGTAATTACCTCTCCTTTCAATCTACAGGTGACCAGTTAAACTATTCCAGCTATGGGGGTAACATTATCCTCTAACTAAACCCGCTGAAGTTACTATCGGGCCTCTGCATACTAAGCATTCGTTTCTCTTGGCTGCAGCGGCTCCTACTAACTTGCTAGGGAGAGACTTGCTATGTAAAATGGGATGTGTCATATACTGTACTGTTCCTAGATATACCCGAGAAGGTCGCTCATGAGGTACAGGACATATTGGACACCCCTCAAAGGTTAATGTTACACTCTACTGTTATAGAACACAGTCCATCTCAAGTAAAGGGGATGTTGCTGGAAATACCAGGTTCACTATGGACCAGAGATGGACAGGACACTGGACTGATGGCAAACGTAGTCCCTGTCATGGTCAATCTAAAAAGTGGTAGGATAGCTCCACAGTATCCATTAAAACCGGAGGTGGAACTAGGGGTATATCCTGTTATTGAGAGGCTGTTACTACAAGGGATTTTTATTCGTACAGCCAGTACAGCAAATAGTCCCATTTTCCCTGTGAAGAAGAGTGGGGGGAGGGGCTATAGATTAGTCCAGGACTTAAGGGGAATTAACAAAGTTGTTGAGAGCCAATTCTCCGTAGTGCGGAATCCAGCTGTCATCCTCATGCAGATTCCACTGTCTGCTAGTCACTTTACTGTCATTGATCTATGTTCTGCTTTCTTCTCAGTCCCTCTTCATCCTGACTGCCAATACCTTTTTGCATTCTCCTACCGGGGAGTGCAATACACATGGACCAGACTACCCCAGGGGTTCATTGACAGCCCCAGTATTTTCTCCCAAGCCTTACATGACTGTTTGCAATCCTTTCAACCCCACAATGGGTCTGTTCTAATTCAATATGTGGACGATTTGTTGCTGTGCTCTGATTCTTTTATGTCATGTTTACATGATACTAAATTGTTGTTGCTTCATCTTTCACAAACAGGGCACAAGGTGGCAAAGGATAAATTACAGCCATGTCAGACTAAGGTCAAATACTTAGGACACTGCCTCACTAAGGGGCTAAGACACCTGACAACCGACAGGATTGAGGCCATACACACATGACTCTGCCGCAGAGCCAGAAGCAGATTCGTACTTTCCTGGGGATGTGTGGATACTGTAGATCCTGGATCCCAGGTTTTTCTATTCTGAC
Organism: Mixophyes fleayi; assembly: GCF_038048845.1. Classification (NCBI taxonomy): domain Eukaryota; kingdom Metazoa; phylum Chordata; class Amphibia; order Anura; family Limnodynastidae; genus Mixophyes; species Mixophyes fleayi. The sequence goes on from NC_134402.1 coordinate 177,444,479, forward strand.
ATTACCATTGCAGGAGCTAGTCTCTTCCTCAAAACCAGAACGTGTCGTACACACAGAGGAGTCAGAGCAAGCGTTCTTTAATCTTAAAGATAGTCTGACTAGAGCACCTGCATTGGGAATACCTGATTATGAAAAGCCTTTTGAGCTATACTGTACAGAAGCTGATGGTTGTGCAGCAGGTGTCCTCACACAGAAACATGGTGACGCTAGCAGACCGGTAGCATACTACAGTGCACAATTGGACAATGTGGCAAGTTCACTCCCAACATGTCTCAGAAGTGTAGCAGCAACTGCTCTTCTTGTAAGTAAGAGCGAGGACGTAGTATTAGGACATAATTTAACTGTCTATACACCCCATGTTGTATCAGCTCTGTTAAATTCAGCCCAAACCAGACATGTTTCTTCAGCTAGATTCACAAAGTGGGAACTAGCCCTGATGGCACCCTCAAACATCACCATCAAACGATGTATCAACTTAAATCCAGCTACATACCTTCCATATGTGTATCTAGAGACACAAAGGGTGGGAGGTGAGGAGACCCTGGTTGATGATGAGTTAGGCAAGAATACTGACATGCATGACTGTATGGAACACCTGAATCAGACCTTTACTGCAAGGCCCGACATACGTGACACAGGTATAACAGGTATAACAAACATTTTGGTTCCATATTTTCCTGGAAATTAAATTTTGCCTTTTTTTCAGATCTGATTTTTTTGCGAATAGTCAAATTTTGTTTCTACTCAGAACCCTAAATCTTGGATCTGTCAGATTTCTCTGATTCCAAAATGCTCATCTCTAGTTTTTAGCATATTTAAATATGAACACATCAAACCAGATAAATCTCTGAGCGTAATAGCAATGTGTAAATCTTTCTGGTGCGTTTAATAGTCCTGCATCACCGGGGTACGGTACTCTCCCACCTTTGGTGATAAGATTCCCCACAATATCTTAGTTGTTTACTTAGAATTATGGTAAAGTAGAAACAGCTATTAAATCTGTTAACAAATGGATGAAATTTATAACTGATGGCTCCTTTATAAGCACAATAGTTGCACAGATTAATACACTTTATCTTCCGGACATAGTAATAGTCTGGTGATAGGACACATAACATTAAGGGGCTGTCTGAGAACTGTAGTTCTACATAACTGAACTATATCCAATAGTAACAAGGTTCCCATAACAAAGCTACTGTTTTGTGTTTAAATGGTACTCCAATGCAGGCTGAGTCTCGTAATCCTACTAATCAAAATAATGTTCTGAAAGATAGTTCAGTCTCTGCACCAAACAAAATGGCTGATGCTGATGCTGCATTCACTGACTTAAAACGGTGGTGGTTCACAAACACAATACCTTTAACTGATGGGCAATCTTAATTACAGCTCTGGAACAATTATATGTTACTGCTAGTGAAGTTATTTTTATTGTGATGTACTGCAAAAAATAAAATACTAGGTGCTTTTATATCCTGGAGCTGACTGTGACTGTAGTGCCACACTGTTGCACATACTCAATCACATATTTGCCTAATTTCCCGAAATGTCCAGAGAATCTCAAATGTTTGGGAGTTCTCCCGAACTCTTGGGAGAATAGGGCAACCTCACGCATCCTGCCTTGTTCGTTGGGAAAGTGGGTGGGGGCAGGACTAATTGTGTCATCCTGGTCCCTTGCTGTAATGGACAAAATTGATGAGGTTTGGTAGATGAGTGGTGCCTAAATACGTGTTTCACATGGCCATGCCCCCAGCAAGCTGCATGGAGATCTCCCCTCCGGGACAGGACATCTCCAAACTAGGCAATAATGCTCTATCATACTGTGACTTACTCTCTCAGTTCCTCTGATTAATAATAATACAAGTGTTCCAAATACAGTATGATGATTTATACTTACAGCTGTACTCTTGTTTCTCACTACTGTCATGTCTCAAACAGTACAAAGTCCCACTCATATATGGTACAATTTATACACTCACCCCAGCACAGTGGGCTGGTGCTGTCCCTGTTGCTGCCTTGCCTTTCAGGGAAAACTTATCAGTATAGCTGCTGTTGAACTCCAACTAGCCTTTTGCTTGCCTGTTTTTCTATTTCACTTTTATTCAAACAGCACCTCTCATCACACTTCTACTCCTTTCCTCTCAGCAGAAGGATCAGGGAAACTGCTGAGCCCTATTCTTCTTGAGCTTGGACAGACCTTTTTAAAGAGGCCATAACATATATCAAGTCCTGTGGCACTATATATATATATATATATATATATATATATATATATATGAGAGATGTCTTACTTTTGTGGACTTTTGAGACTTTGCATCTCACCTGCAGGAGTTAACATTTTCTGATCAACACTTGCACCTGCCCCACTGCTTTTTATACCCGCCCCAAACATTGCACATTGCTGGTCATTAATTGCTATTGTATTGATGCTGTGTGTTGACTGTCTTTTTCCAGTATCTGTTCCTATGCATCCTTGGCTCTATCGATTATCACCATTGCTGCCTTTTCCCAGCATCAGTTATCTGCTACTTGCCGGTGTGTGTTATCATCTACATCCTGAGTGTCCTTGGTTTCTGTATAGCTCGTAATAGTTAAGAGACTGTTTTCTTTCACCCAGCCACATCTGAATTGTGGTTTCTATTACCTGGATTGAGTGTTGTTTATTTACTGCACTCTTGGATCCTATTTTGTTTTCCTACTAGTCGTTGTCCTGCAATAAATTAACAAGAACATTCCACTTTTCCATTTTGCAATAATTAGCATAAGTTGTTCAGATCTCCAACAGGTTAAGGAACAGTAATTTACTGTTCGAGGTTTGATTAAGGTAATACCATAGGGATTTCATTAAAATAAGTATAGAAAGTAATTTAAAATGATCAAGGTGTGCTAGTCTATAAAAATAAAAATGAGGGAGGTGAACAAAATGTTGGTTCCGTTTACCACAGCGTACAATAAGAAAGAAAAATAAACTTGAAAAAATACTTAATAAACAATGGAAAGTGTTATAACTATATCATGAATAAAAGATAAGATCCCCAAACAACCCCAAGTAGTTTTTAGAAAATAAAAGATGTTAAAGAATAGATTAGAACTACGTACTTTGAGGAGGCAAAGAACTAGCTTCAACAATGAAAAGACTTCTTCCCATGTAGTCACTGCAAAGTTTGTCAGTACTGCCATAGAGATCTGTGCAATTTTTTTTTCCTTTGTTAATTCAAAACCGAGTCATATTAAACATCTAATGGATTGACAAACAGATTCACATTTTTCTTAGACAGTTTTCTAAAATTCATGATTTCTCTCTCAATATCTTTACAATTAAGACAATTGAACATGTGACAATGGACGAAAGAGGATGGGATAGAATAAAAAAGCAGGCTGAGCAAGACACTTTCTGGATCCATACTTTGAACATGTTTGCTCCTTTTGGACTTAATGAAGGTTGTGATATTGTCCCTTTTTTTAAAAACAATTATGGAGGATTCATTTGACTCATTGGTGGAGATTAAAGATGTGAAGTTTAAATAGTGAAATTGGATGAGTTGATGATGTTTTAACAACTTTTATATGTTTATATATTCACAGATTTTATATTTCACATTATTTATAATTAAAACATGTTTAATGATGACTAATATCATTGGTAAGTTTTATATTATAGTAGGATATAAGCCTGGACCCCCTCATTTTCTCTTATTATGATATTATACATCACTCATTTGATGTAGAAACAATAACTAAGAGCCTATGGACTGTACAAGTAATTCTTGATTGCACTTTAGCTAAAATTGAAGAAACAGTATATCTTCTATATGGACTCTGGTAAAATGGCTCCTGAGCGGATTGAATTAGACTCTGGAAAATTGGTGCGTCTGTGAAGTAATATTTAGATGTAGTTGTGGCATATAAGTGAATATAGATTGATTTAAGGGAAAAAAAAATCAGCATCATATATATAGTATTATTGAACTAAATAATTATGATTGGTTTACCTAAAAGGGGATCAATCTATATGTTTGTTTTTATATAAAGAGCAAAGAGAAAATGACACATCACATTGCAGAGAGCTTAAATTTCTTTGTATCATCAATGAAGTTTGGTTCAAATCCGGTTTTACTTTAAGATAATTATGTTGTAAAATTATGATGTTGTAATTTACTACAGATGGAAATCCCAGTTGCTATTGGTGCATGTGTATATAAAATGGCACCTACAACCAGAATGCACTATTCCCCCAATTAAGTCTGAAAGCAGAACCTAATCAATCTGGAGCATTGCCATTCAGTCTGAGGGCACTGCATTTGGCCATCTGAGGGCATATTTCATTATAGAGAGTTTGACAAAATGTTGTGAACATTGCACTTCCCTTGTTCATACACTAAAATGGACAGGTCTTCCCCCATTCTTTCCTAGTCACACTGCCTTATCTGTGGTGCTCACTTGCCATCACAAGTATGTGTCTTTACATTTGCTTCAATGGAGACAGCTTTTGAGAGATGTATAATTTATTCAAATGCAATGCTAACGTGTAAATGGCTCCCATGAAGTTTGCAATTGTTTTAAAATATCATTGCAAATTGATGGAGGCATTTGCCATTGTTTTATTTAAGGGAACCTTTAATTTTGTTTTAGAGGCTACTTATATATTTCAAAATAATTTAAGCTAAATGTTTATTTCATAAAGTGTACAAAGTTCTCACTGTATTTATTTCAATTTGAACTTGTATCTTGTTTCTTTGGAAAATAGTTATCAGTTCTTATTTTACAGATGTTAAAATTGTTGAATGAAAAATAGTAGAGCAAAACAAAAAGAAGTAGGCAATGGAAATTTACTTAAAGGAAGGTGGCCATTTGAAGCCAAGGCAAAGGTTATAGTCACTATCAGTCAATAGAGTTTATGACAAATGAGAATCAAGGCTTCCAGCTGAATTTCAGTTAGTTATTTTTGTTTTAATGTATGTGTGAATCAATTAATCCTGTCATACAAGGGCATCGTAAACTGTGTGCTAGAGTTAATGAGTCAGACATTATCACATCATTATACCAGCTGGCATAATGTAGCATGTGTTGTTTGTCATAATATACACTGCCATGCTTAACAACCATTAATTGTTTACACGAGCAGTCATATTTTTCTTCAAAGAACCTTCAGTGACTTTTTAGTGAAGTAAATGCTTATTCATAGCATAAACCAATGCCGGAGTTGTATAAAAGCCCAAGAAGTATATAACCAGATGTTTTATCCCAGTCTGCAAAAGTAGTGCATTTATAAAGTTACACAACGTTTGTTTAAGGCACTGATGTAAGATTTTCTCCCTGAAATAAAAATGGCCTAAACTGTCTTTAATAAATTATGTTTGACATTTTGAGAGGTATGTTCAGACATTGGACCTGATTCATTAAGGATCTTAAGTTAAGAAGGTTCTTATTTAAATCTCCTGGACAAAACCATGTTACAATGCAAGGGGTGCAAATGAGTTTTCTGTTTGGCACACAAGTTAAATACTGTCTGTTTTTTCATGTAGCACACATATATCAACTTTAAATTTCAGTGTACAAATAAGCTATCAAGTATTTGTGTGTTACATGAAAAAACAGTTAGTATTTAACTTATGTGCAAAACAGAAAACTCATTTGCACCCCTTGTATTGTAACATGGTTTTGTCCAGGAGACTTAAATAAGAAACTTCTTAATTTAAGATCCTTAATGAATCAGGCCCATTGTATTTATATTCTCTGGGCAGTACTGCAAATACAAGTTAAAAGAGGCTGGCTCCAGTGTCCTTCAATCTTGGAACGGGAATCCTGCAGTGGGTAGAAAATATATTAAGATCACAGCTTTCTCTTAAATATCTTATTTCTTGATAAACCCTTATTGGCTAACCCAAAAAAATTATTATTATATTTCCTAGCTTTCAGAGCATAGCTAATAGCTGTGCTCTGAAACCTAGCAAATATAATAATATTTTTTTTTTGGGTTAGCCAATAAAGGTTTCACTCCTATAATACTTTTGTCTTTTTTAACACAAAAGTATTTAACATCACATAGATTATTCTGGCTAACACGGTACTGCAATAATAATTTTTTTTAAATATTTTTTTTGCTAGACATCTTGATAAACCCCTGAAATCTTTACATATAATTCGTTACAACAAAAAATGTAGTTCCCTTGACCTTCATCCTTTTCTATTTTTTTGTAGTTTTTTTAGGCTTTATCTGTACCATATGGCCAGACTTACATGACAGAAGTTTGTTGGCGCAAACACTTTGGTGCCGGTGCCCTTGGGCCCGACCCATCAGCCAAACCACTGTATACAAACTATTGGCATAATCAAATTTATTTCCCCACCTATTAATCCTATAAGAAATCAAATGGGTATATTAGTTCTTGAAATACTGAGGCCCAAAATAGGTCACACAAGCTAGCATTTTAGCCCACATTGTTTGATTTTATTTCCCTCTGAGAAGTGAAATGATGCTGCACGGATCAACAGCAGGGAAATATCAGCCTCTCAGCAACCACTGCCTTTTGGCTTAGGCCTGCTGTGCCTTAATGTGAATTCATCCCTTAACTATGTAGCAAAATGGTGTTTGGAAATACCTCTACCACTATGGGGTGCATTTGTCAATCAGTTGTTGTATTTACATAATTAAGCATAAACCTGCAGATTTGGCAACAAAATAAATATTTCTGAATTTGAATTATTTTGCAACATAAAGTCTATTCCAGAGCCACAAAATCAAGAGTTTTTTTTGTCACAGAACAGAACAAAACAGGTTTTATTAAAAGGATATGTTAAGATAACAATATATTTTATGGGTCACAAATACGTTTTGTGCTACAAAAACATTTAAATAAAATTGTATTACTAAATAAAAAATAAATAAATAGAACTTGTGCATTGCAAAAATAATCTTGCATTGGAGAAATAGAGCTCATTTTGAAAAATTAAACTGACAAACTAATTATTATTAATATTATTGAAATTATTATTGTTATTAATATTATTTTAATTGTTCTTGACATGTAAAGCGATACAGCGCTCGACAGTGCTGGACAGTGGCGAAAACATGGTATACATAAAACAGAGACATACAAGGTAGACTAAATAAATGCAGGTGTCAAAACAAACCATCAGGGGGGCCTTGCTCATGGGAGAGCATATAGTCTAGTGGGAAAAGGGCAAAGCTGAGATAAGAGGAACAAGTGTGGCTTAAAGTAAAGATTGGGGCACAAATGCACTATCCACAACTGAGCATAAAATATTTTACACATACATATATTTATTTTTTAGGTTTTACATTTTCATGCTTTTGATAAGATTTGTTGTTTTTGAACAAAATTGCCTTTCAGAATTCTGGTTTTTACTAGCAAATCACATAAAAACTTCATAATAAAACCAAATTGAACAAATATATGTTCTAAAGAACTTTTTAACATTTTACTATGTCTACTTAAAGTATTGTTAACTCGTAACAAAACAAATTTGAAAATTAAAACTGTTGCCCCAATATTCCCAACCATCTTATATAGTATGTTCCCAACCACAGGAGAGTCACTCATCCCTATGCTTACCTTAGTAAATAATATGGAATTAACACACTAAAAACCTACTAACTAGGCAAGCACTCCAGTGTAAATTAATGAGGTAAGGTATAATAAAAATATATTGAAATAAATGGTTGCTTGATTTTTAAAGCAATTATTTTCTTCTGAATGAATGCAGATCTGTTTTAGCTTGTAGTATGTGCATTAATTTACTGTTAAATGCATTATTAGTCTTAATTAATTTAATTACCATTCCATCATGAAAATTAATACTGGTCATAAACAATGATAACATACAATCAATTAATGTTAACATGAATGAAAAATTAGGTCTGATTTTTCTTTTGTACAGATCATATGACATCAACTGTGTCCATATTTGACCTGTAGAGAGTTTATTGAAGGTCATGTGTAAGTTTTTTTTATTTAATTTTAAAGTGCACTCTTTACATAGACCATGCTTTCCTATACTTCAAATGACCAAACAGGCACACCAAATATTAAAATAACTTCCAAATAATATATACAGATTGGAATGAGTCTGTGGGATTTGTGAAGCGGAACGATCCCTCTTAAAGAGTGAAATTTTGTAGGCATTCTTACCCACAGCTCGACTATTTTGTATGGGCTGAATCAATATTAATGACCATCCATCCTATCATTTCACTAAAAGTCATGACATTACTGGGGCAGAATGGATATATTCAGGAGAGTGGTCCTTTGTGAGCATGCAACAGATGCAATAAATATATATATATATATATATATATAGATATATATATATATATATATACACATACATATATATAGACTTAGTATTATATACATAGTAAAAATGTAAAAATATCTATTAAATAGATTTAAGAAAATGACATTTGCCTACATTCCCTCAGCATCTATTTATGAAATATTGTCTACATTTAACATATACATACTATCTTTGATAACACTCTTGGTACTTGCAACTGATGATTAAATATTGTTTCACTTATATTCAAGCATCTTTTTGTATACAGTTCAATACAATTTTAAAATATAAATTTAGCATTTGCAGGTTCCGAGGGTAGTGCTTAGGGATTTGAGCTACCGAAATTCAGAATACAAAAGTAAGGACAGAGCTTAAAGAGTTTACATATCTTATGGAATAAATAAACAGAAAAATCTGAATAACATTGAGCAACAAGACATTGCAGCCCAGACCTTTTACTAGATTGAAAATTTCTATTGCAGTACCTCAAATCTGATGGTTACTGTATGACAGGACTTTCATTTGGGTGGGTAGTGTATGGCAAGACTTCAAATCGAGTGTCCAATATATAGCACAGCTTTCCCTCTCATGGCTTGTGTATGACTATAATATACTCTCCATTCACCTGGCTGCAGCTTACTTGTCACTCATAGGTAAGACCACTGGAAGCTGTCAGTAAAATCTAGCAGTAAAATCAGAGCACTGGAAGCTGTAAGGTCTCCTGGATGTATTTGTATACAGGATGCTCCACCATGGCTGCCATCAGGAATTGTGGGCCCAGTACAGATGAAGCAGGCAAGCCCCCCCCTCTCCTCGCTGCAGCACCCCCCCCTCAACACCTGCCCCCATCCCCAGCCCAGTGGATAGCTCATGGTTTTAGAGGCAAATGTAAAAGTGCCCAACTCCTGTCAACTTGCGCTATAGCGTATCCAGTGTCCATCAGAGGATGAAGGAGAAAAAGGTTTAAAATTCTTTTACAGATTAGTTGACCATCTTCTCACTATAGAGGATGCAAAACAGGATGCAAAAACTTTTATTAGGTCTTTAAAATTTTTGCACCATGCCACTAAAGTCCAATGCCCTAGGCTGCAGCCTAGTCAGTCATTTTGATAATCATGACTTTCTCAGAGCAGTAGCTGCACATGACATTTAAGAGGTGAAGACCATTTGAACTAGTTGAGGACATCAAGAAAACAAAATTTTGCTTGTGATCCACTACAGTCACAGTGAGGTAATCAGGTCAGGTAGCTGCTCCGTGTACCATTTGACTGCTGGAGGCACATGGCCTGTCTGACAGGGATCTAGCCACTAACCTACTCAGATGCGATGCAGGCAGTCTATGAATTGGCTGCTACATTGCATATTACTCACTGCGGCTACGTCATTCATTAATAGAATATTGTACTACACAAGCTGTAGTACAGTATTCTATGAATGAACAATGCCCCTGCAGTGACTACTATACAATGTAACAGCCTATGCATGGACTGCATAGTCTGCCTGCACCCAATTACCACTGGACTACAGTCTAAGAAAATAAAGTAAAGAAGCAAAAAAATATTGGTGGTCTGCAGTGTGGAATAAGGGCCCTTGGTGAGCCTGTGCCCTATACGCTAGTACTCCCATACCCAGGAGAGGGCTGGCACATTTTAGTCCGGGGCGCAAGATTCGACTCAGCAGCTTATTAGGAATATTTTAAAGGGAAAAAAAATGCAGGTGGCTCAGTGACCCAGCCCTGGGAACCACTATAAACCCCCCGGTGCCACTGGTCTGTGACTACTGGCTGGGGATGTAGCTCCACCGTAGGACCACAAGGATAGGGAACCCCCTGACACCACAGCATTCCGGATACAGGAAAAGGAAACCAGAAAAGAGGCACAAAACTTCCAGATTCACAGATATGTCCGTTGTTGAATACGGGTCTAGGTGCAGTCTGCTCAGACAATACACTGCAGGATACATATAATACATATGTGGAATAAAAAGTCGCTAAAGAATGCACAGAATAGAGAAAACTATTAATGTCACCTGTTAATAACATAATCATTAATGCCAAAACAGTAAAAAAAAGTTTTTATTTTTTTATTTTCCCCCATAAAATACATTTATTACGATGTTATGAATGCCTTCTGTATATAAAATACATTTTTACAGTTGCTCCTGATTGCAAATACATGTTCTAGCATATATATGCGACCGTCATCACTAGTAATCGGCACTTACACCCGATCTATAGCTGGTGTAACTGCTACGACACAAAAACACATACCTCTAAGATGCATAAAGCTTGAATTGGACATTGTTTGCATGCCCCTACTATACATTGACTACGTGCATATGCCCAGTCCCCTCCCTGTTCCACCCTTGAAATAGAAAGCTGTAGTAAAGGTCCTTTGCTCTCAAGGATGAATTGGATGTTCCTGCATTCACTGGTTTATGATCCGGTTCTGGGCATGCAGAGGGAATTTACACAAAATACGGCTAGTACCGGCATTTACATTCTTTAAGGAATCAGGTCCAAAATATATACAATGTGCACAGTTGTGATATGATAACAACTGCAACAGTTCCTGCAGCAAGTGCTGGTTGAAAGAAAGTGAGAAAGTGGAAATGGACACATCAAGGCACGCTTAGTGAGCCCAACGTGACTTTGTTTTAAAGTGCCTCTGCGCACTCCTGAATTTAACAAGGAATGGATCTAAAGATATGCGGTCTGATGAATGTAGGTTTGCTCTGCTCTATTACACAAGACACTGTAGAATACATCAAAAGTGTCAGGTTTCCTAATATGAAGACCAAGGAGAGAAAGTGAATGAAACAGGATGACTGCGGATGCAGGTTGTCAGGATAACCAGGTTATCCTGCCCATTCTGTGCCCTGTTCACTCCGAAAATTGTAGGCTGTTGTAAGTTTCCTTTTCATTTGAAGACAGAGCACATGGCTGTATTTACTTACGTTGGTCCGGTTCTGGGAATGCGCAGGGTGCGTGATGAATCAGATCCATCAAGTTTAAAAATAGCAAAATAAATATCTGGAAAATAAATTTAATAAATAAATAGAAAGCATAACTAAAATCAAGAAGAAAAATTAATTTCTATGCTACCCATGGAACAGTACTGCCTAATTCATGTGCCTAGTTTGCCTTTATCTCATATACAGCCATTTATAAATATATATAATATCATATTAAGTATCATCATCATCATTTATTTATATAGCACCACTAAATCCGCAGCACTGTACAGAGAACTCATTCACATCAGTCCCTGCCCCACTGGGGCTTCCAGTCTAAATTCCCTAACACACACAGACAGACACACAGGCTATTGTTAGCAGCAATTAACCTACCCGTATATTTTTGGAGTGTGGGAGGAAACCGGAGCACCTGGAGGAAACCCATGCAAACACGGGGAGAACATACAAACTCCTCACAGACGAGGCCATGGTTAGGAATTAAACTCATGACCCCAGTGGTGTAAGGCAGAAATATTGTCTTCTATCTCCTTATTTTTAAATTAACTCTGTCTACTCAGAAAATAAATATTGCTTATCATACAGTAGCATCCAGTGGCCTAGCTGAAGGAGCCTGTGCAAAATCTGGACTGGAACCCCACATGCAAACTCCCATTGTCTCTTTTCTATTCGCTCTTGCCTGTCACATTTTTATCTCTTATCTACTCTCTCTTGCCTGTCTTTCCTTGTTATCTAAATCCCTATTGCACATGTTACCTGATAACATTGCTTGTTTTAGTTTGTTACCTTACTCCCCCGCGCATAACCCCTGTAATATCTAACCTCTCTTGCCTATCCTTCTTGTCTGATGCCACATCTCTGGTTACCCCTTGTTATCTAACCTTCTTTTGCTTGTGACCCCTTCTTATCCGATTCCCTCCATACCTGTTTTCTCCTTTTCCTCCTATTTGAGATTCTCTTAATCCTGTTTGTTTTCTCCTGTCAAACATATGCTTCCTACCACCATCGAATGTAGCTTCCTTAGCCCAGATGCAATGTCATACACTACAAAAAATATAAAACAAAATAAAATAAAAATATTATGATTTTGTTTTAGAATGTTTTAGTACTTACATTAGTTTTTAGGCTATTATGTGAAAGCTTTTACAATTTCTATCAGTTGTCTTTATTCCATATTGTCAAACTGATTCTGCCTCCAAATCTTAGCTTAATACTATAACGTCATGCAATCTTTCAAAACTGTAATGACAATTGTAATCCAGATTTACAAAGTATGAGCTACATAATTACACTGAGTATATTGTATTTAAAAATCACTCACATAAACCCTGCACTATTTATAGTTTTGCTTATAAAATCGAATACATTTAGCATTAAAATATTATTTTAACAAGCTTCATTCACCATGTCATCAGAAGGAGCTGTTTCCTAAATATTGCCTAGTTGTTAAATCAAAATACATTATTAATATTATTAACCTTTATTTAAATAGCACCAAAATATTTTGCAGCTCTTCACAGAGAATGGGGCTCATTTAAAGTTGGACACATTTGAGCTAGGAATGTACGCAGGAAAATGCACATATCACAATTGTAAAGCGCTACGGAATATGTTGGCGCTATATAAATAAATGATGATGATGATGACATATACACAAGAGAGAATATTGTCTTGACAAATATTAATAATTACATAGAAACATAAATATAAAATACAAATTAAATTAAGTAAAAACATCTGTTGTTTATCCCTTTAAGGATCAAATGGGAATCAACTGCCCTGCAATAGTTCTATTAGAAATGCTATTATGTCAATGAAATAGCTGTCTATAACTTTGTATAATGCGTATGTGTTGCAATTATTGCCATTGTACTCAGCCTATGCTTGCCTGTTACGCCTCTGGAGGCAGAAGGGGACAGAAAGCATACCAGGGGTATTGAAGCGGGTGGTGGGTGTGAGTTGGTATAAACTACTTGGGCCTGTAGAAAAGGGTATGTGTCAGTGCTCTATTAAAGTAATTCTATCGTTTTCAAATAAGCATTGCATAGGCGATTGTATTGTGTTTCCAACGCACAAAGTGATTTATTTTAGCAGATGTAATAGTTAACAGTTCAATACATGATTATAATATAATACAGTACAGTACAGCCAATACCAAAAGATACATACATACAGCTGCGCTCCCACGGGTACCAGTGAACAGGAGTTCACCCTTGAATACTGTGGTCAGAGAATGAAGCTAGGGGAAGCACAGCTACGATATATATACATTCAGTGTTACAGAGAGAACAATGCAGATGACGTGGCTTGCTTCTATAAGTCCAGACCTCAGGTGGGTCAAGGGTAAACAGGTCATAGGCTAGTTCAATTCTCCCACCCAGAAACCAGTTACAACTAGTCCATTAGCATTTTACAGTTTGATATCAATCTGACCATTTATTGCCTAACATCAATAACTAGAGTATGCAATATGCGATCTCTTCAGCAATGGAACCGGACAGCTGCTGATGAATAGGGGAATAAAATGATATCAGACATGACACATTTCCTATAACCTGAACCTTAAATAACACTGAAGTGTACATATAATAATAATATATAAACTAATAATAAACTAATACTATCTGCTCATTAATCACTGTATAATGGAACCAATATGAATATGACTTATATAAATAACTAAATGTTGTAATGCGAGTGTGTACATGCGTATTTTACCATGCAATCGCAGTATGCCACGTGCAGCGACCAATAAAACAATATTAACCAGTATACTTTCGTTCATATTTGTCAGCAGTATCTATCTAATACAACATTTTGCACTACAAGTGCTTTGGGGTGTCCCATATTTCCCAGTGTTAAACATTAATTTTTCTGGCTGTCAAAAGTCATATCTATCAGCAATATTTCTACCATTTTTTGCACTACAAGTGCTTTGGGGTGTCCCATATTCCCCAATGTTTTACACTAATTTTTCTGGCTGTCAAAAGTCATATTTGTCAGCAGTATCTATCTAATACAATTTTTTGCACTACAAGTGCTTTGGGGGTGTCCCATATTCCCCAGTGTAGACAAATAAAACAAAAAGGTATGATACCCTTACAGCGCTACATATACCACTACTGCAAATCAGTGAATTATAACTTGACACTCCAAGTTTAAATGACAAATAGAAAAAATAGGTAAATCACTTTTCTGCGCTGTGGTTTCCCAAACACAACTGTAGAATAAAACTTAAATTAAAAAATACTTATAGGTTGATGATATGATGTTCAATTTCTACCAATCAATCAATGATTGATTGGAAGAAATTGAACATCATATCATCAACCTATAAGTATTTTTTAATTTAAGTTTTATTCTACAGTTGTGTTTGGGAAACCACAGCGCAGAAAAGTGATTTACCTATTTTTTTTTATATTCCCCAGTGTGAAACAATAATTATTCTGGCTGTCAAAGTGATATTTATCAGCAGTATCTATACAATATTTTGCATTACAAGTGCTTTGGGCTCATTAAAATTTATTCAAAGCAGTCCACATATGAGCAGAATCAGCAAGCAGGTGCTGGCACCAGTCCTGAAGGTAGTGTTCCCAGTACATCATCTGGTGAAGCCTATGTAAAAGTACATAGTCTTTTTAAATCAGGGGAAAATACACGCACAATTGTTTTAGACGAGCATGGAGTAGCAAGCACTGTTACGAGCTCTCCATCCCAGCTATCCTGTTGATCTCTGTTATAGTGGAATAAAGAAACTTTTGGACCCAAAACTGTGCATCCGAATAGTTGCTGTACATAGTGTACCTGTTTTGATAGTGCTCTTGCCATTTTACCCGAGACTGGGAGAGAAAGAGTTGAGCATCTGGGTAGCGGAATACTACAGGCAGTCTGTGGCAGTTTGTGGCAGTTGATGACTGCTGGGACATAGCGCCTCTGTAATACCACATACTGGCCTAGGTGAACACAGCCTGTGATATCCATCTGATACAGGTACATTTATATCCTTGTACAAGTGAGGAGTAACTGAATTGGGCTCTGGACTTATTTGATTATCATTATCAGTGTTGTTGGAGGAGATATACCTTTCTCTGTGAAGATAACTGGCTGCAATGCACTGCTAGCAATACAATCTGAGCTGTACACCTATATGTAATTAAAGCTATACAGGTTACAGGGTTGCATATAAGCTTATAGGATAAATATCATCCCATCTTTCCTGTGAAATTATGAACAAACATAACCAGTCCACCGCAGCGGGAAAATTGGACCGCTTTGCTCGCTCCTCCACTACAGCCTCTGGTTCAGGAGATGCATCACATCCCGTTACCCCCCCTTTGTCGGCTCCACTGGCGGACCCTGAAGTTACATTACAGCAGGTCCTGCAGGCCATTGAGGCATCTGAAAAGCGTGTTACGGATAAAATAGGAGAGGTGCAGGTGGACCTCTCTCTTCTCTGGCAAGACGTGCAAAAAATCAGGGAGAGAGTGGGTGAAGTGGAGACACGTGTGTCTACATTGGAGGACACTTCTGCACCAGTTGCGGGCCGGTTGGAGAGTCTAGAGTCACAAGCCTCTCTGTTTAAACAAAAGCTTACGGATATGGAGGGGCGTTTGCGTCGCAGCAACATTCGGTTGGTTGGATTGCCCGAGAAGGCAGAAGGTGTCTCTCCAGAATCCTTCTTGGAAAAGTGGTTAATCCAACTGTTTGGTACAGATTCATTTACAGCCCAATTTGCAGTGGAGCGGGCCCACCGTATTCCAACTCAAGCACCCCCTCCTGGAGCCCCCTCACGCACCTTCATAGCCAAATTGTTGCACTATCATGACCGAGATACCATTCTACGCTTGGCTAGGCAAAAAGGTTCAGTGGAATACAATGGTCAGCGAGTAGCAATGTATCCTGCTTTCGCTCTGGATGTACAAAAGTACAGGGCTCAATTCATTCCGGTGAAGAGAAGATTGAGAGATTTACAGATCCCATATGCCATGATTTTCCCTGCCCAGTTGAGAGTGGTTTCGGAGGGCTGTACATTCTTTTTTGATACTCCCCGAGAGGCTGCAATTTGGTTGGACCGCCTAGCTGCTGCTGGACGCTGATGCTGGATGAGTACTTTTTTATGTCTCTCCTGATAGTCCTTTGGACATTGCTGATTTGTCATTGATATTATGCATGGTATTTGCTATACATAATGTAATTTCTCTTCTGTGGTACAAAAAAAAAAAAAAATGTATTTCGCTCAGGTGGGGTCTGTGATTTTCAAACTAATATTGAAAGGTCCACTGTAAAAAAAATAAAAAAAATGTAATGGGCTGGAGAGCCCATGGCTTTAAGGCCGTTCTTTTCCTCTCTTGTCTCAATTCGCCCCTTTTCCTTCCTTCCTTTTCCTTCCTCTATCTTCTGGTATTTTGCGGGTTGGCGGGTGACCTTTTTTGGTAGTGTGCTGGCCTGCTGAATATCTTAAGGTAATTTTAGTTAGGGTTTAAGGTATACTTAAGTTGGGTGCAGTATACAGGGTGGGGGTATGGGTTTAGTATTAAAGTTATTTAAGTTGTGGGTAGTTTTAATGTTATCGCAAATATATAGACAAGGATTATATGTGCTTATAAGTATGTCAATGTATGCTCTGCAGGGGTGTGGGATGCGGGGTAGTGAGATAAAAGGCCTGACGAAGTCTAAGGACGAAACGCGTTGGACCCCCACACACTACAAGAAACGACTACTTGAACAGCCACCTCCGCCCTGGAAATCACTTCCCATAAATAGCTCCAGGAACAAAGGAGTAAGAAGGCTCACAAGGAAACAAACAGGAACCGCAGTGGAACGCAGTCTGCGCTCCACCAAAACCGGAAGTCCTGCACAGGCGACTACAGCAAAGGAAAGAACAGCCCAGTCTAAATCCACAGCCACATCGCCGCTAAAAACGCCAAGAAGACCCGTTTACCGCAGCGCTCAAACCACAGGTCAACAAGATCAGCTGTAAGATACCAAATGCTCTTATAAGAGCTCCTCAGCAAAAGCAAAACACCTTGCTCTACACCAATCATCCCCACTCACCACCACACATAGTATACTAACGCCTATCCCATCCACACAGCAACAGACTATATCATTAGAGGCCATCACACCACATACTGCCTCTTTATTTCAGCTCTAGCCATATAAGAGCTCTTTAAATACCCCTCATCCATATAACCACACCCCTCACAGGAGGTACCTTACCCCCACAATATACAGTGCCAATAGGGCCGCCAAACAGGGCTAATTAACTCAAGACAGCAAAAGAGCTATAAACTAGTAGAAGCCCTATAAGTATATTGTAAGGTACTAGATACTCTGTGTTCTCCACACCACATCCCCATCACCCCCACACGTCCTCCCTCTCCCTCTCTCCCCCCCCTCTCTCTCTCTCTCTCTCTTCTTCTCCCTTCTTTCTCTCCCCCCCCCCCCTTCTCTTCTCTATCCACAGGCTGCGCCACGGCAAAACCAAGAACAGAAACAAAGAGATCGGCAATCGGAACACCCGAAGAATCCGTAACGGCAGCACCAATCCCTATCAAACCCCTGACAAGCGCAGACGTCCAAGGTAAGCTCACGAACGAGAGCCCCCCCCACCCTACAAGTGAGATAAAAGGGACTACTATTATATGTATTCTGGTACATCTGATAAGGAGCTGAAAATTCTCTCCTGGAATGTGCGGGGCCTAAATAATGCTGTGAAACGTTCTCTTGTACTAAGACAAATTAGAAAAAATGATCCTGATATTGTTTGTCTATTGGAGACTCACTTACACGGTGATAGAATACTCGCCCTTAAAAAAGCATGGGTGGGTAGGGCTTACCACTCTACGTACACGACTAATTCTCGAGGGGTCTCTATATTGGTACATAAACGTCTCTGCTTCTCCTTGGAAAAAATTCAAGTGGATGTAGGGGGAAGGTTTGTACTGATGAAGGCTGTCATTAATTGGGTTCCGGTGATTCTGTTAGCTGTATATATACCCCCACCGTATAATGGTGAGGTGTTAAGGAAATGTGGAGAATTCATGGCATTGTTCCCAGATGTTCCAGTCATTTGTATAGGGGATTTTAATAATGTGATAAATGGAGAGGTGGACAGATGGCGAGAGAAAAATGCTGTAGTTGGCAACTCTAAGTCGGCTTTTTCTGCTCTGGTTGAGGAAATGGGGTTAGTAGATGTATGGCGTTTGAGGCACTCAGAAGATGTCCAATTCTCCTGCTTTTCTACATCACATAATGCGTTTTCAAGAATTGATCTGGCTCTGTTGTCACACTCTCTGGTACCGCTGGTAAGGAGCGTGGAATATAGGGCTAGAGGAATTTCTGACCACTCGCCCCTCTGCCTATTTATTGATTTTGCAATTGATAGAGGCCAGTCCTTTTGGAAATTAAATCTCTTCTGGCTCTCTTTGATGGGTACAGGAGCAACCTTGGTGACACTGTGGGAATGCTTCTTTGTAGATAATCTGGTAACAGCAAGGCCACCTATAGTTTGGGACGCTTTTAAGGCTTTCCTAAGGGGGACATTAATTGCTGGCATAGTTGAAATTAAAAAGCCGTCCAGACAAAAAGAACAGATATTAGAGAAAAAGTGTAAATCCTTAGAAGCACAATACATTGCGGACAAAACTGAGGTTGCAAGGGGAACATGGCAGTTGGCCCAGAGAGAGTGGGTAGAGTATGTATTTGAGAAATCCAAACGTAAATTTCTGTTTTCTAAGCATGTACGATATGCAGAGGACGATAGAAATGGTAGCTTCCTGGCTTATCTGACAAGGGCGGAGAGGGCAGATGCAGCAGTACCGGTTATCTGTGATGACAGTGGGGTTAAGAAGTATCTGATGCCTGATATTGTTGAGGTATTTCATAAATATTACACAAATACATATAAGTGACAGGTCAGATATGACATGGATACGTTACAGCAGTATTTGAATGGTATCTCCCTTCCTGTCCTCTCCGATGATAGTAGGGAGTTTTTGGACTCACCCTTTACTCTTGAAGAGATTGATATAGCTATTATGTCATTCCCTAATGGTAAAGCCCCTGGAGTAGATGGAATCCCAATTGAATTATATAAAAAACACCGGCCCTTTTTTGTGTCTAGGTTTTTGGATACATTCAGCGAGCTGGGTGAGATTGGCGCTCTTTCCCCTTCAATGGCAGAGGCAATAGTGGTGGTGCTGCCTAAGTCAGGGAAAGATTTGTTGTACCCTGAGTCCTACCGCCCGATTTCACTTTTGTCAAATGATGTTAAGATTCTAGCAAAATTACTGGCTCTGAGGTTAAGTAGAGTGGTGCTGGAATTAATTCATCCGGATCAGACGGGATTTATGCCGGGCAAGTCCATGTCTATCAATCTTAGAAGGCTGTATACTCTCCTGCAGGTGCGGTCACCCTCTTCTGAGAGCGAAGTTGTGGTGTCCTTAGACGCAGCCAAGGCGTTTGACTCGGTGGAGTGGCCATACCTGTGGGAGGTATTATCCCGATTTGGAGTGGGCCCGGAATTTATAAAATGGGTTAAACTTTTGTATTCACATCCAGTGGCGCGGATCTGTGTCAATGGGCATCTTTCTCAACAATTTCAATTATAGCGGGGTACTAGACAGGGATGCCCATTGTCTCCGGCCCTGTTTGCATTAGCAATAGAGCCGCTGGCCTGTAAGATCCGGCATGATAGAGAAATTGTGGGACTTAGATCAGAGCACAGAGAGGATAAGGTGGCATTATATGCAGATGATATGCTGTTGTTCCTTTCAGATCACGACACTTCCCTAAAACATTTGCTGCGGGTGGTTGATGGATTTGGGTTTTTTTCCGGCCTAAAAATTAATTGGGATAAATCTAGCGTGTTCCCTCTGGGATGGGAGTGTCCCGTGACAATGCCAGAAGGCTTACAGTTAAAATGGGCATCGAAATTCAAATATTTGGGAATATGGATCTCTAATACCCCCGCTGAATATGTAGAACTTAAGTTGCGGCCCCAGATCAAATACATTAAAGAAAAAACTCATGTATGGAAGAAGCTCCCACTTTCTGTCTCCGGTAGGATAAATTTAATTAAGATGATGGTGCAGCCAAAGTTTTTATATATACTCCAGCAGTCACCTGTATATATTCCACCCTCCATTTTCCGATGCATTGATAGCTATTTGATTTCATTGGTTTGGGGAGGGGGAAGGGCTAAGGTCAAGCTCAGCTCGCTGTATAGATCCAGATCTTCTGGTGGATTTGCACTTCCTAACTTGAAATTATATTATTTTGCCTCTCAATTGGTCCACCTAAGGCATGGGTTTCGGACCCCGATTACCATGAGCTACATTGGGTGTTGGTACTAGAGATGGGCGGGTCCGGTTCTCCGAGAACCGAACCCACCCGAACTTTGGGTATCCGAGTACCGAGCTGAGCAGCTCGGTACTCTCCCGCCAATTCCGAATCCAAATCGAGGCCGAACGTCATTGTGACGTCGTCGGATCTCGGGACTCGGTTCTCGCGATACTTCAACTTTATAAATACACGCCTCCACAGCAATCCATCGCCATTTGACAGAGGGAGAGAGCAGGGTGTAGTCATAGGCTAATTAGAGCAGGGACAGAGAAAGAATACAATATTGTTCTTGCAATTGCTCTAACCAAAATCGCTAGTGCAGAGAGGAGGATAGAGGTTTATTATTTTTTCTTCATATTTGGCACTCCCCAGCGCTTTTGGGTTGTCCCCCATAATTGTGCATTAATATTTCTGGCTGTCAAAAGTCATATCTGTCAGCAGTATCTACTCAATAAATGTTAGCACTCCTCAGTGTTTTTGGGGTGTCCTCTCTAATTGTGCATTAATATTTCTGGCTGTCAAAAGTCATATCTGTCAGCAGTATCTACTCAATAATTTTAAGCACTCCTCAGTGTTTTTGGGGTGTCCTCTCTAATTGTGCATTAATATTTCTGGCTGTCAAAAGTCATATCTGTCAGCAGTATCTACTCAATAATTTTAAGCACTCCTCAGTGTTTTTGGGGTGTCCTCTCTAATTGTGCATTAATATTTCTGGCTGTCAAAAGTCATATCTGTCAGCAGTATCTACTCAATAAATTTTAGCACTCCTCTGTGTTTTTGGGGTGTCCTCCCTAATTGTGCATTAATATTTCTGGCTGTCAAAAGTCATATCTGTCAGCAGTATCTACTCAATAATTTTAAGCACTCCTCAGTGTTTTTGGGGTGTCCTCTCTAATTGTGCATTAATATTTCTGGCTGTCAAAAGTCATATCTGTCAGCAGTATCTACTCAATAAATTTTAGCACTCCTCTGTGTTTTTGGGGTGTCCTCCCTAATTGTGCATTAATATTTCTGGCTGTCAAAAGTCATATCTGTCAGCAGTATCTACTCAATAATTTTAAGCACTCCTCAGTGTTTTTGGGGTGTCCTCTCTAATTGTGCATTAATATTTCTGGCTGTCAAAAGTCATATCTGTCAGCAGTATCTACTCAATAATTTTAAGCACTCCTCAGTGTTTTTGGGGTGTCCTCTCTAATTGTGCATTAATATTTCTGGCTGTCAAAAGTCATATCTGTCAGCAGTATCTACTCAATAATTTTAAGCACTCCTCAGTGTTTTTGGGGTGTCCTCTCTAATTGTGCATTAATATTTCTGGCTGTCAAAAGTCATATCTGTCAGCAGTATCTACTCAATAAATTTTAGCACTCCTCTGTGTTTTTGGGGTGTCCTCCCTAATTGTGCATTAATATTTCTGGCTGTCAAAAGTCATATCTGTCAGCAGTATCTACTCAATAATTTTAAGCACTCCTCAGTGTTTTTGGGGTGTCCTCTCTAATTGTGCATTAATATTTCTGGCTGTCAAAAGTCATATCTGTCAGCAGTATCTACTCAATAATTTTAAGCACTCCTCAGTGTTTTTGGGGTGTCCTCTCTAATTGTGCATTAATATTTCTGGCTGTCAAAAGTCATATCTGTCAGCAGTATCTACTCAATAATTTTAAGCACTCCTCAGTGTTTTTGGGGTGTCCTCTCTAATTGTGCATTAATATTTCTGGCTGTCAAAAGTCATATCTGTCAGCAGTATCTACTCAATAAATTTTAGCACTCCTCTGTGTTTTTGGGGTGTCCTCCCTAATTGTGCATTAATATTTCTGGCTGTCAAAAGTCATATCTGTCAGCAGTATCTACTCAATAAATGTTAGCACTCCTCAGTGTTTTTGGGGTGTCCTCTCTAATTGTGCATTAATATTTCTGGCTGTCAAAAGTCATATCTGTCAGCAGTATCTACTCAATAAATTTTAGCACTCCTCAGTGTTTTTGGGGTGTCCTCCCTAATTGTGCATTAATATTTCTGGCTGTCAAAAGTCATATCTGTCAGCAGTATCTACTCAATAAATGTTAGCACTCCTCAGTGTTTTTGGGGTGTCCTCTCTAATTGTGCATTAATATTTCTGGCTGTCAAAAGTCATATCTGTCAGCAGTATCTACTAAATAATTTTTAGCACTCCTCAGTGCTTTTGGGGTGTCCTCCCTAATTGTGCATTAATATTTCTGGCTGTCAAAAGTCATATCTGTCAGCAGTATCTACTAAATAATTTTTAGCACTCCCCAGTGGTTTGCGCTCAGAATGGATTCAAAGCAGTCCACATATGATCTGAATGAGCAACCAGGTTCTGTCACCAGTCCTGATGTTAGTGTTCCCAGTACGTCATCTGGCCAAGGCGATGTCAAACAACAGAGTGTTTTCAAATTAGTGCAAAAAACAAAAACCAAAAAAAAATTTACTGTATTGAAGCGAAAAAGAAGTGTAACTGAGCAAAAGTTAAGTGACGATAAAAAAAAAATTGCAAGCATGCCATTCTACACACGCAGTGGCAAAGAGAGAATGAGGCCTTCACCTTTGGCTATTAGTGGCAGATCCCAAAAAGTTACCCAGCCTACAATTGGTGCACAACTACTGTTACGCGTCAAAGCCGAGCTGCAAGATAACAGTGAGGCATTACAGGAGAATATTTGCTCTGATTCACAAATGACAACAATCCCTGTGGAGAGTCCATCCAACAGTGGGATGTCTAATCGTGAGCATTCTGCTGATGTGTGCCTTAATAGCCCGAGTGTAGCCGGTGATACCCAAATTGAGGATGCCACTTTGGAATTAGAAGAGGATGAGGGGGAGATTTGTGTAGGCGACGAGGGCGCTAATGATGATGTTGATGATTATGATGCAGACAGATACCAAATTGCCTTTCTCAATTTCTATTTATATTCTAGATTATATAACGGCTGAATAGTTTTCTATTTTACTCCTAGTGGAGAGAGGATCTGATGCAGACAGACCAAACTGCCTTTGTCCATTTCAATTTATATTGTACAGTATATAACGGCTGAATTTATTAGTATTTTATACAAGTGGAGGGGGGCCTAGAGAGACAGAAACCAAACTGGCTTTCTCCATGTCAATTAATATTGTACAGTCTATAACGGCTGGATTTTTTTGTATTTTATATAAGTGGAGGGGGGCCTAGAGAGACAGAAACCAAACTGTCTTTCTCCATGTCAATTAATATTGTACAGTCTATAATGGCTGAATTTTTTAGTATTTTATACAAGTGGAGGGGGGCCTAGAGAGACAGAAACCAAACTGGCTTTCTCCATGTCAATTAATATTGTACAGTCTATAATGGCTGAATTTTTTGGTATTTTATACAAGTGGAGGGGGGCCTTGAGAGACAGAAACCAAACTGGCTTTTTCCATTTCTTTACATATTTAACTATAAGTGTAGGGTGTAATATACATTCAAAGACGATGGCTGCATTGCCAATATGCATAGATGGAGAGGAAGACAATCTGTTTTGTGTGTAGAATAGGCCTACCAACGAAGAATTAAACTGTTTTTTTGGATGATTTATTACCTCAACAATTAGATTACTTGTCTCTAAAACAGTTGGAGCACTAAATTGGGTTAATTTAGGCCCAAAAACATGGATTTTCCAAAAAAATAGCAAAACAAAACCAAACAAAACCAAAACCAAAACCAAAACACGCAATGGCAGTTTTGCAAAACCAAAACCAAAACCAAAACACGACGGTAATCCAGATCCAAAACCGAATCCAAAACCAAAACACGGGGGTCAGTGACCATCTCTAGTTGGTACACCAATTTAATTCTAATCACACTCCCTTACAGTCACTGCTGGCGGGGCGGCTTGGTATGCGGGTTCCTCTGCTCCTGATTCAGGCAGTTAAGATTTGGACAATCTGTAATAAAATAATGAAACAAACTGACATTGATCCATATACTCCTATCTGGGGGGCAAAGAAATTTGAGAAGTTGAATACAGTGAAGAGGGCCAGGGAGTGGTCTCGGTTGGGTGTGGTGTCGGTAGGTCAGCTTTATGATACAAATGTACTTAAATCCTTCAAACAGTTGGTTGGGGAATTCTCTGTACCCAGAACAATGTTTTATTCTTACCTTCAGTTACGACACGCCCTAAACACACAATTTAAAGGGGAGACTTTGGTGTTTGGGGTGGATCCACTGAGGAAACAATTACAGGCCTTGTGTTATAGAGGTCTGATCTCTCGAATGTATTCATGTCTTCTGTATGAATCCACTGCAGATGATTTGGATGGTTTGAGGAATCAGTGGGAGTATCAGACAAGGAGTGGGAAATGGTTACAGACAGTACTAAAGGTTATACTTCATCATTAAAATTTCAACAAATACAGGTGTTTATCTTACACAGGGCCTACTTTACCCCTATTAGATTGGCAAAATTTCACCCGGATGCTACCCCTAACTGTCCGAAATGCAATTTGATCAATGCTAACTTTTGGCACCTTCTATGGGAGTGTTCATGTATACAAATCTTCTGGCGAAGGATCAGGAGATGTATTCAGGTTACTGGAATTGAAGTGTCTCTTAGTTCACCGGCCACTTGTTTCTTTGGGCTCCGATTGAAGGGGAAAGTTAATAAACTGACAAAAATGTACATTTCACAGTTATTGATGTTGGCTAAGGTCTGTATAGCGAGGCTGTGGTTGGCCCCGACGAGTCCCACGGTTACAAATTGGAAGGCACTGGTCAATACCACCATAAGGCACGAGAGATTTGTTTATACTAGCAGACAGGCTCTGAAGGAATTTGAGAATATATGGTACAGATGGTTAGAGTCTCCATTCTATCCTATGTCATCTAGTACAGATGCTCTATCTACTTAAATGTATGGCTACTGCAGTTCTTATAATAAGTATCTGAGTCCATGTAATAAACCCTGCATGTGTAACATACTTATGTATAAGCATTTACGATGTATGATCCTGAATGAATATAGCACATTTATTATTATTATGCTTTAATGTAATCTTGTAAATTCTGTCATTTAATTCCGATATGTATGCGATTTTTTTTCTTTTCTTTTTGTTGTTTAGTATGTTTATATCTTAAAAAATTTCAATAAAAATACTGGATTTTAAAAAAAAGTACATAATCTTTTTCAATCAGGGCAAAAAACAAACACAACATTTTTTTTACCGTATTGAAGCGAAAAAGAAGTGTAGCTGAGGAAAAGCTAACTGTTGATAAAATAAAATTGCCAACATGCCATTCTACACACACAGTTGCAAAGAAAGAATAAGCCCTTCGCCTTTCTCTATTAGTGGGCGATTAAGTTTTTTTATTGAGCCTTCTTCTTGTACGATCACTCGTGACCAAGCAAGCCCAAGTAATTTGGAGTCCAAAAGTGGTGCACAACTACTGTTACACGTGAAAGCCGAGCTGCAAGAAAACAGTAAGGCAGTAGAGGATAATGTATGCTCAGAATCAGAAATGACACCAATCCCTGTGGAGAGTGCATCCACCAGTGGTATGTCTAATCGTGAGCATTCTGATAACGTACCCATAAAGAAGGGCCCTTTCAGCAGTTCTGCTGATGTGTGCCTGAACAGCCCGAGTGTAGCCGGTGATACACCAAGTGAGGATGACACTTTTGAATTAAAAGAGGATGAGGGGGAGATTTAGGTAGCCGATAAGGGCGCTGAAGAGGATGCGGTTGATTGTGTAAGTCTTGCGCCAGTGGCGGCAGTGTGGCACCAGTGGCAGCAGTTCTGGCACGTGAGGTTCTGGCACCAATTTGCACTTTCCAAACACAAGCAGGGCTGACGCAGGTGGCAGACCACAACAGTTTGACAACAAAATGTGTGACCTCGCCCATAACTCTAACCAATCCTACTATTAACATGCAAAGGATGGTGGAGGGCCTAGCAGGGATTAAACTGTATTTTTCCTTATTTGCACTAATATACACCCAAAGACGAGTGCTCAATTGCTAAGAGTCATTGATGAAGAGGAAGACAAGCAGGCTTGTCTGTAGAATTTGCAAGCAAATTTTACTGCGTTATATAGGTAATACCCAAAGAGAAGAGCTCCATTGCTCCATTGCTAATTGTAATTGCTGAAATAGAAATAATAGGGCTGACAGTCTTGGTCTAAATCTGCAGTTACATTTTATTGTACCATAGCTCACTCAGAAACAGGAGAGGTGGCAGGGTTTAGTGATAATCTTCCTCAAACAATACTAATTCATCCCACCATCATAGAAGTCTGTGTACTATGATGTAATTGCCGATAATGGCCTTCCAAATGGAATTAGTAGTTCCTTTTAGGGCAGAGCTGTCACGATTTTTGGGCAATTCTTTTACAGCAGAACAAATATCAAAATGTTGCGCGGACTCATCTACATCACCACTGGGTGTCTTGGGAAAGCAAATTTTTTTTACAACAAGCAGTTGCCAGAGAAACTGAAGGAGAAGACGTCCAAACACGATGTTTATAGCTCTTGGATCCTTGCAAAGCAAATTAAGTATTTAAACTACAATTAAAATATAGTTAGCCCATTTACTTTGTTTTATTTCACACGTTAAATTTCTGTAGCTCCTTGTCAAAATTTATTATTAAGGCAATCACTTGACTCAAGCTAACCGTGTCTGCACTCTCTTCACAGGTGACTACTTCACTGGACTAAAGTACATTACCCTCAAATGCTAGTCTTCTTGCAGCTGCTGCATTCTTCTACATGCTGTTGCAGAAACCAGAAATTGGCCCTAAATTTTTCGGGACACAAACAGCATCTCCTGCATGTCATTTTTTAAAAGTTCTGTAACATCAAGTTGATTGTGTGTGCAAAACAGGAAATGTGATGGAATTCAACCCCGCTGTAATGCTTGAACAGTATTGGGGTCGTAATCAGAAATGACATATCCTCAGGAGAGTCCAAGCAGGATTAGCCATCTTTCAATGACATCCCTTAGTTTTTGGAACAGATTGTCAGCTGTATGCCTCTTAGTGAAGCTGCTGACACACAGAGTAGCCTACTTCTGAAAAATGTACTTGGGTACATGCTGCTGCTGTCCCTGCTGGTGAAGGTGAATGACCAACCCAGTGGCCTGTCACAGTCATATAATCTTTACTTTGCCCAGTTCCACTTGCCTACATATCTGTGGCTAAGTGTACAGTGGGTAGAATGCCATTTTGTAGCCCAATAATTAATTTTTTAGGAACCTTCAGGTACAGGTGGGTAATAGCTTTTCTAGTTAAATGTTATAGTGATGACATTTGCTAACAGGGACAGAACACCTCAATTAAATGTCTTAAACCAACTGTATTAATAGTGGACATTGGACGCAGATCTAATACTAGCATAGTACCTAGGGCGTCGGTGATCCGCTTTGCGACTGGGTGACAGGTTTCATACTTGCTTCCTCTTGCAAAGGATTGTTTAACTGCAAATTATTGGTTCTGGGGATATTGATGATGAAGGTGTTGGGGGGGGGGGGGTAGATTGCAGGTACTGGGATGTAGATGAGAGAAGGGATGTAGATGATGCTGGACTGCTTGTTGTTATTTTTTTTAACCTAAGTTTCTGATTTTCCTAACAGCTTTCAATGAACTCGCTGAAAAATGACGTAACATGGATGAGGATCCTAGATGGTTAAGGTCCCTACCTCTACTGAGTGTGGCTTTAAAAATGTTACAAATGGCTAGACAACTGTTGTCAGGATTTGTGTAAAAATAATTCCACACTTAACAGGTGCAATTTTGTTCTTATGCCCAGGCATGACAATGGCCTTTTTCTTATCACTGTCAAGAACTGCAGCAATTTTTCTTTGAAAGTGTATGAAAATCATATTGTGACCTAGGAGGTGGTCAAAAATTAATGGAAATGACTGGAAATTAGTGTTAGTGAGGTTAATAATAATGTAGCTACAATATAGTACCTAAATTATGTTATTTTAGCCCAAAAAAATTAAATTTTTTTAATAAAGTGCAAAACAAAACCAAACAAAACCAAAACCAAAACACGCAAGGGCAGTTTGGCAAAACCAAAACCAAAACACGACGGTAATCCAGATCTAAAACCAAAACCAAAACACAGGGGTCAGTGAGCACCTCTAGTAAAGATCGGTTAATAATGTGGGGCCTGATTCATTAAGGATCTTAAATGAAGAGGATCCTTATTTCAGTCTCCTGGACAAAACCATGTTACAATGCAAGGGGTGCAAATGAGTGTTTTGTTTTGCACATAAGTTAAATACTGCCTGTTTTTTCATCTAGCACACAAATATCAACTTTAAATTTCAGTGTACAAATAAGCTATCAAATATTTGTGTTTTACATGAAAAAACAGTCAGTATATAACTTATGTGCAAAACAGAACACTCATTTGCACCCCTTGCATTGTAACATGGTTTTGTCCAGGAGACTGAAATAAGGATCCTCTTCATTTAAGATCCTTAATGAATCAGGCCGGTGGTTATGAACTAGATGTGAACTAGAGATGATGAACTGAAACTCCAAGTTCGTAAATGTAGCCAAGTTGGCTTCACATGCCTTTTTTTAAAATGGATGATATACTATTTCATGGCCAGTTATTTCCTCCCACAGTGAGGACAGGAACTGACCCCTTTCACGTCATAAATGCATGGAAGGGGTTAAACAGGGAACTTCTATTCATCAACTTGGTTTATGCCCTGCAGCAACCAGTTTGATCCTGTGTCAGACTCTGAGGCACTAACTCAGCAGGGAATAACGAGAAAAATTCCAAGGCGCTAATGGGTGGATAATGCTAGTACATGTATATATGGAATACAATGAGGAAAATGTAGGTGGCAAGCAATTGAATCACAATCAGCAAAATAAATAAATAAACAATGCAAATGAGTACCTTTTCTGGCCACAAATAATGAAATATAAACCACATACAATAAGCTCTATAATAGGCAAATGCAGCTAACATAAGACATGCATAGAATGACAATAATGAAAACTGGCGATCATAGTTGTGTAGTTTATACTAGAAAAAAATCCTGAAATAGTCTATGATTTTCAATAAAATCTTATATCCAAAAAAATTGTACCATAGATGATAGATGTGGATATTAAAAGAAGTATATGGATGAAATCAGTCATAAATAGGCTACTCTAACCTGAAGAAAAAAAAGGTTTTGTTTACCTGGTTTCAGTAGGTAGCAGTATGAAGCAATACAATAACAGCACTGGGGTCATGAGTTTGATTCCCGACCATGGCCTTATCTGTGTGGAGTTTGAATGTTCTCCCTGTGTTTGCGTGGGTTTCCTCCAGGTGCTTTGGTTTCCTCCCACACTCCAAAACATACTGGTAGGTTAATTGACTGCTATCAAATTGACCCTAGTCTCTCTCTCTGTCTGTCTGTGTGTGTGTTTATGTTAGGAAATTTAGACTGTGAGCTACAATGGGGCAGGAACTGATGTGAGTGACTTCTCTGTACAGCGCTGCAGAATTAGTGGTGCTATATAAATAACTGATGATGATGATAAGTTTCACACCATACTTGGAAAAATGTTTTCCTTAGAATGTTTGAGAAGTAGGCTTAGAGGAACACTGTTTACCACTCCGATTGAGAGGCTATTTTTTACATGAGGTCCCCAGTGCTTTTCCTCAATTCATGGTATTGTAAATAATGGTGAGTATAAACTTCTGTACCTATTAGCTCAGCAATACGAATGTCTTTTATCACTGATAGGTCGAGATTATCATCTGGTCATGAACCATGCTGCATACTACTTGTTTTCTAAAAGTTTTTATTTTAAGGGCATTGTCCTCATTGTATAGTTACAGATCAAGAAATTTCACTTTGGTTTTATTGGTGTTGGCTGTAAATTTCCGGTTAAGGCTATTGTCAATAATGTAGCTTATAAAGGTTTTGAATTTGTCATCAGTGCCTTTCCAGGTACACAGTATATCACCTATGTATCTTTTCCATACATATATATCATTAATAAGTGGGTTGTTAGTTCAAATATATGCATCTTCCCAATGCACCATGAATAAGTTAGTGTATCTACGTGCAAATTAGCTGCCCATTGCAGTGCTTCTAATCTGTTTGTAATAATTGCCGCTAAAACCAAAAATTATTATGATTGAGTATGAATTGAATGGTATCAATAATAAATTTGAGTGATAGGGATATCAGATTGCTTAGTCAGTATGTCATTGACATGCCAACAACCAGTTTCAAGATCTTTGAATAGCGAAGATATATCACATGTCAGTAAAGTATATTAATTGTCCCATGCCAGATTGTCTAGCATTTTCAAAACATCTGAGGTGTCTTTTAGATATATTGTCTACTGTATCAAATATGGTTGGAGAAATTGGTCAATGTATTGGGAGATATTGGATGCAAGTGATCTGAAGTTTTGTCTTCCAACTGTCTATTTCATTTTCATAATCCGGTCTATTCAGGATGGTTAGTCCCTCTACCTTTTCAGCTGGTTTAATTATGATTTCCCTGTTCTCCTGTAATTATTTGAGTGCTGCTCTTTTAATTTTTGTGAGATTTAATTTACAGGGAGAGTCTTGAGGGAATTTCTTTCTAGGTCATTTTCTACCAATTTTTGGAATGTGCCTATATAGGGTCTTTTGAGGTGACTGGGATAGAATAAAGATTTATTCCGTATGCATGTGTGTTTAAAGGGAGACATAATGTTTACCATTGATGTGGTGCTGATTTTGTCAGACTATCGCAGCAGGGAATAACCCCACGTGAGGCTATTCATCCACTCTACCCAAGACCAACCCATAGACACCTCCCAGCCAATCTTAAGACAGTTGATCTCAGAATCACCTTGTAGGGTGAGTTTTCCTAATGGTAATTTTTGGACTAGTTAAAAAAGCCCTGTATGGGAAGATCTATACTGACCTTGGTATTGGAGTTCTTTCTCCTTCCAGCTCCAATGTGCATTTGAATCACAGTCCGGTCAGCTCGGTAGGTCCCCCAGGTGCGTTGCCGGCAGCAGGGCCCCACGCAGGTCACATGATGCCCCCCTGGCTTCGAGCGGAAGTCGTGGTCCCCATGGTAATGGCGCAGTTTTGGCATTAGCTTCATCCGCCCGCCCCCCCCTCTCAGGATTCCTCATCTTCTCGGGTCCTTCAGGTTCCCGGGGCTGGGAACTCCCGTCCTTTCCCTTAGCCCATGCTCCCTCCGGTTATCCCATTCCTTCAGCTCCCCATTCATTCCCCCCTTTTCTTCAGGTTCGTCCTGCGGTCATATCCCCCTTGGACATAAATCACAATGTTTATGCAGCCTGGCTCAGTGGTGGGGTTACGGTTCAGGCAACTCCCATACGGTCTCATCCCCCCCCCCCCGACATTAAATAGGTCCCCTTTACTCTTCTCCCAGAATGATGCCAGTTTAGCTTAGGTCGCCACGGATTCTCAGCAACAGTAATGTTAGGCTTTCTTTAGGAGTGCAAACCCTTAACCCGTCTTGGCCAGCGCTGTTTTGCCCCACTAAATGGTCAGCTGGGCGAGTTGATCCCTCCTTTGCCGGTGTGTCCAGTATTACAGAGCGGCAGGTCCCCTAAAATTGCATTTTACCTTGGAACCTCCCCTATCCTCCCTCGGGTTCTAATCTCAGTCAACACTATAACGTGGCTTGCCCTTACCCGTCTCCTCAGAGCCGCTATCCGCATTATTACTCCATACCCTCACTTCACTCCCAGTGGTCAGAGCTAGTGGGGTTTCGGGGGAATGTGCCGATGAGCAGTAACAACATTGTAGAAGGGGTCATACCCCCCTTCCAGGTTTCATAATTCCACCACATATTAGCGCAGCAGTGGCACCAACAGGGTCCCAAGCTTCCTCTGTGCCACTGGCAGTTCATCCTCATGGTACAGACATTAAAGTTTACTTGTTTTCAGCACCACAGGTTGTTCCATCCACTTCGGTCGCACGGTTGTCACAGACAGAAGGGACTCTTCAGCAGACGGTAGAGGCTCAGATAGATGATGGAGGATGGGTGGCAGCATCGACCAGGGCGAATATGGAGGCTCAGACGGTGTCACAAGTTGCTGGTGAGTTGGTATCTGTTGCTATTATGCACGCGAATACACATAGTCCTCCTTGATCATCCACCAGTAGCGACTCTTCCTCATCCCCTGATCAGGGCCCACGTAAACTTATTAAGATCTTGAATACACATTTTAATAAAAATAAATTTCATGTGGAGCAGCAAGTGTCATTGCCTAAAATGACAGAAAAAGGGGGCCCTATGAATCGTTGTGACAACACGGCTCTATTGTCTAAGGTTAGAGCTAGCATTAGAGATAGGATTAAAAAGGGTTACTTTGTAAACATCTTTGAGCTCACAGTAGCTTCTAAAAAGGAGTTAGAAGTGGCATGCGCTAAAGGTGGCATAGGAGAGGAAGCTTATAAGACGTTTCCCTATTGGTTCGCTGGATATTGCATTTTTGCTGCCTGCTATCTTGAATCTAGACTGGATGCACATACGGAGGTGTAGAAATATCTTCACCATATAAACAAAATTTACATATGTGATAGGCCAGGGAAATGGCGAGTCTATGATGAAGAATTTAGAGAAACGGACAAGTGGATATGCCTTTAGGTTGCAGGGATGTGGAGATTTGGATGAAACTTAACAGGGCTAATCTCATTTTAGGTCAAAGAGGTATCAACAATAGTTTTTTTTCCAAGTGGGGAGACGTAGTGCTCACCAATATCCCAAGAATAGATGCTTCACATTTAATAACTCGCCCTGCGGAAGGGGGGATTCCTGTAGGTACAGGCATTACTGCACCTATTGCCACATATCCACATCCTGCCAAAGAGTGTCCAAGGTATGTCCCTGGTCTTGGCAGGGGCCGCGGTAGTGAGCGAGGGCCGGAGTTAAGCCCATTCGCCTGACAATCTTCCAGTTTTAGAAAAATGGCTCAGTCTTTACCCTCAGGCGCTCAGGTATCCTTTCTCCGCAAAGGTTTTCGATCAGGTTTTCGGCTCCCCATTGTTTCGGTGGTGTCGGCCAGGGCCACTAGGAATTTGCAATCAGCTTATTTGTACCCAGATGTTCTGACCGATAAAATTTGCGGGAGATTAGCCTGGGTCGCATGATTGGTCCTTTTTCGTCCCCTTCCATTTCAGAATTGGTCATTTCACCAATAGGCATTGTACCCAAGAAAACGCCAGGTAAATTTAGGTTGATTCAACATTTGTCGCACCCACTAGGCAACTCTGTCAATGATGCGATAGATCAAGATATTAGTACAGTAGTTTACCAGTCATTCGAGGAGACATTATTGTTAGTTAGCTGTTTTGCAAAAGGTGCCCTTATGGCCAAACTAGATGTGGAGTCGGCATTCCGCTTGCTCCCCAACATCCAGATTCCTTCAAACACATGGGATTTAGGATTGGGAATGACTATTACATAGATCGGTGTCTACCCATGGGGTGCTCCCTGTCAGACGCATTCTTTGAGTCTTTCAGCTCCTTCTTGCATTGGCCAATTTAAGCGGGGACAGGTAACCACGGGATAGCGCATTATTTAGATGATTTTTTATTTATGGGTCCCGCCGATTCTGATGTATGCGCCGACACGTTGCTTTCAATCCAGGCCCTTTTCGCATTGATGGGGGTGCCCATTGCTCATAACAAAACGGAAGGGCCAGTTCCTTGTCTTTCTTTCCCCGGGATAGAAATTAATATGGTCGAAGGTTGTTGTAGGTTGCCACTAGAAAAAATTGCTAAATTAGAGAGCCTCATTCATATTACCTTGTCTTCCCCTTCTAGCCCATTGCGTCAGATTCAATCTCTACTGGGTTCTTTTAATTTTGCCTGCAGGCTCATACCCATGGGTAGGATTTTTTGTAGGAAATTGCAATTATTGCAGGAAATTCGGGAAGATTTAAAAGTATGGTTAGTTTTTCTTAATAACTACAACAGCGTTAAAATTTGGCCTTCCCCCGGATATCAACTAGGGATCTACATTTACACACTGATGCTTCAGGGTCGAAGGGTTTCGGTGCCTTTTTCCAAGGTGATTGGTGTGCCTCTGCCTGGCCTGAAACGTGGAGGGTTAATGGGATTGTTCGGAATTTACTAGTTTTAGAGCTTTTTTCCATTATAGTGGCATTAAAACTATGACAACCCCCCCCCCCCCGTCTTCCTGGTCATAAAGTTTCCTTTTGGTGTAATAATTTGTAAGTGGTTCAGGCAATTAACCGCCAGAGTTCTTCGTCCCGTCTGGCAATTAATTTGCAACGTTGCCTGGAGCATGACATAAATTTTAGAGCCATACATGTCTCGCTCTTAGTGCAAACGCTTTAGAGATTTAGCTCCTCAGGCAGCCATTCTGGGTATTGAATGTCTATCTTATATTTGGCAGACGGTGGAACCAGTATAGTTTCCCTGGCAGTGACTTCCCTGGCCCCTTCCACTAAGAAATCATATCAGCTGGCATGGCAGCGTTCGATAATGTTTCAGTAATCTCGAGATCTCAATGTTTCAGGTCCTTCAGATGATATAATGGAATTTATGTGGGAATGCTATTAACAAGGGATTAGTAAAGCAGCCATAGGTCTGTGTTGGCAGGGATAGTGTTTATGTCCAAATTGCAAGGTTATCCAGACTCTTCTAAATCTTTTATAGTGTGTAAAGCGCTGAGGGGGTGGGCTAGATTACAATGGATGGTTACGAAAGTAAGCTGTTTAGTGCGACATTTTCTCTGTCATATCATGGTTGCATTAAGGGTTGGGGAACTGGTTGTGAGATCCAGAAAAGATACAGGTAATGCATTGTTAGCCAAAGATATTTGTGTTACCCCATCCTTCATCCAGTGTAGATGAAGGACCCCTGCCTGCCTGATCCATTCTAAAATGGATCAGGCAGGCAGGGGTCATTGATTTTCAGTAGTTCCACAAAGTGATAGTGTAATATGCACGGTGAAATGTTGCAATCATTTGGCAGAATTACGGCCTCTTCATGCCAATGTTTGGCTGATGCATATGAACGGTTCGGCTTTAACTAGATTTCAGTTTTCTACCATTTTAAAAAGGTCGCTATTCAGCTTGGGCTTAGACCCTTTCAAGTTTGGTACGCAGGGCCGGATTAAGGGAATGGAGGCCCCTGGGCTAAGGGGGCCTCCATTCCCCCGTGAGGGCCCCCCCCGTGATCCAAGCCGCCCCTCCCCCCCCGGTGATCCGAACCGCCCCTCCCCCCTGGCACTTACCTCCTTCTCCTCCTTCCCCGGCGCGCTGTACACTCTTTACTGAGGAGATCTCGTGAGAGTGAGACTCACAAGATCTCCTCAGTAAGGAGAATACAGCGCGCCGGGGGTGTACTGCAGGGAAAGTGCTCAGCAGCACTGATCGGGCTGGGGGCGCCCCTGCCCCCGACCGATCAATACTGCTGCTGAGCACTTTCAAGGGCCCCCTGGATGCCATAGGCCCCTGGGCTGTAGCCCAGTTAGCCCTATGGTTAATCCGGCCCTGTTGGTACGCATTTGTTCCGCATTGGAGCGGCCATGGCAGCAGCTGCCATGGGTGCTTTGGTGTCGGAAATTCAATCATTAGGCAGATGGAAGTCAGGCAGCTATAAGAGATATGTCCGGCCGGATATGTAATTGTTATTTCTTCTCATCTGCTCTGTTCTTTGTCTTTTATCTTTTCGGATGGTTGACCCAGGGCTCTGCTGCTTGCCGGTTTTAGAGGGGACGTGAAAGGATTTTTTCCTGTCTTTCTCAAGGATTAAGGCCTAATTAGTGGTGTGCCTCCGGGGTTTGATGTTTTTTTTTACCTTCACTTGGGTCGCCGTCCTTTCTCTCTTTTATTGCTCTCTCTATTTCTTTATGTGTCGTTTGTCATGATAACATTTATATTTTGTGGTTTGTTTAGTTTATAGAGCTTATGTTGGGTTGCAAGTTTCGTAGTATAAGTATGACTGTGTTTGGTTCATATCTGCATTTATATTTTGTCCTAGGTTCACACAGCAAGAGGACCCAGGTTTGGGTGTTGGCCCATTCCTTCGTCTTTTGGGCACAGCAGCACGAGTTAGCGCATAATTGGTCTGGTTTCTCATCCCCTATGCATGTTAGATGGATTGGGAAGAGAAGTTTAAAATTGGTCTAATTTCCTTTACCTCCTTTCTCGTGAGATCAAACATCATGGTCCCCCTGGATATTTTGGTAATTCATTTAGGGGTCAATGATGTGGGAAAGGACAAGTCTCTGGATGTCATTATTCGTATTAGATCAGACTTGCGTTTAGTTAGTCTTTTGTGGCCGGGCATCAAGTTGTGTTGGTCTTGCATTATCCCTCGTTTGTTTTGGAGGTCGCATATCCCCTTTGGCATTTTGACTTTGCTGGTTAAGAAGATCAATCAGACATTCGGTAAAGTTGTAAGATAGTTGGAAGGTATAGTGATTGATCACCCCCCTTTAAGGTTTCCGTCCCCCCAGTTATTTAGATTGGATGGTGTGCATTTATCGGAGGCTGGCACCAGATTTTTTGTGGTTCAGATTTTTGGGAAATTGAGAGGTGTTGTCAGGTTCGTTCGTGGCAGGTCGCACATTCCTTATGTATGGGCAGTGTTTTGGTAGGAGAGCTTGGCAGTTAGTGGTTAGCATATAGTGCGCGTTTCATCTTGTCACTGGTCACTAACCTCCCCTCAATGTCAGCAAATCATTGGTCCACCTGTGAGGAGGATGCCCTGGCCCGTATCTCGTGTTAGCATTATAGATGGTTATGAAGGGGTGGGTAGTCTATCCACTTGGACAGATTGTTGACACCAGCCAATAGATAAGGTTTATCCTGGGTTGGTGGTATTATGGTTTTACTTTGCCACCTTTATTGGTTATGCCATTCCAGCAGACAGCCCTGCTCCGTCCACCACTTATTTTCTTTATAATTTAATAAATACTCATATTATTCCAAACTATTAGGTTGTGTCGTGTCTTTATTACTATATATAAGGTTTATTGATATTAGAATGTTCTAACCAAAGAAACTTATTGCTATGTATTTTAAAGATGCTTTAGCTGTGGGTAATGCACATGTGACTAGATGTCTAATGTAAACAGACTGTATGGGGGCTAAGAGGGGATCATTTGCAACCTTTGACTTTTGTATAAAAGTAATTTGTCCCTCAATCACATTTATACTTCTATTGGAAGTATCTGGGATCTGGTTCTCTATTGTTCATGGGGAGCATCTTCAGTACGAAGTTACCCTAACTCCAACACAATAGAGCAAAATAAGAGCGATAACTGTAGTGCTACATCCTGTGTTTCTAGTGAATATTGTCTTTACTAAGGTCCAATTACAAAGTGAATCATAAAATGTATTAGTCTTGGAATTAACAGTATGCAGTTAAATAAAAGATCTTACCCGAAACTTGGTTGTGGCTGATTCTCCATTAATAGTGGTTCCTTCTTTTTAATCTTTCTGTGGTCTCCTCCCAATTGATTTGAGATTTTTCTAAGAGAAGCGGAGAGATGCACAATGAACAGCTGAGATAGGGAAGCGTATTCATCCCGGTCCCAAAGTCCAAAGTATTCTCTCCAGGGAAGTTTTTCTTCTGTGGTGGTTGTCCTGAATCAATAGATCTTCTTGCTCTGGAAATCTTCATGTTTTGTATCAATTCCCTGTCACTTCTTACTTCCTGGTGCCTGTCGAGGTTGATAGTCTGTATGGTCTTTTTCATGCGTTCCACTATGGAACTCACAGCAGTTTCTGGACTCTGATGTTACCATTTCTCAGAGAAACCAGTCTCTTAGTGCATCTTGCCTGCAAGCATAAAGTTACCTCTGTAAATTGAAGTAGTCTTTGTAGAATCTTTGTGGATGATGATCCTTATTATAGGATTCAGGTGTCGTTGCTCTCTTCTCATTGGTCCTATGTATCCACCAGTAATCCTTAAAAGTATGGATCATGTGATTTCTAATATTTGATTGCCGTTGATATGTGTAATCTGTAGTAACTAATTGATAATGCCCCGGTCATTTAGTCTGTATCACTTTTGGAATAATGAAGGCGATAAACCTGATTTCTCCTTTAATGGGTCATATAATCAAAAGTTGTTAAGGCAAATTGCCATTGATGTTTTTCAATATTACATCCCATTTGGTGATATAGATGAGACCTTTGATGGTATTGTCCCGTAGTCAAAATGTATGAGAGGGGGGTAACCTATGGGTTATTGATTTTTATAAATGTCAGAATAAAATATAAATTGTGCATAAATATTTCTGGCTGTCAAAATTACTATCTGTCAGCAGTATCTACCAAATACTTTTTAGCACTCCCCAGTGCTTTTGGGGTGTCTCCCATAATTGTGCATAAATATTTCTGGCTGTCAAAATTACTATATGTCAGCAGTATCTACCAAATAATTTGTAGCACTACAAGTGCTTTGGGCTCAGAATGGATTCAAAGCAGTCCACATATGAGCAGAATGAGCAACCAGGTTCTGTCACCAGTCCTGATGGTAGTGTTCCCAGTACGTCATCTGGGCAAGGCGATGTTAAACTTCACAGTGTTTCGAAATCAGTCCAAAAAACAAAAACAAAAAAATATTTGCTGTGCTGAAGCGAAAAAGAAGTGTTACTGAGCAAAAGTTGAGTGCCGATAAAAAAAAAAATTGCCAACATGCCATTCTACACACGCAGTGGCAAAGAGAGAATGAGGCCTTCACCTTTGGCTATTAGTGGCAGATCCCAAAAAGTTACAGAGCCCACAATTGGTGCACAACTACTGTTACGCGTCAAAGCCGAGCTGCAAGATAACAGTAAGGCATTAGAGGATAATGTTTGCTCTGATTCACAAATGTCCCTATGGAGAGTCCATCCACCAGTGGTATGTCTAATCGTGAGCATTCTGTTAGTGTACCCATAAAGAAGGGCCCTTTCAGCAGTTCTACTGATGTGTACCTGAACAGCCCGAGTGTAGCTGGTGATACACAAATTGAGGATGCCACTTTGGAAATAGAAGAGGATGAGGGGGAGATTTGTGGAGGTGACGAGGGCGCTAATGAGGATGTTGATGATTATGATGCAGACAGATACCAAATTGCCTTTCTCAATTTCTATTTATATTCTAGATTATATAACGGCTGAATAGTTTTCTATTTTACTCCTAGTGGAGAGGGGATCTGATGCAGACAGATACCAAACTGCCTTTGTCCATTTCTTTGTATATTCGAATTTCTAGTTCTACAGTCTATGCAGGCTGCTTTTTTTTCTATTTTACTACAAGTGGATAGGAAAGGGGGTCTGATGCAGACAGATACCAAACTGCCTT
The DNA here is from genome assembly GCF_038048845.1 of Mixophyes fleayi. Lineage (NCBI taxonomy): Eukaryota > Metazoa > Chordata > Amphibia > Anura > Limnodynastidae > Mixophyes > Mixophyes fleayi. The sequence goes on from NC_134402.1 coordinate 177,484,378, forward strand.
TGTCCATTTCTTTGTATATTCCAACTTCTAGTTCCACAGTCTGTGCAGGCTGCTTTTTTTATATTCAACTATTCAACTACAAGTGGAGGGCGGGGGGGGGGGGAGGGGAAAGGGCATAGATAGCCACCAAACTGCCGTGGTCCATTTAATTTTACTTTCTAGTTCCACAGTCTGTGCAGGCTGCTTTTTTTATATTCAACTACAAGTGGAGGGTGTAATATACACCCAAAGACGATGGCTACATTGCTAATAATCAAAGATGGAGGAAGTAGACAACCAGGTGTGTCTGTATAATTTGCAGACAAGTGTTCAAATTAAGGACGGCCTACCAGGGATTAAACTGTTTTTTTTATAATTTATTAGCTTTATAATTACCTCACTTATCTAAGAAACTGGGTTAGCACTAAATTAGGTTATTTTAGACCAAAATTTTTTTATTTTTTTCAAAAATAGCAAAACAAAACCAAACAAAACCAAAACCAAAACACGCAATGGCGGTTTTGCAAAACTAAAACCAAAACCAAAACACGAATGTAATCCAGATCCAAAACCGAATACAAAACCAAAACACAGGGGTCAGTGGCCATCTCTAGTTCTGACTAACCCCTGCAGTAGTTAACTTACCTCTCTGCTTCTCTTCTTCTCTGCTTCTTCTTGCTGGCTCCTTTTGGTTCCTCTCCATTGACAGCAGTATAATGTCATTAGTTATGTGACATTAGTGATGCCGCTTTTAGCAGGGAGCCTTTCTGCCTTGTCGAGGAACTCTGTTGTGAAGCCGAGCACCTCTCTATCAGGAAGAAGTGCATCTGATGTGCTGGATCTGGAGCAAATGGTGGTAGCTGTCAGTTCCCCAACATCTTAGGAGTTGAGACAAATGCCCCGCCTCTAAAGGGTAGTGCTGTTGCATAACTTAATTCAGCACAGAGGGCCCCTTCCACACCATTCAGGATCAGCTGCTGCTATGAAAATGAGCCAGCCATGCCCCATTATTTCCTGAAGAGACGCCCCTCCCCTAATAAATCTGTTTGGGCCCAGGGCTGAAGGGGTTCCATACTGCTGTGGAGCCCCATACTGCTATACTTCTTGTACCCCTCTGATGGCTGCTCTGGGTGGAAAAAGAAAATGTAAAATTATTATGTCCTTCAGCTGCTGCTTCCAAGTAGGCCACGAAGATAACCAAAGGGAGCTCAGTAGCCAATAGGAGCACCCAGAGAAGGGGGTATGCATTATGTTTTATATAGTTCCTTTTCTTCTTGTATGACTTAACAGTTTATATAAACAATTCTTAGCGATGTTGATGTATTGGCTCCCTTTCACGTTAGGTAAAAATGTGCCCACTTTCTATTTGAACATTCTTTAAAAATTCACCATTACAAATTACTATGTATTGCCTGTGTATTTTAGCAAACTCACTTAGATGCTCCATTCAGTACTCACTAATAGCACAAGCTGCTGAAGTCGACTCCCAGCGTTGTACTTTGGAAACTTATATCCACCAGCATGGATCTCATTCAAATAGTCAAAATTAGAGACATATTTTCTCATATAATAATAGCTTAAGGCATAGTGGAAAGTAACATAAAAAGCATAATCAGTTATCTGCTTCTGCACATATTTTGTGTCCCATATTAAAGGGTTAAGTTAATAACCTGAGCAATGCTTTGCTTGGTCTTATGTCCCTACCTAAGGAAATGTGATACAATATGTAGTCTTTCATGAAGCAGAAATTTCTTTGTTCTGGTTGATGGACAGGATAGAGGGTAGAGGTGTTTGTGTACATTGTGAATAGTTTACTATCTAGCAGTTATTTGTGCACCAAAAAAAATGTCATTCAACCTCAAAACCATATAAAAATGAGCTACAATTTGTCCATTTCAGTTCAATTGGTGTAATTGAATTTAAAATTCCATAAATATAGTTATACTTGCCTACTCCCACAAGTAAAGGCAACCCTACCGCATCCATTCACTTCGCTAATTGGCTGCGAATTGTGTCATCATGGCTATCTGAGACTCTGATTGTGTGTGGTAGGTAATTTCATAAGTGGATAGTGGCGCAGATCAGAGGTGGATCTAAGAGGGAATGAGTGAAAGTATTTTTGAGATTAGATTTGAGATGTATGAAGAGGTGGTGTTGTTGAGGGCTTTGTAGGTATGGGCAGTGGTCTAAGTGGAAAGTTAGAAGTAGCGGTATGGAAATTTAGAAGTGGCAGTATGGAAAATCTAATGTGAATGTAAGTGGATTGAATTTTATAGTTTTACAATGGAGGCAGTAGGAGAAGTGGCAGTATGGCATATTATCATATACACCGACCGACCACTGGTTAAGAGTGAGTAATTTGATTTTGGTTCTGGAGGATATGGGGAGCTATTATAGATATATTCAGAGAGGAATGTTGAATGGCAAAAGGAAAATCAGTATTTCTGTGTAATTTAGGATGGATGTGAGAGGAAAAGGTTGCAGTAGTCTAGGGGGCATATTTACTAAACTGCAGGCTTGAAAAAGTGGAGATGTTGCTTATAGCAGCCAATCAGATTATAGCTGTCATTTTGTAGAATGTACTAAATAAATGACAACTAGAATCAGATTGGTTGGTATAGGCAACATCTCCACTTTTTTCAAACCTACAGTTTAGTAAATATACCCCTAGGTGAGAGAAGATCAGAGAATGAAAATAATACTTTTATTTGCGTAGGCAAAAGGTGTATTCTAGCAATATTTTTAAGATGGAGGCAACAGAATTGGGCAAGGGGCTAGATGTGAGGAATAAAACTGAGGGTGGAAGGTTCTTGGCAACAGAAGTGTATGGCAGTGCTTATGCTTTATTTTGTATATTTATTATATATATACCTTTACATGAACTAGGTTCCCATACCTGATTGGATAAACATTTTGTGATATTCCAGAGACTTTCTCTTTGAAAACTGCCTTCTCTATAAAATGTCTTTCAACATTTTTTTTGATTTAAGAGCCTAATACCTAATTTAATTATTGGAACATATTAGAGCATGGTTTCTCTCTCTCTCACACTACTTCCTCCACCTCTCTCCAAGTACACTTTACCACAGACATACCACAGACATACTATTTATTTCTCACTAGGTGATGATTGGTAATGTTATGTATTTATATTAAATATTATATAATATGAACATATACTTTCCTAATAACGATATAATAATAATAATAATAATAATAATAATAATAGTAATAATAATATTGAATATCTCTAATTTATTAATTACAGCATATATAGATATCAGCAAAAGTGTCACATCAGAAAAGGCCATTTCACAGAAGTGTGACGTTATGACAATATCAATTTAAAGTTCCACTTCTGTGATACATTTACGCACTGAGTCTGATTCATTTTTGAATGCAATGTGAACACAACTTGTGTTTAAAAAGAAACCACATGTAACTTTCACGTACGTACTCCCATATTCAAATACAAGCAGATCTAAAGAAACATTTCCATTTGAAACTTGCTATGCTTTGGCTATACGTTACTTGTCGTATACAGACAGACAGAACATAGTGCAGGATAGGCACATGCGTATGTGCAACATAAAGGCCCATCAGAATGCATGCAAAAAAACTATTTCATAAAATAAATTAACAACTCTTAATACTATAATCATTATAAACATATATATCTAAAAATATGTTTTTCATGAAATACATAATTCATGATGTTCTTAATGCATACTGTACATAAAATGCATTTATGTAGTTTCTCTTACTTGCAAACGCATACATGTAGTCACCACTATCAGTTGGCACTTACACCTGCCCTGTAGCTGGTGTAAGTGATATGACTAAAAACACATACCTAAGAGATGTCCTGAACTTGAATCGCCCAAATGTGCGTGCGCTCGACCTCGGCACGCCCATTACCGTACATTGCCTACCTGCATCTGCCCCTCCCCACTACCATTCTGCCCCTCAAGTCATAGGCAGTCAGAAGTGTCATTTGCATTTGGACATAAATTGTATGAACTCCTGTTCTCTCGCATGCACGGGGCAATTTCACTCAAGATACGGCATGCAGAGGGACTCATGTCCGAAGATAAATCAGAACCTGTATTTGTAAATTCCAAATGTTTCATTTTATAGAATGGATGTAGTCTACAAATAGAGCTGTGACCACTACAGTGTCAATTCATTCTGCTCCGTGGTATTGTCTGAATAAAAATTAAAGGGAAAATTCCATGCATAACAGTTAAGGCCAAATTCTGCAAGAGAAACATGCAGCATGCTGTACACAAACATGGAATGAGGTAATCATTCTGCAGAAGTGGTTTGAAAAACGTTTTTCATCTCTAAGCATATGTGTTATAGCAGATCATGGGCAAGTTATATTAAATACATTTTAGTAAAATGTATGCAAAAGTATTCATTGAGTAACTTCCAAGGCAAATGGTCTACAAAATTCACAAAACCATGACAGGATTCTGTGTCTGCAAAATGATAACAGATTGTCAAAAAGGGTTAAAGCAGCTGTCCTCCATGGCTCCCTTTAGCTCTCAAGAGTGTGGAAAACTGTATTGTTTGCTGTAATCATGACACAGATCTGCATGTGTATGTCTTTAATAATTCATGTTGCAGCTTGTCTCACTGTGGGGACAGATGTCAGTGAAATCAGTGACAGCCGATCATGCTGATCCCGAACATAATCATGTGCAAGCTGATCCTTCAATGACACTGAGCCTTGGGAAAGGTGCTCATCAAAACGTATATGACAATGATTCACAAAGACAAAAAAAACAACTGTGTGTAATCTTTATCAATGTTATTACAAATAAATATTTTATTTATAATGGTTCAGCCTTTTAAGCCAGAAATATAAGTGATTTATTTAATTGTGCATGCTTTTATATATATTATTTGTTATCATGTACTTAAATGATTTTTAAGGAAGGTGTGTTCTTACTGTGGAGCTATTTACTTCTCTATCTGGATAAAAATATTGAACATCATTTCACTGCTATATTTATTTAGTATAAGCAAAATTAGCTAGGAGTCAGCCCTAAGCACAATGTGCACCACATCACTGATCACCATACAACATACCTATGGACAGCTATACTGTATGTAAAACATGTGAAGCCTGATAAACTACAGCTAGTTTAAAACTTGTAATGTATACAGAAATACTTGCCCTCCTCTAGTAGGAGGGCCAGCTAAAAGCAAGTTTTAATAAAGTTAACTGTTAACTGACTCTTCCTATCCCCTACATCTACACTAGGGATGTGCACCGGCGACTTTTGAGGTCTCGTGTTTTGTGTTTTGGATCCGGATTTTCGTTATTTTTGGGGTTCGGATTTGTCTCGCAAAACACTTGACGAAAGGTCTCGGTTCGGATTTAAGGTTTTGGATTCGGATTTTTTTTGAAAAAAACATAAAAAGTTTAAAAATCAAGTTTTTGGGCTTATTTTCACTCCTAGGCTATTATTAACCTCAATAACATTCAATAACAAGCATTTCCACTAATTTACAGTGTATTCTGAACACCTCACAATATAGTTATTAGTCCAAAACGTTGCAACAAGGTATCTTTCTGGACTGCGTAGAGGAGTGGGTCACCACAATATATATTAAAAACCCTGAACTTTTATGATTCGCACCAATAAATGTACCTGGACTGCGTAGAGGAGTGGGTCACCACAATATATATTAAAAACCCTGAACTTTTATGATTCGCACCAATAAATGTACCTGGACTGCGTAGAGGAGTGGGTCACCACAATATATATTAAAAACCCTGAACTTTTATGAATCGCACCAATAAATGTACCTGGACTGCGTAGAGGAGTGGGTCACCACAATATATATAATAAGAAAACCATCAACTTGTTTGATTCGCACCAATAAATGTACCTGGACTGCGTAGAGGAGTGGGTCACCACAATATATTAAAAACCCTGAACTTTTATGAATCGCACCAATAAATACCTCCTGGACTGCGTAGAGGAGTGGGTCACCACAATATATATAATAAGAAAACCATCAACTTGTTTGATTCGCACCAATAAATGTACCTGGACTGCGTAGAGGAGTGGGTCACCACAATATATTAAAAACCCTGAACTTTTATGAATCGCACCAATAAATGTACGTGGACTGCCTAGAGGAGTGGGCACTGGGCACCACAATAAAATATATAAAAAACCTTCAACAGGTCTGCATTACACTACACATACGGCTGCTCCTCCATCCTCTCCATCATATACATGTTGGAGTTTTAGCGTGTGACAACCTCTTGTTTTTGATAATGTCAGTGCATTTTGAATATTTTTCAATTTGCCCCACACCACTGAATGTACTTTATCTATGATACGCATCTATCTATCTTGACTGCGTAGTGTGGTGGCCCCGGTACACAATTTGGTACCGAGGCCACAATATAATTAAAAAACCCTCCACGTGTCAGAATTCCACCAAACAAGTATCTGGACTGCGTAGTGGGGTGGCCCCGGTACCCAATTTGATACCGGGGCCACAATAAAATAAATACACCCTCCACGTGTCAGAATTCCACCAAACAAGTATCTGGACTGCGTAGTGGGGTGGCCCCGGTACCCAATTTGATACCGGGGCCACAATAAAATAAATACACCCTCCACGTGTCAGAATTCCACCAAACAAGTATCTGGACTGCGTAGTGGGGTGGCCCCGGTACCCAATTTGATACCGGGGCCACAATACCCCCTCCAAACATGGTACAGACAATTCGTCATTGAGATCCCATCAAGTATGTTAAAGACAGACAGGGTCCAAGTGTTATTGGTTGACTTTGTAAACCAAAAAACTGTCCCTGTTGCACATAGTCGTGCAATGAAGACTGACTTTTTCATTTAAAGGCACCATCTTTCAAGTGTAGTGTTTGTAAGTCTAAGTCATATTATACTTTTGGTAAAATTGGTTTATTTTGTTCCTCTTTATGGTAACTACTAATAGAATTAAAGTATTAAATAGAAGCGGCAGTTCCTCTTTATGGTAATTAGTAATAGAATTAAAGTATTAAATAGAATTAAAGTATGAAATAGAATTAAAGTATTAAATAGAATTAAAGTATGAAATAGAATTAAAGTATTAAATAGAATTAAAGTATTAAATAGAGTGGTATAGAGTTGTAGTGTGGTATAGATAGAGTGGTCCCCACAATATAATAATAAAACCCTCAACTGGTCTGAATTCCACCAAACAAGTATCTGGACTGCGTAGTGTGGTGGCCCCGGTACACAATTTGGTACCGAGGCCACAATATAATTAAAAAATTGGGCATCAACTGTCACCGTTGTTTAATATCTGATACACCTAAATATGGACTGCACAGTGGAGTGGCCCCGGTAGTAAATTTGGTGCCGGGGCCACAATACCTCCTCCAACTTCCAAGTGTAGTGTTTATAAAGACAGACAGCGTCGAAGTGTTATTAGTTGACTTTCTTAACCCTAAAATTGTCCCTGTTGCAAATATTCGTGCAATGGACAGTTACTTTTTTATTGAAAGACTCAAGCTTTCAAGTGTAGTGTTTATAAAATATAAACAACAATACAGTAGTTTTAGAGCACGTCAATACCTCTTGTTTTAAATTATGACACGGCATTTTACTTTTGGTTTAATTTCTTGAATTTTTTTAAATTTGGTTTTACTTTTTGAACATGGCAAACGACTGTTGATTGGTCATATAATGCAAAAAAAAAAGTTCCAAGATGGAATTGTCCTTGGGCCCTCACACCCACCCTTATGTTGTTGAAATAGGACATGCACACTTTAACAAACCAATCATTTCAGTGACAGGGCCTACCAAACAACTTTGGCTGAAATGATTGGTTTGTTTGGGCCCCCACACCAAAAAAGCTATTCATCTCTCCCTGTACAGACTAAACAGGCTCTACTGAGGCAAGATGTCGTCCTCATCCTCAACCTCTGATTCCTCTCCCCCTACAGTGTGTACTTCCTCCTCATCACACATTATCAATTCGTCCCCGCTGGACTCCACAACCACAGGTCCCTCTGTAGTATCTGGAGGGCAGTGCTGTACTTCATTGAGGAATTGATTATTCATTTTTATAAACATCATTTTTTCAACGTTGTGAGGAAGCAACCTCCTTCGCCGCTCACTGACCAGGTTCCCCGCTGCACTAAAAACTCTTTTCGAGTACACACTGGAGGGGGGACAACTCAGGTAAAATAGAGCCAGTTTGTACAGGGGCTTCCAAACTGCCTTTTTTTCCTGCCAGTAACAATATGGACTGTCTGACATGTCTACTTGGATGGTGTCAGCAAAGTAATCTTCCACAATTTTTTCTATTGTGACAGCATCCAATGCAGCGAGAGTAGACATGTCTGCAATGGTTGGCAGGTCCTTCAGTCCGGACCAGATGTTATCAGCATCCCCGCCAGTGCCTCTTTTGGGAAAACTGAGCTTTTTCCTCGCAGCCATAGATGTGGAAGAAAATGAGGGTGGAGCTGTTGGCATGTCACGGTCCTCTTCAGAGGACAATCTCCTGACCAGCAGGTCTTTGCACCGCTGTAGACTTGTGTCCGCCGGAAACAGAGACACAACATACGCTTTAAACCGAGGATCGAGCACGGTGGCCAGAATGTATTCCTCTGACTTTAAAAATGGTGACCACCCTCGGATCCTGGCAAAGCGTACGAAGGGCTACATCCACAAGAGCTACATGCTTGGTGTAATCGCAATGGCTTACCAGCTCCTCCCTCACTTTCTCCAGCTGCTTCTGCAACAGCCTGATCAGGGGAATGACCTGACTCAAGCTGGCAGTGTCGGAACTGACTTCTCGTGTGGCAAGTTCAAATGGCTGCAGAACCTTGCACAACACGGAAATCAGTCTCCACTGCGCTTGACTGAAGCGCATCCCCACTCCTTTGCCTATGTCGTAGGTGGCTGTGTAGGCCTGAATGGCCTTTTGCTGCTCCTCCATCCTCTGCAGCATATAGAGGGTGGAGTTCCAGCGCGTCACAACCTCTTGTTTGAGGTGATGGCAGGGCAGGTTCATGCTTTTTTGATGTGCCTCTAGTCTGCGGTAGGCACTGGCTGAATGCCGAAAGTGTCCAGCAATTTTGCGCGCCACCGCAAGCATCTCCTGCACACCCCTGTCACTCTTGAGGTAATGCTGCACCACCAAATTAATGGTGTGGGCAAAACATGGTACGTGCTGGAAATTGCCCATATTTAATGCCCGCACAATGTTACTGGCATTGTCTGACACCACAAATCCCCATGAGAGTCTAAGTGGGGTAAGCCACTGGGAGATAATTTCCCTCATTTTCTCTAATATGTTGTCAGCGTTGTGCCTCTTATTAAAGCCTGTAATACACAATGTTGCCTGCCTTTGCATGAGCAGCCATTTTGTAGATGCTGCTACTGATGCAGCTGTTGCTGTTGCTGCGGAAGGGGATGCATCTACCCAGTGGGCTGTCACAGTCATATAGTCCTTCGTTTGCCCAGAACCACTTGTCCACATGTCCGTGGTTAAGTGGACAGTGGGTACAACCGCATTTTTAAGAGCACTGAGGACACTTGATCGTACTTCTCTGTACATTTTTGGTATCGCCTGCCTAGTGAAGTGGAATCTCGAGGGGATTTGGTACCGGGGACACAATACCTCCATCAACCCTCTAAATCCCACTCCACTGATGGCGGACACCGGGCGCACGTCTAACACCAACATTGCAGTTACAGCCGCAGTTATACGCTTTGCAATAGGGTGACTACTATCGTATTTTGTGGTCATGGCAAACGACTGTTGGACGGTCAATTGTTTTGTGAAAGACTTAGCGGTCTTACGACTTCCCCTCTGGGAAGATGACTGACTAACAGCAGCAACAGCAGCAGTGGCAGTAGTAGGCGTACCGCTGCAGGATTCCTCGGATGAATCCCGTATTGAGGAGGACTCAGTCTGGCTGCTGACTTGGGCTGCAGGACTGAATCTGATGGAGATTGTGGAGGAAGTTGACGAGGAGGGTGTTGCTGGTGTGTATCCAACTGGACCACGGGATTTAGGTGTCCCTGTACCGATGAGGGTCCTAGCCCCAGTTCCTGAACTAACCACTGAACTATGAAGGTTATTCAGGTGACGTATAAGGGAGGATGTTCCTAGGTGGGCAAGATCCTTACCCCTGCTTATTTGAGCTTTACATAAGCTACATATGGCCATACATTGGTTGTCTGGATTTGGATAAAAATAACTCCAGACCGAAGAGGTGCATTTTTTGGTCTTCTGACCAGGCATGACGAGGGGCTTTTTCATCCCATGGACATCAGCTGTTTCCCCCCCTGGTGCCTCATTTACAATAACCACATCACCATCCTCATCATCAAGTTCCTCCACAGCGCCAGCTACATCATCCATAGCCTCCTCCCGAGCCACCTCTTCCCGTACAGTGATGGGAAGGTCAGGCTTGACAACCACCAACATCCTTGGACTCGCCTTGTGGATTTGTGATAATTTCTCTTTAGAAGGCAGAGTTGTTTGCTGTTTTGTTGCTGACAGCATAACTCTCTTCAATTTTTTGTAGGGGGGGGAGGAGGAGGAGGGCTAAGATCCGTGGGTGAAGCTGAACCACTAGTCATGAACACGGGCCAGGGCCTAAGCCGTTCCTTGCCACTCCGTGTCGTAAATGGCATATTGGCAACTTTACGTTTCTCCTCAGATGATTTTAAGTTTCTCTTTTTGCTACTTTTTCTTAACTTGGGCTTTTTGGATTTTACATGCCCGGTACTACGAGATTGGGCATCGGGCTTGGAAGACGACGTTGATGGCATTTCATCGTCTATGTCATGACTAGTGGCAGCAGCTTCAGCATTAGGAGGAAGTGGGTCTTGATCTTTCCCTACTTTATCCTCCAAATTTTTGGTCTCCATTATATGTAGCACAAGATACTGCAGAATGTGTGAACTTGGTAATATTGCAGTACCAATGGACTTATACTGCTGTATTGGTTTTGCAAATTTGGTTATAATTATTATATATTTTTTTTTTTTTAATTTTTTATTTTTTTTTACTTTTTTTTTATTTTTAAAAAACTTGGGAATAGTGGGGAAATAACTATGCCCTTAGAAGCACAGAGCACAGGACACAGCACCACTGGACTGAACAGGACACGGCACAGGACCCAGCAGCACTACGGAACTCAGCAGGACAGAGCACAGGACACAGCACCACTGGACTGATACTGCAGAATGTGTGAACTTTGTAATATTGCAGTACCAATGGACTTATACTGCTGGATTGATTTTGCAAATTTGGTTATAATTATTATATATTTTTTTTTTTTTTTAAATTTTTTATTTTTTTTTACTTTTTTTTATTTTTTAAAAACTTGGGAATAATGGGGAAATAACTATGCCCTTAGAAGCACAGAGCACAGGACACAGCACCACTGGACTGAACAGGACACGGCACAGGACCCAGCAGCACTACGGACCTCAGCAGGACAGAGCACAGGACACAGCACCACTGGACTGATACTGCAGAATGTGTGAACTTTGTAATATTGCAGTACCAATGGACTTATACTGCTGGATTGGTTTTGCAAATTTGGTTATAATTATTATATATTTTTTTTTTTTTTTTAATTTTTAATTTTTTTTTACTTTTTTTTTATTTTTTAAAAACTTGGGAATAATGGGGAAATAACTATGCCCTTAGAAGCACAGAGCACAGGACACAGCACCACTGGACTGAACAGGACACGGCACAGGACCCAGCAGCACTACGGAACTCAGCAGGACAGAGCACAGGACACAGCACCACTGGACTGATACTGCAGAATGTGTAAACTTTGTAATATTGCAGTACCACTGGACTTTTACTGCTGAATGTGTGAACTTGGTAATATTGCAGTACCAATGGGCTTATACTGCAGGATTGGTTGTGCAAATTTTGTGGTAATTAAAAAAAATTAAAGTAGTTTTTGGTATTTTTTTAAAAAACTTTTTTTTATTTTTTTAAACACAGGGGAATATTGGGGAAATAACTATGCCCTTAGAAGCACAGAGCACAGGACACAGCACCACTGGACTGAACAGGACACAGCACAGGACCCAGCAGCACCACTGACCTCAGAAGGACAGAGCACAGCACACAGCACCACTGGACTGATACTGCAGAACACAGCACAGCACAGCACAGCACAGCACAGCACAGAACTAAACAGCACAGCACAGCACAGAACTAAACAGCACAGCACGAGATCTACCAGGACAGAGGACCACCTAACACACCCTCCCTCTACCCTGATCAATGCCCGAGTGAAGATGGCGGCGACTAGCGGGGAATTTATAGGATCCGAGTATCGCGAGATCCGACAACGGGATTATGAGTCAGAGCCTCAGTTTCACATTTGAATTTGGCGCCAATACCCGGATCTGTCTCGGATCCGACTCGGATCCGCAACGTTCGGGTGGGCTCGGATTTCATAAATCCGAGTGCGCTCATCCCTAATCTACACTGACCAGCAGTGATGGTTTGGGTAATAAGGAGTTCATAAGCTCTTTATCCTCCATACCTCCATTAAGTAGAAACATTAATGGATCACCAAAACCTTGACCATTATACAGAGGCTATAAAAAGCTTGCATCTTTTGTTAGCATATTTCACATTTCATTTTCTTACATCATGAAATCAAAATAGATTTAATATGAATCTTTCTGTCACTAATACATACAAAACTGTTATATCAAATTAAAAACAACTATATCTCTTTATAAATTACCAATACAAATCAGACAATATTTACTAGAGAAGAACATTGTTTTGGATTTTGTTTACATTCTAAAACATGGTTTTGGTTTTCTTACTGGTTTTGCCCAAAATTAATGAAAGGTTTTGATTTTGGTTTTGGATCTGTAATTAATTAAAAATTGTGAAAATAGGTACAATTAGGTAATTTTTAGCTGTTTTTGCATGATATTTATAACATTAACATTCATTTCCAATCTGTTTTCTAATGATCCCTTCACAACTGTCCAAATTTTCACCAGTTCTGGCCTAAGTCTGCAGTGAGCTGTCTTAATGAAGGATTTTGTTACTTTGCCATCTTTGCATTTGCTTTCTCCAATTCAATTTAAAAAAATAATTAACCAAACTACACGGTTCTCTAACTCCACCACAGAGCGTAAATTGTCGGCCATCATATCTCCAACTATACATGTATACTTTACCTGTGCCAAATTCTGTCCTTTTAATTCCTCAGAATGTGGACTTTCAATTGCATTGTCTTGTCAAGACAGATGTTTTTGGCAGATAAATCTGCATTACTGTCAGTTATACATACTTACACGTGTGGGAAGGTCAACTGTTGGCCTATCTGAACTGTCTGTTTTACATATTTCTTACATTTAACTAATATAAAATTAAAAGCATATGTTTGCTACAAAATGTAAAAATGAGATTTCATCTTGCAGGACAAATTTATTTTAAATACAATAAGCTATACAGAAGATGCCATTACAGGTGCACACAACCTTTTTCATCCTGTCTCACCAGTCCCAAATCCAGTCCCACCACCAGTACATTTTCAGGGCATCTGGGTATTTATTTGTCTAAACATCTACTGAAGCCTTTGTTCATCTAATGATATCTGATTGCAACTGTCTTATCACTCTCTGTGACGCATGCTAACGTTCCAAAGTTAGTGTCTGCATAGTGTTTCAACATTTTTATTTTTTACCCTCCATACACTACAGTTTTTTGTTCTTTATTTTATCTTATTAAATTAATTTATTATCACACACTGTTACGGAATTGCAGAGATGGCTGCTAACCGGTATTGGCACAGCTGAACAGGGAGGCGCGGAGTCTAACATACCCCCAGTATTTACTAGGGACCCCCAAAAGGGAATGGGCTTAGCTGCAGAGGGTACGCAGGTCGCGGTTCTCTGACAGTCATCGGTGCAGCGACAGTAGTAGACAGGCGTATTCAGGCAATCCAGGTTGGAACCAACCGAGCGCTGCAGTACACAGGGAGGATCCAGAGAGAAGTCAGGTCAAGCCAAATAGTCAAACCAGCTGGGCAGCGAGGTACCAAACCAAAACACAGGAGAATAGTAACAGGAAGCCAAGTCAGAAACAAAGAACACTGGATCAGAAGTTCAGGAAACACTGGAGCAGGATTGAACCAATACTCTGGCACTAGACATGTGTCAGAGGGTGCTTTATATACCATAAGGTGCATCCTAATTGGGTTAGGGAGATTTTGGCGGTCAGACAAGCTGACTGCCACAGGTGAGTGGAGATAGCATCCCGCTGCTAGGCAACGGGTTGCGGCTGCCGAGAAGGTGCAGTTTGTCTGCTGCACCAAGTGTCAGTGCGGAGACGGTGCCTGACACACACTCTACACTGTCTCCCACTCTACAAGTTTCCTTGTTTGATTCACAAGAGCAGCATTACAGCCCATAACTACCTTACTCTTAGCATAAAGAAGCACTTAAGTAAAAAAAGGTATTTGAAAATGCTTTTCATGGCCTCAGATGAATGCTCTGTCCATTGAGAAGAGCATAGCACTAGTCTTTTTTAGTATGGGTGCAGGTCATCTTTGTCTGTTTACTTTTATAAATGTCATTCATATCACTGTCCATCCAATGACCTTTGCCTGTTTCTGTAGCATCAATGTCTATGATGGATGCCCTATTATGTTCAAAATGTAATGTGTGCATAGTTTTTGAATTTTTTTAGTATGGGAGCAGGTCAACTTCATCTATTTACTTTTATAAATGTCTAAATCTATTCAAGCATGCCACTGTCCATCCATTGAACTTTGCCTGCTATGGTAGCTTCACTGTCTATGATGGATGCCATGTAACATTCAAAATGTATTAAATTCTTATTATTATTTTTATATTTATAATTATTATTATTATTATTATTATTATTAATAATAATAGTAACATATTTCTATTCAGCCATATCTACCTTACTTGTAGCATAAGCAAACACTTATAAGTAAAACGAGGTATTTGAAAGCTCCGCTCTTGGCCTCTGATGAATGCTCTGCCCATCAAGAAGTGGATAGTACTAGTCTTTGAATTTTTTAGAATGTATGCAGGCCACCTTTGTCTATTTACTTTTATAAATGTCTAACTCTATTCATTCATATTTATTGTGTATGTAGTCTTTGAAGTTTTATAGTATGGGTGAAGGCCACCTTCGTCTATCATCATCAACATTTATTTATATAGTGCCAGTAAATTACATAACACTTTACAATTAGGTATCTATCTACTTGTCTAAATAACTACTGATGCCGCAGTCAATCTGATTGTTACTGTCTCTTCACTCTCTGTGATGCATGTTATCTAACATTCCAAATTTAGTGTGTATGTAGTGTTTCAACATTTCTATCTCTTGCACCTTACCCTGCTTATACTACAGTTTATTATTTTTGTTTAATTTATCTATTGGTCTTGCTTGAGTTGGCAGATGCCATTTTTTTTTTTGCACCCGCTGCAATATTCTACATCCGGTTGCTGAATGTTGAAAATGGCCAGAAAAAAAGCATCAAATGCAAACACATTTACCCCCCACCTAATATAGATGTCATTGAATAACCCTTAACAACTTCACAAGTATTGAAAAATACAAAAAAGTTTACAATATAGTACATTTTGGAGGGGTTCTGCTTTTATTTAAAATCTAATTGTTTTTTGGGTTCTGCTGCTACTAGTAATGCAGGAAAAAAACAAAACAAAGTCACGCTGTTTTTCTTCACTAAATTCTA
The DNA here is from genome assembly GCF_038048845.1 of Mixophyes fleayi. Classification (NCBI taxonomy): domain Eukaryota; kingdom Metazoa; phylum Chordata; class Amphibia; order Anura; family Limnodynastidae; genus Mixophyes; species Mixophyes fleayi. The sequence continues at coordinate 177,500,129 of NC_134402.1, forward strand.
GTTAGTTCAGAATGATGTCTAACTCATATAGTACTATATATGGCAACACTGATCTGCAAAGAATTATACCTCGCTATGAAGAACTAAACTGCATTAAAATAAATTATAATCAATCACAGCTATTCTATTCTTTACTCTGTCCCTTGCACCCTATCTAACGCTGTAGTCTGTAGTAGAAATATGCATATTATAAAAAATATAATATGCTCAGAAACAAACTATAAAGAGAAAGTTATGAAAAAGGAATCTTCAATAAATACTGGCACTTAGGGATGCACAAATTTCAACATTTATGCCTTTCTGTTGCTTGATGGGCTTTTTTTTGTCATTTCCATACTTTTGCTCAATTGATATTTCACAGGAGAAGACAATTTTCCTATTTGATCTCATCAGCTGCAGCCACCCAAGCATTTAAAAAGGACATTATTTTCTCATTACCCTGGGATCAGGTTCTATTCGAGGCAACTCTTTTAGTCAAACAACTAAAAAAAATTGATACACTCAATATTACATATTTACATAAGTTCTAATACAGAATGTTTTTGTGAAAAAAAGAATATATCACTTTTTTATTGTGGAAACCAAATAGTCAATGTAATGGTTGCCAAACAAAGTCACACAAGTAAAAAAAACTCTGAGGCATAACATTCTACTTAATGTTACTGCATATGCACAGTAATTCAACATGGAATTGAGAGATTTCAGTAAGAACTTAAGGCTTCCTATACATGCACTTTCTGGAGATGTGGCCTATTCTGAATAGGCCACATCTCTAAATATCCATGTTAACAGGTGTATATGTTGCAGACCCTCGACATCTGGGGCCTGATTCATTAAGGAGCGTAAATGGCGATATATTGTTTATAATGTGCACAGTTACACAGTTACTCTGCACATGCCCAGAGCTAGACCATATTCCACAGAGCGCAGCAGCTATTAATTCATCTTCAAGTGCAAAGGACACTTATGTAAGCTTATGATTTCAGGAGCGAAACGGGGAGGGGAATGGGCGAGTGCACTATATACAGTTTGGCCATGCCAAGCTCAAGCGCATGCAGCAGGGTCAGATTCAAGCTATGGGCATTCTAAAGGAAGGTGACTTTCAGTCATATTACTTGCATCAGCTACAGGTCTGCTGAAGTGCCGATTACTAGTTGTGACGATTGGGTAATCGGGTATGCTTGCTAGAACATGTGTTTGCAATCAAGAGCAACTGTAAAAATGTATTTTATGTACAGTAGATATTAAGAACATCCTATTAAAACATGTTTATATATTTTGTGAATATACTATCAACAGGAGACATTAATTGAATATTTTTATTTTTGTGTGTGTGTTCTTTTGTGACTTTATATTCCACATATGTGTTGGACATATCTTGCAGTGTCTTGACTGTTAGAGAAGGTGGACCTAGACCCGTATTCATCAATAGACTTATGTTCAGATCCACTAGTTGTTGAATTTTAAAAAACCTTCATTACATTAGTTTTGTGTTTGGTAATAATTCAGGCCCCTGGTGTCAAGATATCTGCTGATAATGATTACTACAGCACATATTTTTAAAGTGAAAAAATTTATAAATACAATTTAAAAATTGTCTCCCGAAAAGCACAAGCGCTTGTAGCCTAAAGCAGAGGGAAAACAGCAAGGAGCTGTCCCCCCAAAAAAGCAGCAGCCACAGTGTGGAATGCCAAAGCGTAATTAGGCCAGCAAAGAAAGTGCTGCCCCTCCTCTTGAAAAATCATACCTGTGATGAAATCACTGGGCCTCATCCTAACCACCCAGGTGCCAATTGAAGATTGGGGTAAAAAATAAAATAGTAAAAAATTATTTGTATGTGGCACTACTGGTCTCAGCAAGCCCTGGTAGCCATGAACTGATTGGACATGCTGATGCTTGTAGAACTACAAGAACTAGCATGTACATAGCATCCAGTGCCTGCTAGAGCATGCTGGCACTTATACAGCTATAAACGCCAGCATGCATTGGCAACCAGGGTATACTGGGACTAGTGGCTTCACATATTAAAGTTACAGTAAAAAAAAACACACACACTAAATATTCAATAGTCTTCTTTACCTCATGCCTAAATCCATAAGGATCTTCTTATTTTCCATCCACAGGGATCTTCTTTTGTTTCTATAGCTGTCTTCATTTACTTATATTTAATCCATATTCCTCTTCTTCTCTGCTAAGGATATTTGAACCAATTTAGGGTATTTTGTGGTTGCTAAATTCAAAAATGAAAGTGGTTTTTTTTTTCTTTGAATTGGCTGTAGTTCTTGAGATAATCGATACCCTCAATTAATAGAGAACTTTTCCATAGCGCGTGTAAGTGGGAATCTACCAGAACATTCTAGAAGGTGAGTCATGCGAAAATTTGAGGTGTTCTCTCCACGATCATTCTGGATTTTCCCCCCTCCACATATAAGTGATGGGTCACCCAACCAGCAGTCAGTTGTCAGATGAGTGGTTTACGTGGTCTATTGTGTTTTCTTGCTTGTCATCCGTGTAATATATTTGTATACATGTTGTGATGATTATGTATTATTGTTATTTTCCCTTAATATTCAGGTATGACAATGTATTTTGTATGTAACCTTGTAATGTAATCTCAACATGTGCTTTGCTAAATGACATGAGTTTGAACCTATGCAAGTGTCAATAATCTTTTGAAATGAGCCAGACTCAGGAATAGATAACCATCTCTGAGGAGTTTTTTTGTATGCAGAAGATGTGGACCTAACCAGTCAAGCCGAACGAACAGAGGTGAGAACTCAGGCTCTGTGAGCATTCTAGATCTCAAGACATCCATAGCTCACTTCGCAAAGCTTGGTGTCATTTTGGGAATCAATCTGACTTAATTGAAAATGTAATTCCTAAGGTGGGGGTGAAGAGGCCTGTAAGAAGGGTTTAAAAACTTCTGCTTTAGACATTATAGTGTGCATTTTCATGAGGGGGTCTATCAAGACTGAAATGTCCCATGTTTCTCAATTGTTTTCCCTCACACTTGCCAGTCTTAACTGGTAAGTAGCAACTCTTGTTTTAGTTCCTATTTTATTTCTGAAACGCATTCTCCATGATTCTTTGTGAATTTATGAAGCCCATGGAGGCTCATGCTACATGTGTATGTGATTTAAGTCTGAAACATTAATGAGTGGTTTTGGTGAACAAAAGAACACCATAGTAAATTCTCCGTGGTGGCAGAAAAGGTGTATTTATTGCTAAGTGACTATGGTGACGCTGTTAACGGCCAGTTGTTCCTGATTGCTGTTTGTGAGACAGGCTGGGCGTTCATGACACATGTAATTAGTGCAAATAAGTCAAGTTGCATATAGAGTTGTTGTAGTGACAATTTGTATATACAGAAGCTTTCAAATAAGAATAAAGTCAATTGTAATTTCACTACATTTATGAATGGTGTTTTTGAAACTTCTGCCTGGTGTCTTAGTTGTCAAAAACGTCTTGAGTGACAACAAAGCAGACAATTATGAAGAACAGATGCAAAACATGCTCACAAACTTTAAAAAATTGGGAATTAATATGAGCATAAAGGTACACTTTCTCCATAGCCACTTACATAGATTTCCAGATAATCTTGGGGATTTTAGTGAGGAATATGGGTAGAGGATTCATAATGATATAAAGGTGATGGAGGGAAGGCATTAAGTCAGATGGGACAGACACATGATGCATCATTGTTGCTGGAGCCCCCAACATGACTGTTGTGATAACCCACATAAAAATAAAATCGTACAAACAGCATTTCAGTATGCATTAATTGTAATTACCCAAATCAGTTTACTATGTTTATCTGTTCTTATAACAAATAAAATGGCATTATGCTTTTCATGTGGGATTTGAGACAATTTCAATACGATTTGTTAGTAGGCTCTGCCTGACCATTACATTTTTTGCATTTTTATGTTTTTCAATGGGGTACCGATTATCTGAAAAAATACTTAGAATTAGCACCACAAAGTTATTCCAAAATCACTTTATTATGCTTGGCAATAAAATGAGTGTTGACCAAATTAATCAATGTTAGAAGCTTTGTTCTAATTAGCTAGTATGCATGCTTCTCACAGCTCCTCCACCAACTGATGTGCATACGTTAGGTACATTTTTACCTTGTGGAACTCCAGGGAAAGTTTAAAGGTAAGTTCTCTTCCAACCATCAGTCATCTTGCTCTTCATTCTGTTGTATGCATAAACCAATTGGCTGACCTGCCTTTTGTTTTGGGTCCAGAGTGGCCAACAAATTGAGAAGGGTATGAGTGACATTTTCAGGTTGCAGATCACCTTTAGTGGGATTTCCTGATCCCACATAATTCATGACGTTCTTTACTCAACTGCCTATCAATGTCTCTTCCTTAATCCAAGTAAATACAGGCAACCAGTAGTACACAAAGAATGAAGAAAGCATATTGGCCTTGTGTGGTGTGGGCCTTGGCATATTGAGTGAAATAATTGGTCATCATAGCTCAAAGTATATTAAGTCAATGCACAACCAAGAGGGCTACTTAGTTATAGTACAGACTGGGAGCTGCCTTAAATTGAAGAGACTTTTGCAATACACAGTGGTCACAAGATTGTAATCTTACTTTTCGATCTATGTCTCGATTCAGTTCTGTCTGTATAAGACCACAAGTGGTCAAGCCATCTAGGTAAACAAGCACCACTCAAAAGTTCATGTCTCAGACACCATCAACCATTGGTATGTGGCCAGTGTTCTCAATAAACCCTGAGGCATTTTCTTGCACTGATAGAATTCCACTCTTCAAATGAATGCTTTCTTTTTTCAAATTCTTCACTGATTGGGATTTGGCAGGACTCATTACTCAGGTCAAACACTGTGAATGACAAGCTTCCTTTAAGGCAATTGAGGGACCTCTTGTATCTGTGGAACTGTATACTGATTGGGAATACAATTATTCATAACACATGTGAGTCAGCTTTGGCCTCTGAGCAAACTAGTATTACAAGTGGCAAGTCATGCTCCAAACACCAGCCACCATCATCAGAAACTTCAAGGAAATGGTTTTGTAGCCCAGACAAGTGAACCTTTGGTTACTTACTACTAATACAACTGTTCCAGACAATGATTGTAAAGCCATATCAAAGGGATTTTTCCTGTACAATTTATGGAATGTAATCAATATCTTAGACCCGCAATCAGGGAGTATAGTAATGGGCTGCCCATTAATGGGATCTAACATGTAAGGGGCGGTCTGCATCATCCATTTTCACAGCAAATACATCTTATATTGTTTGTGGGCCAGCACAGTGTTTCAGGAGGGGCCATTTTCGGGCAGCCAGTATTCTTTTGTTTATAAGGGAATCTTTTCACACTCCAGCACTTTAAGTACTTCTGAGCTATGTGGCCTGCACTACCACAGATGTAAATGTTGTCAGGCTCTCATTCTCTTTCCCTGCCCCTCCCCTTATTCACAGGCTCCAAGAAGGCCCTTCTCCTTTCTGACTCTCTCCCATCCACCTCATGTGGAGGGATGCAGCTTCACAATCTGCTCATCCTGCTTCCCAGTCAAGTACCTCTTTCTCATATCCAGACATTTCGGACTTTGGGATAAATACGGGAGTAGGTATTCTAAAGCCTACAAACAGCCACCCTTCCTGACATACTACCTTATTCAGTCGTAGGGCTGTCAGGGTATTCATGACTTATTTTGTGCATCGCAGTCTCTGGGCTATTGGGTCCGATTTCCTATAGCAGGCTTGGATAACTTGTGGCACTCCAGGGTTGTGAAACTACAAGTCCCAGCATACCCTTCCAGCAATAAGCTTCTATATATTGGCAAAGCATACTGGGGCTTGTAGTTTCACAACACCTGGAATGCCACAGGTTAGCCAAGCCTGTCCTATAGCCTCTCTCACTCTGGGTATTTCCAAGCTGACAAACTAGTTTGCTCACTGCCAGAAGGAGCAGGTTACTTGAATTTAGCTGGCTCCCTCTGTTGTTTGGCTGAGTGCTGCAACAACATCTTGTTCCAACTCCATTGACCTAGGAGGTTCCTGGCTGAGTACATTTTGTAATATGACTGTGGATTGTGACTCCTGAACCCTCAAGCTGATGAACACTATGGAGGCTGAGCTCCCTCAAGGCCTTGGGCGTTATGGATCAGAGACCATGTGAATTCCTCTTTGGACACTGGACACCCTATGAATGCAGTCTCTGAACACTCTTTAGATGCAGGCTTTGAACACCCTCTGGACACAGGCTCTAGACACCTTCTGTATGTAGGCTCTTAATACACACTGGCATCCTACACCAGAATTTCAGAATTTCAGCTTAGGCAAAAGGATTATTGTCCACCAGTCCCTTATGAATGTACATTACATCAGGATGATGTATTAAGATAGGGAAAAGGTCCACAGATAGAGCTCTATGTTTAATTACAGAGGACTGCATTGTGTATTTAAATGTAATGTGTCTGGATTGTGATCTCTCCTCTACTGTATAGCCACAGAACAATACCTATTCTTAATTATATCAAGAGTGGTTCATCTGCTATCCCTTTGTCTGTATGTTTATCTGTGAAAAGGAAAACACAGAAAAGGACCAATCAGACAGGTCCTGAAATTGCTGAGAAGGTCATTTATGACCTTAAAAAAGAGCTCCAGAGAGCAGCAAATTTGGCATTCACTACCCAATGATAGCTGAAGTCAGGCTGACGTTGAGATACAGATCTCTGTCCTGACAGGAAAGCAACAATCGGTCCGTGGATTACTTACTGCCTTTGCCCTGATCTACCCCTCCAGGTCTCGGGGAGCTTTATGTCTGCCAAAAGCAGAGTGCCAGTGACTCAGGACCACTGCCTTGCTGGTAGCCTTAAAGGAGAGAGGGGGAGAAGTTTGAATGGATAGACAGTCTCTGAAGGTAGCTAGGATACTGGTGAGGTGTTTTCATTATACCTTTTATGTTGTCTGTGCCAGACTGTAGTCTTATTTGTTGATGATTATTATTTAACATGTTTATTGCTGTTTGGTGCTACTATTTTGTTAAATAAACATATTTATTCTATTTTGGATATTTGCCTGGGTGATTTTGAACCTTCGATAGGTACCAGGTCACCCAGCTGTGCGACACATTAAAATAAACTCGGTATCATCGCACCATGCTACTCACTTCTGCCACTCTCCTGCATGTTTCCTCCTGATTCTCCCACTCTTCAGCACATCCTGGGGACAGGTTTTCTCCATCTTCCTTCCCCTAGTGCCAGGCATGCTGAAGGATGTATTCTGAATGACAAAGGGACATTGTGGATGGTGGTTACACAAATAAGGCTCACTGATTATATTGGTGTTATAAACTTTGCATATTTTGACTCATATATTGCATGGATTATGCAGAAACATTGGCAATGGTATTTTAAAGAGAAACAAAATATAATTTTGCATTTATAAGAAAAATGTATATATCATCAACATCAATATTTACTTATATATTGCAAACAAATTCTGTAGCGCTTTACAATTGGGATGACACTACTTCTATGAATGTGTTGAGGCAGTACCATAGCTATGGATCCTATGGATAGAGCATAAATTATGAGCCAGGAACCCCTCACATTCCTCTATCACATGTAACATATATTATACACAAAAACACTACACATGTCTCCCCTACTTTACATTATGCACCAGTGTTTCACTCACACTGGTTGTCTTTCTAGAGGCTCTAGGAAATCTGACCCTCATTCTTAATGCCTGCTCCCTGGAAAGAGTGGGGCAATTGATGCTGGATTATTTGGTCTGTCTTAAAAAGAGCGGAACATGATTTTTTTTATCATCATGGTAAAACCATATTCTGTAGCAAGTGTGCCACAATGTATATATGTATGTATGTATATGTATATACATTGTAGATAGGTTAGGGACAAAGGAGCCATTTCCTGGGGTAGATGGTAGTGAACAGCAATCACACAAAAGTCCAAGGTTTTCGGAACAATTGGCCTCAGCCAGTTTTACTAAGTAGGAAAAATAAAAAATTCAAAATAAACACCTTGCCTGTCCAACACTAACTAAAGCACAAGTCATTCTTTTGAAAAATCTGGTGTTATCAACACAAGCTGCATAGTTAACGCCACCTTTAATGCCAGAAAAGCTTTTTCTGCATCAGGGTTCTACTTCATGATATTTATCTGTCTTCTTTTGGTAAGGTCTGACAATGGAACCGCTGTGGTGGCAAAATTAGGAATGAATTGCCGGTAATAACTTATGATTCTCAAAAAGGCTCTCATCTGTTTTTTATTCACAGCACATGGCCAGTTTAGGGTTTTATTCAATATGGGCTTCAACCAAACTAAAGAAATATTTATTTGTGTTGGCTGTTAGCCTTACCTTTCTGATTGAGTCCAACACTGCTTGAACTCTAACTAAGTGCGACTGCTGGTCCGGACTGTGAGTCCTTTTTGTCATTTGCTACAAAAAGCTCATTACGAATGGCCATGTGTGGGTACGCAAGCCTGTCACTAGGCTCACCATTAATAACTCTCATATTTTCTCTGACTTTTATTAACTGTTCAGATATGTATCATCTCAAGGTTAGGCATACTTTCAGCTCTGTTTACAGCTTCTCCTTCTCCTATAGGTGAGTGTTCACAGAACACACCCACTGCCAGCAGACCATCAGTGCAGTCAAACGGCTCTATACCATTCACTCTTGAAACCATATGGGATTAACATAATTTTCAAAAATGAGAAAAATCTATTCCTATTATAGCATCATGCACCAAGAAGGGGACCAACCCGACCTTAACAACAGATGAACCACAAGACGTCTCAATATTCACCTGAGCAGTGACATATTGCAGAGTGTAACCATGTATACACGTTTCACCAACAGTAGTTCGCTGGAATTTTAAAGAGTTTACTGACCCCGCTCACACAAGGGTAATTAAACTTGAGTCTAACAAAGCCTCTATCCGTTTGCCCTCCATAAAAATTACACACATTTGTTTTTCTGTCTCAGCCAGAGGTAAAACAGTACACTTTCTCCTATAGAGATCATGTCGCCCCTTCCCCCAGGTAGACCATAGAGAATTTGTGGGAAAAAAAAGAAAAGAAAAAAGTGCACTTCTTTAAATAAATTAAATGTGTACAAATGAATAAAATCAATTGAAAAAGTGCAGCCAGAACAATTAAGACCACTCTGTATATGAGAACAAAAGAAAATGTTGTCCTGCGTTCTAAAGCAAACAGTATATAAATCACTATGGGGTAAATGTATCATACCCCGGTCTTTTCAATTCGCCGGGAATCGACTAGTTGACACCTAAAATTTAAAGCGGCGCTGGCTTGTAATGGCAGCGCTTGCCTTTACAAGCCAGCGCCGCTTTAAATTTTAGCTGTCAACTCGCCGGGAATGATACATTTACCCTTGGGATACAAAAACCGGGGTATGATACATTTACCCCTATGTGTCAAAATATACATATATAGGATAATTTTGTGCACAATATAGCCATATTGGGATAAGATCCCTTTCCATTTTCTGCTCCAAATTATACATATTTAGAGATGTTCGCTGACCCCCGTGTTTTGGTTTTTCAAAACCACCCTCGCATGTTTTGGTTTTGGATCCCTATTTTTTTCTAAAATCCCTATATTTTTGCTAAAATCACATAACTTGGCTCTTTTTTATTCCTACATTATTTTTAACCTCAATAACATTAATTTCCAGTCATTTTCAGTAAATTTTTGTCAAGTGACAAGAACACTGCTACCCCTCCTGTTTCTGTATGAGCAATGGCACTGGAGACTGGAGAGTGACAAGAACACTGCTACCCTTGTTTCTGTGTGAGCAATGGCACTGAGCAATATCACTGGAGAATGAAGAGTGACAAGAACACTGGTACCCCTGTTTCTGTTTGAGCAATGGCTCTGCATCTCCTGGGGAGAGAGGTGGTTATAGAATCCAAAACCCGCGAGATTCAACAATGCAAAGATGATGTTTTGCCTCGATTCAAATCCGAGAATGCGCTTAAGTGTCGAGCTGGCTCGTGAGCCTACTTGGATCCCCTAAATTTGGGTGGGTTCAGTTTTCAGAAGACCGTAAGTTTTGTGATGTAGGCCTGTATTTGCGTTTCTTTGTACTGTATAGACAATAAAAATGAAAAACTGAAACTCTGCACAGAGAAACTAGTGTCTCACAAGTAGAGATGTTGGGGCCTGGTTTTCAGAGCCCACCCAAACATAGCCAATCCGAGTACCAAGCTGAGCTGGCTCTGTATTTTTGCGCACCCTCAGAATTTAAAATGAGGCAAAACGTCATTGTTGCATCGTATCTCAGGAGTTTTGGATTCTATTATAAATACCGCCCTCCACAGAGATCCGGCAACATTTCACAGAGAGACACAGAAGGGGTAGCAGGGTTGTTGGCAGTCTCCAGTGTAGTTGGGCAGCATCATAGCTAGAACAGAAAGAGGAGGGGCGGCGGTGTTCTGCAAAGTCTCCAGTGACATTCTATAGAGTTATAGCTGACACAAACAGGGGAGGTGGCAGTGTTCATTGCTGCAGTGTCCTTCTCACTCTCCAGTCTTTAGTAACATTGTTCTTGTCACTCTCCAGTCTCAGTGCCGTTGGTCACACAGAAAAAAGGGGTAGCAGTTCTTGTCAATCTCCAGTCTTCAGTCACAATTTTCTTGTCACTCTCCAGTCATGATGATTCTAATCCCTCTACATCATGTGCTAAAGTCTATGTTCAAGTGCATGGTGGTTTTAAGTCATGGAAACAAAAATGTAAAAAAAAGCTTGTACCTTTTTAAAATATAAGTGCTGCAAGATGGAATTGTCCTTGGGACCCTCCCACCCACCCTTATAATGAATCTTAAAAAGGACATGCACACTTTAACAAACCATGCACTTTTGTGGCTAAAGTACTTGGTTTGTTTGGGCCCCACACAAAACAAGCTAACAATAAGCTTAAGGCAGCTAAGGTAACAGTGCTATGAGTAAACTCTACAGTGGCAAGATGTTGTTGTCATCATTTTTAGCCTCATCCTCACGCTCATCAGTGTGTACATCATCCAAACACAATATTAATTCATCTCTGCAGGAATCCACTATTACAGAAGTCTCTGTAACACAAATGTTAAAAACAAAAATGTAAACATAAAGCTTTTACCTTTTTAAAGAAAAAACACATCTCTAATAAAGGTGAAAATTTACTGTAGAAAAACAAAAAATTGCCAACATGCCATTCTACCGAAAAAAGTGACAAGCATTCCAGCATCTAGCACCTTCTCTCAGCTAGATCCCAGCACCTGCAATCTACACTGTCATCATCCTCACCCTCATGTTCACCCTCATCAGTGTGTACATGATCCTCTCCCAATACTAATTCATCCCCGCTGCAATCCATCATAACAGAAGTCTCTGTACCCTGATGTAATTGCTGGTGGAATTTGTAGTTCATTTTACGACATAGCAAATGTCAAAATGTTGTGCTGACTCATCTGCATCACCACTGGGAAAACTTAAGTTTTTTCCTGGCAGCAGTTGCCAAAGAAACTGAGGCAGGATGAGTCGTCATATCATGTACCACTTGAGCTGCCAGTTTGCTGACCAGAAGCTCAGTGCATCTTTTGAGATCTGGGTCAGATGTAAAGAAAGAAAAGACATAGCTCTTAAACCTAGGATCAAGCACAGTTGCCAAAATATAGGGATCCGATTTCAAGATATTGATAACTCTTGGATCCTGGCGAATGGAAAAAAGTATTTGATTTACGTCCTACATAGTTACCGGAATTGCTTACTTTCATCTCCTTCAATTTCTCTAGCTGCTTTTCCAAAAGTTTATTTAGGTGTATCACTTGACTCAAGCTTACAGTGTCTGAACTCACTTCACAGGTGACTACTTAGAGTGTTTCAGCACCTTGCACAACACGGAAATTATTCTCCACTGCGTTGAACTAAAGTAGTGTAATCTCCTACATGCTGTTGCAGAATGCCGAAAATGACCTAAATTATTTCGGGACACAGAGAGCATCTTCTGCATGTCACTGTCTTTTTTTAAAAAGCTCTGTACCACCAAGTTGTTTGTGTGAGCAAAACAGGGACTGTGATGGAATTCTCCCCGCTGTAATGCTCTCACAAAATCCAAGCTGGATCAGCCATGTTGCATTGACATCCCTTCGTTTTTCAAAAAGGTTGTCAGCGGTATGCCTCTTATTATATTAACAACAGGATCATGGGGATATTTGTGTAGCTGACGACGGCGCTAATGAGGATGTTGAGGATGATGTTGTTTGTGTAAGTCCTGCACCAGTGAATGCATTCTTGCCAGTGATAAGAAGAAGCCCACTGTCATACCTGGGCATAAAATAAAAAAATCTACCTCTTATGTGTGGAATTTTTACCAAATCCTGACAACAGTTGTCTAGCAATTTGTTGCGTTTGTAAAGCAACACCGACAACACCTTCCTCATCAATATCCTCACTAGTGATCAGAGTTAGTCCTGCATCCAAGTTGCTAAGGCTAGATGACTTATCCCCTATCCAGAATTACTCTGAAGAATTCTTGAGCGTTAGTCCTGCTACTACTGCTGCTGAGGGTGGATCTTTAACCCAGAAGTAGACCAAGAAGAAGATTACTACTAGTTTACAACAATTGACTGTTAAACAATTCTTTGCAAGAGGAGGCAAGTATAAAAGCTGTCACGCAGTTTTAAAGCGGATCACAGACGCCATGGCGACAATGCTAGTATTAGATCTATGTCCAATATCCACAAATAATGCAGCTGACAACTCCATTACAACTCCATTTCACTACTAAAGCATTTCCTCACCTCTAGATAAAATGTAATTATTGGGTTATAAAATGCAATTCTACCCACAGATATGTGGACAAGTAGAACTCGGCAAACGAAAGATTATATGGCTGTTACAACCCACTAGGTTGGTGAATTGCTTTCAGCAGCAGGAACAGCAGCAGCATGTACCCAACAAAGCCAGATTATTCAGAGGCAGGCTACTCTGTATATCAACGGCTTCACTAAGAGGCATACTGATGACAACCTGTTTGAAAAATTAAGGAATGTCATTGCAACATGGCTTATCCCGTTTGGACACTCCTAAGGATATACCATTTATGATAACAACACAAATACTGTGAACGCATTACAGCTGGGTGAAATCCATCATATTCCCTGTTTTGTTCACATAATCTACTTAGTCGTACAGAGCTTTTTGAAAAATGACAGGGACGTGCAGGAGATGCTGTCTGTGAAAAATTTCAGGATATTTTCATCATTCTGTAACAGCATGTAGAGAATTGCAGCAGCTGCAAGAAAAATGTATTTGGTCTGCCACCAACTGAAGCAAAAGGTGGTAACAAGGTGGAATTCCACACTTTTTTATGCTTGAGATGATGAAAGAACAGCAAAAGCCATCCATGCTTAATCCACAAGCCATGACATTGGGAAAGGAGGGGGAATGTATTTTAGTCCAGCACAGCGGAGAATACTTTCCGTATTGTGCAAGGTGCTGAAACAATTCAAAGTAGTGACCTATAAGGAGAGTTCAGACACTGCTAGTTAGAGCAAAGTGATTCCCTTAATTTGACTTTTGGAAAAACACCTTAAAAAATTGAGGGAGGAGATAAAACAAAAAATTACGCTAAATATGTCAGATTTGTTGAAGAAGTACTTTAATCGTTTCACCAGGATCGAAGAGGTATCAACTTCTGGATATCGGACTACATTTTGGCGACTATACATTATCCTAGGTTTAAGAGCTATGTTTCCTCTTTGTTTCCAACTGTCCCAAATCACAAGAGATGCAATGAGCTCCTGGTGAGCAAGTTGACAACTGAAGTGGCACCTGACAAGACAGCATCCCCTTCTTCAGTTTCTCAGGCTACTGCTGCTAGTAAGAAAACTAAGATTTTCCAAGAGACCCAAGGATGATGCAGATGTTTCAGCAAAACATTCTGACATCTGATCTGGTCTAAAAGAATTGCCCAACAATCATGGCACCTCTGCCATAACGCCAACTGATCCTACTATTAACATCTTAAGATTGGTGGAGGATTATTTTAATTACAGCATAGAAATAGACAGGTGAGACAGTCCCTTTACATACTTGGAAGAAAAAGAGTATGTAGTTTGTACATGGGTTTCCACTTTGGAAACCCATGTACAAACTCGCTTTGCAATACCTAAGCTACCCACCCTCCAGTGTGTACTTGGAAAGAGTTTTCAGAACAGCTGAGAACCTTGTCGGCGATTGGCGTAGAAGCCTGCTTCCTAAAATTGAGGAAAAGATGATATTCGTCAAAATGAACCACAAATTCAACAAGGAAGGCCTTTACTGTCATTTAAATCAAAGTACAGAGACTTCTGTACTGATGGATTCCAGCGGGATGAACTAGTATTGTGTGAGGATGATGTACACACTGATGAGGTTGAGGATGATGACAGTGTAAATTGCAAGTGCTGGGATGTAGCTGAGAGAAGGAAGCTAGCTGATGCTGGAATGCTTATTAATATTTGAATAAAATGGTATGTTGGTAATTTTATGTTTTTCTACAGTAAATTTTTCACCTTTATTAAAGATGTGTTTTTATGATACAGAGACTTCTGTAATTGTGGATTCCTGCGGGGATGAATTAATATTGTGTTAGGATGATGTACATACTGATGAGGGTGAGGATGAGGCTAAAAATGATGACAACAACATCTTGCCACTGTAGAGTTCATTGATAGCACTCTTACCTTAGCTGCCTTAAGCCCATTGTTAGCTTACGTTGTGGGGGCCCAAACAAACCAAGTACTTTAGCCACAAAAGTGGCACTCCTTGTTGTTGAAGTGCATGGTTTGTTAAAGTGTGCATGTCCTTTTTAAGATCCATTATAAGGGTGGGTGAGAGGGTCCCAAGGACAATTTATCTTGCACCACTTTTCCTTTCAGCTGCCACTGTGTGCCAATGTTACCTACATGTACTAAAAGTGCTGAAGTTTCTTTTCAATCATCAATTCAATTGCTTCTCTCTCGTATATGTGACTACATACTTTGTTTTTCACTGGGTTCACATCTCCAACTGTATTATAGGAGTGCTCTGTGTGACAGCGATCTCCTCATCTTCATCTTCCAAAGCTTCGTCTACAGGGGCCTGTGACACACTCATTTTTTTTCTCAGGTCTCTTAGCTGTTCTTTTAACCGGAACATATTGATCATCCTGCCTCATGACCTTCTCTGTACTATTCTTCTGAAGCGCAGTGTATCTCTCGTGTACAAGCTCTCTTAAAACTGGGATCTCATCCGGTAGGTCACGTTTTATTTTAAGTACATTCTCCTCAACTGCATCTATATATTGGTTTAAATCTCTGTTCAATGCAGAGTATTCCAACATGACCACTTCCATGCTGGCCACACGTTCCGTGTCACAGTCTGTCTGAAGCAGATGTAATGCCACTCCAGTTGTAATATTCATTCCTGTGTATACATAAGTTTAGCAGTTCTTCAGGGATGAGAGGGAGGTATCCAGAGAGGAAAAGGAGATTAAAGCTGCAGCACGAGCAAACATGGTTTAATAATGTAGAATTCATTGACAGCACTGTTGGGCTTAAGGCAGCTAAGCTATTGGTAGCTGGTTCGGTGGAGGCCCAATCTAACGAAGCACTTCAGCCACACATGTGGCACTCCTTGTCGCTGAAGTGCTTGCTTTGTTAAACTGTACATGTCATTTTGAATATCTTACATAAGGGTAAGAGGGAGGGTCCAAACACAATTCCATCTTGCACCACTTTACTTTTTTTTTCTGCCACTGATGTGTGGCAATGTTTCCTAGATGTGCTATGAACTGCTGAGTGTTTGTGTCGTTGCTTAGCTTACAGTTCAACAAACCAAGCACTTCAGCGACAAGGAGTGCCAATTTTGCGGCTGAAGTTGTGTTGTACAAGGTGCTGAAACCATTTGAAGTAGTTACCTGTGAAGTGAGTTCAGACACTGCTTGCTTAGCTTGAGCAAAGTTATTCCGTTAATTAGACTTGTGGAAAAGCAGCTAGAGAAATTGAAGGAGGAGATTAAACAAAGCAATTCTGCTATGTTGGACTTGTAAATCAAGTACTTTATTCCCTTCACCAGGATCCAAGAGTTATCAACATCTTGAAATCGAATCACTACATTTTGGCAACTATGCTTGATCCTAGGTTTAAGAGCTATGTCTTCTCTTTCTTTGCAACTGACCCAGATCTCAATGAGCTCATGATCAGCAAGCTGACACCTCAAGTGGTACTTGACACAACAACATCTCCACCTTCAGCTTCTCTGGCAACTGCTGCTAGGAAAAAAATTCACTTTCCCAAGACACCTAGGGCTATATTTACTAAACTGCAGATTTGAAAAAGTGGAGATATAGCAACTAATCAGATTCTAATTATCATTTATCTAGTGCATTCTACAAAATGACAGCTAGAATCTGATTGGTTGCTATTGGCAACATCTCCACTTTTTCAAACCCGCAGTTTAGTAAATATATTCCCTACTGGTGATGCAGATGAGTCAGCACAACATATTTGTTCTGGTCTAAAAGAATTGCCCAAAAATCGTGACAGTTCTGCCGTAAAATTAACTACAAATTCCAAGAGGAAGAGGAAAACCATTACCAGCAATTACATGAAAGTACAGAGACTTCTGTAATAGTGGATTCCAGCGGGGATGAATTAGTATTGTGAGAGGATGATGTACACACTGATTAGGGTGAGGATGAAGTGGAGGATGATGACAGTGTAGATTGCAGGTGCTGGGATTTAGCTGAGAGTAGGGAGCTAGCTGATGTTGGAATGCTTGTTAATATTTTGGGTGAGAGGCATGTTTGCAATTTTATATTTTTCTACAATAAACTTTCAACTTTATTAGAAAGTTGTGTTTTTCTTTAAAAAGATAAAAGTTTTTTTTTTACATTTTTGTTTCCCTGACTTGACACCACTTTGCACTTGAACATAGGCTTAAGCAGATGACATAGAGGGATTAGTATCATCATGACTGGTGACAGCAGATGCTTAATGCTCCTTGTCTGTGGACTGATGTAAATCCATATTGATGGCACAGAGCATTGTGACTGGAGACAGGAGTGTGACAAGGACACTGCTACCTCTGTTTCTGCGTGACCAATGGCACTGAGACCGGAGAGTGACAAGAAGAATGTAACTAGAGATTGACAAGAACACTGCTACCCCTGTTTTTGTGTGAGCAATGGCACTGAGACTGGAGAGTGACAAGCACAATGTGACTGGAGAGTGACAACAACACTGCTACCCCTGTTTATGTGTAAGCAATGGCACTGGGACTGGAGAGTGACAAGAACAATGTGACTGGAGACTGGAGAGTGACAAGAACAATGCTACCCCTGTTTCTGTGTGAGCAATGGCGCTGAGACTGGAAAGTGACAAGAACAATGCGACTGGAGACTAGAGATTGACAAGGACACTGCCACCCCTCCTGTTTCTGTATGAACAATGGCACAGTGCAATGTCACTGGAGACTTATAAGAACACTATCATCCCTCCTGTTTAGGTATGAGCAATGGCACACAGCTATGTCACTGGAGACTTATTAGAACACTACGACCCCTTCTATTGCTGTATAAGCAATGGCACCGAGCAAAGTCACTGGAGACTGATAAGAAGAACACTGCCACCCCTTCTGTTTCTGTATAAGTATTCTGTATGGGTATGGGTGGCATATGTGAGATAGGCTGGTGGGCAGCAGGGGACATGTCAGTATGGGACAGGTGAGTGTCAAGTTTTTTATGCCTTATTCTGAAATCTAACATTTAGAGCCTCCTCTATAGAAAACCTGTGTTTTCTCCTGGGCAGCAGTGAAGCCTGGACAGTATTTTCGTCAGACATCAGTGCATCTGGACTGCAGCCTTGCCAGGCAGGAGGAGGTAAGAGTTACTATTTTTATTTTCCAAATGTCAAATGTGCGAAGGGGAAAGAGTAGGAATTGGGGGGAGGAGGGGCGGTGGGCTAATGCTTTGCTGAGAAACCTTGCATTGGCCCTGGGCATTTATCATTACTTCCACTCAAGAGATGGCTTAGTTAGTACCGATATTTACTAGAGCTTGCTGCAAAGCATGATGGATATGGCTGCATATAGTAACCAGGTCATGGTCCACCGAACTGGAGGCATAAAAGTCAGACAAGCCGAGGTCAGCAGGATGCAGGTAAATCGAACAGAATCAGCAAACATAGGAATAGTCAGGAAAAACCGAAGGTCAAAACCAATCTGTAAAAGCAGTACAAAGTCAGGATCAAAGTATCACAAAGTCAGGAATAAGCCAAGTCAATAATGAACAAACAAGCAGTAAACAAGCTCAGGAGCTTAGAGGAAATGTCAGGCAGAGCTGGTTTATATACCATTATTAAGTTCAACTCTCCACCTCTGTGATTTCGGCAATCACCTAATTGCAAGTCAGTCATCTAACATCAGATGTGCTTGCCAGTACAGTTGAATACTGAACAACTTCACCAGCTCCCCTTGTTACAGTAACAACCTGCCAGTCTTCTCATTTCAGGATTCTAAGTCCTTCTATGTATGATAGTGATCCCAAAGCCTGCAGAGGATTCTTTAACCAGTGTGCCATCCATTTTTAATTACAGTCTGTGAATTTTGCTTCGGTAAAAGCTAAGGTAGCATTCATCATTTCACTACTGACTGGTTAGGCCTTGGCTTGGGAATCACCACTGTGCCAATGTAATACATGATATTGCACAATGCTACAGGGTATTATCTATCTTTGTACTGTGCTTAAAGGTTTTGACCTTTGGCTATTCCTGACTGTTCCTCTGCTTATTGATTCTGTTTGGTTTACCTGCATCCTGCTGACCTCGGCTTGTGTGACTATTCTGCCTCCAGAGCTACACACCTGTAGTGCTCCGATCACCACACTAAGGGCCAGTTCAGTGAATACTACGCATTCTGTTTTGCGGCATGATTTTGTGAATATCGTTAGTAATGTAGACTCTGTACCACTGGTCTCTGGGTGTGTGAATCTAAGCTGGAGTTGTGTCCACAAACCCGAACTGAGCAGTTACGCCTCATTACTAGTTACAATATATTACTGCAAGTATTGAGAAACAAGGGCTAATTGAGTTGAAAATAGAACAATGAGTTGATGGGTACTCCCATTGTGTGTGTTTCATTTAGATAGCACATGAATGGATCATTACCCACAGAAGGATTTATATCATTCTCTTTCTTCATCAAATGGAGTCAAAAGAATATTGTGGTATAATATAAATGCCAGCTCAATTCAAGCTACTAATTCCCAGTTATCAGAAACTAGTGATATAACCTAAGACAGAAGTAAAACATTGATGGTAACCTATATGACACTCATATAAGTATGGGCAGGTCTCATCAGGAATAACCAGTATGTTCAAAGCAAAGGAATAATGTTTTCTTCCTTAAACCAAATCCCAAAACTAAAGTGCAGCAGCATGAGTGTCAAATAAAATCAAGCCAATAGTTGTTAGTCACTGGTAATTCAGCCCTTAGAGCAGGGCCGTCTTTCCCATAGGGCACAATGGGCAGGTGCCCGGGGACCCTGCAGCCCAGGGGGGCCCGTCGGAGGAAGCCAAAAAAAAAAAAACCTGGAAAAAGAAAAGAAGAAAATACTTACCGTGCTGTCAGCTGGCGATCCAGCTCCCTCCTGGGTCTCCTCCTCCGTCGCGCTCGCAGTGCATGTCGGGCGTGACGTCATCACGCCCGCCCGACATCCATTGCAGAGCGCGACGGAGGAGGAGACCATGGAGGGAGCCGGATCACCAGCTGACAGCACGGTAAGTATTTTCTTCTTTTCTTTTTCCAGGTTTTTATTTTTTTTGGCTTCCTCCGACGGTCCCCCCTTGGCTGCAGGGCCCATATATATAATAATTTTTTTTTTTTTGGATATATAGGGGCCCCGGTTCACTGCTGTGCCAGGGGGCCCAAGATGTTCTTAAGAGGGCCCTGCCTTAGAGATTGGAAATACAGCTTGAAAATATACAGACAAATCCCCAGACATTTTTTTTTTATGATGACTATGGGGAAGGAACTGCGCAGGTGAGCCCTAGTGTTCCTGGATTTGTCTATCTATATAAAAGTTGGCTTCTTCAGATGTTACAAAAAAAGGACTTTTGCTTCCCTCCACTGCACACAAGGTAGCAATATAAATATAGTGTATACCTACCTCTGTTCTTTAAGATGATTATTTGCCGCTGTATTTCACCAGAATAATATGCATACACAGAGACACTATTATTATTATAATTCAGGTCACCAGCTTTATGGGCATTATGGGCCAAAGCAAGGACTGTGTTGTGGGCAGCACAGTGGCCTAGTGGTTAGCACTTCTCCCTCACAGTACTGGGGTCATGAGTTTGATTCCCAACCATGCCCTTATCTGTGTGGAGTTTGTATGTTCTCCCTGTGTTTGCATGCGTTTCCTCCCACACTCCAAAAAAACATACTGGTAGGTTATTTGGCTGCTATCAAAATTGACCCTAGTCTTTTCCTCTCTGTCTGTCTGTGTCTGTGTGTGAGTGTGTGTCTATATTAGGGAATTTAGACTGTAAGCTCCAATGGGGCAGGGACTGATGTGAATAAGTTCTCTGTACAGCGCTGCGGAATCAGTGGTGCTATATATATAAATGATGATGATGATGGTCTCTGTAACTCGGAATGAGTTCAATGAAGGGCTAGAGTACACACCAGTGCACACCAGGTGGAAAAGTATTTTGCGTGCACCTTCAATGAAAAGTGTTGCATATCAGATGCATTCTGCAACCAGTATTCAAAAAATGTATCTTGGTGTGAACTCTCTGCACCCTCCAATATACCAACCTCTCTGATATCATTGCTCTGGAATGAATTTCACGGTCATCTATACTGTTTCTGCCACCATCACTAACCAGAGAGAGAATTCTCCATGGTACAGCACGAATCCTGGACGAAGCAGTAGTAGTACATTATCTGTTGAATTAGTGATAATTAAACGTTAACCCTCTCTATTTATGCCATTAGTGCAGATTGTATAGCATCAAGGGTCTGTGTAGTCTCTCTGCCACCTCTCCACACAGCCT
The DNA here is from genome assembly GCF_038048845.1 of Mixophyes fleayi. Taxonomy (NCBI): domain Eukaryota; kingdom Metazoa; phylum Chordata; class Amphibia; order Anura; family Limnodynastidae; genus Mixophyes; species Mixophyes fleayi. The sequence continues at coordinate 177,521,218 of NC_134402.1, forward strand.
GGACCTCACACCACGTCATCTCCTTCCCTGCTCTACCCGCATCCCATAACAGCCTCTTATAAGCAAAATGATTTTTCTGTCCTTCCACTCATATCTGCACAACAGGTCGCAGCCCTGAGAGTTTGTTGCCTTGGGAAATTGAGCAGTATAACCACCTTTTTGAGCTGCACCAGGGAAAAGTCAGCTCTTCTATGGATTGTGGTTGTTGCTTGGGGCCTATTTTGGCCATTTTGTACACTGTATATCAGTAGGATGTAGGCAAACATGTATGAGGAATAATCCAGCTTCACAGTAACAAACTGGAGTGGTGTTCAGGAGCAACACATCTGTTTACATACTCAGATGGATATACCTCACCATGTAAATACTGTATCTTAATGTATTTAATTGATAAAATTTCTGATCTTGTGTCTGTGAAGCAGGCAGAAAACAATACACAGTGTGTCCTTCATTCCACAGTAGACATATCTCAATCAGGCACAATATCTTTGTTAAACCTTGTTTAATTCAATGCAAGGGCTTTGAATATTTAGCAGCGCTCCAGGCTAGTGATTCTGTTGTAGCTTGGTTTCATGTCTTCACAAAGCCCTTGACAAAGGTCACAAACAATTTGCCTGTTCCTCTTATTAAAATAAAGATGGAAAGCATTGACGATAGTTCTGCCCAGCAGCTAACTCCATCATTAGTAGCCATTCCAACATATGCTTGTGAAATAATGGAAACTATAGCATTAAATACAGTAGCAGATTGAATCTTGTTTCAGGGTAAATATAGTAAGTCATTTTTTTCTTTCAATTTCCTCCAAACCTGTTTAGCATTTAGCTGCTAATATCGTCAGTGAAACCTGACAAAATCATTGCATAATATTCAACATCTTAAAATAGCGCTCATAAAATTGCCTAAATTATGGTCATTACTCATACAGTAATTAAAACATTAAGTTATACCATCCCTTATAATTTAATAATTTTCTATTTTGTACTGTAACAAGATACTTTTTGTTCTGAAAAGAAAGTCACTTTTAATAAGATCCCACAGACTCTGCCTTTGCAGTGGCTTGCAAAGTTATTCAACCCCCTAAAAAGTAATAGATTTGTCTATATTACAAATGACACTTACATAGATTGTCCCAGACAGTATTTTTATTGGTAACCAGTAGGCTTTACCGCTAAACAGTTATGCTGTTTGCATAAGTATTCAAACCCTGCAGACTAGTACTTGGTAGAACCACCTTTTGCTGCAATAACAGCTTTCAGTGTTTTGGGGTACATTACTTCCAGGTTTACACATGGTTTAAAAGTGATTTTTGCCCATTCTTCCATGCAGATTTATTCCAAGTTTTTCAGGTTGGTTGGATGACTGCGATAGTACCAAAGATTTTCAATTGGCTTGAGATCTGGGGGTATATTTACTAAACTGGGTGTTTGGAAAAGTGGATATATTGCCTATAGCAACCAATCAGATTCTAGCTATCATTTATTTAGTACAGTCTGCAAAATGTACATCTACACTTTTTCGAACCCACAGTTTAGTAGATATGCCCCCCTGGACTTTGACTTTGCCATTGTGGAAATTCACCTTTTTGTTGGTCAACCAAGCCAATATTGCTTTGGCCTTGTGCTTGGGACCATTGACCTGGTAAATTGTGGATTTTTTCCAAGACTTTAGTTTTCTAACAGACTGAAGCAGGTTGTCTTGCAGTATCTCCCTGTATTTTGCACTATCCATCCGTCTTTGAAGTTTAACATGATGCCCAGTAAAAGCAAAAATATCCCCACAACATGATGCTGCCAAACCCATATGTCACTGTTGAAATGGTGCTTGCCGAGGAATGGTGCGTGTTAGAATTGCACCACACATAGCGTTTTGAAATATGCCCAAAAACCTAAATTTTTTGTATCATCTGACCACAAAATCTGATCACACATTTTAGCTTGGTCACACTGATGTTTTCTGGCAAACTTAGGATGTGCTTTAATGTGATTTTTCTTCAGTAAGGCCTTCTTTTTAGCCGCCATGCCATTGTTAGGAGTCTGGTGCCTGGGCAACAACCGGGACGCTCTGTAGTCTGCCGCAGCGCTCGGCCAGCTGTCCTACAGCCGGGCGCATGCTCGCAGTAGTAGTGTCATGTATTATTGTATTATTATCTATATATAATCTTAACAGGATAATGCTTTCTAGGGACTGGACCTTGTTTCTGGACCTTGTTGTTTTGCCTGTGACCTCTGACCTCGGCTTGTTATCTGGATTCGTTGTCTGCTGCCGGCCCTTGACCCTTGCCTGGATTCCACTCTGCTGTTACTACTACACGCTAGTGTAGTAGTAACAGCAGAGTGGACTCACTACGATGTGGTTAACCGGGAGTTGTTAGCAGTCAAGTGAAGAATGGCGACACTGGCTAGAAGGAGCTAACCATGTTATCAAGGTATATACCGACACTAAAAATTTGCAATATATTCAATCTGCCAAGATTGTGAATTCCCGACAAGCTCGGTGGGTCCTCTTCTTCTCCCGCTTCAAATTCACTATTACGCTCCGGCCAGGATCCAAGAACACGACGGCAGATGCCTTATCTCGCAGCTTCATTGCCTCGCATCCTCCTTCCGCAGAACCCACTTTCATTATTCCCGCGTCCAAAGTAAGCCTTGGTCTGACTCAGGATCTCAGTACGATGCTCCATGACCTTCAGCATTTGGCACCTCCGGCTACGCCCAGGGGTAAATTATTCGTACCCGACCATTTGAGAAGAGCGGTTCTGGTGGAATGCCATGATAATAAGACCTCGGGTCATCCTGGAGTATCCAAGACGGTGGCCCTTGTTGTCTGCGAACACCAAAGAATTTGTCTTATCCTGTGAATCCTGTGCCAGGAATAAGTCCTCCCGCAAACTTCCTGCAGGTCCCCTTATGCCTCTGTCTGTTCCAATGAGACCCTGGACACACATATCCATGGACTTCATTGTGGAACTGCCTCGATCATCCAGCTTTAACACCATCTGGGTGATAGTAGACAGATTTAGAAAGATAGCCCATTTCATTCCTCTTGCAGGATTACCATGTGCCAAAACATTGGCTTCTCTATTCATTCAGCATGTTTTCATACTCCATGGACTTCCCGTTAACATTGTTTCTGACCGTGGCTCCCAATTTGTCACCACCTTCTGGAGAGCGTTCTGTACCCAATTGGGAATCAAAATTTGTTTGTCATCTGGGTATCACCCACAGTCCAACGGACAAACAGAAAGGGTCAACCAATCCCTTGAGCAATTCCTCCAGTTATATGTAACCAAATGCCATAATGACTGGGCTGCTCTGCTTCCATGGGCAGAGTTTGCCTACAACAACTCATGCCATTCTTCTACTCTGGTGTCCCCATTCTTCTGCAACCTTGGATTTCATCCTCGGTCCAACTCCCTGTCTACTCCGGAAACTCCAAATCAATCTAAGTCTCGTTCTTCTATTTCTCATCTCTTCCGGATATGGAGAAAAGTTCACATTGCCCTCAAACAGGCTTCATTTAAATCTAAGCATTATGCTGATCGGCACCGCGGACCATGTCCTTTAAAAGTCGGGGACAGGGTGTTTCTGTCGACACGCAACATTAAACTCAAGAAACCTTGTAAGAAGTCCGGTCCCAGGTTCATTGGACCCTTCTCCATTATTAGACAGGTTAACCCTGTGGCTTTTGGGTTAAAACTTCCTCCTTCGCTCAAGATCCCTAATACTTTTCATTGTTCCTTGTTGAAAGCGGTCACATGGTAGCATAAGTTCAGGCCACATCAAGTTCACAGACCCCGTCCTGTCTCAGCAAAGGACACCAAGGGCTAGATTTACTAACAGGCGTGTTTGTAAACCCGCCGACATTCAGCGGGTTTGGCGGCGGTTTAGCCATCGCCATCGCCAGATTTACTAACGCTAAACCCGCCGTCCAAACAACCAGAAATTATGTTTTCAAACCCGCCTCTGTTTAAAGCGCCATGACGGTTTCAACAATGTTCAACATACAAACAGCCGGATTTACTATTAGGGGGTTTACAAAGCCGCCGGAAAACCACCATTCAAAAGACCAAAATGAAAGCGCTGCTTGTGAGCGGCGAGATTGTTCAAACAGTGTGCTGTTTCAGGTATTTTGTCAATCAGAACAGAAGGGAAAGGGCCATTTCATGTACAAAGTTAGCTCCTTTGGGAGTGTATATGTAAAAAGGCCACAGTGTCGTGTAATTTCAGTGTACCTTTTTTTTTTTTATTGTGTTTTCCCACCATGCAATCTATTGATTGATTTCCACATGTGTTGTTTTTTATTTTTAAATTGCAACAAATCCTCAAGAATACTGGTGTTTGTCCAAAATCAGAATGCACAATATGTCATTACATAGTTATCCCTTAATAGAGTGTAAAAGCAATTCTACATTTACTAAATAAAAAATGGGTTTCTGGCTTATGACTCCTCTGCTGCATCCTCAGACATCTGCACAGCACAAATTCAATGAGTCACATACCCACTAGTAGAGGTGTGTTATAGCGTACCTTTGTACTCTTGTAAACCAGGTTCAGGTTACTAGAATAATCTGGTGGGGTGGCTATGTATGCACCTGAAAAGGGGTCTGATATTATCCTTGCTGGCTGTTTGATACATAATCTAGCATTACATCAACTTACCCCACCGATTATTGCAGTAGACAGTGAACAAGTAAGGGTCCGTGTCCCATTTGGTGATGTGCAGACAGGGGTGGAGGCACAATACAGACCGTCTCATTACAATCAGCTTTACTTTTCATGTAAGTGCATACTATGAGAAACATGTATTGATCTAAAATGTGTTCGATGTGAGTATTTTTTTATTTTTTAGCCCAAATGTTAACTTTTAAACAGAGGATAGTGTGTATATGTAGTAAATGTGAACGTCCATAGAAAGTTACAGGCACATGTCAATGTGTAAGTGAAATGAGTGCATTTTTCCCCAAACCAGTATACTCTTGTTTAATTTGATGAAAAGAAAGACTGAGAGCATTGAAATTAAACAGCATTTATTACAGTTCAACACAATAAAGGTTAATTGCGAATGCATACATATGCATGAAAAAACATTTGAAGAAATTACAAAAAACAAACACTAGCGCCGCCTTTTTGCAGGCACATCACCACCTTGGAAGCCACTCTCTCCTCTCCCACAGCCACCCCTGGTGCGAGCACTTCTCCTTGGAGGAGTACTCTGGGCTGATCTGCTAGGCGTACTAGCGGTACTGGTGGTGGCAGAAGAAAATGGTGCCGGCAAGCGGGCAATAAGTTCCTGCTGTAGTTGCCCTGCCAGCCGGGTCACGTTCGCATTCCCCTCGCGAATGGAGGAATGTAATGCCTCCACAGCCCCAGTCATTTGGGCCATCTGCACATTGGTTTGTTCCCAGGCATTAGCCAGACGGTTGATTGCAGCAGGTATCTGGCTATTTGTGCGGTGTATCCGCCTCAACTGGGCCGCAATTTGGGACATGTGGCGAGTTTGGCTTTGCATAAATATTGTTTGCTGCTGCTGGAAAGCGCCAATAGACAGCGCCATTTCTCTGGCTGGGTTCATACTTGGAGGTGCAGGTTGCTGGTGTTCTGGTTGTTCAGCAGGGCCAGGTGAAACATCCTGGAGGCCAGACACAGGGGCATCCACTGTTTCCAGGGTGATTATGGTTTGATCATCTGGCTCAGGGGACATTTGCAGGGACTCCGGGTGAGGTGCCTGGTATGAAGACGGCCCTGTGTATGAAAAATGACGTTAGTGTATATAGGATATAATATGTTTGTATATTGCATTCTGAACACTGAATAGGAAAGAATAATCTTTAGCAACTACAGATTGTTTCACAATGTTTGCATTCCTGATTTCTTGTCCTATGCTACCTGCTTCACGGTGCACTTATGATCCTTTTAATACTCATTATCATTTGGACTATGTATGGTTGAGGGGGCTAAATAAGCAAAGTATTTTTAACCTACAAATATGAAAATTTAGTCATCCAAATGCTGCTAGACCGTGCTTTGGGGTAAACTAATACTATTTTAGTACTCCCTCTGTGTAGTACATGCTGGGGTAAGTTGACTAAACTGCGTGCTTTAAAAAGTGGACATGTTGCCTATAGCAACCAATCAGATTTTAGCTGTCATTTTGTGGAATGCAATAAATAAAGTAAAGGTATGTTCTGAATGGTTGCTATAGGCAACATCTCAGATTAGTAAATGTAGCCCTAAGTTAACATTGCAAACCATAAAAAAAAAAAAAATTACATTGACAGCAACATTTGCACAGAAAATCAATTAACTCCATTATTTCTCTCCTAAACATAAACCACGCACCTGCTTGCTCGTCTGTGCCCGAATCTCTCGCTGAAGGTGGAAGTGTAGGTCTCGGACTGGGACTGAACTGCGGTCCTGGCAATTCTGGATGTAATAGAAAAAGCATACAATGTATTTGCAGCAAAAAACATTTTAAAAATATACAGTTTTTTGAAAAAATTTGTTTGCGAATAAAAAAACAGGGTTTTTTTTTAAAAAAAAGTCCTTTACAAACTAATAGAATAAAAAATACACTTTTAAAAACTTAAAAAAAAATTGTTAAAAAAAAAAAGCGTTTAAAAAGAAAAAAGCATTTAAAAAAAAGTAAAAAGCATTTAAAATACTGTTAGGGTAAAAAAAACAAATAACTCACCAACTACTTGGCCAAAAGAGGGCAAATCGGTATCCTGCACATTTATGCCCTCTACAATTTTAGCCGGCATTATCTGGCGCAGCTCCTCCTCGAAACTGGTGTGCTCTACACGAAGTGGGGGGCCACCACCCGTGCGCTTTGTAGACCTCCTTTCCTGGGCCATTTTTTCCTTCAGCCTCCTCTTAATGTCAGAGAAGCGCTTGCAGCAGTGTACCACTGTTCGCTTCAGTGGGCCCACCGCGTTCACGGCATCACAGACACGCCCCCACAATTGGTGATGCCGCCTTAGAGAAGTCCAGGCTGCCAGGTTGCCTAGGATGACCTCATAGCAGGGAATAATATTGTGCACCAGCACACAATTCTCATCATGTGAGAAACGCACATTCCTCCATGTCTTTGTCTTCCTGCCCTGTCCTGTCTCCTCAAACTCTCCCTCTCCCTCCTCTGACCCCTCAACCTCCATCTTCCTCTCCTCAGCCTGTTCTCCCCTCCTATCTCTGGACATTTTCACACAGAAAAACACAAAACACTGAAGGACTGACAAACACAAAGGACAAACTAGACTAACTACAGACACACTCTCAACACAGGTACACACAAGTAACACAGACAAAGGACAAGTCAAATACAAAAAATACAAGACAGAAAATAAATGAGAAAATAAATGTACAAAACAGAAAAATACCACAGAACTACTCAGACTACAATCAGATATCGCTCCACCAATCCACCAAACTCCAACTCTCACCAACTCTCACAAAGCACTATCCTCCAAACTCCTCTCACAAAACTCCTCAAAACCCTATCAGAGAAAAAAGTGTCAGGCCAGTGGTTTATATAGGGCTTGTGATGTCAAATCTCCTGACTTTGAAAATAGCCAATAGTAACAGGCCAGGAGACAGGTGTAATTCTCCAAAAAAACCGCCTTTACACGAAAGCGCCGTCATTTAAAGCAAAAGCGCCATGTTCTATTCAATGCCGCTGGCGGCTTTGAGCATTACATCCCGCCGTTACATCGCTGACGGCTTCAAATTGAAGATCAAATGCGCCCATTCGTAAATCCAGCTGTTTGCAATGCAAACCCGCCGGGAAAACCGCCGCGATGCATGGTGGCTTCAAGCCGCCATGCATCACGCCTGTTAGTAAATCTAGCCCCAAGAGTTCATTATTGAGAAAATCCTGGACTCCAAAAAAGTGCAAAGTCAAATCCACTTTCTGGTCCACTGGAAAGGGCTATGGTCCACTGGAAGGGCTACGGTCCGGAGGAATGGTCTTGGGTGCCGCAGAGACATCTCCATGCTGACCAACTCATTAGGGACTTTTTTGAAAAGTATCCTGGGAAACCTGGAGGTCAGGGTACCTTGACCCCTCCTCAAGGGGGGGTACCGTTAGGTGTCGCAGCTCCCTGCTGGTCCGCCACGACTCACTTCCAGTGCCTCGGACGTCCCGGCCGTCCCGGCCGTCTCCATGACGACCAGGACGTCACTTCCGCCTCCTACGTCCCGGTTGCCTGGGCAACAACCCAGGACGCTCTGTAGTCTGCCGCAGCGCCCGGCCAGCTATCCTACAACCGGGCGCATGCACGCAGTAGTAGTTTCATGTATTATTGTATTATTATCTATATATAATCTTAACAGGATAAAGCTTTCCAGGGGAAATATTCCCCACATCTGAGAACCTTGTTTTAGAGGTTTTGATTGTATTTCTACGCATATGTTTGTTACTTGGGATAGCCTGATATGTTTTGGGAGGAGTATCGCTGCATGCTGCTCTGATTGGTTTTTCTCGCTACTTAAGGCAGTGAGGACAGAGCCTCACTGCCAGTTATAGCTCCCAGTATCGCTTGGTTCCTGTTCCCTGTTTTTCTGCTCCTGTGCTGTGTTCTTGATCTGATTTCCCATGTATGACCCCTGGCTTGTTTCTGGACCTTGTTGTATTAACTGTGACCTCTGACCTTGGCTTGTTATCTGGATTCGTTGTCTGGGGCCGGCCCTTGACCCTTGCCTGGATTCCACTCTACTGTTACTACTACACGCTATTCCTGGATTCTCCCCAGTCAGTGCACATTTATCGACCCTCCGTTTGTCTGCAGCCAAGTCTGTCCCCACCACTAGGGACTCCAGTGAATACACCAGACTTTCGGAGCAGACTCCGGGTTTTGTCATGCTGGCTGGAGGGGTTCCTAACAGCCATACAGGCCAGTTGCATGCAAAGCTCTTGATATGGTTGACTGCTGCATCTTCATTACACTGTCTAAGCCACTGAACTCTGCAGCCCTTTCAAAGTGATGGCTTCCCTGTGGCTTCCCTCACTGGTTGGGTATGGTAGTGCTGCTACTACAAATCCAATACCACTTACCCAGATATGGATTACCCGAACTTCTGAACCCGACAGAGCGCTAAATCTGACTGCTGAAAAGCTGAACTTTCTCCAATGCGACGACTGAAGATGCCGGGATACCTAAATGACCTCACTTTCAAGGGGCGACAGTCGATTTCTGGTGTTAAAGGGGTAATGCCAGGAGGTGCCACCTGTACAATGAGTTTTAGTAACGCTTCTTCATTGTACAGGTGGCACCTCCTAGCATTAGCACCCGGGCTTAAATTCGCCAACCCTCACCTAAGTAGACTGTAATGCACTGTTTTTAAAATAGGTTAATAAAAGTGAAGTGATTTGCAGCAGCAAAACTGTGCAGCAAAAACACTTTTATATCTTTAATACATATTCCTACTAAGGTAAATAGTAGGTTTCAACATCATCATTGTAATCACATAGTTTAAATTGGGAGTCAAGATGATGGTATTTTTGAATTGCATGTACTATTAATATAGCTAACAGTCTATTAACCTTTGCATATAGTATTTCTTCAATAAAATTAGTAACTTTTGTACAAAATAGCAAAAGGAATTGAAAATCTTTATAATTTACTGTAATTGCTATGGAAAACCACCTTCTAGAAACTTTCATATATTAAATGAATATATTATTGAATATTAGGTCACATTAAAACACACAAATCATATAAATCCACGTACACACATATAGTATATAGATGAGTGGTTCGGATTCAGAGAAATCCGCCAGATCCGAATTTTTGGGTTCTTAGTCGAATGGAAACATGACTAGGCGTCTTCCCCCTCTATCCAGCCCCAATGTTAAATCAATTTATAAGATATTAAATAAATAGTGAGATCCAAAACAGCGCTTCACTTTTAACAGCTGCCCGCTGGAATTCAGAGGGAATATACACAAATTCCCAACAAATCATAGAGTATAAACAGTAGTATTAAGAAAACCTACAGGCGCTTATAAATATTCTCTATAAACTGGATAGTATAGAATAGGGGAATACTTAAATTGTGTGATGGTATCCTCCAATTCTTATTTCTCATAAGTTGTTCATGTGGTCATAGAACAAAGAGAAAAGAGTAACATAGTGTAATACAATCAAAATTATACATAAAAAAATAAGACTATGTAATAATAGATTGAAACAGAAGATCTTTTATATGTAGACACCGCCTTTGGTGGGGTACTCACGAGAGTTAGATGAAATATAGACAATTGTCAATTCCATTGACAATTGTCAATGGAATTGACTCACGGACAAAGATCCTGTGAAAAGAAAAGAAAAACTACAATTTGATGGGCCCCACCAACATGCCCTGAAATTAAATGAATGGTACTAAATGAAGGATAGTAGAGGATATAGGGTAAAAATAGGACTGCAATATTGAGTCTGGGGGGATTTTCACAATTGAAACAGATTGGTGGTTGCTTACTCTGGATCAATTTCAAATATAAGTGCAGGATCGCAGGAGATCCAAAATAGGTTGAACTTGATAGACTGGTGTCTTTTTTCAACCTCATCAACTATGTTACTATGTTACTATCTTAACATTTAACAAATACACATATTTTCCCATAAACAGTCCCAATATTAAATAATTAGTATTCACAATTAATAAATAGCCCTCCTTCTCCTTAAAGTCAGCCCCACATTAAATTAATAGCCAACCCATTCTAGCATTAATAAAATAATGTCATCATCAAAGTATTACATTAATATTCATTACTATGACCCACTATTAAAATAAATAGTCTCCAAAATAAATTGCCAACCACTTATAATTTAATATTTCTTTGCACTATTAAATGATTATTATCAATCTTCACCATTAAATACCCAGCCTCCACCCCTATTACCGTAAGAGCCCTCCCCCACACTTACCTTCTATTGTCTGGCTCTGTAGATTTCAGAGGCACACTCTTCTGTCTGCCTCTCTTTATTTCTTTGCTGTCAGTAAACAATTCTAGCATAGTGATCTCTAAATATACTGCCCCAAAATCATAGCTATTGCAATATAAATTGCCTCTTTCACCCTGTCCATCCTTATGCAAGAAATTTTCTTAGCACAGAATGGCAGCCACCCTCCTCCCCACATGCTATCACTTCTAGAATGGCAGATGAGAACAGGAGAAGAGCTATATATAGAAGTTGTCGATCCATAACTCGCAAGATACGACATTATACCGGATATTATGTTTTGCCTTGTTTTCAGAGCTGAATTTGGCGCACAAAACCTAAATGGTTTACTCACTGCTAGACTTTCCATATTTTATGTACCTGTCCCTATTTTCCAAACAAGGTCCAAACATTCCAGGATCCAGGCAAGCAGCTTAATGACTACAATGATAGATGGGAGGTATGTCCTGCTTCCCACTGTACAGTGGGAAGCAGGACATACTTAATAATAAGTACAGTGTGAAGCAGGACATTCCTCCCAACTATCCTTGCAGTCCGAAAAAAGTCCTGACTGAGCGGGATAGTCACACAAAATTGGGACTGCCGCACCAGAATGAGAACAGTTGCTTACCATTGCTGTGTATTTGAAAAGGATGGGAAGAGTTAGAGAGCACCGTAGCACTATCCCTTGCATACACTCTGGCAGCGTGGAATATAAGCCCCCCTCTATATGGCTGCTGTTGTTGTAATAGTATATTATAGTCTATATAGTATAGACATCTGAACTATTTAGTGAAGAAAAAGCAGGTTGCTGTATGATTTCTTGCTTTTAATATTTGAAGTATTTCAATTTGCAAGCAATTGTGCGAGGGGTAGTATCAGTAACAATTGAAGTATTTAGTGCACAAAAACCATGTTTATTATTGCAGACAAAACAGACAAAACAGAGTTGAAGGTACCACTCAATTGGACATAATAGCATATGCCTAATTTGGACTGTGAGACACTCATATATGTAATTAGTTTGTTTTTCTGGACTCTAATATTTCTTTTACATGATAAGAGGAAACACATTGTGTCAGTAAAGCTGGGTACACACTACAGAAATTTCGACCAAATTTTTATGCCGAGCGATTTTACATGCGATCGATGGTCCGATCGCTCAGTCCATGGACTGCATGCACACTAGCCTTGTTTAGGACGATAAAGGGAAGAGCGGACGTCCCTTTAGCGACTTTTTACAGCTATGTTGTCGTGAGCAATGACTGTAATTTCGTACTCACTGTTGTGGATCCGTTGGATGTTTATACACACTACACAGCGGAAACAAGATTGGACCAAAAATATTAAACGGTACGACCAACCAAATGAGGCGATAATCGTCCATTTAGGCAGACTTTCGACCATCGTGTCACTGCACACACTGACCCGACTTTTGAACGAGCGGTCGTATGTCGGCTGTTTGAGCCGATTATTGGACGAAAACAGTGTAGTGTGTTAGAGTTAGATTGTATTTCATCAGACCACTGTTTGTTTCTCTGATTAGTGAGATCAGCCTTTTGTTTTATCATCACTCTGTTTACATTGATGTATTTTACATACAATTATCTAAATGATTTATTCTGTTTATTCATCCTATACTGGTATATTTTTTTAATTATTTCAAATATTTTATCGTATGTATGCAAATTTGTGAGATACAGTATATTCAATTGCTCTTTCTTTTCCTGTATATGTATACCTTATCTTGTGCACAGAATTCCTAGTTTATTAGCTGTACATTTCAAATGTTTGGACACCTGTATTTTAGGTTTTCTGGCTGCTTTTACAATTTTTTTTAGTATATTGGTAAAAGTGCTGTTTTCCCTACTTTAATGCTTTTTTGGCTTTATTTTTTATAGGGTGCTCTTTGACTCTGAGCAGCACACCCGAAAAAATAAAATATATATTTTTTTGCTTTTAAAATCAATCTGAAAGCATTTGTGTGATGTTTAAAAACAAAGTCTTTATCAAGGTTGATAAAGACTTTGTTTTAAGTTGAAACGCGTTCGTTTTAATCGATGGACCTGACAGCATTTCATATCAGACGAGACTGCGGTGAGCTCATGTGATTCACGATATGTTCATGCCTGTTTTGATTTGCAATATGGTACGGGTCCTGTTTTTCAAAGTTCAATGATTGTTTTAGAGTAATTTTATTAAAAGGTGAAACACTAGAGTGTTCCTTTCTTTTATATGATACCATTTATAGAACATCTGCGGATTGTACATATCGGGTCATTATAAGAAGTGTTTGTCCGCTGGGAGCATACCAGGCGTGCACGAGACTTCAGATAGCCACGGAATATTCGGGAGGAGGATTTCCGCTATATGTGGGGCTTTATATCCATCTGCATTTTGTGAGCATAAACCCATTGGGGTGCGAAGTGAAAGGGGAGCACGGGTGATTGGAGGTGACCCACAGATTGAGACACAACTCCTTTTCACACAGAACATTGCTCCATATGTTTGACTGTATTGGGCTATGATAAGTTTTTATGTTTCAGCAATCACCACAGATGCTGATGTTTATGTTCACACACAGCAGTGACGTGAACTGCAGTGCAACTAGGAGAGCGCTTTTTCTGTATGTACAAAACCATTCTATTGTCTACACACTGTGTTGAAAAGATTTAAGTAGAAATAGTGAGTACATGGGAAAATATTTAAATGTGAGTTCTTGGAACAATCTTATCTATCCCACAAAGCAATCCTGCCCAACATATCATCATCATAATTTATTTATATAACACCAGTAAATTCCGTAGCGCTTTACTTGGGAACAAACATTAATAAAATAATACTGGGTAATACATACAGACAGAGAGGTAAGAGGGCCCTACTTGCAAGATTGCAATCTGTGCAGACTTCAATATCTGGGACTGCAATCAATAACAAACTCAAGACCATTTTAAGACTAATTGGTAGCTTTTATTATTTCAGCCATTTCTGTTAATTAATGTGTAATGTGCGCATTTATCTAATCAAATGATCATGGAAAGGATCCAAGCACTTGTGGGGGCTCATTATGGATAATGAGGGAACCTTTCTTTGGGGATTGATTTTCATTTAAATAAGTGCATCTAACATTTGTTTGGTCTCCCATGTAATAGAATCAGGGCTGTAGATTTACCCTCAAGACATATTTATGCATATTGCCTTGGGTATTCTAGGATAAGTTGCAAAAGAGCAGTAGTCAATGTATTATCTTTTGGTTTACAAGAAAGCAGACAAGCTTTGGTAAGTAAATGTATGAAAATGAGGGATTTTTTTTTTCAGTCTTGGACAATGGCTACCTACTGTACATCAACAAATTATTAACTGCTGCTAGTTTCTTAATTAATTTTAGGTTTGAAATGCTGTCCCTAACTTACAAAATCAATATGCCCAACAATTATAACTCATTCACTTCAGCTGTCATTGTAAATCTCAAGTTGAAGAAATTTGTGTCCACTTATCTGTTACATTTTTCCAAATCACTTTCTTTAACCCCCCCCCCCCCCCCCTCCACCATCTCAGGTTTAAACATAAGTTGTTAGTGAACCTATTATATAAATGAATATGTTACACATTCCTTTGGCTCTTGCCTTATGACTAAAGATGTTTCTCCCACCATAACAAGTATAGGTTTACAAGAGAAGAGACTCTCTCATCTCCCATGTCGATTAACAAATAAACAAATAATATTGTTAAATGAGTATTTTCTGTGCTGAGCCTATTTTAGCACTTTTTAGGCTGGTAATATTAATATCAGAACTCACACAAATTGTACTTTGTTTTTTTCATAAGACTTTGAATTTTCAGAAAAAAACATTAGTTTTCTTATGCCACATGCCACAGCAAAAAAAGTCTACCCTAAATGAACAAACATTTTTTTCATTGAAATTGCAAGAAAGTGAAGTAAAAGCAAATGTGTATTTTCCTTCCTAAATGCCACCAAGAAATACTTTATTGTTCATACTTTGGCACCTCTCCACCTTTCCAAAACAGCAAAAAGCAGGATTTTATTCAGCAGTTTTTTGCAATAAAATCTGCACTTGAAAACGATAATGCATTTTTTGATAGTTTGCACTATATTGAATGAAATGCATACAATGTGTGAGAATAAAAAGCAAAGAATACCATTTTGAAAACTAGACAACTTACAGGGCAGGTGTAAATGCCGTATGATAATTATGACCAATGTGGCATAGTCTTTGATTTTAAAGTTACACATATGCGTCTCAGTGGCTATCATAGAATCACTGTAAGCATTTAAGATTTGTTTTCAACATGCAATGTATGCTCTGCATTCATTGAAGAGTTAATTAATTATTTATTTACTTATTGTAAAATAGTTTATGAAACTAAAAAATGGATTATATAAGAAATACTTTTTCTTATTTATTATATTATTACGAGTTGTTATTTTATGATAAAATATGTTATATACATTCTGATGTGAAATAATTGTACATACACATGTATGCATACTTCATTCTGTTATGTGTGTCCATGTACGGAAAGTGATGTTTATACAAAGCATATTTTCACGCTTATTGAAATCGTAACATTTCTTAAGAAATGCTTTGACTTGAATGCACAATTATGGCCAATCTGCGTTTGGACTTCAATCAGGTCTTTAGACTGTAACTAAAACTTTCCTCTCCTGTAGGGTCTCAGTACACCTTGCACCATGCCTTTGTAGTCCACTGCACACATTTGGTTCGAACAACTGATTCACATACATACCCACAGTCATTATTATTATTTTCTTTCAACTTTTTTTTACTCAATATTCAAGGGTACAGAAATGAAGAATGGGAAGTTGGGTATCAAAATAAAACACAATATAACATTCAAGTTTTTCAGGTTTAGGTACAACAATGAAAATTAGCCATTTGGAGAAACATAGTTGTGGTATCAAACATAAGTCCTTGCTGGAACCATAGCATACAGACATATTTTGTAACAATCATTATAATTTAATAACTAAGATTTCTGCTTCTTTCTTCATTAAAATATTCTTTAATATTAATGTATAACAGCTCATTTGAAATATCAGGAGTGTCAGGCACCATCCCCGCTGTTTCTCCGTGAAGCAGAGACAGCCGCCTGATAGCTCCGGCTGGGGATGTCCTGTTGCTAAGCAACAGGTAGGCAGCGTCCCCGGCCGTCTTTGTGCCGTGAAGTGCATGGACAGTAGCGCGTCCCGTTCATTGACTCTGCAGTCAGAGTGGCTGACCCCCACTTCTTTCCCCAACCACCACCATGCTGCCTCTATTTAAACTCGCCTATTGTTCCTGTGTATAGTTATCTCTGGTTTGACCCGGCTTCCTCTGACCATTCTCCTGGATAGCAATATTCTGTCTATTTGCGGTGACCTCAGCTTGTCTGACCACTCTTTGGATCCTCGTTCGGCACCGTCTCCTGCTGATTGGCTTGACCGGGATAGCCTGACTTCTCTCTGCCACCACACTGGTAGCTCTCTTGGAGGACCGCAACCTACGTATCCCTTGCAGCCAAGTCCAAACATCCTTGCGGGGGTCCCTGGTGAACACCATGAATATGTTAGACTCTGTACCTCCTTGTTCAGTGACACTAGTATCAATTGGTGATTCTGATACATCCCAGAGTCTGACAGCGGTACTTTTTGAAGTCTGACAAGGAGGTCCTTAACAGGGACAATATAGGAAAAGGGAAGGGGGGGTTGTGTCATTGTATAAAGACATTTGTTGTGACCAGGGCCGGATTAACCCTAGGGCTAACTGGGCTACAGCCCAGGGGCCTCGGGCATCCAGGGGGCCCTTGAAAGTGCTCAGCAGCAGTATTGATCAGTCGGGGGCGCACCTGGCGTGATCAATGCTTTTGAGCACTTTCACTGCGGTCCTTACCTGGTGCGCTGTAGTCTCCTTACTGAGGAGATCTTGTGAGTCTCACTCTTATGAGATCTTCTCAGTAAAGAGTGTACAGCGTGCCGGGGAAGGACTGCAGTGCCAGGAGAAGAAGGTAAGTGCCTTGGGGGCGGCTTGGCTCACAGGGGGAGGGCCATCACGGGGGAATGGAGGCCCCCTTAGCCCAGGGGCCTCCATTCCCTTAATCCGGCCCTGGTTGTGACATTGATCTGAATAGGTGGGTCTTTCAGAAGAATTCTGGCTTCATACCATTCAGTTGTTTGAAAGCAGGTTTTTATTTGTAATTTTGCAGAAATAGGCAAGGTATCTATGAAACGTTCTCAAACTTCAAAGAACACTTTAACGCTAGAATCCTTATGCAGTGCTGTTTCCAACCAATCCAGAATAATTTGTCGCAAAATAGCTTTAAAGATGGTGGTAAAGTCTAAATCCAACTCTGAAGTTTGCATGTTTTGGCTGCTGATATAATGAACAATAATTTTAGTACCTTTTTTAAACTCTGCAGTTATGGGGGGTATTCCCAAAATTCTGCTGATAGATGGACAAAATTAAAGAGAGGCATGGCTGCATAATTTAACCTTAACACAATTTTTTTTTAAATTCAAGGGCAATTGCATAGGAAGTGGCATAGGGACGCCTCTCTGTAAGTGCACTTGGGGCATGTCACAAGGTTGTATGCCAATGGAATAATTTCTCGAAGATGACAGGTATCCCCAATAAAATATCCTGTAGTGCATTTTTCTGTGCATACTGGCTGGTAGCACATATGTTAATGTTGTTAATGTTGAATTATTTTTTTCTTCTTGCAGATGTGAGAATTACATTGCCCATTGAGATATTCAACTTTTCCTATTGCTCCCATAATGAGGACCATGCAAGATCTTGTAAAGGTAAGAAATCAGTGTGGGAACGATTAGTGGAGGTTTGCCTATTGTGAGAATGAATGAATTCAAATTTGGTCAAGGAAAACTTGAGTGAATTCTTAGTGTTTGTATTTACTAAGGATCTAACATTAAGTAATCCTTCTATAGCCCAGTTATTAAAAGGATATGTAGCTTGGCCATTTTGAAATTCTTCATTGACCAACAGAGGAAGAAACAAAGAATGATGACTTTTAAATTCCATGTTTTCCATATTTTATGCTGTGTGATACAATTATGACATTAGAACGGGATTATGTAGAATGCCTTTAAGTTATGTAAGGGAGAAAAGTAGAATAAATCAGTATTATGTATAAGTTGCTGTTCCAAAAGCGAAAACTGATCACAGGATTGTAGGGTTCTTTTAAGGGAGTCTAGAGCCAGATTGAACAGCAATGGGGAAAGTGGGCAACACTGGCGCATCCCTCTAGTCATTGGTATAGGAGCTCATTTAAATGATTAATGATATTTGTGGTTTATAATAGATTTATTGGACAAACTGAGCTAATTTGAATCCAAAGTTTTGAATATCAAATGTATTTTCAAGGTACTTTTCTGTATTTTCATTGTTCAGAGATATCAACACTGCCGTTAAGGCCATTCTTAGACCTTTCATTTAGTGACGACCATGTGTAAAAGCTAATTGATTTGGGTAAAAATCTTGATTGAAAAGTGAGATTGGTCTAAAGTATGAGACTAATTCTAATTTTTTTTGTCTGGTTTTAGGATGAGAATGGTGAATGCCTCATTAACATCAGGGTATGGTCTGTGTTCTTGTGTACAGTTTGGAATAAGTTTGTCAAAGTAGGTACAAAGTCTTTCCACAAAATCTTATAGTAGTCGTCATTCAAGCCATCTGGGCTTGGGGACATATTTGAGAGCAAAGAGATTATGGCCTGTAAAACTTCCTTTTCAGTAGTATCCACATTTAGTCTCTCTTCTGCTGGACAGTGAGTTGGGGCAATTTTGCTTCTCTAAATTAAATCTGTAACATGTTAGTTTTGTTATACAATACTTTGTATGTTGTAGTTTAGCTACATGTGCTAATAATCTCCCTGACTTACCCCCCCCCCCTCCCCATTTATAGAATTTGCTTTTGGTAAAAATCTACAGCTTTTTGAGCTTGCTCGGTTAAATGTTTTCCAGGAATTCTTACATTTTAGAGTATATTTCTAGGTTGTAATTTATAGGATCTTTAATATAAATAGCGTTTGACCCCTACATCCGGTTGTCTGGAATGTGACCTTATATTCTTTACATAAACATATCATAATCTTGTAACATCGAAAGAAAAACACGGGTCTGATTTATCAATGGGAATGCACGCATGTAAAGCAGGTTGCAAGAGTACATTTCCATTTGAACCCAGGTATACGTATGCTATGCCGAAACAACACTTGGCGTATGCAGACAGACACAACACACTGCAGGGACTGAAGTGAGTGAGTTCTCTGTACAGTGCTGCGGAATTAGTGGTGTTATATAATAAATGGTGATAATGATGATAGAAATTAGTGCGCTCTACCTCCAGTACTAAATGAGTATAAAGAACTAAAAAAAAAACGGGTGCATAAGGGGTGTTACCACATTTTACAAAAGAGGTTCTCTGTACTCGCCAATACACTGTTAATACTATTCAAGCAAAACTCTCTATTAAAGCTTGAAAAGCATTAGTAATATTTTTGTGAGTGCAGAGAATTCTATGTGTATATATTATAACAAAGGGAGGCATTTATCTGACAAGATGCAGAGAAAACATACAAGCAGAGTAAAACATTGGCACAGATATGCACGTAAATTGAGGTTAAACCAGGTAAAGACTTATCTGTAGTTTAAAGTTTGGTTAACTTACATGATTGGAAAGCTCCTTCCTTTCAGCAAACAGACAGGGTGTGTCTGTTAGTGCAAACAGAGCAGTGATGGGAGTTTCCTCTTAAAGAGAAGGTAGGTGTGTCACCTGCCCATCAAGCTAAGGCTGAGGGAGGAGTATCATGTATAAAAGCTTGATTGTGTCATTTGTTCACTGAGACCAACGCTGGGGAAGCTGGCTGGTCTTGAGAGAGCTGGTCTATGTCTAGCTAGCGTTTAGGGTCTCCATAATTGCTGTGAAAGTCATACGGTGTCAAATACATTTTAACCATCCTGATAAATAAAGCTGCATAAAAAGAAGTTGTTCGTGTGTGCTTCAGCAGTAGTGGGCTCTTGCCACAAGTGGTGTCAGGAGTGGGATGCTCCGGGAAGCAAGTTTCCGCTACCCAACCCGCGCAGACGTCAACATGGAGGAAGTACTGAGAACCCTCGTGAATGTGGCCGCTGCGCAGCAAGAGCAGCAAGCTCAGATGCTACGAGTCGCCGAGGCACAGGTGGAAAACACAAGGCTCTTAAGGGAAGAGATAAGCCAGGTGAGGTATGACAGAAATGAACTACCTGGTCCGGTTCTGCAGAAAATGTCACCAGCTGATGACGTAGAAGCATATCTGGTCCTTTGAGAGACTTGCAAAAAGGGCAAAATGGCCTCCTAAAGATTGGGCTGAGAGACTGGCGCCATATTTGACTTGGGAAGCTCAGCGAGCTTATATGGATCTAGATGAGGACCAAGCTTCTGATTATTTGTGTCTGAAGTCTAAGATATTGGCTCACATTGGGGTTTCCGGGCCAGGCCGAGCCCAGCGCTATCACCAATGGCGCTATGATAAAGAAAAACAGGTCAGAGCGCAAGTGGCTGAGCTTTCTAAAATTTTAAAGAAATGGCTGCAGCCTGAGGAGAATTCGCCTTCTCGGATTATTGAAGTTCTGGCGATAGATCACTGCATCCGGGGGCTGAACCGTGATTTGCAAAGGTGGGTGCTGCAATCAGACCCACAAACTTATGAAGAGCTTGCCACAGTGGTAGAAAGTTTTTGTGCGCTACAGCAAATTACTAAAGAACCTGTATTTTTGCCATAGCCGCTGCCACGCCAAAAGCCAGGTTTGACAATCCTTGCTCCAGGGCCCAATGGCAAAACTGCTACGGACAGAGGGCCAGGTGCAAAGCTGTCTAATCTGAAGTGTTTCGAATGTGATGAGCCAGGCCACTTTAAAGCAGAGTGTCCTAAACTACTGGAACCCATGGACTGTTCTGTGGCACATATTGGGCCTGCTTTTCCAAGCTGTTTTACCATGAGTCCCACATCAGGAAGTCCTTGTTTGTTCCGGGTGACTGTGCTAATCAACCAAAACCTTGTTCTGGCCTTGGTTGACTCAGGGAGTGAACTCTCATTGGTTTCCATCTCTGCCTTACCCAAAACCATAACTTCTTGGTTGCCCAAGGTGAAGGTTCTTTGCGTACATGGCACGACAGAGGAGTATGAAAGAACAATACTACCAGTCACACTCAAAGACAAAACCGTTATGGTGGTAGTTGCCATAGCACCTAAACTCCCATATCCACTCATTTTGGGGCGAGACTTCCCACTGTTTAATAAGGTCCTCGGTGAGCGGATCCGGCCGGACATGCCGGCAACTGATTCAACAGTCGGAAGCCCGGTCTTAAAGGAACCGCCTAAGAATCCACAACATCTGGACATCGATCTTTGGGAACCGCCAAACCGGAATGCCATTGGGGAAACGTGGACAGTCCAAACTAGCATTGGTTGGTGATCTCGCAGATGAGCCCACCCCGCCTGTCAGTGAGGATATGGACTGGTCCGCAATACCAATTTTGTTTCCTCTGCAGGACTTTGCTCTAGACCAACTTAATGATGCCAGTTTGGAATATGCCTTTAAAAGTGTGACTGAGGTAAATGGGGTAGCGAAAGCCGCCCAGCCTGCAGAAGGTATACCATATTTAATTGTCAAAAATAATTTCCTATATAGAGTTGCTATTGTACAGGGGGAAAAAGTAGAACAATTAATGGTTCCTCAGGTCCATATACCCCTAGTGTTAAAAGCAGCGCACACACATGTCTGTGGGGGACACCTAGGGGAGGATAAAACACGGGAATGAGTTCTGCTTAGGTTTTACTGGCCTGGGGTACACATGGCAGTGAAAAAGTATTGCCGCTCCTGTCCCATTTGTCAGAGAACCTGTCCCAAACCCATGTACAGGGCACCTCTCATTCCAATACCAATAGTACAAGTTCCTTTTAAATGGATAGCCATGGACCTTGTGGGGCCACTGGAAAAATCTGCACGTGGGCATCAATATATATTAGTGGTGCTTGACTATGCAACCAGGTATCCAGAAGCAATTCCCCTACGAAACATAAAGTCCAGTACCATAGCTAGAGAACTTGTATTGATGTTTACACGCTTGGGAATACACAAAGAAATTCTCACAGACCAGGGTACTCCCTTCATGTCCAAACTGATGAAGGACATGTGCCAGTTGCTAGGGGTTACGGCGCTTCACACCTCCGTGTACCATCCACAAACAGACGGCTTGGTGGAACCCTTTAACCGCACATTAAAGCACATGCTCAGGAAAGCAGTGGCTCAAGAGAAAAAAGATTCACCCTGTATAGTCTACTGTTAGTACTGTGTGAGGCGCTGCGGATACCTTGTGGCACCTAACAAATTAATGATAATAATAATAATAATAATAATAATAATAATAATAATAATTGGGACAGTCTTATTCCCTACTTGATGTTTGCCATCCTTGAGGTACCTCAAGCGTTAACAGGGTTTAGTCCATTTAAGTTATTGTTTGGGAGACAGCCCAGAGGTATCTTAGATATGTTAAAAGAAGGGTTGGAGCAGCAAGGTCCCAGGGAGCCAAATCTGGTACAATTTGTGTCCCAAATGTATGAGAGGCTAGGAAAGATAGGGCTCATTGTGCAGCAACATGTAAAAGAGGCTTAGGAACGACAGAAAAAAAAGTTATGACAAAAGTGCTGTTTTTCGATCTTTCAAGCCTGGGGACAAGGACCTAGTCCTGGTTCCTACCCAGGAAAGCAAACTTTCCGCCCATTGGCAGGGTCCATATGAAATTCTAGAGGCTGTCGGTCCTGTCAATTACAGAGTCCGCCAGTTAGGTAGGAGAAGGGAGAAGCAAATATATCATTTTAACCTCCTTAATCCTTGGCATGATGAGGAAACCTCTCCTCAGGTAGTGAGTACTGCCATTAAAAAGTCTGAAGTGCCCATAGAGCCAGCTTTGTCCACTAAGCAGAGACAACAGACTGAAGAAATTATTCGCCGGAACAGGGATGTCTTCTCTTCCATCCCCACGTGTGGATGAACTAGTGGAAAATCTTGCTGGTAACAACTATTTGACAACCCTTGATCTAACAAAGGGTTATTAACAAGTTCCCCTGACTTCCACGGCCAAGCCAAAGACTGCATTTTCCACCCCTGATGGTCTCTATCAATATAAAGTCCTACCCTTTGGGTTGCATGGGGCACCTGCCACCTTCCAAAGGGCCATGAATAAATTGCTACGATCTCACACAGCTTATGCAGCCGCTTACTTGGACGATATAGTGATTTATACCCCAGACTGGGGATCACATTTAGCCAAAGTTGAGGCGGTCTTAGCTTCATTAAGGTCAGCAGGGTTAACAGCGAACCCAGAGAAATGTGCCATAGCCATGAGAGAAGCCAAATATTTGGGGTACGTTGTTGGTCGAGGGTGTGTAAAACCCCAGCTAGACAAAGTGGAGGCAGTCAAAAATTGGGCAAGACCGAAAAAAAGTCGCAGTTAAGAACCTTTTTAGGCTTAGTAGGTTATTACAGGCGGTTTGTAAGCCACTTCGCCACTAGAGCTGCTCCACTTACGGACATGTTAAAAAAAAGTTGTCCAGATAGATTAACCTGGTCTGACTCTACAGAAACCGCCTGGTCTGATCTTCGGTTAGCTCTTTGTTCCTCTCCAGTTCTACAAGCACTGGATTTTACTCGGAGGTTCTTCCTCCAAACTGATGCTTCTGGTGTTGGCTTAGGTGCAGTCTTGTCACAGGAGAAGAATGGAGTAGAAAATCCTGTCCTGTACCATCGTAAGTTGCTTCCAAGGGAGCAAAAATATGCCACTGTGGAGAAAGAATGTCTCACCATAAAATGGGCTACAGAAGCTCTGCGCTATTACCTCCTAGGCAGAGAGTTCACCTTAATAACAGATCATGCACCATTGAGATGGATGCAGAACAACCGGGAGGTAAATGCCAAGGTAACCCGCTGGTTCTTGGCACTGCAACCTTTTAAGTTCTCAATAGAACATAGACCTGGGGAGGGATATGTAACAAAGGGAGGCATTTATCTGACAAAATGCAGAGAAAACATACAAGCAAAGTAAAACAGTAAAGCAGTTATGCACGTAAATTGAGGTTAAACCAGGTAAAGACTTATCTGTAGTTTAAAGTTTGGTTAACTTACATGATTGGAAAGCTCCTTTCTCTCAGCAAACAGACAGGGTGTGTCTGTTAGTGCAAACAGAGCAGTGATGGGAGTTTCCTCTTAAAGAGAAGGTAGGTGTGTCACCTGCCCATCAAGCTAAGGCTGGGGGAGTATCATGTATAAAAGCTTGATTGTGTCATTTGTTCACTGAGATCACTGCTGGGGAAGCTGGCTGGTCTTGAGAGAGCTGGTCTATGTCTAGCTAGTGTTTAGGGTCTCCATAATTGCTGTGAAAGTCATACGGTGTCAAATACATTTTAACCATCCTGACAATAAAGCTGCATAAAAAGAAGAAGTTGTTCGCGTGTGCTTCAGCAGTAGTGGGCTCTTGCCACAATATACAGGGTGATTCAAAAGTCGCAGTACACCTTTTTATTTCAAAAACTCTACAGAAATTGGGCCGATTGGCCGATTTCAAGATGGCGCCCATGTTTGGTACATACCGTAAAAGATAGACCACGTCACCCATACCTTACTGGAGTATTCAGGTTTCCCAATTTCCTGTAGAGTTTTTGAAATAAAAGGGTGTACTGCGACTTTTGAATCACCCTGTATATATGTATATATATATATACACACACACACACACACACACACACAGTTATATGTGTGTGTGTGTGTATATATGTATAGATATATGTTTATAAATGCTTGTAATGTGTGTGGTACAAATTATTTTAATATACTGTATTGTTATTATGACAAAAATCATCCACTAAATGCCTTTTTTTCACTGAAGTAATACAGACTGTGTAGATGAAATTATTTAATTTACTTTGCACCAGCTGTGCACAAATGAGCACAAATATTATTTGTCTTATTAATGCCACTTTTTCGCTCAAAGAAGTATTGCAGAATGGTTGGCAGTATTTAATATGTATTTCTTTATTCATTAGTATTTAATATACCAACTGTGCCCAAACATGTCTGTTTCACTAAATGTCTTATTTCAATCAAATATTTCAGCAGCTGTGGCAAAATAATTTTTTACTTTAATCAATATACTCACTATATAATGTAACTTGTAAACTAATTAAACTAACTAATAAGGAGACATTGTAAACAAAAAAGTGCTTATTTAGACAATGAAAGCTAAAAAACAATGTTGGCAATCACCATTCCTAACTCCAATCGACATTGAATGCCCAAGAGTGAGAGAAAATGGCTCTGGGATGGTAAAATCTAGCTGAATATGTGCTTTCTTTAGGATATAATATTTTAACTAGTGGATTGACTAATTAATTTGAAAATTTATAAATATCATGAAAAAAAATCCCATTTTATAGATTCACTATCCAATAGTTATATCTTCAATTTGATTTCATACAACAATTTAATAAATAATAAAGGCAATCATATAAAGGCATTCTTTATCAACACTCTCCCAGTCTTTTCTTTTTGAACTATAGTGAAGATTTCTATAATATTCTCAATCTAATGAAGTAAGTCGGTCCACAAAAAAGAATTTATTTTCAATAAATTCAGATTGTTATTCATTAGCTTAATTACCTAATTATCCTCATATAATATCTCTCCAGGTTAATTCATTTGAATCAATTTATTTTATCTGCAAATCAAGTGAAGTAAATAGTATTGACTTTCTTGTTACAGTGACATCTGTCAGGGGGTGGGATATATTAAGCAGCAAATGTACATTCAGTCATTGAAGTTGATTTGTTAAAACCAGGAAAAATGGGCAAGTGTAAGGATCTGAGCGACCTTAACAAGAGCCAAATTATGATGGCTAGATAACTGGGTCAGAGCATTTCCAGGTCTTGTGGGGTGAACTCGGTGGGCAGTGGTTTATACATGCCAAAAATGGTCCAAGGAAAGACAACCATTGAACCAGCAACAGTGTCATGGGGAGTTCAAACACCATATGATTTTGACAGCATATTAAATATCTTATTGTATTCCAGTATTTCATATAATTGCACATCATCTCAATCATGACAGGCATGATTACACTGCAGCTGTGTTATATTCATTGTTGACTGAGAATAGATTCCTTAATTCAATAATAATAATAATAATAATAATATAGAATACTGAAATACAATGTGATATCTAATATGCTGTCAAAATCATATGTTTTTCCTGGAATGGAATGAATTTTCCTGGTGTTAGTAGAGGTATATACCTACTCCATTGCGTAAATTACAAGAGTTTGAATATTATTATATACTAAGGATCAAAAAAAACAATTACACGTGTTCTCTGATTGACATCAGGCTTTAATGAATTTATAATAACAACATACAAGAGGATTAAGCAAAGGTTGCAATATCACATATATATGGATGATACAGAATTCATACACATATCTTACACCGACTCCACTGAAGGGTCTGATAACTATTTTATTTCTCAATTTTTCTCACTTTCTTTACTAACTTTATTTTAATATATCTGCCTTTTGAGACTTGGATAAGAATAAAACATTTACTTTTCTTTTAAGGTATTCTGAATAAAAATGTTTTTATTATTATTAGTGGACTGGTGTGCACTAATATCCAAATTATTGTGGCTAAGTAAACTATCATAGAAAGGTATCAGAACACACAGTGCATCACAGCTTGCTGCATATGGGGCTGCGTAGATGCAGACCGGTCAGAGTGCCAATACTGACCCCTGTCCACTGCCAAAAGCACCTGCAACAGTGGCGGATCCAGGGGCTAGCTGCCGACAGCTGCACACTGTGCAGGTCTGTTCGGTAGTGACAGTGTGCTGCCCGGCTGCATACTGCCACTGCCGAGCGGACCTGCACATACTGTGCAGCACACGGCAGCCTTAGAAATCAGAAAGGAGCGGGGCCTAAATCGCCCCCCCTAAAATCGCCCCGGGTATATCAATTGTCTAGATCTGCCCCTGACCTGCAATGGACACGTGAGAGCGTGTGTTTTCTTTTACATCCTATGGACGACTGGGTACGTGTGTGTCATTTACCTGGGAAAGAGATGACACCAGGATGCACAATGGGAAGAAGACAAGCCGACGGAGGCACTGTGATGCTCTGGGCAAAGTTCTGCTGGAAAACCTTGGGTCCTCGCGTTCTTGAGGATGTTACTTTGACACATATCACCTACTTAAACATTATTGCAGACCAAGAACACCCCATTCATGGCACCTGTATTCCCTTATTGCAGTAGTCTCTTGCAGCAGGATAATGTGCCCTGCCACACTGCAAAAATTGTTTAGGAATTGTAGGGGAGAAGTGTAAAGTATTTAAGCTTAAGTTGTCCATTATGCAGAGAGACCAATATAGAACAAGTTGGTTGGGGACCAGGGAGTTGGCCTCTAATAAACTTAAGGGGCGCAAGAAGATGATGTGGAACATTGTGATGTGAACTACTTTGCCATTCTGACAATAAAAGTGCAAAGTAAAGCAAGTTTTTTCTGTATGTCTTATATATATATATATATATATATATATATATATATACACACACACATCAGAGAAAATAAGATGGTGTGTTTTACTTCATTCCAGTTATTACACAATCAATATACACATGATTTTCTATTCTAATACATTTTTGTGCACCAAAGCAACAGTTCATTGACTGAAAGGCTGTTACCTGAGCTTGTTCCCTGGCCACAAAGTATATACATATATTGACAAATATAGTATAAAATAGATACAGTACAACATTTAAGATTAAGCCACATTATCAGGCAAGATGGCAACAGCTTCCCTTTCCTTTTATGAAGTTTGTTTTACAGATTTTATTTTCCTAAATACATGCACAGACCAATAGTTCATATTGAAAGAATTGTAGCCCATAAATCATGTGAAAACTTCATTATTTATGGGCTACAAATTAATTGCTGTTATATCACCAAAGATAACAGAGATATCTCAAGGGTTCAAAACAAATTTGATTGCTGCAGCTTTCCCCATAGATCTCCAAAGAAGCTTATTTACCAAGCAATGAAAAGTGTTGATTTTTGGAGCTTGCTAATGCTATCTCAGGATGGCGTTAGCAGAGGTGACCAACCCAGCTTGTTGATATACACTGCGAAGCAGAAAGAGACTAATATGAAGTGAAATAACTTCTCACGCATAGACTTTTAGCAGCGCATGAGCAGTATGTACTTGCAGGGGAAGTACAGGTAGACAAGCTCTTCGCAGGACACCCCCTTTTCAGCAACGCCATCTTTCACAAAAGATTTTGTAAATAGCTCCAAAAAAGAAGAAGCTATTGGCAGTGAAGAGACTCAGTAAATAACAGAGCAAATATGCTAAAAAATAATAAATAGGCCCCTTTGAAAGTACTCCAGCCAGGAAAACCTTTCAATGTAAGTGTTTTTTATTTGCACAAAAAGCAAACTCACACTGAAAATAATAAACCTAGCTCCCATAGGGAGGGCTGACTCACACCTTCAACCTGTACTAACACAGGTGCAGCTAATTTGATTAGAAGTCTTTCACAGTCTCTGTTGTCTCTTTGCAGACATACATAGGATTCACTAGGCCCTCCCATAAGCTCTTCCTCCTGCAGATCTGTACTCCACTTAGCCATCTCCTCAGTCCTGACTGAGTCTCATTGCGCTGGGGAACCATGTATATTATGAGTCTCATCTCAGGCTTACTGCCTGACACACACATGTCTCACTGGGCTCCATCTTGGGCTGCACATATATGTGGTCACACACACCATTTTTATCTTCTGGGGGAGAATCCTGAAATCCAAGGCCTGAAAATGGAAGCTGGCTGGCGCCACCTAGCCTATAACCACCACACAGGCAAGACCAAACTATGCTTTCTGATATTATTTAGAAAATTAGAAAAGAAATATGCTAGTGCTTGGTCACACTGGTATGTAAATGGACTATATTGATGCAAAAGGGAACACAATCTGTGTTTATCTAGCACAACTCTAATAATAGGTATTGGTTCATATTTTGACCAAAACATAAAAGTTCACAACCCAATGTGAAGGGTGCCTACATTCATATGTATGCTTTAAACATCACTTAAAATCAAGTACACTTACCTCACAACTGAGAAGGCTAAAGTGGACACCCAAGTTAGTGTTTAAACCACACCCAAATAACCCTCTGTAGACTTACTATATGGATCCAAAACTATTTTAGAAAATGTATTTAAATCTGCTTATTAACGCACTTGGGAGCTTATGCAGAGTGGGACATAAGCCAGTTTGTGCGAAATCTCTCTGTTCATGCCCAGGAATTGGGCGCATGCATTTGAGCCTATGCAGACTTGCACAATTTTGACACTTATGTCCACCTCCCCCTTGTGAGGCGGGACAAGGGAGGAAAGGGGTGCTCTAACATTGGCTGATTACAGTAAAGGTGTGTTCAAGTTAATGCGACTCATGGAGACCTGCAGAAACACGCTTATATTATTGTCAATTATTTATATACGTGCACCAATTCCCCAGAGAATATTTGTCATACACATCAGTTCCTGCCCCATTGGAGCTTACAGTCTAAGGGCCTGATTCATTAAGGATCTTAACTTAAGAAACTTCTTATTTCAGTCTCCTGGACAAACCATGTTACAATGCAAGGGGTGCAAATTAGTATTCTGTTTTGCACATAAGTTAAATACTGACTGTTTTTTCATGTAGCACATAAATATCAACTTTAAATTTCAGTGTACAAATAAGCTATTAAGTATCTGTGTGCTACATGAAAAAAACAGTCAGTATTTAACTTATATGCAAAACAGAATACTAATTTGCACCCCTTGCATTGTAACATGGTTTTGTCCAGGAGACTGAAATAAGATGTTTCTTCCATTAAGATCCTTAATGAATCAGGCCCTAAATTCTCTAACACCTGGTAAAAGGCAAATGTTTTGATCCTGCTATAGACCAGGTGCAAATACTCAGTGATGGCGATTATATGTCCTAATCCAGTTACATATGCTGCTGATGCGGAGACAGGTGCATTTCAAGTTCTGCACAGCTCTGCATATGAGTGGAAATACACTATTTATCTTTGTTCCTTTTTCAAGAGTAGTTTACTCAGATTTTCCGCCAACTCTGCATCAGCCACTTGATCTTTGTACAGAACTGTTCTTGATGTCTTGCCTTTTTATCATGACAGATAAACACTGCAATAAAATTATATGTAAATGAGGTATGAGCCCAAACCTGAGCCAATACTGTAGATCTAGGGGTAAATTTAATAAGTTGCCGCTTTGAAAAAGTGTAGATGTTGTCTACTGCAACCAATCAGAATCCAATTATCATTTATTTAGCACATGCTACAAAATGACAGCTAGAATCTGGTTACTATAGGCAACATCTCCACTTTTTCAAACCCACAGCTTGATAAATTTACCCCCTTGACTTGTATTGCCAGAAATATTTAGATTTCCCAGATATACATTTTTTACTGATTTCTGGAAAACATAAATGAACTTAGTTTTTTCCCTTCCATCACACTTAACTAGAATACTTAGAAAAACTGTTACTTTTATGCATACATCACTTTGTCTTTTCAATATAGATGAAATTACAGTAAGCAGTCTATAAACTAAAAGTATACTTCATACTATTTTCTAAAATTAATCAAACGTTTTATACTTGATATGCCATGATATGCCATTATTTTCATAAGACACACTGGGAGGAACTCAAAAGTAACGCGGCCTGTGCGCTATTACTGTTACTACGGTAGGGTTGTCTCTTATTATCGCCATCATGGAGTGAAAGGATATATAAGGACTATTATCTGATTAATCTACTGAATTACTGATTTTTTTTTTCCTATTGTAGCATTGTCCAGATGCTTTGTTAATCTAAAGATGGTTGGTGATTTGTAGAATGTACTAAATAAGTGAGAACCACAATCTGATTGGTAACTATAGGCAACATCTCCACTTTTTTAAACCTGCAGCTTGATAAAATAACCCCCATCGCAGTGAGTCACAGTGAGCTTGTATAGATGCAACTGGACTGATACTTCAATGATGCTATATTAAGTATAAAAATATATACAAACAGTTATTATGAAGTGAGTATTATGTTGTAGTATGTTCACTGCTTGCAAGGCAGCCTACTCTAGAGCCCAGGTTTTAGATGTCGCCGAGAATATTCTCTTTACTGAGAATGTAACTGGAGATTAGCTGTTCTTTTATATAGTTACAGCTCAAACCGACAGAGATACTGAAACCAAGTGCAAAAGCCACTGATGCAGAGGTGAATGCATTTCGAGGTTGGAAACAGCTCTGCATATGGCCGAAAATATGATATTTTTCTATGGTTTTTTTTAAGAGTAATTTGCTCCCATTTTGTGGCCAATATTGCATCTACCCCTGTTTTTTTTAACTCTGGTACTTAATGTGACAGCACTTTAACTATACAGTGGCGCACGCAGTGGGGGTTTCTGAGTCTCTAGTAACCCCCCCCTGCGCTAATTAAGTGGCCACTGTCCTATACAGCAGCCACGGCGCTGTCTAAGAAGCATCTGCGGCGGTGCTGTATACAATACAGCACCGCCACGGACGCTTCTTAGACAGCGCCGTGGCTGCTGTTTAGGACAGCGCTGGCGAAACGGAGCTGCATGCGCAGCAGCTTTCTCTGTTTTTTTTTTTTTGGGTCGGTGGAGAGAGAAACCCCCCCCCCCCCCACAATCCTCCGTGCGCCCCTGCTATAGAGGCTATTTCTTAATTACTATCCTGTATTGTGAAACATGCAGTTGTTCAGCTCATTGTATTTAACAGAGGGGACCAGGAATAATAAAGAATAGACCCTCTTATAATTTGCAGCCCCAGAACAGAAAAGTGAGAAAAGAAGAGAGACCTCTAAGGGCAACCTTTCCAGTTCTCAATGGTCCCAGTGAAGTGGGCAGAATTAAGCGGGAGGCTGCCATACTCTCCCGGGCGTTCGGGAGACCCACCCGAAATCCGGGAGTCTCCCGGACATTCCGGGAGAGTTGGCAAGTATGATTTATACACCTAGAGAATTATTTCTATATCTATTTCAGTTTTCAATGTTCACACTGTTATCTGTGAGTCTTCCACTAACTAGACACGGGCAATTGTTGCTCTAATATATTTAAAAAAATATTTTACATGGCGTTTTATTTGGGGAACTTCAAATCCCATAATTGATTCTATAATTGTACCATATCAATTTAATAATCTGTTTTGATTAAAACAATTTCTGCAGTATTGAGCAAAGAAGATATCTAATGGAAATACTCTGTGGAATTAATCTGTCTTATTGGCAGGAAATAAATTGTGCAAAATATGCCAATGAATTATTAACCACCTCAGAGTACTGAGACAAGTGTCTTTTCTACTTGTAAGGAGTCTGATCAGTCTTTAAGTTACTGGAAAGATTATTATGCCTCAAGCAAAAGTAACTAATTGTGGTAGCAGTTTATCAGCCACATAGCTGTTGTTTATACTAATATTCCCTTGGTGCATTTGCATAGTCCTTTGGTATGATAGTAATTCTTTATTCAAATATAATTGAATGATTAGACAGTACTCCCCTTTTTTTAACAAAATTTACCTATAGCTGCAAAACTAGAATACGGTAGTTTCTGAGAGTATTATCTATATCTATCTCTCTACTCTCTTAATAAAATAACTATCTTCGAGTATATTTATTTATGTACAGTACTACTAAACTACATTGATAAAAATATCTTTATTGTTTAAGAAATGTGATTACCTACCTTACTGTACTCACAGCAAACAGCGATATGTTGTTTTTGATTGGGATACAGGGTGTTTTTTCATATCAAATACAATAAAGCCAATTAAAAATGTAATGAAGATACTTGAGATTGCAAACATGCTTTGTGGATAAACTGAGAAATCACAGACAGTGGTGTAAAAAATTGTGTATAATGCTCTTTATACAAATAAATTTACTACAAAGAAATGTCAAAAGTTGAGGTAAGTCAGTTAGAAAATGTAATTTATGCAATGCCCATTTTTATGTGAAAAACACATATTTGCACATCCAGATAGTGGCATCAATAGGGGGCGGTGCATTTTCTGATAGGTGGATCAAGACATTTCTTGACTTTAAAGTGACATTTTTACTATTTCCACCATCCAGCAAATCCACAAAGCTGTAAAACCAAGGTGTACAACCCATGGGACACAATTCCCCTTGGGATCACAATTTTTGGGCGTAACTCTTATGTATCAAACTTTCTCCTCTGTGAGCTCAGCAAACGTCCCCTCTGTCACCAGAAACATAACACTAAGGAAATAACAATGGGAGGCATACTTACTAAAGCTTGTAAAAGAAACACTGGAGGTGTTGCCTATAGCAACCAATCAGATTCCTGCTATCATTTTCTAGATTGTACTAGATAAATGATAGCTAGAATCTGATTGGTTGCTACTTTTCTTCCACTTTTGTATTTAGAAGCTTTAGTAAATCTACCCCTAAGAGCCATAGGCTGAAGGAAGTGCTGGAGTGAAAAACACCACTTGAAGGAGTTAAAGATCAGTAGATACATGGCCCGAAATGGGTCTGCATATTATTCCTGCCACCAGATTTGAGTCTATATATTATACTTGGCAACAGGTATGGGGCTGTATTTTAGTCTTGGCTCTAGATATGGTTCTGCATATTAGACTGGGCACCAGATATATGTCTGATTACTAGACTTCACATCATATTTTGCTCTGTTTATTAGACCAGGCACTAGCTATGGTTCTGTTAGGAACTCCCAAGCCAGCACAATGAAACTCGGAGTCTACTCTGAAAGCCTGGTGTTCGCTGGAGCCCCTAGTGGTGGGGACAGACTTGGCCGCAGGCTGACAGAGGGTTGAGAATCATATACTGGCTAGGGAGAACCCAGGAATGGAGTGATTGGCAGACAGCAGCGTGGGGTTCAGGCAGAGTAAACCAAGGTCAGAGGTCACAAGCACAGGTTCGGAATCCAGGGACAAGCGAAAGGTCAGGAGCACTGGCAGAGGAGCAGAATCTGTATTTCAGGCAAATGGTCAGGGTCAGAAGCGTAGGTTCAAGGTCCAGGAACAAGCGAAGGTCATACACGGAAAGTCAGTCACAGGTTTAAACACCAAACAGAGAGAGAACAAGCAGGCAGCAGAACTGAGAACAGGACGCTATAACCGGCAGTGAGGCTTCAGTCCTCACTGCCCTAAATACCCCTGCTAGACAATCAGAGCCTAGCTCTGAAACAAATCACAGCCCCTGCCTGATTAGTCTCCTACAGGTTGCGCTAGTCTGCGCATGTGCCCAGCTGTTTGTTGCGCCCAGAGCGCCTTAGCACAGGTGCCTGTGGCCACCGCGGCTCGTGACAGGTTCTGCATATTAGGCAAGACACCAGATATGGGTCTACATCTTAAATTGCTTACTATAGATGTGTATATTGGATTTGGTGATATTTATGGCTTTGCATATAATATACTGGATGCCAGATATGGCTCTGCATATTACAACGGCAAGATGTATGGCTTTGCATATGACTTGACACTAGAGATGGCTTAGCTGTGTGAATTTGGCATACTTCAGCACATTATATTAGATACCAGATATGGTTTAGCTTTGCATACTTTGCACCAGAAATAACTGTATTATACATGGCACAAGTTATGACTCAACATACAGAGACTTTCAGCTCTTGAAGATTTGCAACATTTTCACACGTTTGTAAAAATCTTCTCATATTATAAGTACCTCAAGAACCTGCCCTGCTAGCTGTTTACTGTTCAGGGGCCGGGCTGAATCAAGCAGCTATGCAGGCATATACAGTCTGCTCCTGTTAAGTGAACACATTACTTTTTTTTTTGAGTGCAGCAATGCGCCTTCTGGGTTTTTATGCAATGGGTGGATTGACTGACAATTGGGCTATGAAATGAGGCATGTGAAACTTTGCTGCTGGTTTAGCATTCACCATGTAGGGGATCACTATTTTTGTCTAAATTTTCCCTGCGGAAGACAGAGAACCTAAAAAGTATATATATGCAGCAGGAAACATGACAGAATGCTACCACATTTAAAATTATTATTACACGGTGAAGGTCAATTCAATGCATGTCCGTGGAAAAGGTAAAATAGTTTGAGAAGAAACAGTGACAGTGGAGACAATGGAGACATACAATGGAAGCAGAACATTTGGACACACAGCAGGTAGCAGATAATGAAAACTTACAAAAGGGGCAGTCAAGAAGAAGCATAGAATGATAAACAGTGAAAAACAATGGGATCAAAGATAATAAAAGCAGCTAAAGAAAAAATACAATATGAGAAGACTATGGGAGAAACCATGGATGAATACAGTGGGATAAACTGGTACCACCAGCCAGGGGCCCACGCAGGATTGTTAGGGGGGGTTCCCCCCAATGAAAAAAAAACCCCCAAAAAACACGAGAGAGCTGCTGTGCATTCGCAGCAACTCCGTTTCATCAGCACTGTACTATACAGCAGCCGCGGCGCTGTCAAAAAAGCGTTCGAGGCGGTGCTGTATACAATACAGCACTGCCGCGGATGCTTCTTTGACAGCGCCGCGGCTGCTGTATAGCACAGTGCCATATGTAGACACTTCAATAGTGGAGGGGAGGGTTTCTGGAGACCCAGAACATCCCCCCTGCGTGCGCCACTGCTGGCAGCACCCATACCTTTGTTTCGAATTAATCTAACAGCATTCAATGAAGATCGCACATAAATGGAACATTTACACTGCACCCACATCCCCCAGGTTGTGCTCCATGCTGTACTGTGCAACATTATGGAGCATGTCAAGAGGGAGATATTTTTCTCTTCTCAATTTATTAAAGATAAGATCCAATACCTGTTATTTCCCTTATCACAGCAGAAAATTTGGGACAGTGCAAATAGACTGTAATATGCGGTGGGCAGCTGTTAAGTGATTTCGTTGGGTGATGGTTGAAGCTATTCATCTAATGGTGGGGGTAATTTAATGATGTGAGCTATTAATTTAAGGTGGGGTGATAGGACTATTATTTATTGCTGGGGTGGCTGGTGGGGCTATTAACTAAATGTAGTGTTTAATTGCAAGTAATGAGGCTTATTCAGTAAGTGAGATTCTGAGTTAGAAGGGAGGAGCCCTGTTTATTAAATGAGAATGCTAATAATTTAATGCCAGGACTGGTTAGGGGGGAAATATGCCTATTTATTAAATGTGAATGCTATTAATTTAATGTCTGGACTGGATGAAGGGAAATATGCATAATTATTGAATGTGAATGCTATTAATTTAATGTTGGGGCAGGATATGGGGAAACAGGCCTATCTATTAAACATAAACAATATTAATTTAATTTATAGGTGATTTACAGGTGATTGGAAAGAAGGAGGATTGATTATTATATTTAAATACTAATAATTTACTGTAGGTTTAGGAGCAGGGCAATCAGAGTGTTCACTCATTGTTTGACTTTCCAGCAAGTGAATGCTGTCTATTACTTTTCCAAACGGGGTCACAAAATCCTAGGATTGAAGAATAACATGATCTGCAACGGGTAGTTAATGTTAAAAAAAACAGATGACAGCACAGTCTACCAAGTATCCTGATTTTGGGGCCTGTCCCACGCAGTCAGTACTTTTCCTCATTATATGCTGTATGCTCCCCTGGTTTTATTCCAGATTAGCCTGATGTGCTTTTGTAATGTGGCTGCAGCATTCTCTCTTCAAAGCAGAGGATGTCAGAGTTAGCACATTTAAATTAATCAATGTTTCCAGTGCATCAGACTTTAATACATGCTAAATTCATACTTGCCAACTCTCCCGGAACGTCCGGGAGACTCCCGCATTTCGCGAGAGTCTCCCGGACTCCCGGGAGAGTGTGGCAATCTCCCTGATCTGCCCACTTCCTAGTGAAGTGGGCAGAATTCGGTTTAAACGCCGCGATTCACCCGGAATCGCGGCGGCTGGCCCCGGCCCCGCTGTAAAATGACGTGATTTGCGTCATTACATTACGGGGGTGGGGCCAAAATGACGTGATTCCGGCGCCCCGCCCCCTGCACGCCCATGTCCCAGCCGGCATCTCCCGGAAGAAGAAAAACAAATGTTGGCAAGTATGGCTAAATTGTGAACAGGTAAGTGTGTTGTCACAGGGATCAATGATTGGTAAGACACCTGAATTTTATAAGCAGTTTTACGATCCCTAAGCTGCTGATAATGCACCTTTGAACCATTGTCTAATGCAGACTGTAGCACAGAGTAAAGATATGGCAGCTAAGAAGACCCCATTTGCAACCTCTGGCTTCAGTATCGAACCATCTTTTCCATAAATAAAATTTGTATTTATGACTCAAATAAGCACATGATGTGAGCAAATTGCAGTGCTGTAACTAGGGTGGTGTGACATTTTCCCTGCCAGTGTTCTCTTTCGCCCAGGACACTAAAATGTCTTGTTACAGTTAACCAGAGCCTCTTGCATCAAATTTTCTGCTGTGTTGGAAAACCACTGTGATTACCTGTTCACATATTGAATCATTGAGGTAAATTAAGTTCATTCATCCTATTCTATTTTCATTTCAATTGGACTGCATCAGGACAGACGAAAGAAGAGGAGTGCTTGCATGTTTTTGGTAGCTCATCATCATCATCATCATCATCATTATCATCATCATTTATTTATTTATATAGTGCCACTAATTTTGCAGCACTGTACAGAGAACTCACTCACCTCAGTCCCTGTCCCAATAGAGCTTACAGTCTAAATTACCTAACACACACACACACACACACACACACACACACACACGGGTCAATTTGATAGCAGTCAATTAACCTACTAGTATGTTTTTGGAGTGTGGGAGGAATCCGAAGTACTCTAACTCACCTCTTCAACCTGTCTCTCCTTTCACTGGTGCATTTCCATCCTCCTTTAAACATGCGCTCATCTCACCTATTCTAAAGAAACCATCTCCCGATCCAGCCTCTCTCTCCAACTACCGCCCTATTTCTCTCCTCCACATTGCCTCCAAACTACTCCAAACTACTTGAGCGATTAGTGTACAAATGCCTGTCTCACTTTCTCTCCTATCACTCCATTCTCGACTTTCTGCAAATCAGACTTCCGCCCCCAGCATTCTACTGAAAATGCTCTCACAAAAGTGACCAATGATCTACTTACTGCAAAATGTAATGGTATTTTCTCCTGGACATTTCCGCTGCTTTTGATACTGTTGATCTTCTCCTACACACCCTTCACTTCAATGGCCTCCGTGACACAGTCCTTTCCTGGTTCACTTTATACCTATCAAACTTCAAACTTCTCCTTTAGTGTTTCTACCTCTGGAACATCCTCCCCTCCACTCCCACTATCTGTTAGGTTCCCACAAGCCTCTGTTCTTGGCCCTTTACTTTATTCATTGTACACCTCTTCTCTTGGGGCACTAATTTGCTCATTCATCTTCCAATACCACCTCTATGCTGATGACACCCAAATCTATATCTCTTCCCCTGACCTCTCTCGTTCTATACTATCTCGTGTAACCAACTGTCCTTCTGCTATCTTCATATGGATGTCCGAACGCTACCTAAAGCTCAACATGTCCAAAACGGATGCACAGAATAAAAAGTAGCACCTTCCTATGTCGAATTAAGGCAGCAGTTCGATACTCTGATAGAGACATAAGCTAAGTCTTATTCAAGAAAGTATCAATACGGATTAGCAGTTATCCAAGCTGCATGTTATACAAATTCAATAAATGTGGATTCCCTGGCACCACAAATAAAATGGTGAGCACAATATAACTTTGATAAATGCTTCATATATTTATTAGAATATTCATATAAACCTATATTGCAAAAATAATTGTATACAAAATCATATATCCCACTTGTCATATGGTCATGAACTGACTCAATCATGTAAAATAATCACATTAAAATGTAATTAAAATGTCCACATCATTTAGTATGTGGCTCTGATAGTCCAGTGTATCAAAATATCTGGCACCATAAGTCTATACACACTCGTCAGTGTTGTATGCTCCCTCAATGAGGGAGTATATACGGTGGTGTGCCATAAAGACATTTTCCACACTGTCTTCATTGCAGAACTATCAAATTCCATTTGCTTACATTCCCATTACATCTTTTACACCACCACTTCTATGTTTCAATATCGTCACTTCTAAATTTTCACTTCAACCACTTGTTCAAATAGAATGTATATTATGCTCTAAGGACCATTTTGTTTGATTGTCAATAACTTGGCTCTTAATCACTATGACGCCAAGGGATAACAAAGAGCATTGATTGGATCTGGCTTTAGGATCTGGTTTGCTCTAGAAAACTGAGCAGTTTAGTTAAATTTATTGCAAGGTGTCTGTTTGGGCAGCTAGAACAACATGAAAGTGTATTGTGTGACAGCATGGCATCGGATAACTGAATAGCATCGTATTTTTTTACTATTGGATTTAACAATATATACCCTAATGTCAGAAGGGCTTGGTCAAAGTTGCCCATTATGTTTTCAAATACATGCCTTTGGTTATGGGGATTCCGCTAACCTTTGGCTGGTAACTTTGTCACCCCAAGCCAAGTACATTTTATAGATTCCTTTCTCTTTGACAGCTGGATCAATACTTATAATCTTCTAACCTCCCCCCACCACCACATTACAGGATCAGCATCACTACCAAAGTTATTTTTCACGCTTCACAAATGTTGAGTTTTTCATCACGGGTACATGGTACATTTTCCAGTTTAGAAAATGTGAACAGTGCTACATATAATAATATTACTTTGCAAAATATAACAATAGTACCACAATACCATATCCTCTATCTGTCTTTTTATCTGCATCATTTTTAAATAGTGATTGTTCTACTAAATAAAGTTTTGTAGCCGTATTAGTGTAAAATTGTATATCACTTTTTACATTTAACCACAGTTAAATGATTCTTTGGTGGATTCCAGTGAGCCACATTGCATAGTTCATATAGGGTTAAGTCTTTTTTGAAACAATAATGATAGTTTATCAAAATTTCACATCATGCTTGATAACATAAAGCTTGCTTTTTTCATGTTTAATCTTATAGGTTAGCATTAATACTGTATCTTAGATCCAGCACATTGTGACCCGCTTCTTCACATCACCGCAAATGGAGAAATCCTCCCATTCCTTCAAGCATCTGCTTATCTCTTTATTTTTAAATATTACAGCTCCTTAACATCTGTCTCTATAGCACATAATCTGACTGATGAAATATTTCATGTTTTCCTTGAGCTCCTGTCAAT
This sequence comes from Mixophyes fleayi, assembly GCF_038048845.1. Lineage (NCBI taxonomy): Eukaryota > Metazoa > Chordata > Amphibia > Anura > Limnodynastidae > Mixophyes > Mixophyes fleayi. The sequence goes on from NC_134402.1 coordinate 177,561,560, forward strand.
ATGCCTCCCTGTTATTAGTTAAGCAGATGGCAGCACAGAAGGAGTAGTCTCAGCTTACCTGGTTGGCTTCATTAAACAGGAAATGTGATGCAAAAGATTTTGCGATATTTCATATTATTGTTACAATAATATTAATACATTGTGCCACATTGATGCAGAGATATGCACTACTTGTCAAGCAGTAATAATTCCAGTGCAGTAAAGCTGACAATCTTGCATTCACAGTTTTGGCAAATCAAGTCAATGCCCATATCTACAGCGACACAGATCCAGATTTTAATTGTCTTTTTTGGCATTAGTAAAACAAAGATTATTGTAAATTGTCTTACTACCTAGCAAAATGTAATACAGTTATTTGGAGTGTACCTATATATTTGAATAAGTTGGATTTAACCAAAAAAAGTTAAACAATTTCCCTGTCTTTTTAGGCAGGGGCGCACGCAAGACAGCACTGCGGCTGCTGTATAGTATAGTGCCACTATGTGGGGCCCTTCGTTAACGGAGGGGAGGGGTTTCTGGAGACCCAGAAACCCCCCCCTGAGTGCGTCCCTGTTAGGTGCATTATACTAGCAACTATTGTACTCATTTTCAGGTGTGTGTGTGTGTCTTCACACTTTAACTGCACATGGTCATGTGCTATTGGTGTATTGAGCAGCTGCATTTTAGACACACTGTTCATGCACAATGCCAACGCTCCTGTTCACTCTCCACTGCTCTAATTAGTAAATTATGTATTTCGTACACATAGAAGTGACTGCATGAAATTGTGAAAAATGTATGGGAATGTAAGTGGAATTTGAGTTTTACAATTATATATATATATATATATATATATATATATATATATATATACAGAAAAACAAGGATACTCTGCACTCTACAAACACAAACTAATGCTGTTTTAACTACTGTTCTGTACTAAAAACAGAGAATAATAGTTCCAGATATTGCAATATATGTTAAGCTAACCAACTCACGTCAAAGACTCCCCCTTCTGGCCTGTCCTAACATGATCAAATGCTATGCTTTATTTATCTGGGCTGAAGGCTTACCTACACACAGCTTCTAAAGGCAAGTCTATCCCAAGAACTAGCTGCCATGGGACACCTGGGACTTACCTGACACAAGTTATATTAAATTAATGTAAATAACTAAAGAATGGGGTGCAAGAGAAATGGGACTTATATTGTATAAACAAAAAAGGCATTGATCCTCTGCACTCTCCCAGGCTGATTCATTAAGTAGAGAAAAGCAAACAAAGAGTAACTTTGCCAAGGAGTAACCTTGGCAAAACATTGTTGCATTGGAGGGGAAGGTACATTTTAAATGGGACAGTGCATGCCCTAATCAACTTTAAATTTCAGTGTAAAAATAAAGCTATCAAGTCATCAAAAAGTAAGAACATTGTGTTATTTATTTATTTTTGGCGCCTGATGTCGGTAAATTGAATATCCTACTTTGTGAGCTGCTGAGATGCTTAAAGAAATCTGTGACTACGGTAAAAACATGGTTTGTTCTCATTGCATGTTCGTAACTTTAATCTTTGCTTGTGTTTACATACTGTGTTCGTTTATTGTCAAATAGGTGCCTTATTGGTCAATAATTAAAGGATATTGGGATAGGGTTAGCTATATTCCTACCTATCCACATAGTGACTGTGCCCCGGTGAACCAGATTAGCGCCATGGGAACCTGGACTATTATATTATGGGACACATGTTGTTGCACCTGAAGAGATCAATAGACCTTTAATAATAAGATGCTGGGTCTCATAGTTGAATCCAGTAAATTGGTTCTCAGGATTTGGTGGATGGTTAAAAGAACTATTGTCTGCACTAGGAAAGCTCTTGTCCTAATCTTAGGTATTTTTCCTAATTATCTGCATGTTCTGTAACTGTGTTCTTCTGGTAATAAAGTGTGGGTACAGGGTAAAGCAAAATGAGTATGAACAATTAAATACTGAAATGGTTCTAATAAAAGCATACAACACAGAACTGGACAATCTGCAATATGACCCCACTTGGTAAAGGATATAATGATAGTGGAATGCACTATCAAAGGATGGACTGTTAAAGTGAAATTATTAAAATTTCTTGAAAGATCAATCTGAATCAATGTATATTTATGATTATGTTGTGTATAATGTGGTCACAATTAAGCGTGCACATTTGTGTTTGTTTGCTATCATATTGGACTGTTACGATCACATCTGATTTTTAAACATTATTGTTTCATTGTGTAGAAAATCAGATTTTATATAACATTATATTAAGAATGCTTATGTAACTCTTTAATGATGGGCACTGAGGGGAAACACTTGTGTGACCAGTATCTGATGGGTGGCTGGGGAGATAAGCAGTTGGTCACATACACAGTTACTTTAGAGAAAGACCCAAGCCTCAAGAACAAAACACTGAAGAGCTGACCCAGAGGCAGAACTAGCGAGTGTGGGCTCAGGTACAAACATTTGCTTTGGGCCCCCCAACCCATGCACGCACACATAAAAATGTTTAGTATCTTCTTGTATTGTTTACTTCAAATTTCAAGTGTAAGGAATATAACTATATAACATGTGCCCCTTCTGTATCACACTCTGCTCATTTTTTATCACACTGTGCCCCGCCCCCCTTTTTGTATCACACTGTGCCCCTGCCCCCTTTTGTATTACACTGTGCCCCTGCCTCCCTTCTGTATCACACTGTGCCCCTGTCCCCCTTCTGTATGACATTGTGCCCCTGCCTCCCTTCCATATCACACTGTGCCCCTGACCTCCTTCTGTATCACACTGTGCCCCCTTCTGTGTCACACTGTGCCCTCCAACACAGTTTCCCTTCAGTGGCCCACCGATAATGAGTTACCCTATGGCAATGCTGTGTTTCAGTTCCCATAATGAGCCTGCAGACTGGACAACCAAATTAAGCGGTTTTACTATTTTTTAACTTTAAAATTCCAGCTGGGTGCATTGCACCAACATTATAAATCAATCATTGGCTGCAGCATGTGGTGGCAGGAAGGGGGGGGCCTTCACAGACAATATTTTTTTACTAGTGTACATGATGACTTTGGTGGTGTCATTGCCCACAAAACAGATTTTGGATAAATTTACTGCAAACACAGAGTTTGTAGAGCTGAACTTATATAACAGAAACTCTGTTCACCTTTCTTATTATGTACATACAGGTACAACCAAAATACCTGGTGTATCTATGGCTAACACATATAATCTGTACACCAAATTTTTAAGGAAGATAATTTTCATCATGCCTGTTGAGGTGAATACTCAATTAAAGCTATTAGATGTTGTGGATTAATTTAAGGAAAAGGAAAAATAACTTCTGGTTTTGTGTAAACCAAGATAGCTTTTCTCATCAATTAACAAAGCAATTTTGGTGAACTATTGTTGCTCAGTGGCTAAAATTATCTCATTGCAGACTATTACTCACAAAGAATGCTACCCTATCCATGTACAGTTGCCCTTTTATTATATATTGCTGTGGAAGTGACTCCAGACAGCTATGAAAAGAATAATAGTTCTGGAGACTGTGCACTTTACCTTTTACTTTGCCTTCTTTCATCTGTTTTCTTCTCTTTCTCTGCTGTCTTCATCTCTTTCTCTTCTGTCTTCTTTCTTCTTCAGGCTCCTCTCTTCACCGCTCCTTGCTGACCATGCCGGGCCTGATGACGTCACACCTGGCAGTCAGTGAGAAGGGAACAGAGATAAGTGGGCAGGGAGGAGGATGCCAGGTCCCGGGCACAGTAATTCATTTATTTATTTTAAATGGACCCCAGCGGCTACTGACAGCGGCAGCAGGCCCCATTTACAGCATGGGCCCTGGTGCACTGCACCGGCTACACCATCGGTAGTTCCGCCTCTGAGCTGACTTGTAGTGAACCGTGCTATTGGGCTGTCACGGACTTTGACCTATAGGAAAGTGACCTGTGTAACATTGACTGAAGCTCCTGTAATGCAAATTACCCATCTGTATTCATGTATGATATTGCAACTGTAAACTGCATCTTCTGTGTCTACTGCATTGAAGTTTAATAATTGGATGAAGCGATAATTAATAATTTCTGTACACTACACTCAGTTGTGATATGATAGATACGCAATGTAATTATTATCGTAACATTTAAATATTTTTAACGTATCTTCTTTTACTATGAAATATAACGTGGTGAAGAGGCTAAATAATGTTTCCAATATTGATATCATTATGTTCTCAGTTGCATGAGAACGTTTCTGGTATTATTTTTGTAGCGTTCCCACATTGCTTTTTTTATACATCTATTAGCAAGTCCAGAGATGTCATAAAATAAATGGTTTATTCGGGACTAGAAGTGGGAGCCTGAGAAAGGACACCTGGCCACTTCAAGGAACAATGACAAGAGGAATTAAGCAATGGCACGTCAAGTTCTTGAGAGGTCATGACCCATCTACATATAAATGTGGACATTAATACTGTAACTGTGTATCTTTGTGAATTCACTGCTTTTTACAACTGTACAGTATACAAATTGTTCACCTCTGGCTTTGGAAACCAGAGCGTTCTGAAAGAAGCTTGTGTTAGCGCTAACAGCACAAGCATATGACAAACTTTGCCTTGCAATGCTAAGTGAAAAAATCTTTAGTGCTTTGGAACCACAGTGATCGCATCGAAGAATCGTTATTGCAAATGATAGAAACAGATGTAACAGTTGCAGCTATGTATGATGTTACAACTGTGAGTTACACCCCTTACTGTAGTCATGTTTAAATTGTCTAGTACTGCTTTTGGTTAGAAGCTTCATGTTGGAATTAACCACATTTCTGCACTATATTGGCAGTACTTTTGAACTTACCTTCTTTTGCAAAATAAACATTTTGTGCTTTGGAATCACAACATGATCAGACATCCACTTATCAATAGTGCGACAGGAAAAGATGCTGAAATCTATAAAAAAAAATTAACAAAATTTAAAATGTAAGCTTTTTATTTTTATTTCTGGTTTGTTTTGTTTTGTTTTTTGTATACTTTTTTTTATTGAAACATAAATGAAAAACACAAAAATAATACATATTACAGATATTGAAAACCAACATAAAACAAATTATTCCTTACATTTAGTGCATATATGAATTAACATTTTATAACAATATTTTAATTATTTTCCTGCAACAGGGACAAGGAGATGTGTGGGAATTTCAGATTATGAGTTAAGATTAGTCACTCAGTACTGGTGCTATTGGTGGATTATCATTGCATTCACGAAGCTCATACCACACAGTGTGGTGGAAACCTTTCCAAACTTGCAAGTTTACTGTATCTGATAAGCTATTAATAAAATGTTCCCCTTATGAAAAACTTTTGTACTTTTGTTTCTTTACGTAGTGAGATTTCAATACAATCCATATGAAACACATGAAAAGTTTCTCTCTGAACAATTAGAGATGCAAAGGAGTTTTCTGGGCCTAGAGATTGTACTCTTTCTAGCTGTGGCCGAAATTTCAAGGGGTAAATATCTACACCCCCTTTGTACCTTATAAATATTGCCCTCCGGTGGCAATGCTTAGTTGGTGGTGCCAATAATGCTACATCAAGCGGATTATCTCAATCATGGTGAGAAATGTTTCTTATTGTCGTACTAATATAGTGTTGGCATTGTAGAATGCCTAGTTTGGTCTGATTATTTAAAATTTGTTGGTTGGTAAAGAAAATGTCAAGGCCTCTTTACTATTTCTGTCTATTGTTTAATGATCCTTATACATTTCTTATCCCATAGTATGAATGGGTAGGATGCCATGCAGCCTTGGAAATCTGGATGTCCCAAGAAGAAAAGATGAATTGAAGCAGATGGGTTGAGGTTGAATTTGTGATGTAGTTAATGCCATAGTTTAACATAAGAAGAGCGTTCAATGTGTTGGACCTCCATTCTTCTCGTACCTGTAAGTGGGACCTTCTTCCTGGCCAGGAGTTTGTTTTCTCACCGGAACATCTGATTTGAGGAACACAGATAAGCTTTGTGATTATTATTTTAATGTAAGGGCATTGGATATCTTTATGAATTTTTTACGTATTAAAGATATATTGCTATTGACAGACTATTTTTTTTATATGTTTTAAAGAGAGCCAGATTTGGTACGCTTATATTTATATTTATAAGATCTAAGTTTATTGGGTCCTAAAAAGGAACATGCTACACTATATTATTCTCACTTTGAGTTCCAGTTCCTTTTGAAATTCATCACTACAATATGGGAAAAAGACAAGGAAGATTCTTTATTGATCCCATAGATAAGCCTTTCTAATTTTGTATTTTGGTATGCGGCTATCACATTATATCTATCACAATTGATATTATGTTTTGATACACTATGTGTGGCACTGTCTTTTGTTTTGAATGAGAAGAAATTTATTTCAATACTTCTTGGTCATGATACTTCTTGGTCATGCATATGTAGGAATGCCACCAGCCTAGTTTCAGGGTGAAAGCTTTTATCTAGCTATATGGATTATGTATCCGATCTTTTAAATATTGCATCTGGGCAGCTTGAAAGTATATGGCAACATTAGGTAAATTAATTGTTCCATTCATTTGGATTGTTGGATTTTAGTGAGGACTATTATGTGGTTTTTGTTACCCCAGATGTACCTAAAAAAATTGAGTCTATATTAGCAATATCCTTACGATTTAATAACAAAGGCAAAATCTGGAGTGGATAGAACAGTTTTGAAAATATTATAATTTTCAGTAAATTTGCCCCCTATACCATAGGAGAGAAACAGACTACCCCAACCAATCATGTCAGTTTTTATTTTTGTAATTTTTTTAGCAATATTTAAGGTACACAGAAGATTGATATTTTTGGTAGTTGCATGCCCAAATATAGGATAACTGATTTTGCCATGTTACATTAGTGTCCTTAGCCCAAAATGGACATGTAAACCCTTCTCTCATATAGAGTTCCGTTTATTTCTCAAAATTGACCGTGAAACCTGAGACAGTTCTAAAGTCAGCAATTTTATTCATAAGAGGCCTTTGAGAGATCTCAGTGTTGGGTATATGATGAAGAGTACATAAATAATCTATTATTTATGTTTCATTTTATAATATATGAAGAGATTCAGCTACAATTAAATTGGGAACAAAAATCCTCCCCCATTGCAAACATTTGCCTTGTAAATACCAGATACTCAGGTTTTCAGCCAGTAATTAGCATATGAATGATGTGAGCAATTCATGTAGCCAGGTTCTAGACTCCGCTCACAAATGTTTTTACTGTACACAGAGAAATAATTTCTCTCTCCGTGCTTGAATCCCGGACTGAGAGGTCATGCTGCTCCTAGGTGAACAGGCCTACATAGGCCCTGACTAGTGTGAATGATGGAGCGTAAATGTAGTGAAAGGTGAGTGAGTATGGATACATGAATGTTACATGAGAATGAATGATTATTTGTTGTAAGTGATATGAAAGTTTAAGTGCGAAAGAAAGTTTGAATACAGATAGTAAATGTGATTGGATTGATATGGACAGAGTTACATAAATGCATGCCTTCTTGGGATAGATTGCTGGTTTAAATGAAAGCATTTATGTTATACATATGTCAGAATCATTCTGTGGAATTGATGATACCTGCCAGCAGTTGGCGCTACTGAGTACTGAGGTGCGGAGTCTAACACGCCCCTGGTTTTCACCAGGAACCCCCGCAAGGAGGTATGGACTTTGCTGCAAGGGAAGCGCAGGTCGCGGCCCTCAGTATCAGTCAGCTGGCGAGGTAACAATTGAGGCAGCGGTGACAGCCCACCAGGATGCAGGATGGAAGAGTAGTCAACAAGCCGGGTCACAACCAGAGGAACGGATGTAACCAAATCAGAAGCAGGAGAATGGTCAGGAAGCCGGGTCATTACCAAATATCAGTCTAAGCCAGAATGAGGAACCAAAGAAGTCAGGAACAAGCAGGGGTCAGAATCCAAATAACAGCAACACAGGAACAAACGCTGGAGCAAGGCTGAAGACCAAATACTCTCTGGCACTAGACATGTGTCAGAGGCTGCTTTTTATACCCTAAGGTGCCTCCTGATAGGGTTAGGGAGATTTTGGCTGCAGACAGGTGAGCAGAGATAGTGTCCCGCTGCTAGGCAACAGGACGTGTTTGCTGAGAAGATGGAGGCGTCCATCTCCTGCACCAAGTGTCAGTGCGGAGACGGCGCCTGACAGTACTCTCCCCTTTTTTCTTTTTCAGGGCTTGCAAGGTCGCCTCTCTCTCCTTCTTGAATTTGGCCAATAAGCGAGGGGCATGTATCTCTTGTACATCGATCCAAGATCTCTCCTCGGGGCCATAATCCTTCCAGTCAACAAGATATTGGTGGCGACCCCTGGAGATCCGGAAATCCAGAATCTGATTGATCTCATATTCCTCCCCATGATTAGTCTTTACAGGGACCGGGGGTGGGGTTCTTTTGACAAATATGTTGAGAACGAGAGGTTTAAGAAGAGCAATATAAAACACATTGTGAATCTTGAGTGATGGTGGAAGAAGGAGTTTGAATGTCCCGGGATTTATAACTTGAGTGATTTGAAAAGGTCCGATATAACGGGGTGCGAGCTTCATGGTGGGAACTCGCAATCTTAAAATCCTTGTGGATAACCACACTTTGTCCCCAACTCGAAGTCTGGGGATTGGTCTACGGCGACGATCGGCGCTAGCTTTGTAGCGTTGGGAGGATTCCAGTAATTTGGACTTCGCCTGAGACCATATTTGAGAAAAGTCCTGATGAGATTCTGCATGGCCGGAAGCGCTGAACCAGGTTGGGAAAATTCAGGAAGGAGAGGGTGAAACCCATAGGTAAGAAAAAATGGAGATGAACCAGTAGATACATGCACCTGGTTATTATGAGCAAATTCTGCCCATCACAAGAAACGACTCCATTCAGCCTGATTACCCGAAGAGTAGGTCCTGAGGAATTGTTCCAAGTCTTGGTTGACCCTTTCCATTTGGCCGTTGGTTTAAGGGTGGTACCCTGAGGAAAACTTTAGATTGACCCCCAACTCTTTGCAGAATGATCTCCAGAACTTGGACACGAACTGTACTCCTCTATCCGAGATAATATCCTGGGGACAGCCGTGAAGACGGAAAATCTCCTTGATGAAGAGGTTAGCAAGGATAGAAGCAGAAGGAAGTCCCTTGAGAGGTATGAAATTTGCCAACTTGGAAAATCTATCCACTACCACCCAGATAGTATTGAATCCATGGCTAGCTGGTAAATCGGTGACGAAATCCATAGAAATACTAGTCCATGGTCTCTCTGGAATAGGAAGTGGTACCAAGGGTCCTGCAGGAGACTGCCTAGGTCTCTTGTGTCTGGCACAGATTCCACATGCAGCAACATAGGCCTTAACGTCCGCCCAGATAGAGGGCCACCAATAATGCCTAGAAATCAACGAGAAGGTCTTCTTGACACCCGCATGCCCGGCAAACAGAGAATCATGGGCCCACTTGAGAGCCTTAGGCCGAAGCCTGGAAATGAGAAAGGAGCGACGAGGAGGAGAAACCTTGGTTGAGGTTCTAGTGAGGGCCACAATGGTAGTAGGGTCCAAGATGGTTCTGTAGGTGGGGGCGGGTTGAAGATCTCTATCATCAAATGACCGGGAGAGAGCATCCGCCCTGATATTCTTAACCCCAGGTCGAAAGTTTAAAATGAGATTAAAACAGGCAAAAAACAAGGACCAGCGGGCCTGACGTGGGTTCAGACGCTGAGCTGTTTGCAAGTACGTTAAGTTCTTGTGGTCCGTGTAGACAGTAACAGGATGCTCAGCCCCCTCAAGCAAATGTCTCCATTCCTCTAGGGTTGTTTTGATGGCCAATAATTCTTTATCCCTGATACCATAGTTTAATTCACTGGGGGAAAATCTTCTGGAGCAGAAACCCCAGGGATGAAACTTTACATCAGAATCTCTCTGTGAAAGAATGGCTCCTATGCCAATGGAGGATGCATCAACTTTAACAAAGAACGGCCGAGACAAGTCAGGTTGTAGCAAAATAAGGGTGGAGGAGAATGCCCTGTTTAATGACTGGAAGGCACTGAGGGCTTCAGCAGACCATGATTTTGTTGCTCCCTTGCAGGTGAGAGCAGTAATGGGAGAAATGAGAGTCGAGAAGTCTTGGATAAAGTGCCGATAATAATTGGCGAAGCCAATAAAACGTTGGATAGCTTTGAGACCCAATGGTTGTGGCCAATTGAGAATGGGAGCCACTTTCCCAGGATCCATGGAAAGACCAGCACCGGACACAATATATCCCAGGAAGTGGACCTGAGATACTTCAAAGACACACTTCTCCAGCTTGCAGTAAAGGTGGTTGGAACGTAGTCGAGAGAGAACCTCCTTGACGTGACCTCGATGAAATTCAAGTCCCTGGAGAATATAAGTATGTCATCCAGATAGACAACGACTGAGAGATAGAGTAGGTCTCGGAAGATGTCATTAATGAACTCCTGGAAGACCGCTGGGGCATTGCAAAGGCCAAAGGGCATCACCAGGTATTCATAGTGGCCATCCCGAGTGTTAAAAGCAGTTTTCCATTCATCCCCCTCACGAATCCTAATCAAATTATAGGCGCCCCTGAGGTCTAGTTTGGTGAAAATCGTGGCACCTTTGATCCGATCGAATAACTCGGAAACCAGGGGTATGGGGTCCCTGTTCTTCACGGTAATGGCATTGAGCAGTCTGTAGTTGATGCATGGTCTTAGAGAACCATCCTTCTTCTTTACAAAAAAAAACCCCTGCACCGGCAGGTGAGGAAGATTTTCTAATAAATCCTCGTTCAAGGTTTTCAGATACATACTCGGTCATGGCTCGAGTCTCAGGAAGGGAAAGAGAGTACATTGTACCATGAGGAATCTTCTCTCCAGGAATAAGTTCAATGGAACAATCACAAGGATGGTGGGGTGGAAGCGTCTCAGCGGCAGTTTTACTGAAGACATCCATGAAGGCAGCGTATTCATATGGCAATCCAAGACTGGGTTTGAGAGCGTGACACCTAATAGGCAGGGTCTTGAGGCATCGATCAGTGGTGGGGTTCTTTTGACAAATCTGTTGAGAACGAGGGGTTTAAGTAGAGCAATATAAAACACATTGTGAATCTTGAATGATGGAGGAAGAAGGAGTTTGAATGTCACGGGATTTATAACTTGAGTAATTTGAAAAGGTCCGATATAACGGGGTGCGAGCTTCATGGTGGAAACTCGCAGTCTTAAATTCCTTGTGGATAACCACACTTTGTCCCCAACTCGAAGTCTGGGGATTGGTCTACGGCGACGATCGGCGCTAGCTTTGTAGCGTTGGGAGGATTCCAGTAATTTGTCAGTGCGGAGACGGCGCCTGACAACATAGTTCTGTGGTTCAGTATTGGTTCAATGACTTGTATTAATGATGCAATGCTGTGACATTTGTGTTATACATGGTTCTGTATTGGTTAGGCTTTGGTCATGGAAGCATTGGTGTTATACATAGTCCAGTGTAGTTTTGTGTTGGTTTTAGGAAGTGATCAGATTGTTAGATATAACGTTTTGTTAGATTTTTGGTTTGAAGGGAAAGTATAGTAGATTGATCTGGTTGTAACCATGTGTTTAAAAATGGCCACTGGACTTTGAGTAAGGTGTACATGCTGGTCTGTATGGATTCTCCCCTCCCCCTTCACTACACAATGCATACACACACACACACGCACCTTTAGACAAGAGTTAGTCAACACACACACACAATTACATATATATGTAAATTAGAGGCAATAAGAATGATGTATGGCACAAAATTTTATTTTGTGTACAATATTGTTACGCTGTTTATTGATCTATAATATAATACAACACACTTTAAATGAATTTATATTTTGTTGTAGTTATTCTTGAAGTCTGTCGATATAAGGGAATATAAGAAGGATGTTTCTTGGGTCAATTTAGAAATACCTTTTGCGAGGAGTTGGTTGAGGGTAATAGTCATATATATATAACGATATTAAATGGTCATACATACATTTGCCAGAATATTAAGGAGATTGAAACCCAAAAGGAGGGAAAAACCCTTTAACAGTATAGAAATCAAAATATCATCAGCAAAAGCTGTTATTTTCATCTCTTATTCCCCACTTTGATATCTTGTAACAAATGCCAGTTTTGTAATACCCTAAGCCAACGGTTCCCAAAGTGTGTGCCGTGGCTCCTAGGGGTGCCGTGGCCAGGGGACAAAAAAAACAAAAAAACAACTTACCAATCTGGTGGCACCGAGACCCAGCATCCTCCTCCCTTCTCACTGAATGTCGGGCGTGATATCATCATGCCCGACATATTCAGTGAGAAGCGGCAGGAGAGAGGAGGATGCTGGATCCTGGGCGCCGCCACATTGGTAAGAAGATAGAAGAGAAGACAGAAGAAATAGAAGAAAGAAGGCCAAGTTAGGTAAGTAAAGATACAGAGGGGAACGTGAAAGGATACAGCAATGGAGTGACAAAATAATGAAGGAGGGGCAGAGTGAGGATGAAGAGGGGCAGACAGTGAGGATGAAGAGGGACATACAGTGTGTGAATGAAGAGGGGCAGACAGTGTGTGGATGAAGAGGGGCAGACAGCTTGTGGATGAAGAGGGGCAGACAGTGTGTGGATGAAGAGGGGCAGACTGAGGATGAAGAGGGGCAGACATTGTGTTGATGAAGAGAGGCACAGAGTATGTAGATGAAGGGGCACAGTGTAAAGGTGAAGGGGCACAGTGTGATGATTTTTGTACATGTTGTTGTTTTATTTTGTTTGATCTTATTCCTCTGAAGTAAATTATTCTTTGACAGAAATATAATTGAAAACAATAAAAAATTCCTTTCGCTTGGATTTATGTATATTATTTTTGCAAACAACTTACTAAGTGTTTCTGTCCTGACCTAAGTACTTATTACGTTATTTTGACTCAAATACTTGAAAAAACGGGACTGCTTAGTAATTATTTTGGAGGGGTGCCTTGAAAAAATTATGGAGACTCTAAGGGTACCGCACACTAAAAAAGTTTGGGAACCACTGCCCTAAGCATTGAATCTAAAGCTAAGTTAAAAAGCAATGGGGACATTGGGTATCCTTGGCGTTGTTAAAACAATTATAAGGTTGGACGATATTTAATATCTGAAGCTCACAACTAACAATATAATAAGTGTGTTATTGCATAGCTATTAAATTAGATACAATATATAATAATGCACTTGCGTTAGAAATCAATATAAATGTATAAGTATCAAAGGGTATTAGAAATAAGGATGACACTGCATATAATAGAAGCTGACATTCACATCTTAACCAGCAATTTGTTATCAAGATTGTATGTTCTAACAATGTGCTGAGTTGTAATCATATAGCAACCAGGGGGATTGCCTTAAGTTTATGATCTGTATGGACATTTCGATATGGATAAGGGCTGACACCATGAAAGAGTTTTTATTATGCTTAAGCTCAAATGAAACAAGACGAGTTAGAATTTGAAATGGAATCAACCAATCAACATCAAGCGCCAGGGTGTAACTGATAGATTTGGACAATGAGAATGGAAGCATATTCCTTTAAGAGATGATATCTTGTGTTTTCTTACAAATGGGAATGTACGTGTTAGAATATCATGAATATGTAATTATTTGTGTAACTTGTAACCCATAAATATGTGTGAAGAATGGAGCTGGAAGCTTTTGGATTGCAGCCAATAAGAGATGTATACTCTAATTTTGTAAGATGGATGCTTTACTTGCTGTTATTATTTACATTTTATTTTGAAGTAAACATTCATTACTTATTATTCAGACTTCTTTTCTGGACATTTAGTTATTTCAACCTTATTAGCCTGTGCCTCTGGACATTTTAATCTTTTCTCCCTTTATGCCATTGATCAACAGATAATTGCTAAGTAAATTATAACACACGTTTATTAGATCATTGAAGTACTCTCCAAATTGTCTATAGTGAACAACCTTACCTAGGTGCGCCCATGCAACCAACAAATGCTTTTTGGGCATCTAGACTGAAAAGCTTATTTGATGTATGGCGTGAGCATGATGCTTCAATCGCGACCTGGGACAAACCCAAGTTGATGGTCAGTCAATAAGGAGGGAGAAATAGATTGTAGACTACTAGCCTTCATTTTTGCAGCAACTTAAAATATAAATAAAGTAAAGTTATGGTTCAATAACAGCTTTCCAATTGTTTTTTTTTTTTTTTGCTGATTTGGATAAAGTATGTATCACATTGAATGAGGGATGGACGTCACTGTCTTTGTATTTTACGTAATAGTTCTAGTAATGAAGGGACTTTTTCAGATTGTAAACACTTATAGTATTCTGATATAAGGCCAGCCAGTCCCGGGGTTTTATATAGCCTTATGTTTGTGGCGTGATTATTTCCAGGGTTGTTATATATGACTCTAGCACTTCTCTTTGAACTATGGTGAAAACAGGCAGACCTTCTTCCCTCAATAGCTTATGCATAAGCATTGGAAGGGGTACCTTATAAAGGTCACAGTAATAATTCTGAAATGCTTTGTTAAGTTTTTATGATTTGGCTATTAACATGGGGGGGTATGCAGATTTGAGGGCTACTATATGTTCTCTCCATTTGTATGACTTGGTTATATTGGCCAACAATTTTCTGTCCCAATTTTCCCCATAAGAAAAACTTTTATTTAGCAAAATCAATCTGATTTGCATGTATGCGGCATGTGAGGGGGGCTGATTGGCATGTATGGGGTATGTGAGGAGGCTGATAGGCATGTATGGGGCATGTGAGGAGGCTGATTGGCATGTATAGGGCATGTGAGGGGGGCTGATTGGCATGCATAGGGCATGTGAGGGGGGCTGATTGGCATGTATAGGGCATGTGAGGGGGGCTGATTGGCATGTATGGGGCATATAAGGAGGCTGATTGGCCTGTATGGGGCATGTGAGGGGGGCTAATTGGCATATATGGGGCATGTGGGGAGGCCGATTGGCATGTATGGGGAATGTGGGGAGTTTCGATTGACATGTATGAGGTATGTGGGGAGGCAGATTGGCATGTATAAGGCAAGTAGGGAGGCTAATTGGCATGTGGGTAGATCTCACAGCATGTGGACAGGGCCGGATTAAGGGAATGGAGGCCCCTGGGCTAAGGGGGCCTCCATTCCCCCGTGAGGGTCCCCCCCGTGATCGGAGATGATTGCGCCCCCCCCCCCCCTAGTGATCGGAGCTGCCCAAGCTGCCCGCGCCCCCCCGGCACTTACCTCCTTCTCCGGCGCGCTATGCTCTCTTTACTGAGGAGATCTCATGAAAGTGAGACTCACAAGATCTCCTCAGTAAGGAGACTACAGCGCACCGGAGAAGGACTGCAGGGAAAGTGCTCAGCAGCACTGATCGCGCCCCCGCCGCCGACCGATCAATACTGCTGCTGAGCACTTTCAAGGGCCCCCTGGATGCCATAGGCCCCTGGGCTGTAGCCCAGTTAGCCCTATGGTTAATCCGGCCCTGCATGTGGAGAGGCTGATTTTTATGTAAGGGGCATGTGGTCAGGTCTGGTGGGAATGTGAAGAGGTCTGAGGGGCATGCTGGCTGTTTATAACTTTTTTATCCCCACTTCAACAGTTCCCTCCACAGCGATAATTGATACAGAAGCACCGCGAGCTACTGTGCAGAGACTGTAAGTACACTTTGAATTCTCCTCCGCTGGACACCACAGCAAGATAAGAGCTTTGTTGATTATTCTGAACATTTTGGCAATGTTGGATATGTTCTTTTACACTTAGCAAGATATTAGTAAATTATATTTTATTTTCAATGTATGTGAGTGCGGTATGTATGCGCATGTTTATACTGTTTATATGTTTATGCACACATATATAAAAGGTAAAGTTGGCTGTTTGCCATATCTATGGATATTTTTTGGCTCTTAGGTTCCGAATGCCCTAGAACATATATTATGGTTGGCTACATACATAATTCTGTGGCCTCTCATGAGTCTTCCCATTCAACATTATCCATACTGTCCGGGAGACTCCCGCATTTTGTGAGAGTCTCCCGGACTCCCGGTTGAGTGTGGCAATCTCCCGAATTCTGCCCACTTCACTAGGAAGTGCCCCACTTCCTAGTGAAGTGGGTAGAATTAGGTCCCAAACGCCACGATTCCTGGTGAATCGCGGTGTTTGGCCGCCCCCCCGCTGTCAAATGACGCATTTGCGTCATGACGTCACAGGGGGCGGGGCAAAAATGACGCAATTTTTGGCGCCCTGCCCCCCTCACGCCCACCTCCACTGGCAGGCTCCCGGAAGAGAGCCGAAGAAAGTTTGCAAGTATGACATTATCATCGAGGTACTCTTACAGCTTATGTTTCATATGTTGTCAGAATAGATCAGAGTTACACAAATATGTTGGAAATCACCAATGCCGGGATTTGCGTGTTTAAAATGTAGTCAATCCCCGAGAAGATCTATGGACATTAGAATAGAATGAATATATTTTTTCTGTTGAGTTTAAGAGTGTCCTTGGGTCAACAACCCCAGGCAAAGCTTTTAATTTGAAAATATGTCCGTGTTCAATACGGTGGGATTTTATGGGAATCTGTGCTCTACCCAATTTGGGTCACGACCAATAATCACATTTGGTGTATCAAGTAATACAGTTTAAGACAGTTGCTGAAAAAAATCTGATTGTTTGGAGTTAGGAGCATATTTGCTGATGAGAGTGCATTTGGTGTCATATAATTGGATGTTCAAAAGTAGGTACCTGCATTACGGGACTACATTCTCATTCAAAATAGTATATTGCATGGAGGGATGACTCCGTGCTGTCCCACCTTTCAGATAAGGTTCTACTTGATTCACCTCTGATCTCACCTGTATTTTGTATATTTGTTATAGTATTGTTAAAGAGGGCGCTTTAATTGAATACACAGTTGGTTTCTATAAAATTTGACTACCGTTTATATTTCCTCTCACCGGGATAGTAATTTGGGCTTTTTCATATATAGGGAAAGTGATGCTTGTCTCTTACTAAGTATATATGTACATATATATAAATATATTGGGTCTGATATAAATAATCTCTCTTTTGATAACCTAGTACATGTTATTTCTTTGTGTTTAGGGAGTGTAGAAACTCTGTATATTTGTTTGTTATGATATGCATACTTTGAGATAGATTCTGATGTGTGCTAATATTTCTTTACCTGCCTACTCGACTTTAGGCGGGTTATGGTTTGGGTTATACATGCGGGCGGTGGTGCTGACTGGCCCAGGCCGCACACCCCAAATTTGTGAGTTTGCCGGTATCTCCCCTCTCCAGCAAAAATGTTAATCCTATATTTGGGATTATTTCTGTTTCCCCACCCCCAGAGGGGATATATAACCCCCCCTCTTTTGCCCCTCCCCTTACCCATTGGAACACAGTACCTGAAGACAATTACTTTGACTCCATTAAGAGGCCAGGTCATATCTGACCAGTGACTCATAGATTGCTTATTAGTTGTAATACTTCCAATCCCTCCTTTTAAGTGATGGTTTCATTTCTGTCTCAAAACGCTAGAGGGCTTAACTCCCCTGCTAAACGAAGACTGGCGTTAACATCATTTCATAAAGTGAAAGCCGACATAATAGCAATTCAGGAGACACACTTTGCTGCCAAAGCCCCACCTGTCTTCAGGGACCGGCGGTTTCTTATATGTTACACTGAGAATAGGCCTCATAGAAAATGTGGTGTTGCCATTCTACTGAGTTCTAAGTGTTCCTTTAAACTTTCCACTACAGTGGAAGATAAGATGGGTAGATATCTGATAGTTATAGGACAATTGAATGAGAAATGGATAACTTTAGTGTCACTGTATGCCCCTAACTCCAGACAACTTCACTTCCTGAAAAATATTTTGGCTTTGATTGAAAAGGTTAAAAGAGGCAGTTTGGGTGAATTCAACCTAGTAGTGGAACCCAAATTAGACAGATCTCTAAAACGCGGATCTAAACAGTCACAATCCTCTACCACCTCGGAAATGGCCCCGGGTAGGCTTTTGGCCAAATTTGGTTTATATGACATATGGAGAACAGCTAACCAAAGATAGAGATTACACCTACTTTTCTACAGTTCACAATACCTACTCTAGGATTGATCTCATCCTCTCAGACAAATGGTCCTTACAAGATACACATAAAACGCAGATTCTCCCCATGTTGTGGTCTGACCACACTCCTGTGACGTGGACATGGAAATTTAACCGAACGCCCTTTGTGTTACGGCCATGGCGGCTGCCAGAACACCTATTATCCTCACTTGAGGCAAAATTAGAGATAAAAGATGCTATTCACTCCTTCGCACAAACTAATGACCCAGCTGATACCTCGGTCTTTACTTACTGGTGCGCCCTTAAGGCGGTAGTTCGGGGCAGGATTATTCAAGTAGCTTCTAGATTACATAATGCGAACTTGTATCTACAGACGAAACTAGAGGCGAAACTTAAACTTTTGGACACCCAGAACAAAACACACCCGTCCAAAGCGCTAAAACCTCGAGAGAACGCAGGTCAAAGCCGAATTGCAAAAACTCCTTATGCAGTGTACCCAAATGGCACTATCTAACCTACGCCAAAAATATATATATTTATATTTAGCATATAATGTTAAGCGAAGCCATTTTAGCTGAGGGCATTTAAAGTGCATGGATTTTGTTTTTCAGGCCCTTACCCATTCGGGGTTAAAGTTGTTTCATTCCCAGCCAATAGAATCCATGGGGAGTGGTTTTAGTCACCTCAATATGAACTCCCAGGGATTGCTGGATCTTTCCTTCCCGCGCTTTCACGGATGAAGGAGCTCCCTGAAGGATAAGATAAGACTGTTATCCCACTGTTTAAAGTTTTTATCACACTGTTTCTGCTATTGTGACTTATATCTCCTTTAGCTTGCTTCTGTTTCCAATTACCTTTCAGCTCTCCTCTCATTCTTCCTTCTCCTATTACATTCCCCCTTCCACTCACCCCCTCCCGCTCCCTTGTCATCTCCTTGTTTCACTCCCTCCCCGTTGCAGCGTGTCCCCATACCACATAAATCGTGCCCAGACCAAGAAGGAATGCAGCTGTCCCAGCTCGCCTCTCCGACGGGACTCAGCTCCTGTCTGCTGTCTGTGAGTCTGCTCCCTCCCCCTATCCCAGTCAGCACTGAAGGGCAATCAGCAGGGGGTTTAGCAGCTGTGAGTCCAGACAGGGCGACAGGCATGAGGGGAGGGGGGTCACCCGGAGATCACGTTCTCCAGAGAGGGCAGCAGTGCTGCCTGTCTCTGGAGTCAGCAACTTATCTGCAGGGTCTCAGAGTGTGCAGAGGAGGAGATCCCCTTCTCCTACCTCTGCAAGAGCCAGTAATATAGTTGTGGACCCCCAGACCTCACCATCTAGAAGGGGAGTTCAGATCTCAACCAGTGGGGGAGGCTTGGAGTCCTTAGCAGCCTCATACTGCTCTCCTGTTGGGACGCAAGCAGCAAGGGAGGCCAATTTCACTGTGCAGCAGGAGGCAGGAGGGGTTATGCCTCACAGACCCTGGCTGCACACTAACATAGGAGACAACATGACACAATTGAACAGTATTCCCCCCCTCATGCCCGAGGGATGGATTAGGGGCAGAGCCCGCCGTCCAGCCATACATAATGTTAGCTTTCAGCCCTTACACCCCCCTCAATTATATGCCCATACGGTTCCCCAAGCGGTGCTCCCCCCGCATTACACCTTTTCTACTCCAGTGCACGCAGCCGGGTTTGGTCAGCTGGGGTTGTCATATAGTGGCCTCAGCAGCGTCGTGGGTCATCCCCCGGCGCTGGTTTCTCAAGCCGATAATACTCAATCTTTGCCACACACTCTGCCCATCCCTTTGGCACATCCTCCACGAGCCCCGGGAGACCTGTCCCATGGTATCATGCCCACCTGGTCGCTGCCATACCCCCCTCCCAGCGTATCAGGTGTTCATAGTTATCCACAGAACTGGATTGCGCCCTACCCACCACCATCCAGTGAGGGGTACTTTAATGCCTTTAATCCTGATAGATCAAGCCAGCCTAACATGCCTTTTGTAGATCAGGGTATGCCCCACCTCTTACCTTGCCAACCGTTCCTTCTCTGATTCTACCTCTGATTCTCTCTCCCCTTCTTCCTCCCTTCCAGTCGGGGTCCCTCAGGGCTCTGTCCTTGGACCCTTACTATTCTCACTGTACACCTCTTCTCTGGGTGCACTCATCAGCTCCTTCGGCCTCAAGTACCACCTTTATGCTGATGACACTCAACTCTACCTTTCCTCTCCTGATCTCTCTCCCTCCCTTCTTTCCAGAGTATCCGCATGCCTCTCTGCCATCTCCTCCTGGATGTCCTCTAGATTTCTTAAACTCAATCTTGCTAAAACTGAACTCATTGTCTTTCCTCCCTCTCGTACCTCCTTCCCCTCTGACCTCTCCATCACTGTTGACAACTCATCTATCTCCCCTGTTCCCCAAATCCGCTGCCTAGGTGTCATCCTCGACTCCACTCTCTCCTTTGCCCCTCACATTCACTCTCTCGCCAAATCCTGCCGTTTCCAGCTTCGCAACATTGCCCGCATCCGGCCCTTCCTCTCCCAGGATGCCACCAAATCTCTCGTCCACTCTCTGATTATCTCCCGCTTGGACTACTGCAACCTTCTCCTTATCGGCCTCCCCCTCTCTCATATCGCTCCCCTTAGATCTGTACTTAACGCCGCTGCTAGGCTTATTTTCCTCTCTCACCGTTCCACCTCTGTATCCCCACTCTACCAAGCCCTTCACTGGCTCCCCTTCCCCTACAGAATCCTTTTCAAGCTCCTCACTCTGACTTACAAGGCCCTCGCCAACTCCACTGCTCCCTACATCTCTAACCTTATCTCTATTCACACTCCCTCCCACTCACTGCGATCGTCCAACGATCGTTGCCTCTCTTCCCCTCTGATTACCTCCTCTCACGCACGTATCCAAGACTTCTCCCGCGCCGCTCCCCTCCACTGGAACAAGCTCCCCCGCTCCATCAGAACTTCCCCTAATCTGTCCTCTTTCAAACGAACATTAAAAACCCACCTTTTCCTTAAAGCCTTCCAGTCTCATGCCTAAACTCCCACCGGTCGGCTACCTCTCTTTCTCATCCCTTCTTCCCTTCTCCCCCTTCCTCGACTCCGTCTCCGTTTCTCCCGTCTCTCCGTCTCATCCATGTGTCTGTCTGTCTTCCCCTCCCTTTAGATTGTTCGCTCCTTTGAGTAGGGCTCTCCTACCTTCTGTTTCCATCACTTTTAACTGCGCTCTCCAGCTACTCAGCTCACCTCCTCTCACTCCCTCTGCCCTCTGTCTCCTCTCGCTTCTCTCCGCTCCCCTCAGTGACTCTCAACCTGTCATCCGTGCCCACCCTCTTGGGCCATAGTTACCTGCCTATACTCACTTTTCCCCTCCCTCCCTCTCTTTCATGCTGTGCTTGAGCCCCCAGAGTTATAGTGCTTACTGTTACTTGTACTGTGCTGTTTCACCTTGTACTGTGCCATTGTTTGTCCTTGTACGGCGCTACGGATACTTTGTGGCGCCCTATAAATAAAAATTAATAATAATAATAATATGTAGGTCCCACCCATAATTTGGTCCGCCCCCCAGCCCCAGGTTTCTCATTTAATACTACAGCTCATCCAGTTAACCCAATCAGTAATGTGGTAGGTAATGTGAACCATTCGGTCATTGCGGATGTATCTAACATTCAGTCTGTTTCAGTGCCTGCTGCATCTGGTGTCGGAGTAAGCGCGGTAGCGCAAGGAGTACCCGTGATGGCAGGGAGCTCTGCTCTTCAAACTGAGTCAGCGGCTGCTTCGGCTGCGGGAGAAGAAACAACAATCCAGCCACTCATTTTGCCAAGGACATCTGCTCAAGGCGGTGAGTGTGAATCTGTTGTAACACATTACTCACATGCACATAGCCCTCCACTAGCCAGCACTAGCGAGGATTCAGATGAAGAAGGGCAGGGTCCGCGCAAGCTTTTGAAGATTCTGACAGAACACTTAGCGAAGCCCACTAGGGTTACCCCTTCAGGAATAACGCCTCCAACAGTGCTAGGAGGTCCCATGGTACGATGTGACAATACAGCCTTGTTAAGGGGTGTGCATCGCAGTTCAAGGGATAGGATAGAAAAAGGTTACTATGTCGATTTGTTTTGTTTCACCTCTACAGCCAAAAAAGAACTGCTGGCTGCCTGTAGTAGGGGTGGCATAGGGGAAGAGCATTACAGGACGATCCCAAACTGGTTGAGGGGATTTTGTATCATTGCAGCCATCTACGTGGAATCTAGGCCGGAGACTAGGGTGGATGTGTGGAGGTATCTGCACCTCATTAACGTTCTAATGATTAATGCGGGTGGGACAATTTGGAGACGCTACGATGAGAATTTTTGCAGCAAAGCGCACAAAATGCATACCATCCCATTCGGGTGTAAGGACGTGGCGTCATGGATGGTGCTGATGCTGCCAACCGAAGACTCTATACCTCCGGCAGGACCTAGGTTTCAGGGTCCGGGGAGGCGTAGTACTCCCCACAACAGCATGAACAGATGCTTTGCATACAATAAGGCCTCGTGCGGAAGGGGTGACTCGTGTAGATACAGGCACGTTTGCTCCAAATGCCGGGGTAGTCACCCAGCAAAGGATTGTACCAGACAGTCAACAGGAGTTGGCAGAGGGCGTGGAGCACCAGGGGGTGCTAACTAAAGGGCCATCCCCAATTGAATTAAAAGTTCTAGATACTTGGCTTAGTTTTTTCCCAGATGTTTCACAAGCTGAGTGTCTAGCCCAAGGCTTTCGTTATGGGTTTCAACTCCCAGTGGTAGGGGAAATTAGGTCATCTGCGGGCCGGAATCTGAAGTCAGCAATCATGCTCCCTGGTGTGCTGAAGGAGAAGGTTATGAAGGAGGTTAGCTTGGGTCGTATATTTGGGCCTTTTGATTCTCCCCCGATTCCCGGATTGATAATTTCTCCAGTAGGGGTTGTCCCTAAGAAGGCTGCGGGCAAGTATCGTTTAATACAGCATTTGTCACATCCCCCCGGTTTTTCAGTTAACGACGCCATAGATGCTAGCCATAGCTCGGTTAATTACCAGTCCTTTGAGGAAGCCCTAGCGTTAGTTAGGGATTTCGGACAAGGGGCCTTATTAGCCAAGCTAGACATAGAATCAGCCTTCCGACTGCTTCCTCTTCACCCGGAATCTTTTAGATTCATGGGTTTTAGGTTACAGGACGGTTTCTATATTGATCGTTGCCTCCCCATGGGGTGCTCGGTGTCATGCGCCTTTTTTGAAAAGTTTAGTTCTTTCCTGCATTGGTGTGTACAAGCAGGAACGGGTCATACAGGAATCGCCCATTATTTGGATGATTTCCTGTTCATAGGTCCTCCTTCATCATCATTATGTGCAGATACGCTCTTCTCTGCTAAGGCGTTGTTCAGAATAATGGGGGTCCCAGTGGTGCATGACAAGACTAAGGTTCCTAGCACTTGTTTGTCGTTTCTGGGCATCGAGATAGACACTATTGCAGGTTGTTGTCGTTTGCCTAGGGAAAAGGTGCATAAGTTGGAGGCAGCGGTTTCTGAAGTGCTTAGTTCACCGGGTAGCTCCTTGCGTCGGGTTCAGTCCCTCCTCGGATCACTCAATTTTGCATACAGGGTGATACCTATGGGACGTATTTTTTCCAGAAAATTGCAAATGGCCACAGCTGGTGTAAAGAGACCACATGCTAGGATACGCTTATCGGCTGAGATACAGGGAGACTTGAGAGTCTGGGCAACATTCTTGCAGACCTTTAATGGTGTACGGATATGGCCTAAGGAGCAAGTCTCAAATGTTTTGTTGGAATTACATACAGATGCTTCTGGGGCAAATGATTTTGGGGCCATTTTTCAGGACGAGTGGTGCGCAGCCACTTGGCCGGAGAAGTGGCGACGGAACGGTTTGGTGGCAAACTTGCTAGTCCTAGAGCTATTTCCAATAGTCTTAGCTATTGATCTTTGGTGCCATAGGTTAGCAGGCCAGAACGTTGTTTTCTGGTGTGATAACCTCAGGGTAGTGCAAGCGATCAATCGCCAGAGCGCAACGTCATTGCCAGCAGTTAACCTTCTACGCAGGCTCGTGTTAAAATGCTTGGAGAATGATATCATTTTCCGAACCAGACATGTGCCTGGAGAGGCGAATAAAGTGGCAGATGCGCTCTCGCGTTTCCAATGGCGCCGCTTTAGGGAGCTAGCTCCTATGGCTCAATTAACCGGCATTCCTTGTCCTTTTTCTGCATGGCAGTGGGTCGAGCCGGAATGATCGAGTTGGCGGAGTCATCTCTTGCACAATCGACAAGACGAGCGTATCAGGCAGCTTGGTGTCAGTGGGAAGCTTTCTTGCAATCCAGGGCCCCAAGTACTTCAGGTCAGGCGGAGGAAATTTTAGAATTTATGTGGGAAAAATATAATAAGGGTGTTAAAAAGTCGGCCATGGCATCAGCATTAGCGGGCATTTCGTTCATGGCTCAGTTACATGCAAAATTTGATCCCACTAGAGGTTTTATTATTTCCAAGGCAATGAAAGGTTGGGCTAGAACTCGCCCTTCTGTGCCTGATAGTAGGCGTCCTATCACGGTTTCCCTACTCAAGCAATTGATAATGTCGCTTGCGGAGGTCACTTCCAACTCCTATGAGAACACATTATTCAGCATAGCTTTTTCTATGGCATTTCACGGAGCGTTTAGAATTAGTGAACTAGTGGCCAACTCGAGAGTTTCCTTGGGTACAGCCCTTTTGGGAAAATACACTTTGGTTTCAAGTACACAGGTCTCCGTAAAAATTGCACGATCCAAAACGGATCAGTTTAGTAGAGGTCATTGGGTCACCCTGTCTCCTAGCAATGATGCGACTATATGACCGGTGGCTTTGTGTATTAAGTTTGCAGGGATTAGGCCCAAGGATAGCAAGGCTTGGTTAGTACACATTGATGGGTCACCCTTGTCTAAGTTTCAGTTTAATGCCATTTTTAAAAGTGCTGTGGTAAAGGTTGGTTTAGACCCAAAATTTTATGGAACACATTCGTTCCATATCGGAGCAGCTACAGCTGCTGCCATAGGAGGGGCCTCAGTACCCGATATTAAATTGTTGGGGCGATGGAAGTCTGATAATTATAAAAGATACATCAGACCTTAATGAAGTTATATGCTTATGTTGTTCGCATATGTTTAATTTTCTATTGTCTGCACTCTGATCGCTTGTCTTTACTTTTATCTTTCTGGTTCTCGTCCTCTTCTCCTTCTTACTCCTCCTCCTCCCCCCCTTTTTTCCTCGGTAATCCAGGGCGAGAGCTGCTTGCCGTGTTCAGCGGAGGCATGAAGGGATTTTTTCCCAATTTCTCCTACGGATCAAGGCCTGATTAGTGGTGAGCCTCCGGGGTTTTTTGGGTTGGTTCACCTTCATCTGGGTTACCGTTCCTTTACCTTCTTTTTCAGAACTAAACCTGTTTAGGTTGGTACTGCTATTGTCCCATCATGGGGTGTTAAACCATATGGGTTGGTACCTCATAGCTTATGTTAAACCACGATTGGTTGGTATATCTTGCCCGTTTGGGATATAAACCAGGCAGTGGTTGGTAGGCAAGGCATAGAGCCGTGTATTTTAGTAATGCAGTCAGGTTGGTGTAACAAATGGTAAACCATGACTTAATGTTCACCTTTTTGTTAAACCTCTAAAGGTTGGTAAGTTTACAGCCACAGATAAGCGTCAAATCGCATCCTTATTGAGCATATATATTTCTTAGTATCCCTCCCCCTCATCTGGGTGGTCGAAATAATCCTTATGTTGGTGCCCCCGTTAACCATAGCCGGAAAGGTTGTTATTTATAGTCTCACACAGGTAGTTTCCCTCTCTTTAGCTAAAGCAATTTTATTTATCAATTGGACATATTAGGCTTCTTAGTTATAATTCCAGCAATTCTAACATACACATAGTAGTATAAACCGGTTGGTTGGTCCGTTCCCCTCCTCCCGTCCCACATTTTCATATGATTTTGGTATTAAACCTTTTTGGTTGGTTTCAATAATATGTATGGCAATTGTTTAAAGTATCCCGAGATCGGGGTCATTGCTCGTTGGATCAGGTGTGCCTTGTATTGTGTACGGATATCGGGAAGTAAATGTAACTGTTAGGGTGCCTGTTTGGACCCTGGTTTATAGTCAAGGTTTTTATTTTTTATTTTTTATTTTTTTTTGAATATTTTGTGTTACTCTAGATCACCAATTCTTTCTATCTTCGGTTTACAGGCCGGAAGATAAACATTTGGATAATGGGACACTCATTTGTGTATTGGACTTCAAAACATCATTTGGCACATGAGTGGTCTAATTCCCCATGCCCTGTGGATATAAAATGGATGGGGAAGAGGGGCCTTTGTTGGTCATCCCTGGTGCCTTGGTTAGAAGAGGAATTGGCAAAATCACAACCTCCCGATATTCTTGTTTTACACCTTGGGGGTAACGATGTGGGGAAGACAAAATCACTGGCCCTCATCATAAGCATTAGAGAAGATTTACGTGCTATTCGGGCACGATGGCCTACAATTAGTATTTGTTGGTCTAACATTATCCCTCGCCTATCCTGGAGGTTTCCTATTCGCCCTTCTACACTTACGAGATTATTAAGAAAAATTAATAGCGTCACGGGGAAAGTGGTCAGAGAATTGGGGGGGGGTAGAGATTTTCCACCCATCCATTAAGGCGGATAATACACACCTGTTTCGGCCGGACGGTGTTCATTTCAATAAAGAGGGGATGGGGTTTTTCATTAGGGAGATTTATGAGCAATTAGGTTTGTGGTTTTTTTCTCGTGGTGGCGGGCTGGGAACCCGTTAAAGGGTACCAGCTATGGTAGGAGAGCAGTGCAGTCAACAAATAGTCACAACGGTGGTTATGATATTTGGCCGCACGTCACTGCCCCTTTCAAGTAACATTACTCTTGATCCTTCTGAGTGGAGGATCCCTTGGCATGCTTTGCGTGGCCGTCAATGTTGAGTCCAGAAGGGAGCAGTCATGTTGACGCCTGTTTAACACCGGCCAATGGTAAGGGAGTATTCCTTGGTTAGTTTGAATGCCATTTGGGCATTGCAGTATTTGGTTAGATGATTAGTTGTTTAGTTGACTGCAGTTTGCTCTCGCCACCACCAGGTGACTTTCATTAAATTGGTTTATAATTAATAAAAAACTGCGACCTTTTGCCAAAGTAGCTATACGTGTCTGTGTCTTTATTTCAATAGTTTAATTTACACTTATAAGGTAAGAAGGTTGGTAAAGTGCATGAAGGAAAGGCCATTAGCCATATGCATTTTATGTAAAGCGAAGCCATTTTAGCTGAGGGCACTTAAAGTGCATGGATTATGTTTTTCAGGCCCTTACCCATTCGGGGTTAAAGTTGTTTCATTCCCAGCCAATAGAATCCATGGGGAGTGGTTTTAGTCACCTCAATATGAACTCCCAGGGATTGCTACATCTTTCCTTCCCGCGCTTTCACGGATGCCTCCCCGCCCGCCAAGCTAGTTATTTGTTTGATTCTAACAAATCTTTTTTACAGAGGAGGCACAGTTGGTGGGAGAGCAGTGCAGTCAACGACTAGTCACAACGGTGGTTATGATATTTGGCCGTACGTCACTGCCCCTTTCAAGTAACATTACTCTTGATCCTTCTGAGTGGAGGATCCCTTGGCGTGCTTTGCGTGGCCGTCAATGTTGAGTCCAGAAGGGAGCAGTCATGTTGACGCCTGTTTAACACCGGCCAATGGTAAGGGAGTATTCCTTGGTTAGTTTGAATGCCATTTGGGCATTGCAGTATTTGGTTAGATGATTAGTTGTTTAGTTGACTGCAGTTTGCTCTCGCCACCACCAGGTGACTTTCATTAAATTGGTTTATAATTAATAAAAAACTGCGACCTTTTGCCAAAGTAGCTATACGTGTCTGTGTCTTTATTTCAATAGTTTAATTTAGACTTATAAGGTACGAAGGTTGGTAAGGTGCGTGAAGGAAAGGACATTAGCCATATGCATTTTAGTGATGTAGAAGTGTTTGAATAATCAGTCTGGATTACAAAATGTATTCTGGATTAAAAATGGAGTCTAGCAGCCATGATTGTATTTATATGCTACAACTGCAATGAAATTAAGTTTTGCAAGAAATGAAAATGTTTATCACTTTCATGCTTCAGGGAATGCTTTGCAAGGCCTTACTGTTTTGTCTTGGTGCTTATTTTGAAAAATAATGAAAAGAGAAAACAGCTACTATCATAACATAATTGCATTCCCCTTTATTAAACAGACGTACCCCAAACCACATCAGCCACAACATTAAATCAGAAGCATTCCCATTTAATTAACAGACCAATTTCACCCCTCCAAGCCCTGGCATTAATAGCATTCCCATTTAAGGCCACTTTCCCGCACCAGCCCCACAGTCAAATTAATAGCTTACAAGTTTCGACCACTTTTAATAGAGATTATTATTATTCAACACACCATTAGTATTATTACTACACACCACTGCGTGAATTTAATACTAATTTATTTTTTATAATTATTTACTTATGTTTTTATTGTATTAATCTAGTATATATTTATGTACCCCAAGAAATTCCCCCTTCTCTTCAACCTCCAGTCCCCCCCGTCCTATTCAGCCCCGCCAGGTTCTTTACAACCCCTCTGTTCATTACAGCCCCTCCCCCCTGTTTTTTACAGCCCATTTTGTATAATCCCCTCTCCCCACCCTCATTGCCCCCCAGCCCTGTATTTTACAACCCCTTCTCTCTATTCTTATCCTGATGTCACGTTTGTATTTCAGCTACACTGCAGAAAGCAAGAAGCCGGGCACCCTGTCACTAATAAATGACAGCCATGTGGGGAGTGTCATGAGGTCATGCATATAAAGGGTGGGCGTGGCTCCCCCTCGGCCTTGGACCCTGGGCAGCCGCACTGCCCACGTTACGGCCCTGCCCTTCAGTATCACTAGTACACTGTTAAATAATATTTTTTTTCCATTTCTGTACCTGGGACAGGGTATTCATGTGTTAAAGAGAGGCTACCCCTGCTCTCTAGGTTACCTTGGCATGGAGGTGTTGGGGTGTAGTTAAATTTTTTTGTGACAGGTTGGTTTTTATCCATTTTAGCCTGGTCTGATCTACTTACAGATCTCTTAGCTGCTGCTGTGCAGCTAAATTTGACCATACCCCAATGGGAGTAACAAATGTAATCACCAGTCAAGAGTAATAATAAGAAACTAGAGAGCAATGCATATATGAAATGGTTGCCAGTGGAAACTATCCCTCAAAGAGTAAAACTATTACATCATAATTTAGGGGAGTTAGGTATGGCTAGTTACAATAATCTTTTGATCAAAGATAAACGTGATGTGTAAAGATGCCAATAAATACAGTACAGTATCAAATATTATGTCTGGAGGTATTACATGCTGTCAGTTGAGATTGCAATCTAGCAGCTTAACAGTGTTGGATCAGTACAAGCAAATATCCAATACAGGACACATACAGTAATGTTAGCACCAGCAGTATTATGGAAGAGTATAAAGCCAGACCACAAAAAAAATCTGCAAACTATATCATAAACAGACAGTGCAACATGAATATTCGTGACTAAGATATTACTGGAGCGCAGTGATGTAACGGCGACAGAGAGCTTTATAATCACTAGGTAATGGTAGCTTACCTTAATGATACTTTTTCAGGTGAATACAGAGTAATATTTATAACTAGTATATACTAGATGTGTTGTTGGAAACACTATCAGGTCTGAAATATGCAAATACTCTATCTGAGCAATGGTAGGAAGTCTCAATTTGTCCCTTGCTGTGTACATGAAGTTATCAGATTGGATGCCAAAAATAGGTAAGCTTAACCTTAGTGACGTGGGTGGTTTCATCCAGCAAGAAAAGAAGGTGATTATTTCATGTGGAAAGGTGGTAGGGGGTTAGGTTGAACAGTCAGAGGTTTGTTAACAATTTGGTCAAAGACAGTTCTGACAAAGCTTGGAGCACTGGTGTGGAGTAAGTGAATAAACAACATCACTGGTGCAGGGTGAACTCTCCAGAGTAATATGGCAGTTAAATTTGACGTACAGGAGACCGGAAGGCAGATTGCTCCTGTCATGATATACTGAAAGTATTCACTCACCCTATGGCTGGGGAGTGATGGCATGTAACCTCAATGAGATATACAATTTGGTGAGTCATCCAGGGTGCCTCAAAAGAGACTCATTAGTACTCCACTAACCACTTGTCTTTCATTCAAAAAACACTGTGCTAGTAATATGTGTTGTGACTAGCCGCCAGGTCTGTATCTGAAGTTCATATGAAATGTTTCACGTGACAATGAACAGCAGAACGGTTTTCAACCTATCCAAGTGGAGGTGATTTTCTGCAGGTTTGGCACTGCTTAGTAAGCTGATGATAGGGGTCAGAGTCTATTCCGCAAATGTGTCGCATAGATTTTTAATTAAGTTCCCTTTCCATGCAATCATAGTTCCAGTGTACATAGTTTCAAGCTCTGCAAGATTCAGGTAGGTATTGTGCTGGTTCTGTTATATTTAGGGATGTGCACCGGCGACTTTTGGTGTCTCGTGTTTTGTGTTTTGGATTCGGATTTTCGTGATGTTTTGGGTTCGGATTTGTTTCGCAAAACACCTGCCAAAAGGTTTTGGTTCGGATTTAAGGTTTTGGATTCGGATTTTTTTTGAAAAAAGCATAAAAAGTTCAAAAATCAAGTTTTTGGGCTTATTTTCACTCCTACGCTATTATTAACCTCAATAACATTCAATAACAAGCATTTCCACTAATTTACAGTGTATTCTGAACACCTCACAATATAGTTATTAGTCCAAAACGTTGCAGCGAGGTATCTTTCTGGACTGCGTAGAGGAGTGGGTCACCACAATATAAATTAAAAACCCTGAACTTGTATGAATCGCACCAATAAATGTATCTGGACTGCGTAGAGGAGTGGTCACCACAATATAATTTAAAAACCCTGAACTTGTATGATTCGCACCAATAAATGTATCTGGACTGCGTAGAGGAGTGGTCACCACAATATATATAATAAGAAAACCATCAACTGGTCTGAATCGCACCAAAAAATGTACCTGGACAGCGTAGAGGAGTGGGTCACCACAATATAAATTAAAAACCCTGAACTTGTATGAATCGCACCAATAAATGTGTCTGGACTGCGTAGAGGAGTGGTCACCACAATATATATAATAAAAAAAACATCAACTGGTATGAATCGCACCGAATAATGTACCTGGACTGCGTAGAGGAGTGGGTCACCACAATATAATAAGAAAACCATCAACTGGTCTGAATCGCACCAAAAAATGTACCTGGACTGCGTAGAGGAGTGGGTCACCACAATATAAATTAAAAACCCTGAACTTGTATGAATCGCACCAATAAATGTATCTGGACTGCGTAGAGGAGATGTCACCACAATATATATAATAAGAAAACCATCAACTGGCCTGAATCGCACCAATAAATGTACCTGGACTGCGTAGAGGAGTGGGTCACCACAATATAATTTAAAAACCCTGAACTTGTATGATTCGCACCAATAAATGTGTCTGGACTGCGTAGAGGAGTGGTCACCACAATATATATAATAAGAAAACCATCAACTGGTCTGAATTGCACCAAAAAATGTACCTGGACTGCGTAGAGGAGTGGGTCACCACAATATAATTTAAAAACCCTGAACTTGTATGATTCGCACCAATAAATGTATCTTGACTGCGTAGAGGAGTGGTCACCACAATATTTATAATAAGAAAACCATCAACTGGTATGAATCGCACCGAATAATGTACCTGGACAGCATAGAGGAGTGGGTCACCACAATATAAATTAAAAACCCTGAACTTGTATGAATCGCACCAATAAATGTGTCTGGACTGCGTAGAGGAGTGGTCACCACAATATATATAATAAAAAAAACATCAACTGGTATGAATCGCACCGAATAATGTACCTGGACTGCGTAGAGGAGTGGGTCACCACAATATAATAAGAAAACCATCAACTGGTCTGAATCGCACCAAAAAATGTACCTGGACTGCGTAGAGGAGTGGGTCACCACAATATAAATTAAAAACCCTGAACTTGTATGAATCGCACCAATAAATGTATCTGGACTGCGTAGAGGAGTGGTCACCACAATATATATAATAAGAAAACCATCAACTGGCCTGAATCGCACCAATAAATGTACCTGGACTGCGTAGAGGAGTGGGTCACCACAATATAAATTAAAAACCCTGAACTTGTATGAATCGCACCAATAAATGTATCTGGACTGCGTAGAGGAGTGGTCACCACAGTATATATAATAAGAAAACCATCAACTGGCCTGAATCGCACCAATAAATGTACCTGGACTGCGTAGAGGAGTGGGTCACCACAATATAATTTAAAAACCCTGAACTTGTATGATTCGCACCAATAAATGTGTCTGGACTGCGTAGAGGAGTGGTCACCACAATATATATAATAAGAAAACCATCAACTGGTCTGAATTGCACCAAAAAATGTACCTGGACTGCGTAGAGGAGTGGGTCACCACAATATAATTTAAAAACCCTGAACTTGTATGATTCGCACCAATAAATGTATCTGGACTGCGTAGAGGAGTGGTCACCACAATATATATAATAAGAAAACCATCAACTGGTATGAATCGCACCGAATAATGTACCTGGACAGCATAGAGGAGTGGGTCACCACAATATAAATTAAAAACCCTGAACTTGTATGAATCGCACCAATAAATGTATCTGGACTGCGTAGAGGAGTGGTCACCACAATATAAATTAAAAACCCTGAACTTGTATGAATCGCACCAATAAATGTATCTGGACTGCGTAGAGGAGTGGTCACCACAATATAATTTAAAAACCCTGAACTTGTATGATTCGCACCAATAAATGTATCTGGACTGCGTAGAGGAGTGGTCACCACAATATATATAATAAGAAAACCATCAACTGGTATGAATCGCACCGAATAATGTACCTGGACTGCGTAGAGGAGTGGGTCACCACAATATAATAAGAAAACCATCAACTGGTCTGAATCGCACCAAAAAATGTACCTGGACTGCGTAGAGGAGTGGGTCACCACAATATAAATTAAAAACCCTGAACTTGTATGAATCGCACCAATAAATGTATCTGGACTGCGTAGAGGAGTGGTCACCACAATATATATAATAAGAAAACCATCAACTGGCCTGAATCGCACCAATAAATGTACCTGGACTGCGTAGAGGAGTGGGTCACCACAATATAATTTAAAAACCCTGAACTTGTATGATTCGCACCAATAAATGTGTCTGGACTGCGTAGAGGAGTGGTCACCACAATATATATAATAAGAAAACCATCAACTGGTCTGAATTGCACCAAAAAATGTACCTGGACTGCGTAGAGGAGTGGGTCACCACAATATAATTTAAAAACCCTGAACTTGTATGATTCGCACCAATAAATGTATCTTGACTGCGTAGAGGAGTGGTCACCACAATATTTATAATAAGAAAACCATCAACTGGTATGAATCGCACCGAATAATGTACCTGGACAGCATAGAGGAGTGGGTCACCACAATATAAATTAAAAACCCTAAACTTGTATGAATCGCACCAATAAATGTATCTGGACTGCGTAGAGGAGTGGTCACCACAATATAAATTAAAAACCCTGAACTTGTATGAATCGCACCAATAAATGTATCTGGACTGCGTAGAGGAGTGGTCACGACAATATAATTTAAAAACCCTGAACTTGTATGATTCGCACCAATAAATGTATCTGGACTGCGTAGAGGAGTGGTCACCACAATATATATAATAAGAAAACCATCAACTGGTATGAATCGCACCGAATAATGTACCTGGACTGCGTAGAGGAGTGGGTCACCACAATATAATAAGAAAACCATCAACTGGTCTTAATCGCTCCAAAAAATGTACCTGGACTGCGTAGAGGAGTGGTCCCTACAATATATTTAAAAAACCCTCCACGGGTCTGAATTCCAAAAAAAAGGATCTGGACTGCGTTATGGAGTGGCCCCGGTACCTAATTTGGTACCGGGGCCACAATACCTCCTCCAACCATGGTACAGAGCATTTATTATTGAGATCCCATCAAGTATGTTAAAGACTGACAGGAGTGACTTTTTCATTTAAAGGCTCCATCTTTCAAGTGTAGTGTTTGTAAGTCATATTATACTTTTTGTAAAATTTGTTTAATTTGTTCCTCTTTATGGTAACTACTAATAGAATTAAAGTATTAAATAGAAGCGGCAGTTCCTCTTTATGGGAATTAGTAATAGAATTAAAGTATTAAATAGAATTAAAGTATTAAATAGAGTGGTATAGAGTGGTAGTGTGGTATAGAGTGGTCCCCACAATATAATAATAAAACCCTCAACTGGTCAGAATTCCACCAAACAAGTATCTGGACTGCGTAGTGGGGTGGCCTCGGTACCCAATTTGATACCGGGGCCACAATAAAATAAATACACCCTCAACTGGTCAGAATTCCACCAAACAAGTATCTGGACTGCGTAGTGGGGTGGCCCCGGTACACAATATGATACCGGGCCACAATAAAATAAATACACCCTCAACTGGTCTGAATTCCACCAAACAAGTGTCTGGAATGCGTAGTGGGGTGGCCCCGGTACACAATTTGATACCGGGGCCACAATACCTCCTCCAAGTTCCAAGTGTAGTGTTTATAACATCTTAACACAACACTAATTCTAGCACGTCAAAACCTCTTGTTTTAAATAATGACAGTGTCACGAGCCGCGGCGGTACTCACAGCCGCTGCGGCTCGCTTCCTGCCTGCCCCAGCGTCCCGGCCGTCACCATGACGACCGGGACGTCACTTCCTCCTAACTCCCGACCGTTGCTGAGGCAACGGCCGGACGCCCAGCACTGTAGTGCCGCGTCCCGGCAACAGGGGACAGCTGGACGAGTGCGCAGGAAGATCTAATAGCCTGATGGCTATTAGACTGTGATTTTTTCATTAGTCAGCTCCTGAAAGTATTTTCAGAGCTAGACTCTGATTGGCTCATCTGTACATTTAAGGCAGTGAGGTCTGCAGCCTCTCTGCCGGTTATAGCGTTCTGTCCTCAGTCCTGCTGCCTGCTTGTACTATCCGTTTAGGTTCCTGCTACCTTAGATTTGACCACCCATGTTTGACCCCTGCTTGTTATTGGACCTGTGACCCTTCTCTTCTGACCTTGACCTTTTGCCTGGAATTCAGATTTTGCTTCTCTGCCTGTGAGTTTGACCCTTCGCTTGCCCTTGGATATTGCATCTTTGCCTGTGACCTTTGGACCTTGGATTCCTCTTATACTACAGTCCACCAATCACTCCACTTCTGGGAAACTCCTTTAAGTCAGTATACGCTACTCGACCCTCGGTCGCCCCGCAGCCCAGTCTGTCCCCACCACTAGGGGCTCCAGCGAACACCTTGCCTTCTGAGTAGTTCCCGAGTTTCACTGTACTGACCTGGGAGTTCCTAACACAGGGCATTTAACTTTTGATTTAATTTATTGAATTTGTTGGCATTTTCTTTTACATTTTGAACATGGCAAACGACTGTTGAATGGTCACATAATGCCAAAAAAATAGTTGCAAGATGGAATTGTCCTTGGGCCCTCCCACCCACCCTTATGTTGTTGAAATAGGACATGCACACTTTAACAAACCAATCATTTCAGCGACAGGGCCTACCAAACAACTGTGGCTGTAATGATTGGTTTGTTTGGGCCCCCACACCAAAAAAACAAATCATCTCTCCCTGTACATACTAAACAGGCTCTACTGAGGAAAGATGTCGTCCTCATCCTCAACCTCTGATTCCTCTCCCCCTACAGTTTGTACTTCCTCCTCCTCACACATTATAAATTCGTCCCCGCTGGACTCCACAACCACAGGTCCCTCTGTACTATCTGGAGGGCAATGCTGTACTTCATTGAGGAATTGATTATTCATTTTTATAAACATAATTTTTTCAACGTTGTGAGGAAGCAACCTCCTTCTCCGCTCACTGACCAGGTTCCCCGCTGCAATAAAAACTCTTTCCGAGTACACACTGGAGGGGGGACAACTCAGGTAAAATAGAGCCAGTTTGTACAGGGGCTTCCAAACTGCCTTTTGGAGTTCTACCACGTCACTACCTCTAGTTAATTTAGATTGCAAGGCTTGTAAATACTTTGAAGATAAAAAAAAGCAGGCTGCACAGACTGTGGAGCTAGAAAGTGAAATTAAATGGACCACGTTACTTTGGTGGCTAGCTATGCACCCCCCCCGCCCTACACTTGTAGTTGAATATAAAAAAAGCAGCCTGCATAGACTGTAGAACTAGAAATTCAAATATACAAAGAAATGGACAAAGGCAGTTTGGTATCTGTCTGCATCAGATCCCCTCTCCACTAGGAGTAAAATAGAAAACTATTCAGCCGTTATATAATCTAGAATATAAATAGAAATATAGAAATTGAGAAAGGCAATTTGGTATCTGTCTGCATCCTAATCATCAACATCCTCCTCAGCGCCAGCTACATCAATATCCTCCTCCCGGTGTACAACATTCACACCTTCATTAGCCAAATCTGTAACTGGACTGTGGGTGATCCTTCCAGCATATGCAGAAGGCGTGCTGCAAATGCTGGATGGAGTCACCTCTTCCCGTACAGTGATGGGAAGGTCAGGGTTCACAACCAACAACACCCTTGGACTTGCCTTGGGGATTTGTGATGTCATCTGTTTAGAAGGCAGAGTTCTTTGCTGTTTTGTTGTTGTTGCTGACAACATAACTCTCTTTAATTTTTTGTAGGGGGGGAGGAGGAGGGCTTAGATCCTTGGGTGAAGCTGGACCACTAGTCATGAACACGGGCCAGGGCCTAAGCCGTTCCTTGCCGCTCCGTGTCGTAAATGGCATATTGGCAACTTTACGTTTCTCCGCTGATGATTTTAAGTTTCTCTTTTTGCTACTTTTACGACGTTGATGGCATTTCATCGTCTATGTCATGACTAGTGGCAGCAGCTTCAGCATTAGGAGGAAGTGGGTCTGGATCTTTCCCTACTTTATCCTCCAAATGTTTGGTCTCCATTATATGTAGCACAAGATACTGCAGAATGTGTGAACTTGGTAATATTGCAGACAGTACCAATGAACTTATACTGCTGGATTGGTTTTGCAAATTTAGTTATAATTATTTTTTTTTTTAATTTATTTTTTTTGTGTGTTTTTATAACTTTTTTTTTATTTTTTAAAAACTTGGGAATAATGGGTAAATAACTATGCCCTTAGAAGCACAGAGCACAGGACACAGCACCACTGGACTGAACAGGACACAGCACAGGACCCAGCAGCACCACTGAACTCAGCAGGACAGAGCACAGGACACAGCACCACTGGACTGGACTGATATACTGCAGAATTTGTAATAATGCAGTACCACTGGACTTTTACTGCTGAATGTGTGAACTTGGTAATATTGCAGTACCAATGGTCTTATACTGCAGGATTGGTTGTGCAAATTTTGTTGTAATTACATTTTTTTTAAATTATTTTTTTGTATTTTTTTTTATAACTTTTTTTTAATTTTTTAAACACTTGGGAATAATGGGGAAATAACTATGCCCTTAGAAGCACAGAGCACAGGACACAGGACCACTGGACCACTGGACTGAACAGGACACAGCACAGGACCCAGCAGCACCACTGAACTCAAAATTTACAGAGCACAGCACACAGCACCACTGGACTTTTACTGTGTAATGTGTGAACTTGGTAATATTGCAGTACCAATGGGCTTATACTGCAGGATTGGTTTTGCAAATTTTGTTGTAATTAATTTTTTTTTAAATTATTTTTGGGTATTTTTTTTTATAACTTTTTTTAAATTTTTTAAACACTTGGGAATAATGGGGAAATAACTATGCCCTTAGAAGCACAGAGCACAGGACACAGGACCACTGGACCACTGGACTGAAGAGGACACAGCACAGGACCCATCAGCACCACTGAACTCAAAATTGACAGAGCACAGCACACAGCACCACTGGACTTTTACTGTTGAATGTGTGAACTTGGTAATATTGCAGTACCAATGGGCACACACAGCACCACTGGACTGATACTGCAGAACACAGCACAGCACAGAACTAAACAGCACAGCACAGAACTAAACAGCACAGCACGAGATCTACCAGGACAGAGGACCACCTAACACACCCTCCCTCTACCCTGATCAATGCCCGAGTGAAGATGGCGGCGACTAGCGGGGAATTAATAGGATCCGAGTATCGCGAGATCCGACAGCGGGATTTTGACTCAGAGCCTCGGTATCAAGTTTTCATTTGGCGCCAATACCCGGATCTGTCTCAGATCCGACTCGGATCGGAAAGGTTCGGGTGGGCTCGGATTCACAAAATCCGAGTGTGCTCATCTCTAGTTATATTGGAAACAGAGATGGTGCCAAACAGTGAAGCCAAGGCAGGCATGCATTGTGCTCCATTCACCCGCGTGCAAATGGCGGGAAGGGTTTCTCAGACAGGCTCGGGAAAGTCCCTATATGTGCACCAAAGTCGTAGTTAAACAAGCCTGGGAACCTTCTCAGACAGGATCCGTTGTTGGGTATGAGAATTGCTGAGTAGAAGATAACTGATGGTTAAACTTTTTTTTACCCTGCAAGGGCCCATTATGATTTTCATTGTGAGCAATATGGATCATTGCATCAGCCCTCCAGTAGCCCCAAGAGAGATGATTTCTGTAGCTGTATATGCGACTGAGAACATGACCATACTGTAATTGGCCTAAGCTTACCCGACCCTTTCCCTGTAAGTGGAAGGAGTTACAAGTGTAACATGCATTCAAATCTGCATATGGACATATGGTTATGCATATTATCTGCACATGCACAGTACTAACATATGCATTTAATTCTAAGCAAACAAATGCTGGTCCAACTCAACATCAGCTCTAGTACCGTTAGAAATGAAAAGTGATAACATATAGCAACATTTTGCTATTGTGAATAAATTTCAATGTAAGTTTGTGTCCTTTATTCTTAAATATAGATTATAATTTTAGCCAGTTCCACTTGACTTGCTGTATGGAAAGGAAAACCCTGTGAGAGGGTAACAGTAAGTGCACACCAATGGATTCCGCTGCACGTATTCCAAATATAAAGACATCACCTCTTTGTCTAAGCAGAAGTTTGCTGTTTTACACTGCGCACAAAGTATTATTTTCATTTTTCAAGATACAGAGAAAATTAATTGTAAATTATATTCACTTTACATTGAATTAATTCCATTAATTTATTAGCTACATTTTATATCTGAAGTTTATTGTGGTAAATTGTGGCACATTAATAATATGTAGGAGTGAAAGTAATCACATTCACGTAGTGCACAATAAAACACTGCTGTTTTTGTATCTTTTTTTTTTTAGACTATCATTATGTTATATTTTTTTGTGTCAAGTAATCCTATCAAGATATATGTAAACGAACAAGGATTATACATAAAAATAAATCTAGTAAAAATACAAATACAGGAGATGAGAATAAAATTCAAGAGGGTCAGGAGATAATGAAGATTATGCTTCAATATTAGGATTATGATTTTAGTTCTTTATTTCAATAAATGTGGATAGAGATCTTTTATATCAGGGACATGGCTTAGCTGTAAGGGAAAAGTAATCTTCTGGGAATTATATACAAGGACTCCACATAATTTTTATTGGATGGCTGATGAACTGAATAAAGGCTAGGATAGTACTGCTTTAATTTCTTCTCTTAATTTTCATATAAATTGATACAGTCAGTCGTAGAGGAGTGCAAAGCATTAGACTGCTCTGCTTTCCCTAAAATATGTAGCTCATTAGATGCAAATAAAACTGTTTTTACACTTGATTACGCATTCACATCAGAATGCCCAGAACACTTTTAGGGTTATTTATCAAAAGTAACATTTTGTTTATAGCAATGCACTCTGTTTTCAAAACTCTGTGCTTAACTCTTTGTTTGAAGCGCTGAATCCATGCTACATAGGCAGTGGAAGTAGTTGTTATTCTCAACAATAGCTGCAAACGAGTAAAGCCAAGTAAATAAGTAGAACCTTGACCGCTGTTCTTTATTAGTTGGCAAAAGTGAACTCACTCCAGAGATATTTCAAGCTATAGATAAGTAAAGTCCGTAGTGGCAACAATATGAATATTCTCTGTAGGATTATTAAGGTTTAACATCTTATGTGTGTCCATATCTCTCCCAAGCTAGGATTATTTTCCCTCTTTTAAACTTAACATTCAAAAATGCAATTAATATAATAAAAAAAAATTTATAATGAGTATGTATCTGTCAATTCATCTGGTACATTACATGCAATACTCAGTAAAATATTTTGGAGTTTGGTGTAACACATATGGCAGAGGCAAGAGCAGGATTTCTGCTATATAATAGGATCTACCACAATGACAAAACATGTTTTAATTTTATTTCCTTACTTTCTTCTCAAACACCATATTAAGTGAGTGTCTGTATTTGGTTTTGTTATTCTTCAACTAACATTTCTTAGCATTCTTAAACATTACAGATCTGATTAATCAAGAAACGTAAGTCTGGTTGCATGCCGTATTTTGCGTGCAATTACTCTGCTTGCTCAAAAACTGACTTTATGCCAGTGAGCACAACTGCATCCAATTCATGTTCAAATGCAAATGACACTTGCGACTACCTGCGACTTTAAGGATGGAATGGGGAAGGGAAGGGAAGGGCGTATGCAGGTATCAATGTGCAATAAAGGCGTGCAAAGGTCGAGCGTACGGACATTCCTCCAATTCAAGCTCTGAACATCTCTCAAGTACACCTATTTTAGCCGTATCACTTGCACCAGCTACAGGGCAGGTGTAAGTGATGACTGAGAGTGATGACGGACGCATATGCATGCCAGAAAATTGTGCTTGCATGTAAAAGAAACTGTAAAAATGCATTTTACGTACAGTACACAGTAATAACATGCTGCGGAATTAGTGGCGCTATATAAATAAATGATGATGATGATGATGATAACATCCTGATATTCTTCATGCATTTTTATAGGACAAAATGATGTGGTGCTGAGAGAAAGTGAGTAATAAATATAATGGTGCATTTGCCATAAGCATGTTTTGTAAAAATGTGAAGCTGTAACTTGCAGAAACAGAGCTGCATTGCAAATTAAGGAAAGCAGGAATGAGTTGTTCTATAAAAAGTAAAACATATGCTAAGAAACGATTAACAGATTTCAGACGGACACCTTCAAAACATAACTGATGCAATGTCAGTTTTTGATCGGCCAGTTATTTCTGTTTAAACCTGTATTTATATTTCTTACATATTTTCAGAAAGACAACTTTTCTTTCTCAACAAAGAAATACAGCATTTAACATCTATCCCAGAATACTTTCAAACCAGTTATAAGCAGCTGTGTTAATGTGCAGAAGGTGTCACTACTTTGAGAGAGCTTTGGTACTGCCCTCCATGGAGATCCAGCGCCATTTCACAGACATATACAGAAGGGGTAGGATAGTTCTTGGCAGTTTCCAGTGCAGTTGGCCAGCATCACTGCTCAAACAGAAACAGGAGGGGTGGTGGTGTTCTTGGCAGTCTTCAGTGACATTGCTCTGTGCCATAGCTCACATAGAAACAGGACAGGTGGCAATGTTCTTGGCAGTCTACTGTATCAGTGTCATTGCTTAGCATCATTGCCGAAACAATAAGGGTGGCAGTGTTCTTAAAAGTCTCCAGTGATATTGCTCTGTGCCATAGCTCACACAGAAACAGGAGGGGTGGTAGTTCTTGTCATTTTCCAGTCTCCAGTGACATTGCTAAGTGTCATTGCTAATACAAAAACAGGGGTAGCAGACAGTGTACTTATCACTCTTCAGTTTCCAGTCACATTGTTATGTGCCATCTATATGGACTCAGATCAGTTCACAGAAAACCAGGAGCACCAAGCATCTGCTAGCACCAGTCATGAAAATACAAATCTCTGTACATCATCTGCTAAAGCTTATGTTCCAGTGCATAGTGGTTTTAAGTCAGGGAATCAGAAATCCCAAAAAAGGTAAAGTAAAAAACACCTCTAATCAAGGGAAAGTTAACTGTAGAAAAAGATAAAATTGCCAACATGCCATTCTACACACGCAGTGGCAATGAAAGAATCAGGCCTTTGCCTTTCTGTATGAGTGCTGTTTCTGTAACTGTCTGTGAGGCATCTTTTTGTAAGGTCAGTTGATGCAAGACCTTGTCAGTCTGAGTCAAAAAGAGGTGCCCAAATACTTTTAAGTGTAAAAGCCGAGCTGGAAAAAACAGTAAGGCAGTAGAGGAAACTGTATGTTCATAATCAGAAATTACACAAATCCCTGCGGAGAGTCTATCCACGAGTGCTATGTCTAAGGCTGACCTTTCTGTCACTGCACTCATAAAGATGCCTCCTTTCAGCATTTCTGCAGATGTATGGATGAGCAGCCCAAGTTTAGCTGGTGATACACAAATTGAGGATGCCACCTTGGATTTGCAACAGGATGAGGGGGATATTTGTGTAGCTGATGATGGCGCTAATGACGATGTAGATGAGGATGATGTTGTTTGTTTATGTCCTGCACCAGTGGAAGCAGTTCCTGTGATAAGAAGAAGGCCAGTGATAAAAAAAGAAGGCCATTGTCATGCCTGGACATAAGACCAAACAATCCCCCTCTTATGTGTGGAATTATTTTTACCCAATCCTGACAACAGTTGTCTAGTCATTTGTAGCATTTGCAAAGTCACGGTCAGTATAGGTAGGGACCTTAACCATCTAGGAACCTCATCCATGTTACACCATTTGAAGAGAGTTCATGGGAAGCTTTTGGGAAAATCAGAAACGTATGCTAAAAAAATAACAACAAGCAGTCCAGCATCAGCTAGCTCCCTTTTCTCAGCTAGATCCCAGCACCTGCAATTTACACCCACAACACCTTTCTCATCAATATCGTCACTAGTGATTGGAGTTAGTCCTGCATCCAAGTTGCTAAGGCTAGATGACTCCTCCACTATCCAGGATTCCTCTGAAGAATTCTTGAGCGTTAGTCCCGCTGCTCCTGCTGCTACTGCCGGGGGTGGATCTTCATCCTAGAAGCAGAAGAAGACTACTAGTAGTTTACAACAATTGGCTGTCAAACAATCCTTTGCAAGAGGAAGCAAGTATGATAGTTGTCACCCAGTCACAAAGTGGATCACAGATGCCATGGCGACTATTCATGTATTAGATCTGCGTCAAAAATCCACTATTAATGCAGTTGGTTTTAGACAGTTAATTGAGGTCTTGTGTCCCCGTTACCAAAATCCATCACAACACAAGTTTACTAGAAAAGCAATTCCCCACCTCTACCAGAAGGTTCGTAAAAATTTATTTTTTGGCTACAAAATGCCACCAGCAGGCAGGGCCGGATTAACGGAATGGAGGCCTCTGGGCTAAGGGGGCCCCCATTCCCCCGTGATGCCCCCCCGTTAGCAGACTGGCCCCCATCCTGATCAGTAATTCTGCTGAGCTCTGTTAAGGGCCCCCTGGATGCCCGAGGCCCCTGGGCTGTAGCCCAGTTAGACCTCGGGTTAATCCGGCCCTGCCAGCAGCATGTATCCACCTTTTTCAGAGGCAGGCTACTCTGTGTCTTCACTAGGAGGCATACCACTGACAATCTGTTAGGAAAACTAAGGGATGTCATTGCAATATTATCCCACTTGGACTCTCCTCAGGATATGACATTTCTGATAATGCCACCAATATTGTGGAGCATTACAGCTGGTTGAATTCCACCACATTCCCTGTTTTACTCACACAATGAACTTGGTGGTGCAGAGCTCTTTGCAATATGACAGTGACGTGCAGGAGAAGCTGTCTGTGGCCCAATAAATATTTGGGACATTTCCGGTAATCTGCAACAGCATGTAGGAGATTGCAACAACTACAATAACAATTTAATTTGCCCTGCCCCTAACTGAAGCAAGAGGGAGTTACAAGCTAGTATTCAACCCTTGATAAGTTTCTGAGGATGGAGGAACAGCGAAATGCCATCCACGCTTACTCCACAAGGCATGAGTTTGGGAAAGGAGAGGGGGATTGTATTTTAGTCCACTGCAGTGGAGAATACTTTCTGTGTTGTGCAAGGTGCTAAAACCATTCAAAGTAGTTACCTGTGAAGGGAGTTCAGACACTGCTAGCTTGAGCCAAGTGATTTTCTTAATTAGACTTTTGGAAAAGCAGCATGAGAAACTGAAGGAGGAGATGAAACAAAGCAATTACGCTAAGTATGTCAAATTTGTAGATCAAGTACTTTATTCGCTTCACCAGGATCTAAGAGTTATCAAAGTCTTGAAATCGGATCACTACATTTTGCGACTGTGCTTGATGCTAGATTTAAGAGCTATGTCTTCTCTTTGTTTCCAACTGACCCAGATCTCAAGAGATGCAATGAGCTACTGGTGAGCAAGTTGACAGCTCAATTGGTACGTGACACCACAGCGTCTCCTCCTTCAGTTTCTCAGGCAACTGCTGCTAGGAAAAAAACTAGCTTTTCCAAGAGACCCAGGGATGATGCAGATGACTCAGCACAACATTTGAAATCTGGTCTAAAAGAA
Source organism: Mixophyes fleayi (assembly GCF_038048845.1). Lineage (NCBI taxonomy): Eukaryota > Metazoa > Chordata > Amphibia > Anura > Limnodynastidae > Mixophyes > Mixophyes fleayi. Next base: position 177,606,342 of record NC_134402.1, read on the forward strand.
TTGACCTAAAACCATGACACCTCTGCCGTAACTCCACCTGATCCTACTATCAACATCCCAAGCATTGTGAAGTATTATTTTAACAACAGCATACAAATAGACACATCAGAGAGTCCCTTTACATACTGGCAGGAAAAAATGGCAATCTGGAGACCCATGTACCAACTCGCTTTGCAATACCTAAGAGGGCCACCCTCCAGTGTATACTCAGAAAGAGTTTTCAGCACAGCCCAGAACCTTGTCAGTGATTGGTGTAGGAGGCTACTTCCTAAAAATGTGTAAAAATGAACTACAAATTCCACGAGGAAGGCCTTTACCGCAAATTACATCAAGGTACAGAGACTTCTGTAATGGTGGATTCCAGCGGGAATTACATAATATTGCCTGAGGATGATTTATGCACTGATGATGGTGAGGATGATGACAACAACATCTTGCCACTGTAGAGTTCATTGACAGCAATATTGGGCTTAAGGCAGTTAAGCTATTATTAGCTTGTTTTGTGGGGGCCCAAAAAAACCAAGCACTTCAGCCATAAAAGTGCCACTCCTTGTCGCTGGAGTGATTGGTTTGTTAAATTGTACATATCCTTTTTAATATCTAACATATGGATATTAGGGAGGGCCCAAACACAATTCCATCTTTCACCGCTTTTCTTTTCTGCCACTGCTGTGTGACAATGTTTTCTACCTGTACTAATAATTGCCTTGTGTTTGTGCCATTGCTCTGGCGATTAGTAACCAGCCAGCTTGCTGCATTCTTAAAGTTCATTGACAGCTCTGTTATCTTAGCTGCCTTAAGGCCATTGGTAGCTTGTTTTGTGGGAGCTCAAACAAGCCAAGCCCTTCAGCCATGAAAGTGGCATTCCTTGTCGCTGAAGTGGTTGGTTTGCTAAACTGTATCTGCTACCCCTTCTGTTTCTGCGTGAGTTTTTTAAACCTTTTTAACATATGGGTGGGTGAGATTCCATCTTGCACCACTTTTCTTTTCTGCCACTGCTGTGTGGCAATATTTCCTAGATGTGCTGTGAGCTGCTGTGTGTTTCTGCCATTGCTCTGTCGCTTAGTATCCAGCCAGCTCGCTGCATTCTTTCTTTCGAAGGTATATGAAAATAATATTGTGACCTTTTAGTTGTTCAAAATTGGCTGTAAATGTCTGTAAATACAGATTCAAAACCAAAACACGCGAGGGCGGTTTTGTCAAAACCAAAACCAAAATATGAAGTTAATGCGGATCCAAAACCAAAACCAAAACGCGGGGGTCAGGGAACATCTCTACTTCCCAGGTACCATTGTCTGAAGTCTCCCTATTTTCGCTAATTGTTCTGACAATGACATTTCCACAGCACTTCACTCTGCTAACCATTAGCAACTTTTAGTGCCAGATTAGTGAACACTTGGGAAAAAAACACCTTAAATGCAACTAGAACATATGCAATTAAACCCACAATGGTTCCTCTAACTAAATAGCAATAAAGAAAACTGTTGTTGCAATTAAATTAAAAGACAAATTTTCTAAGCTTTGTTCCCCAGCACTAATGTAAGCAGTCTACAAGCTGGTAACTGATTGAGGAGTGTGGAACTGTACATCACACAGAATAAGTCAGTTAATACTAGGCTTTACTATAAATAAATAAGTGAAAATAATGGTCATTTGTATTTTTTGTTTTACTTTTGAGTGATTGTATACCGGGTAAGGGTTTGATGACCTTTGATCAATATACATAGTAAGGCGTCTTCGTGAGATCTTCATCAGTACATCATAGATCTAGAGTAACTTGAACAGATTACTACAATTCCAATGTAAGTATGCTTCTCCAGAATATGGTTCTGCACCCCCACAGCTATCGGCAAGTATTACCAATATCTTAAAATGTGATATTTTGCCCTGACATGAAGGACAAGCAGCGAGTTTCTCAGAATTTTAGATTGCAAATTGCAATCACAAAACATAATAAAAGTTATTGCATCTTTTACATACATGAAGCCTATTATAAAAGTGATCTGCAGCAATCAGCACATTTATTAATAAACTATGATTTATTGTAAGTCAAATCTAACTTTATAAAAATGCCTGCTTTATCACTTTGTACATTTAAATCTTTGCATTTAAGTTTATGATTTTTTTTTTTATTCAATGATTATCCTTGCTTGAATTCCACACTACTTAACATCAACCATAATCTTATGCAGAAAAACAACACAATTGTTGCCTAAAATATTGGTTGACCAATATATTTATGTTAAGTGGAGTCCGGAATGACTCTTATTTAGAAATCCACATTCTTGGATATTAAAATCTGTTGTAAATGACAGTAAACCAATTTAATTTTAGAACTAATGTAAAAACTCATTGGCGTTTGCTATGCCTCAATACCACTGAAAAAAAGGTTAGCACAGTGTCCAGCGTATAATGTCAAAGCCTTTTTTTTTTTTTTTTACATGTATGCAATTGATTTAAGGGTTTAAAATGAATATAATCGGTGATAGTTGATTAAAATATGACAGGTGAAAATCCTCACATGATTGGATATGTAATCTTTGATTTGGGTAGCATAAAAGCAGATTTTACCAGAAATCTTCGTCAATGTAATTCCCATCTGGAGCAATGATTACTGTTGAAAGAACAGGTTCAAAGGAATGTCTTTTTTAGAACATCTGCAAAGTAAAAGGAAACAATTGGAGGGTACTTAATCCCTCTTAGAAGAGCAGGTGGTTTAGACACAATCATAATTCTGCTGATGAAAACCACATAGTAAAGATGTAAAAGTTGAATAAGCTTGTGTTGTATTTAGCTTCTGCAATCCCCTATTAAGCTCTGCTACATACTGTCCTCAAACAGAAAAGGTATCACGGAAAGTAGCTGGGGAAAGTGATGAATCAGTGTGATCTATCACGCACAACTTTATGGTTAGAGAAATGCATTTATTAAAATATGTTACACATAGAAGGCATGATTCATTAAGGAATGCAAATGCCGATATGTATCGTATTTTGCATAAATCGCTATGTGAATGCCCAGAAACTAACCATACTTCAGAGAATGCAGCAACGTCCAAGTCATCTTCGAGCGCCAAGGACCCTTACTACAGCCTATAATTTCATGGGTCGGAATGAGGAAGGGAATGTACAGTATGTAGTCAATGTAAGGTTGTGACAAGCTCGAGCAAGGGCAGCAGTGTCCGTCTGAAGCTTTGGGCGTCTCAAAAGTACGTATTTTTCTGTCATATCATTTACACCAGCTGCAGGTCAGGTGTAAGTGCCGATTACTAATGGTGACGATTGCGTATGCATGCTAGAACATGTGTTTGCAAACTGTAAAAATTCATTTTGAGTACAGTAAACATTCCGAACATCCTAATAAATGTATTTTATGGAGGGGTGATAAAAAAAAATTAATTATGCTTAGTCATTAATGACTATGGGCCAGATTCATTAAGGATCTTAACTTAAGAAACTTCTTATTTCAGTCTCCTGGACAAAACCATGTTACAATGCAAGGGGTGCAAATTAGTATTCTGTTTTGCACATAAGTTAAATACTGACTGTTTTTTCATGTAGCACATTTTTTAAGAACACACAATATATTCATTTTGCGTGCCTTACTGAATCTGACCCTAAATGTTCTAGAAATTCGAAATGTCGAGAAAATGGGAAATATTCATAAATCTTTCTATTGCCCAGAAAAGCAGTTTGACATCACTGGCAAAAGAATCATCTTTTAGACAGCCTTCAGGGGTCTCAGGCATCAGTTGCAGGCATGGTAGTGCAGAAACAGAATTATCACATAAAACTGTGATGTTAGTATAAATAGACACCTGTATCAAATCTATCTGTGTAGACAGATCATAAAGGAACTGGAAAATGTAGTTTACTTATCCACTTCCTCTGAGAGGTCTTGAATAGCCAAAGTAAACAAAATATCAGCAATCCCTGGCCTATGATTATGGAGTTAAGGACAAGAGAGTCTAAATGAGCCTTCAGCCTTTACCAGCAAAGCCCACTCCCCTTTTGCACGGCTGAAAACAGGTTAAGTCTTGATGATGGGACACTAACAGTCCTCTTCTCCTAGGTTTACCATGCTATGCAACTGGTGGTGCAAGAGGGACCAGAAATCAAGAGACATTTATAATCTGAGATAGGGAACTGATGGGCAGCTCAGGTTCAATGTAAGGAAATGAGGTCAGAGTCACAAGACAGGGAAGGTCAGAAGCTAGCCACATCAGTAACACTCTTAGCTAAACAATAGCCAAAATAACATGTTGCTTAGGCACAGTATTATGTACTGAGAATACTTTTGAACCTATCTAATAGAAGAATAGAGACATGGACACATGCTTAAGCAGGAAAGGAGCATTCCTGGCATTGGAGCAGAGTAGCTTCAGAGAATTCCACCTAGAGTGGTGGTATGGGACAACCAGGGCCGCCGAGAGGGATGGGCCCAAGCTGCCGGCATTTTTTCTTTCTTTTTTATTTTGTTAACATAATTTTTCTTTTTTCTTGTGCGCAGGAAGGAGGGGGGGCTGTCATGCCCAACATTCAGTGAAGAGCGGTGCAGAGAGCAAGGAGCAAGAGGTCAGAAGACAGAAGTCGGAAGGCAGAAGAATAGAAAATAGATGAAATAAGACAATACAAAGGTAAGTAAAGGAACGGAGGAAAGGGGAGAAAAGCAGAAAGACACAATGTGATGAAGAAGGGGGGAGCAGCATGGCTTAGTGGGATGGAGAAGGGGAGGGGAGCAGCATGGTACAGGGAGATGAAGAAGGAGGTGGGGGAGCAGCATGGCACAGTGAGAGGAAGAAGGAGGGGGGGAGCAGCATGGCACAGTGAGATGAAGAAAGGGGGCAGCATGGCACAGTGATGAAGAGGATGGGGGGAGCAGCATTGCCCAGTGTGATGAAGGGGGGGAGAAGCATGGCACAGAGTGATGAAGGGGGGGCAGCATGGCACAGAGTGATGAAGGGGGGGCAGCATGGCACAGTGTGATGAATGGGGCCAGGTGAAGGGAGGGAAAGCAAAATGGAGAGATATGATAGCACAGGGGGCTTGTGGCAATAAGGTCTCTTTATTAACATATTATGGGACAATTAGTTATTTATTGACAGTGATGGTTGTGGGGAAATAGGTATATATTTATGAAATGTAAATACTATTAATTTATTGCTGGGTCTGTTTTGAGGGAAAGAAATAGGTTTACTTATTAAATGGGAATATTATTATCTTAATGTTGGGGCTAATAATTAGGAGGAAGGCCTAATTATTAATCGTGGGCGCTCATGATTTAACACCAGGGCTGGTAGGAATTTTCTAAATACCCATTTTTTTCCAAATAGGGCCCCCAACATTCCTGGACCCAGACAAGCCACAACTAAAGAAACCAGCAGTCACAGGTGGTGAAAGTGACAAGAACAGGTAGGAAAGAGCAGGAGAGTCTATTGTAGATGTGATTCTAGTGGGACAATCCCAATTTTTGAGTGCTCTGCCCAATGTAAGGGGCAGGCCAAGTCTGTGAACTCTTTATGTACACACTGCATTCTATATATACTACACTATGGTGCTAGATGTCCTTAGTGCCAATGATGTACACAGCAATGCATGTTTTTTTCTGTAGGAGGGTGGACTAGCACTTTTCACCTGCTAGCTACGCTCCAATGATGCATAGCCACGCCCCCAATTGTACAGCTAGTCCTACTTTTCCGCATAAATATTTTACCATGTTCAACTATAAGGGGGCCCCATGAAGTTGCTGTATCGTGGTCCTGAATTCCTCTTGGCATCTCTAATGACAATACCACTACTTATGGATTATATTCTGTGTATTATCTACCCATCTTCAGTTTATAACTTATATGAAAACTAAGAGATGGGAATCATACATATTAATGGGCCCAACTCAAACTATTTCTTCTGGACCATAGAACTTCTGGTCAACAAGTAAAACATTGAAAATGTTTGTGTCCAAAATATGATTTACCTTCAGTCTCTTATTTAAAATAATTGATTACAGTAGTAAGATATGGAAGACATTGAGAATATGTAGAGTGGATGGTAACTTCAACTGGAATGAAATAGCATTAATACATTCTAAAAACTTGTATGGTTCAATGAAACAAGGAGCAAATTTGAGAAAAAGTACCTTTAGCCTCATATTTTTGATAGAAAGCCAAAAATGCATCCTGGCTATAAAAGATGCAGTGGTGTCTCTAAGCATATATATTTTGTGGTGTATATGTGACTCTTATGAATGGCATCATGTTTCTTGGAGCTCAGAGCTATCTTCAGAAGGTACTCCAGAAGTAATCTGGTAATGTTGCCAGTAAAATTTGTGAAAAATAATTTTAGGTTGTAGCTTTGTATATGAAAAAACAGGCAGTATTTAACTTATGTGCAAAACAGAACACTCATTTTCACCCCTTGCATTGTACATGGTTTTGTCCAGGAGACTGAAATAAGGATCCTCTTCATTTAAGATCCTTAATGAATCAGGCCCTAGAATCTGAGTGGTTGCTATAGGCAACATTTCCACCTTTTCAAACCCGCAGTTTAGTAAATATACCCGTAAATGTGTTTCTATGTGAGCTCCCTGATATCCTAGGAATAAAGGTCCCTGATCTCATAGAGTCTCCTTGTTCAAGCATTGAAGTGCTTGCAAAAGGTTATCCTAAGAGTTCATGATTTAGACAAAAAAATACTAAAAAGATGTTCATCTTGTTTTCTGCTCACTAATGTGATATTTGCTCTGGCCCCGCTGATGTTGTTATAAGGGGGCCCTGTAAAGCAAGACTGAAACACAAAAGGTTCTTCTAAAGAATATTAACCGTGTTTTGGTTTAGGATGTGGTTTTGGCTCTAAAACATCTTCGTGTATTGGTTTTGTTACTGGTTTTTGCCAAAAATCATGAAAGGTTTTGGTTTTTCTTTTGGATCTAGATTTAATAAAACGTGTGTAAAATTGTGCAATTTTGAGCTGTTTGTGCTCTTATATTTCTATTTATAGCATTAAAAATCATTTACAGTAATTTCCAGTCTATTTTCTTATGATCCATTCACAACTGTCCAAATGAAAAAAAATATATATATACGGTTATATAAGTATATATGGTTCTCTAATATTACACTTGAGCTGATTCAACTGGATGAATCGAGATTGACATTTTAATCTCTAACTGATTAATATCTAGATATACATGGTAACTAGATGTAGATAATCATGGTAACTGGCAAATATCGTTGTACAAGGTGACTGTTTTGAAGATTGTATAGAAAGTTGCCTCCTTAGAACAGCGGAGACTGCCATGGGTTTGTAAGTAATTTCAATGGTGCCAAAAAAAAAATGGGAAAAAACGTGCAAATTGTATTATATACCAATAGTTACTTTGGGTCGATACAATATTTTTATGTTAATTGGATAGTTTTTAAGTAGTGCTTCTTCTCTCTTGCAGATTAGCTATACTATGTAATCCATAAAGGGACTCCCAAGCTGTAAATTCTGGAGAAACACACCTTTGAGAGTTGTTTAGTGGGTACGACGGCTTCGGCAGCACTTAAATTATGAGTGTATCATTTGCAATGGTTTGCCAGTAAATTCATTATTATCGATTCTGGCTGGGTGCAACCAGATCTGCAAGACAAATTTACCAATCGTTTTATGATTAAAAGCAGCAATTCTATTCAATAGATAGGAGGATATCATCACAAATCGCTAACACACAAGTCTGGAGTAGGAACATATGAATTTTATTTTTTAAATATTTTGAGAAACTCCCAAAGTGTGGTATGTTTAACCTGTTTGTTTAACCCTTCTGAAATTCATAGTAATCACTGGTAGAAGGCTTATAATCAAGTTGTGTATTGATAAGCTGGGTGTAATTAAGTGGACCAGATCACAGGTTTGTGCAGGTAAAATATGAATATTTATTTTTTTCAAGATGCCACAGATGTTAGTATGTGTATATCAAGTTATTTTAGTAAAGCAGGCCACAGGTATGTATGTATAGGATACATGGCTGAAAAAGACTTGATTTTAGGCGGTAATATATATAGCATTATACATTTTGAGAAATAAGGTAATATATGTGCTCAGAACATTAAACAGGTAATTGCCCTTGGAATGTAATAAATAGGAAAACAAGTAAAATATGAATCTGGGTTTTGTCATTGGAGGTGGTTGTATGTATACAAGGAGACGTCCTTGCTCTTATGTCAGCAAATGAAAATTGATTTAGCCCTTAAAATTGCAATGTCTGAGATATGTATGTATTTGTTTTAAAACTGTATATAAGGATATATGGGATAATAGAGAGTTTTTTTCTACCCTAAGGATCTATCTCTCTCTCCCCCCCCTCCCACACACACACACAAACAATACATTCACAATACATTCACACACCTTCCGACAATAGGTGAAGCTCACACACCCTTGCACAAATACAATGACTTGTATATAAAACAGGCGATGAATGCAATGTATTGTATAAAACACAATCTGTTGAGTTTGTATAAATACTCTGTTATACTCATTTTATAATATAGATAGATAGATAGATAGATTGATTTACAGTTTACAGTTTTACAATTCATTCATTAATAATACAAATTATTTTAAATAAAACTACATCTAGTGTACAGTTTTTCTTAAAGTTATTATATAAAATGGTCCTGTGGATTTAAAGAAAATAAAAATTATATTTCTTAGGTTGAATCAGAACTACCCACGCAAGAAGTTGGTTAATGGTAATAGTCATAAATAACTTTATATATACAAACTATATATATATATATATATATATATATATATATATATATATATATTTATGTATATATATATACATATATATATATATATACAAGTTAACCCGTGCATGATACTCATGCATTCTAGTCAAATCAAGCTACTTAAGGTCTTAAAAAGGTTCTTGTCATGCATTTGGGCCTAGCCCAGGCCTCCTCAGGGGAAGAGCGTTAGTTCCCGACGCAAGCGGCCTTTTTAATGTGTGTTCATGAGGTAAAATTACCTCACGAAAATGAGTTTGACCCCTCAACTGGTTAATTTAGCCTTTACTACCCCTCCCACGGGGGGGAAGGGGGGATGATGGAAGTTAACTGACTTCACTATTCTAATTTTTTTGTCAAATAATGTCAGTATACCAAATTTCAGGTCAATTGGATGAGCCCTTTCTGAGAAAATAGTTTTTTCCACACACACACACACACACACACACACACACACACACACACTAACGCACGCCTCTACACATGTGTGTTCATGAGGTAAAATTACCTCACGAAAATGAGTTTGAGCCCTACCAAATTTTAGCCCTTTTTGAATTTTTTTTCCCACACACACTAAGAATTTAGTAGGTCAGTGTATAACTCTGCCCAGCAGGTGGCGCTGCAACTTGGTTTTTTTTCCCACACACACACAGACAGACAGACGCCACTAAGCACTTATATATTAGATATATATATATATATATATATATATATATATATATATATACATATATATATATATATATATATATATATGTATATATATAAATGTGTATATATATTTATAATATAGTCCAGGAGACAACAGAGAATAGCCCAGAAAGGTCTATATGGGCACATGAAAGTACAGCAGGTTTGAAAAGGAAGTGTGCTATAAAGTTAACATCATTGTTTGATGAATAGTTTCACACAATGGCCCTCATTTACATTTGGACACATTTGCGCAATAAACGTATGGCGTACAAGATGTACGCGTAAATGAGCACTTATATGTTTAAGTTGAGTAGGGCATATCTCAAAATGCTTCCAACTGAAAAATAATAGGCGTATGTCAGGTGTACAAATGTGTATACTTACACATAACAATAGCATAGAGATGAAAATAATGTCAGTATACCAAATTTCAGGTCAATTGGATGAGCCCTTTCTGAGAAAATAGTTTTTTCCACACACACACACACACACACACACACACACACTAACGCACGCCTCTACACATGTGTGTTCATGAGGTAAAATTACCTCACGAAAATGAGTTTGAGCCCTACCAAATTTTAGCCCTTTTTGAATTTTTTTTCCCACACACACTAAGAATTTAGTAGGTCAGTGTATAACTCTGCCCAGCAGGTGGCGCTGCAACTTGGTTTTTTTTCCCACACACACACAGACAGACAGACGCCACTAAGCACTTATATATTAGATATATATATATATATATATATATATATATACATATATATATATATATATATATATATATGTATATATATAAATGTGTATATATATTTATAATATAGTCCAGGAGACAACAGAGAATAGCCCAGAAAGGTCTATATGGGCACATGAAAGTACAGCAGGTTTGAAAAGGAAGTGTGCTATAAAGTTAACATCATTGTTTGATGAATAGTTTCACACAATGGCCCTCATTTACATTTGGACACATTTGCGCAATAAACGTATGGCGTACAAGATGTACGCGTAAATGAGCACTTATATGTTTAAGTTGAGTAGGGCATATCTCAAAATGCTTCCAACTGAAAAATAATAGGCGTATGTCAGGTGTACAAATGTGTATACTTACACATAACAATAGCATAGAGATGAAACCTGTCAGTGTTAGTAGTACATGTAAATCACATTACCCTATTTATACACAATATAATTATATCAATGAAGTATAATAAAGAAAAAAAATGTAATGGACTATAAAACACAAGAGAGAATAGTGTCTTGACTGTTATTAATAAATGTGAAAGTAATTTTCCATTTAAAACAGCACATAATGCTTTACTTAGCTCTTTAAAAATCCAATGGAAAATAATTAACTTGATTTGAAAGCCGCGACTTGATTTAATACAGCCTTAACATCAGCTGGAGAGATCAATACTCAGCCAGTAAGAAGCAGCTGGATAATACTGCTGATAATCATCATCATATTTGAATATTGTTATGCTAGTCCTCCCCTGCCCACAAGAGACACGCCTACTTAGAGAAGTGTCTGGAGATGCATACATACATATCTTTTTTCAGTTATGTGAACATGCCCTTACTGCAGACAGCTTAGTCTTGCCCACCCATGTCCATCCCCATTCAATCTCTTTAGGTGGAAGAGGACGTAAGTCTAAGGTACACATAAAAGTATATATGGATGCATTTTGGTGTGCATGTCCAGTACAGATTTCTTTATATTAGGACAAAAATTGGTGAAGGCACGACTCTAAGGCCCAATAGTTGTATTTACAATACCCATAAAAGGGTGGGGTACGTAAAATCGGGACTGGCAACCCTGACAAGGTTTTAACTGACAAGGGAATAACGAAGCCTATAAGCCCTACAGTAGTGAAATTACTACTTACCATAGACCCCAAGCCTGTATTACATTATACAGGCTTGGGGTCCAGGTATTGCCACTTTAAAACCGGCATTTGCAGTCTGTCCATACTTAATGACGTCATTTAATGATGTAGGTGTTTAGCCCAATCGGAATGGAGTCTGAACATTTATTTGAAGCTCCGGAAAAACTGCATGTCGGAAATATGGTAAGTAGTAATTTTACTACTGTAGGGCTTATAGGCTTCGTTATTCCCCTGTGGTAAAACCTTGTCGGGGTTGAGAGTGCTGTGGCAATGAGTACCACCACCATAAAAAGTATGCGCGCAGACTTTTTATGTAATATAAATATACACATTTCATGGTCACATTACAAATCAGTTTCAGTATGCTGCATGCTTACATAGTAAAAACTGAGAAGATTCAGCATGCTTCTGAACTGATTGCAATGTAAACATACATAGACATTATCAAATAACCCATTTGGCATCTGTGCCTCATTCATTAATATTATATCAAAGAAAAATAAAAAACAGTGCTCATAAACAGGTATATTTTTTTTCAATGAACAATAATGTCCCCAAAATAAACCATATATTTTAGAGTGGTAACTAATCACTGGGTTAAGTATATAGTATCTATGGCACTGATTCATTAGCGATCGGATCTGCCGTTTTTTGCGGATAATACGAAAATCTTCTCTGCGCATGCCCAGAAAAGGGAGATAAGAAGGACAATCCTTTGCGCAAGCTAAGATTTTCTCAAGTTAAGATGAAAATCCTTCTTAACTGCACATTAAGAAGTTTTCTGACCACGTAAGAAAAAAGGGTTGGGAATGGGAGAAGAATGGGCGGAGATCCAAAATAAGTTAAGAAGAGTAGGCATTATTTGTACTGACTTGACGAGAGTAGGCGTTCCCTCCGTATCCGTCGGATAGTTAAGAAAAAAGCTGTGAGTTTTATCTTAACTCCTTGCTGAAACTTAAGGAAGCTCAGGGTCATGTTTAAATCCAAAGCAGCTACAGCAGCAGCGCTGAGTAACAACAATAAACTGTTCTAAAAGCCTTGTTCGTTTAAAACACTCATAACTAAATATGCACAACATACATCTTAATACACTTCACCAATAGAAAATTTGGAGGGGGCGGAATGTATCTTATATTTATATCAAACATTAAACATTGTGTACATTTTGTTAAAAGCAACCACTTTTAACTTCAACCACCATTGTAATAAATCGCACTGTAAAGTGGCTGATGTGTCAACACTTAGTTGCTGATATTTGTTAAAAACAGCTAACAATATGCTAGTAATAATATAAAAGCATAACAGCTTAATTTATGAAAATTGTATGGATAATTTGTGCGGACTTAAACCAAGCGTACTCTTACATAAGGGACACATAGGAAATTCCCACAGACATGGGAAGGATATATAAACTCCAGAGAGATAAGGGCGTTCGTGAGGATTCAAACTCAGGTTTCCACTGTTGAAAGGTGGATTGTCTAAACGCTACACCAACGTGCAAGTGGTAACAATATGTGCATAAAATAGACTAGGAGGAAAAGCTGAGAATCAACTTCTCTCATAAAAACTAGTTTTATGTCAATAATTATACAATGAAATAGTATAACCATAAATACTTGGTGCATGCACAGTTTAAATATTTGGATATGGATATTCAGTCATGTATAATAATAATAATAATAATAATAATAATAATAATAATAATAATAATTGGACTTTTTTGTGGAGGGGGGACATTTAGATTTTTGATCTTTCATCTGTGGATATTTTCTTTGCAATCCAATTTTTTGAAACAGCTGCGGCTAATAATTCGCAATCATAAATATATACGATACTCTAAAACCATATACTACCATACTCTTCTAAAAGTGATACATTGGAGTAAATCCACAGAAACATGGGGATATACAAAGTCCACACAGATACAGCCATGGTTCTGCATTCGAACTCATGACCCTGCTATTACCAGCTCATTTCTCTAACCAGTAAGGTATACTTCAGGTTGAAACAAACATACAACCCAACACAGGCACTAGTGGCATCTTAAAGTGTAAACCATAATGAAATGAACAAATCCACAAGCCTTCTTAGTAACAGACCTAAAGAATTATGTTTTGTTTTATAAAAATTAAAATAAGGATGTCTATGCTAATGCATATCAGATTAATTCGCATTCAGAAATAAATACTAACATGTTTTAATCAGTATAAAAGGAAACAACAGATTTTCGTAACCACCGATGCATAGACCCAGCATCAGATCTCGTCATCTGATACCTCAGTGGGCCTATACACCTGCTGCTTCATGCACACTTGAAGTTGATAAGGACTCTATAGTGTGTTTTTCTGCTGTGGATTTGTATAGTGGTCTTTTATTTGTATTGAGAGTTATATTTTATTTTACTCTTTTATAGTCACTTTAAATGTTTGTAAGATATTTTATGTTACACAATAACAGTCTCTATTTTCATATGTAATGTGCATTTTAATGTGTGTGTTGTTTGTCTTATAAATTGTAACCCCTTCTTCTTTGTTTTTGGAGGGGGGTGTTGTAAAGCTTTTCAATCTAATATCTATTAATATAATCCTTATGTGGTTTTTGATATTTTCCATGTTGCATGTTTGTCCAACAGATCCCCAGCCCTCCAGAAACTGTGGAGGCAGGACACTTCAGGTTCAACATTGATTTGCAAGGTAAAAATAAATTCAGATATGGTACATATTGCACTTTTTGAAATCTATGACATCCCCAAAAAAATTGTGATGAAAGTAATGGCCTGTTTCATTTATATAAACATATACAAATGCAGGCACCAGATAGTTTGAACTTAAACAAAAGTGTACCTTTGAATTCTGCTAACTTGAAATTGTGCTTTAAGGGCTGCCTCTGCCCCTACTGAGATTATCAGACGTGACTTTTATAGCCATAGCACTTAGAAAAATAATGTTGCTTGATTAGTAGAGTTTTGTTTAAAATAGACTAAACTAAAGGCTTTCCTTTATGTACTACGAGGCCTTAGCTGGGACATGTCTGCCTCACCTAGAAAATATTCTGTAATCAAGGAGGATTGGCAAGTTTAATTTCATGCAGAAGGGTCAAGACATGGAGGAGTTGCCTTTTGCAGCTTGTAAGTATCTAGTTATGTTATTCCTTTTAGGTTATTGGTGCACCTGTGTTACAATTAAGACAACAAATTGTAAATTTTACTGTTTGAAAGTACAGTTGTGTACAATGTACACTGTCAACTTAGTTTTAATTTCAAAATGGCCTAAAGTTCCTTGCTTTTTCTCTTATATTTTAAAAAGAGAAAGAAGACAGGCATAATGGGTTCCAGCAT